>NC_047054.1:7108007-7742779 GCF_011762595.2 Tursiops truncatus
GTGTGGGTATGTGTTTTTCTTCCTTAAAATAAGTGTAAAGTAATAGCTAGCATTCTTATTAATACCAGCTGAAGCTTTTATATTAATTAAGATATAATTCACATACCATAAAATTCACCCACTTAAACTATGTGATATAATGGTTTTTAGTGAATTCACAGTATTTTGCAATGATTACCATTATCTGATTGCAGAACATTTTCATCACCTCAAAAGGAAACTTGTCCTCATTAGCAATCATTCCACACACCTCTCACCCAACCCCTGGTAATTACTAATCAACTTTCTGTCTTTGTGGACTTGCCTATCCTGGACATTTCAAATAAATGAAACAGTGTAATTTGTGGCCTTTTGTGTCTCCCTTATCTCACTTAGCATAATGTTTTCAAGGTCCATGCACATTGCAGCATTTCTTTTTATGGCCGAGTGCTATTCCATTGTATGCATATACGTTTTTGCTTTACCTGCTTATCATGACATTTGGGTTGTTTCTACTTTTGGGCTACGAATAATGCTCCTATGAACATTTGTGCACAAGTTTATGGTGGAGATGTGTGTTTAGTTCTCTTGGTTCTATACCTAGGGGTGGGATTGCTAGGTCATATGGTAATTCTATAAATAACTTTTTTTAAACATCTTTATTGGAGTATAATAGCTTTACAATGGTGTGTTCGTCTCTGCTGTATAACAAAGTGAATCAGCTATGCATACACATATATCCCCATATCCCCTTCCTCTTGC
Organism: Tursiops truncatus; assembly: GCF_011762595.2. NCBI lineage: Eukaryota > Metazoa > Chordata > Mammalia > Artiodactyla > Delphinidae > Tursiops > Tursiops truncatus. The sequence continues at coordinate 7,108,749 of NC_047054.1, forward strand.
GTCTCCCTCCCACCTTCCCTATCCCTCCCCTCTAGGTGGTCACAAAGCACCGAGCTGATCCCCCCGTGCTATGCAGCTGCTTCCCACTAGCTATCTATTTTACGTTTCGTAGTGTATATATGTCCATGCCACTCTCTCACTTCGTCCCAGCTTACCCTTCCCCCTCCCCGTGTCCTCAAGTCCATTGTCTACATCTGCGTCTTTATTCGTGTGCCCCTAGGTTCATCAGAACCATTTTTTTTTTTAGATTCCATATATATGTGTTAGCATACGGTATTTGTTTTTCTCTTTCTGACTTACTTCACTCTGTATGACAGACTCTAGGACCATCCACCTCACTACAAATAACTCAGTTTCGTTTCTTTTTATGGCTGAGTAATATTCCATTGTATATATGTGCCACATCATCTTTATGCATTCATCTGTTGATGGACACTTAGGTTGCTTCCATGTCCTGGCTATTGTAAATAGAGCTGCAATGAATATTGTGGTACATGTCTCTCTTTGAATTATGGTTTCTCAGGGTCTATGCCCAGGAGTGGGATCGCTGGGTCATATGGTAGCTCTAGTTTTTAAGGACCCTCCATACTGTTCTCCACAGTGACCGTTTGAGTAATTGACAAACTGTTTCCCAAAGTGATTGCAGCACTTTGGCAAGAAGTAGTCTGTCACTGTGGTTTTGGTTCACAGTTACTTTCCTGCATAGCTAATAACGTGGAACATATTTTCATGTGAAACATTGTTTCAAGCGTTTGGTTGATTTCCAGAATTCTGGTAAAGTTGACAATTTTGCCAGTGTTTTCTTTGCTTTTCGGGAGGAGATGATTTTTTTGGAGGTTTTTACTACTCCACTATTCCCAATGGTATCTTTCTTTTTTCTTCCCTCCATGCATGCCTTTTATTTTTTTGTCTAAACTAGCTCACACAAGAGAATAGTAATTGTCAGTTACTGGGCTCTGGTAAATAACAGGTTACCTGCCCTTTGACCAACACATGGTCAGCTTAAAATACAGGACCTGGTTTGTGTGTCTTGAAACATTCTTGCACCACAGGGATAAATCAATTCTTTTTCATTCTTTTTCAGGCAATTCAAAGATCTCCATTCTTTGGTATCAGTTATAGAAAATTATTGTCAGGAAACCTAATGCCTTTGGTGGCGTTAGGCTTCCTTGACTGTTTTCTGACACCTGAAGTCTTGTTGCTGTCTTCACATTGGAAGCTGTCCAGCTTCCTCCTCTTCTTACTGACTGGCTTCAGGAGAGAAACGCGTTCACCAGTCAGCCCGGGCTGTGGGTTCTGACACTGGCTTAGACCTCGTCTACGGGAGCTCCCGGTACGCACTCTTGTTCCCTCCTGGGAGCGCGGGTGTCGCCACTGCATGCCTTCTCCCGCAAAGCCAGAGCAGGGCTGACAGCCTCTTGTTCATTTTCCCTGCAGTGGAGCCCTGAAGTGCCCAAGTTTGTGTTTGCTGTCTTCCAGTACCTCAGGGTGGGGCCAGGTTTCTGCACGTGCTGGTGAGACATACGCACAGGCTCTCACTCACTCGCCCCGGGGACTTGTTTGGGGAGCCAGTCATGGGACGAGGTGAGGTGCTCGGCGCATTGGGGGTGCACAGGGGGTGCCTGGTGGGCCGGTTGGGGGGTCTGCAGCACTAGGCACAGGGGGCTTAGAGGCTACGATCAGGAGTTTGGGTTTATTCTAAAGATAACAGGAAGCTGCTGAGAGGTTTTCAGATGAGGAATGACTTTGACTCACATGTGAGATACACATGGTGGACGGACGGTGAGAAGATGGCAAAGGACGAGGGAGACAGTATCAGCCGGTGGTACCCAAGAGGCTGTGAAGCATCGGGAGCTTTGTGATTGTTCAGGGCAGAGATGATGTCAGCCTGAACGAGGGTGAAGCCAGTGGACATACAGAGAATCAGACAATTAAAAATATGTTTGGGTGGGGGCGCTTCCCTGGTGGCGCAGTGGTTGAGAGTCCGCCTGCCGATGCAGGGAACACGGGTTCGTGCCCCGGTCCAGGAAGATCCCACATGCCGCGGAGCGGCTGGGCCCGTGAGCCATGGCCGCTGAGCCTGCGCGTCCGGAGCCTGTGCTCCGCAACAGCAGAGGCCACAACAGTGAGAGGCCCGCGTACCGCAAAAAAAAAAAAAAAAAAAAAAAAAGGGAATAAAATGACCAGGACTTACTGAGGAATTCGAAAAAGGAAGAATGAAGGGGAAAATCTAGGTTTCTATTTTCAGCAACTTAAATCCACTTGGGCGGATGATGCTGCCATTTACTGAGATGGGCAAAACCTGGCAGGCAGGAGTTTGAGGGTAAGCAAACATTCTGTTTATTACTCTCCCACAGATGAGGGCTTAGACTGAACTGGAAGCGCTTTCAGGCTCTAATATAAAATAGGGCTTTGTTCAGTGAGGGTTTGCTCAGGCTCAGTCCTTGACATAAGGGTGGTGTGTTTCCCCTGCCCGAGGCTGCCAGAGCCCTGGGAACCTACGCAGCTTTGCCCCCCACCCACAGCTATGCTAAGACGTGAAACACCGAGGCTAACTTTATGGTAATCTGTTCCTAGTCCCTGAAATAGTTTCTGTATTCACACGCGGTGCAGCTATTTCCATGGATGCAATCTTTCCTTTAGTTTTCTCTCCTTATTAAATCTAATTCTTCTCCTGAGAACTATTTTGGGCAAGCTCTTTGACCTCGACTGGAGAAGACCAGCTGTACAAGCAGATGAACCCAAAAGGCACTTAGGATGCCCGAGCCGCGTGTGGAGTGTGAGAGGATTCGGTTACAACACACTGGAGAGGGGAGGGACTTAACGGGGGTGGGGGGGGGGGTTAGTTGGCCAGCTCTCTTTACATCTTTATCACCAAACCAGCAGGTAAAAGGCAAATCTGTTTTCCTAAAAATGCACAATACAGAGTTATTAATGCACCAGATTGTATCTTTGCCTCGTTGCAGCTGGCATCTTAATTGGCTGCGCTATTTCTGTAACGGCTGCTGGAAATTCTGCCCTTTCTCCATCCGCTTGGCCACCTCCTCTTCCACGGCGCGTCAGATGCATTTAGGGTTTGTCGCTGGCACAAGATGTTGATGGGTGCCTCGTTCACTGGTGACGAAGCCTTCCTCCAGGGGCCACTCAGGAGACCGGGGGAAAACGAACCGCCCAAGGGAGATGGTTCTTAAGAACAGTCGGACAAAACAGCACTGGAGGCCTGGGCGGGTCTCTGCAGAGGTTGTTTAAGGCTGGGGTTTGCCAAATAGGATACGGGTCTCCCAGGAGCTAATTATTAGGAGCCAGCGAGCAGGTTCAGCAGCAGGTGAGCTGGGGCTTCTGTGAGATCAGGTGAAGCATCTCTGCAATTGCCTGGGAGGGGGAGACCCGTGCAAAGCCCGGGGATGTTGATGGTCTCCTTAGTGATCACGAGGGCCTCTCCCGGCCTGGGTGTGGGCTCGTTCCCAGGAATCCAATCTACTTAAAGTCCTCGCTGGTCAGGCAAGGAGGAAGAAGCTGGACAGTGTGCAGCTCTGGGGTGCTTGCCGAGCTCCCCCTCTGCTCTGCCTTTCTGTGGTTCCTCGAAGCCCGCGTCAGGGGATGAGGCCTGTGTTCTGAACCTGCCCCTTCGCTTGTTATGTGAACTTGGGTAGCTCCTTTCCCCACTGGGCCCCAGCTGCCTGGCATCTGATGAAGTTGGGTGAGATTGTTTTCAAGAGTCCAACCAGTCCTTCTGTTCTCGGTTCCCCTGACATCTTGGAATTTTTCTCCACCAACTTGCAGAGTCAGTGTCCTGCACGAGCTCGTGTGGAGAGGAAATCTCAGGGCGGGTGAGAGGGCCGACCCGTGTCTCTGCTTCTGGCTTCAAAGGTAAGAATTGCGTGTTGACGGATCTGTGTGTAAAACAGCCCAGTCAGAGGATGCAGCTGAGGACCCACTGTGCCCTGGGTGCCTGGAACACCGGAGCATCCTGATTTGTTTCGACGCTCACGTTTTGAAGTCAGCTTTCCCACTAACCCTTGACCTTTCGATTAGTGCCCGTCAAGAGCTTTATTTTTAAAAATTGACCTTTCCGCTCAGATGCCCCTTAAAGATCAATCAAATGCGTCCTAACACGTGAACATGTCCTAGAAGTTTGGCTTGTTTTCGTGTCCTTAGTAGTTATTTCCCTACTTTTATGAAAATGCACTTTTGTTTCTTATTCTCTGTGAAATGGGTTTTCCCTGCTACATTTTAAGGAAGTCTTTCTCCATTTATAAAAGAACCAGCTATAATCTTTAATCTCTAATTTAATCACAAAATCTAGGGGTTATCGTTTAAAAATGATGCAGGCTAATTTTGGTATTTTTAGGAAATATTTTATCATTTGTGAAGAGCCAGCCAGTTTATATCAGAGGATAAATAAGGGAACAGGATCTAAGACTTACGGAATGTAGGGAAAAGAGGACTAGACCATGGGTTTGTCGTGAGAAATCAATTTCCTGGATGATCCGGGAAAGTACTTAGGGTATCGCCTGGCTCTTAGGGAAACAGCCACCAAATGCTAGTGCCTGTGTGGACTTTTAAAACATTGCTTATTCTACTTGATTTGGAGAGGTGAATTCAAAACTTTTGCTCGGAGTTGGGCACATGAAAGTTGGTTGAAATATTGGATTAAAATAATAAGAAGAAATGGCAACTCCTGAGCTACACAAAAGAACAGGGCACATGGCTAAGCTCACGGACCCTGAGTGTGAATCCCAGCCTGCCTCGCGAGTGGCTGTGCTGCACCATGGGCTTATTTCCCCTCTCTGTGCCTTGGTGGTCTCATTTTAAAATGGGGAGTCTAATCATAGTACTCTTCTCGAGTGGGGTGTGGGTCGTTGTGAAGATTAAATAAGCTCTTAGAAAAAGTACTAAAACTGGTAGCTGGTGTATATCAAACATTCAACAAGCTACCACTGTTTGGGCAGGAGCGGATATCGAGTATTTTTCAGATGAACGGATCCGTGAAGACTAAATTGGAATTTGAGGCCGGTGCGTTCATTCACTGCTTTATTAGGAGCAATCTTTACAAATCCGTGGTAGTGGTTCAGTGATTCAGATGCCAGACTTCCATTCTGTATTTGTAAAAATGTCATGATCTGCCTGGATGCACGTGACAGCGTGGAAGAAGGGACCCCATAATCCCCAGGGTTTTCTCCTGGGGACTCTTGGCACCGGGCTGAGCCCTCTCCTCCCATATGTGTGCCAGTGGCTGGGCATCTGTTCCGTGCGGGGTGGTTGGAATTCAAATGTGAAGACTGGTCTCGGACGTGAAAGAAATCGTAAGTTCATGTGTTGAGGGAAAACTGGTAATTGTGTGTTTTATGAAGCTTAGAAAGATTTATAACCCAAAAAGAATGAAACAACACTTTCCCTTTCAAGGGTCAGTTATTAGGTACATGAGGAAACCCCGTATGTGGAAGACTGCGTTTTAGCATTCCTTAGTTAGCTATGTGTTAATTAAGGGTTTAGCAGATAGAATGATGAAAGCCATATTTATTATTAAGGGAGCAAATTAACCACATCTAAGAAGTCCAGTGAATTTATTAGGTTCTTTCATGGCTGGAGCTCCATGAGATGGCTACAATCTACATTGAGCGTTTCCACAATTTCCCTAAATAAAACATAAATGTCAGCCCAATATAACTACTTGCTGTTATCCATGTTTCCTGCTCTTTTCCAAGGCTGGGAGGTAACATCTCTTCCAGGAAGCCTTTCTGATTGCACTTAACTGTGTTATTTCTCTCTGCTCAGAGCCTCAGAGCATTCCCATGTATTTCTCTTAGAGTCTCACGTTGTTCTTTGGGTTAGTGGTTTGTGAAACTCCCGTCTTGTCTACCAGATGAAAATGCCTTAATGGTCAGCGGTTTTGTTCATCCGGGGTGTGAATGACACCGTGTCCGGTTGCAGAATGTCTCTGACAGACAGGAGTCAATCCATAAGTATGTGTTATACTAGTGGATGTTCAGCATAAAATCAAGGATGGGATTAAGATTAGACATGTGATAAGAAAGAGACCACTGGTGATTTGGGTTAAAAAAAAAAACTAATGCTCACAAGGAAGAGTAGAAGGTAGATGAATAGACAATTTCTGATCATCACGCAACACCAGGCAGCCAGTGATTCGCGAGTTTGGCTGTGCCCAATGTGGCGTTCCTTTGAAATGCCAGGTGGGGCACCTGCGGGTGGTGACGTCCTTGGGCTCTGAGCCCTGAGTCATTCTGGGCCCCTCAATGCTGAGCAACGGGGATGGAGCCAGAAGGGCTTCAGCGAAAGGTGGAAAAGTGACTAGAGGACGAAAAGTTCAAGGTCTTACACCATCAGGTCTGCTGAGTGACAATGAATATAGACATTTTAAAAAAAGGAAAACTAGGGGAAAAATTCTTAGCTTGATTTGGCAGAAGGATAAACTAGTAAAATCGGGGCACATCTTTTAATGGAGTCTGGTGGAAGTGGGTAAAGAATCTTGACAGTTTCCAAGAGAGGGCCAGTTAGGGTAAAATATGTGATGAATCAGACAAGTCTGACAAACAAAAACAGGCTGTAAATTTTATCTGCTTTTGCAAAGATGTTGGATTCTATTTTTTCTGCTTCCTCTTTTCCTCCTTGGCTGTGAGTCCTGGACCACTTGGAGAATCCGCTGAAAGAGACGGAATTCTCCTTGGGAAAATGCACATATAGATGCAAACTTTGGACTACAATTCAGGGGATCATCTCTGGGAACGTTACCATGGACCTCTGAGGTCCCCCAGACCCACAACGATAGCTCCTGGCCCTTCCATGGCTGCCAGGCTGCTCCCTGCCCAGGCTGGCTCTGGACGCTGGCCCGGGGGGCCCTTCCAAGTTTTTGTGACGTGTCCCCTGGCCTCCAGCCAGCAACATTCACACGGCTCTGCATATTTCCTTATCCAAGACAGCAGCAAACCAATGCTGCAATGCTTCGGCAGAACTAAGTTCCTTTTTCTTGTCTTTTCACACAATTTTTCAGTGTCATCAGCAAGCAAAGCTCCCTCTCTAAGGGTTGTTGGGAGTCTTGGCCAAGGATTACATGGGAGCCAATCGGGGCTTTGGAATTTTGTGCCTTTGACTTGCCATCCTGAGTCCATTTGGATGGAGGGGGCAGAACCCTCCTACTCACCACACTTTGGATTAGTTTCTTTACTAATGAGGCGGCACTGACAATCTCCTCCCTCGAGCCAGCGTGCCGGGCAAAGCAGTTGAATTTTAAGGCATCGCATAAAGTTGTGAGGAAGGGGCTGCTGTCAGAGCACCCCAAGCTGAATGAGAGGAAGTGCTGGAAAAGCAGAGATGAGTGAGGCATGGGAACCCACATTAGCTGGGCACCAACTGCGTGTAGTCAGACTGTGTACCAGGCAACTGCAAGCCACTCTGTGAGGGAGGACTAGTTATCCCCATTCTACAGATGAAAATGTAGTTTGACAGAAAGTAAGTTGTCTTCTTCCTCAGGAGGCACTGTGTCCCTGTTGATGAGGGCTGGGATTGAGGCTGAGATGGGATTTGGGCACCGGAGCAGCATGGCTGAGAACTGCATTTTTGAGGTCAAAGAGACAGCCAGAAGTAGCTTTACATGGTGGATTTGGGGGCTGTGCTGCAGCCTGGTAGAAGGGAACTCATTTTGTTTTTTATTAAAGTCAGTCAGGGAGAAGGTTCGTCCTGTCTCTCTGGCGGACCAGTAGCTCATGGTCTCCCGTAGATGTTCTGTAGTAGCCTTGCTGCATCATAGCTGGAACTCAGACCCTATTTTAGGGCTTCTTGTGAATTACTGTTTATAAGGCCCTGTCCTGCAGCTTGTGCTATAGAAATATTTCATCTAGCAATTGTGTTAGAACTGGCCTGTCAGCAAATGGAGTCGTCGTAACCATCATTACTCGCATTTCAGTCCTCCATGCCCTGTGTTCACTTGAGCCATCTGCCGCTGTGTGCTGTCATCAGGAATTTCCAAGAGGGCCTGGAGGGTGCACACCTGGTTTTAGCTTCTGTGCTTTCCATTCCCTCAGGCATTATAACAGGAAACATTCTAGATGATTATAATAGTATCTCTGTTGACCTGGGTTCTATTGTGAGGGAGAATGGGTGTGGGGGGCCCTAGCCCATCAACCCAGGATGAGTACATTCTCTGAGGGAGAAGTAAACTTTGTTTTTTTTAAGTCATCAAGATTTGGGGGGAGGGGTACTTGTTACTGCATCATAACCAAGCTGGTACTGACTGATACTTCCTCCAGCGCTGGTCTTAAATGGACACCCAATTTGCCACTGATATTTTGCACTGATGTTATCACTCTTCCCTTAAATACCTGCATGACTCTCAGTGCTGCCTTGAAACCTGGCCGTTTGAATTGATTCTCCATCACCAGTCTGTCCCAGAGTTTGAGCAATTATCTCCTTTGAAGAATATAAGCCTTTGTCTTTCCTGGTTCTTAATTTCTAGAAGATCAAGGTTGATGTGTATGAGGTGAAACAGGGTGTCTTTTCCTTTCACACAGCCTTTTCTCCCCCAGGAATGTGGACTCCACCAAGCACTCATGGGTGGGTCGGACAGCTTGAAGTAACGGTAGCTGTGCTACACCAGGGTTCTCGCTCTGCTCTGCATAAAGCTCACTTTATCCTCCTTCTTCACTTAGGAGGGATTTGCTTTTAGAAGCCTGGTGTCCCTCTTTGATATTTGCCCTCTGATGCCTCACATAACTATAGTAGGATGTTGCCTTGCTAGACACGTGGAAGGTTGGAATTATTTTCCCAGGGGACTCCTCTGCTCCCATATAAATTAGAGGAAGCAAAGGGAGAGCAGGGAGAGAGCAGAAGTGTCCCTTGTTACCATGTGTGAGATAATTTCTGACAGCTCTAAAAATGCCCCTTGTCTGAAAATTCATAGTATGAGGATGGAGCAGTTGGCTCCAAACAATGGGTTAATGTGCATTGGCATCACAGGTTAGTGGCCGTTAGTAACAGAGAAATGAACAGATTGTGCCTTCTCTGGGGACAGACACTCTTCACATGTATGAATAGTGTGTTTCTGACTTACTAGTCATCCTAAACACCCGGGGAGCACCTATTTCAGACTTATCTGCCCTGCCCTAAATAAAACACCAGGATATCTGGACGAGGGGTGAAAAGGACAAAGGTGGGTTCTGTGGACCCTGGTCACTAACATGGGCGCCATAGCTGGTTGGTGGTTTCCCTGTTTGTCTCCGTTCTCGTTAGCATCTATAACCAAAGCCTTCATCTTAAGCCTCTTGGGATGGTGAGGAGTGAAACTGAGCTATGGGTTGCTGTTAAAAATTTTAAAAAATAACAGTAATGGAAATTAAAACAACAGTAAGGGAAATTAGAATAATAACATAATAGCTGCTCCTTAGTGAGCGTGTGTATTATACCAGACATGTATCTTTTATGGATGTAATCTCTAATAATGATGGTACCTGTCGGAATAACTTAGGGAGTAAGTTATGAGAAACTTCCTTTTACAAATACGGTAATGGAAAGTCAGAACTTGATTAACTTGCCAAAACCCACAGAGTTTTAGTGCCTGAATTTACAAACCCAGATGCATTCTCTCATGTCTGATATTCTGTCAAATGAAATATTGAGGCACACTCCTCTTAATAACTTTATTGTTATTTTTGGTTCAGTAACTCACAACGCTGCCTGTTGGTTTGTTGCAGTTTTTTTTGTGTGTGTGCGGTAGGCGGGCCTCGCACTACTGTGGCCTCTCCCGTGGCGGAGCACAGGCTCCGGAAGCGCAGGCTCAGGAGCCATGGCTCACGGGCCCAGTCACTCCGCGGCATGTGGGATCTTCCCGGACCGGGGCACCAACCCGCGTGCCCTGCATTGGCAGGCGGACTCTCAACCACTGCGCCACCAGGGAAGCCCTGTTGCAGTTTTATATTACCATTAGTGTTGTATCATCCCAAACTCCTTGGACTAATTTTCAAGATCCTTCTATGATATAATCTCCCCCTTATTATTCGAAATAAGTTTATTAAGTTTCTCAACACATGCGTATGATTTACCTGTGCTCACCTGGCCCAGGAATCAGAACCAGTGCCTGCTCCTCACTAGATCTTCCCTCCCCTCCCCTGCTCTGCATCTCCATCCAGGTCACTGTCTCCAGGTCGTAAGCACGCTCTTTCCACACAATGTGTGCTTCTTTTGCAAAGAGGAAGAGAATGGATTCATTTGATTTGAATACCCAAGCACTCTAACTTAGTAGAGACATGTAAGGCTGAAGGTAGCTTATGCCTCTGCAGTGACACAGTCTCATCCTTTCCTTCTACTTCTCGGCTCCTTGCACATTCTTACTACCTGTCCTTCTGTTCCCGTCTGATTCCCATCCACCTGCTCTGTTGGTATCACTCTGTTGATGATCTAGGTCTTCCAATGTGTTTAATATCATGCTCTTCATAAAATTTTCATTCCCTCCTTCTTTCTGGAGCAGTGCTTCTCATCCCTGGACCAGCATTGGCCACACCTGGCACCCATTAATCTGGGGTTTAACAAGCTTTCCAGGCGATCTGGTGCATGTTATGGCTGGGGAACCAGGGCTCCAGGGCAGTTACAATTACTGACCAGGTGTTCCTCCTTGAAAATCTTGCCTGCCTTCCTTATACTTTAAAACGTACATGTCTTTGTTGTTGTAAAGGAACACTTTCCTATTCTCTGATCATTTTTTATCTTCTTACGTTTTTGTTTTCCTCCTGACTCTGACGTTCTTTCCCCTCTTTCATAAGGACCACAGTCCTCTTTTACTCTACTTGTGGATTTCTCCTAAGCCTCCTTTGTCCTTCCACTTATTTTTTTATTCTCTATCACTCTCTACTACTTTCAATCACCTCATCTATGCTGTGATTCACACTTAAAGTAGTAATCTAGAAGCTATGACTGCATAATTGGCTCAGACTGTGGAACAAAAAGAAAAAATGGGTTAAAAATGTAAGATTAAAATATGAAGGGTGACTCTAGAAGTCCCACCATAATTTTCTACTAGGAGTTTCAGATGGAGAGAATGGAGGTTGAGGAATGAGGTTCATATTCCTAACCAAATAAATGTAAATGAATTAAATTCCACAGTAAAAGAAAGAGACCAGTTTTAAAACTCAGCTGTAGTGTGTAAGAAATATACCTATAATAAATGTTGGAGAGCCTTTGTAAGTAAAGGAGACAAGAATTTTTAAAAGACAAATGCAAAAATGGGGAAATAAGTGTGATAATACATGGGGAAGAAAGCAAACCCTAAAGCATTTAATATGGTAAAAGGTATTTTACATTGAAATATTTAATCTACCCCAGAACAAATCATAAACCTTTCAAACTGTATAGCTTTAAATTATATATAGCAGAAACAATTAAAATACAACTCAGAAATAACAGTCTCAGAGTGAATGTATGCCTCACTCAAAATTGCCAGAATAAGGATACAAGCGACACAGTAATATGACTGCTTCAATAAAACAATTAGCCAGTGTGATATCTGTTTGTGCTCAATGCATACTATGTAGTCATTTTAAACACAATGGAATATTAACCAAAAAATAATGTTGTATCAGGCAGGAATGGTAAGTTCAAATTTTAAAAGGGAAAAATCAAATATACAATATTCACTTAAAACAATGTAACGAACTTAGTAATCACAAGATAACAAGCAAAAACAAACGTCAGATGCTATCGTCCTGTCAACACTGTCTTTTTGGAGTCAATAATTAAAAACAACAAACCAAAACTCTTAAATAACTGGTGTTAATAAGAAAAAATAATGAACAGCATTTTAGAAATTAGTAACAATGAATGGAATTTCATACAAAAACTTGGGGTGCAGCTAAGGTTGTGTGACTTTGGGCAACTTATGTAACTTGTCAGTTTTCTAATTTCTAAAATTGGGGTAATGGTAGCATAAACAAGACATTAAGAAAATATATACGCACAATACACTTGTAAACACCCTGAAGGCACTAGAAGTGGCTCCTATGAAATATAGCTCTATGTTAGAACTGAGTGCTCAATTCAAGATAGGAAAAGACTAGTAAAACAAGTCTAAAGAAAGTAAAGAAGTTATAGTTAAAAGCTAGTCAATGAAAATAGAAAACAGTAAAAGGGTATTCTTGATCAATAAAACGACAACAAAACCTAGTACTTTGAAAGCACCAATAATATGGATAAACCTTTGTCAAATTAAGAAAAAAAATTAGTTGACACAAATAGCATGAGAAATGAATGGGAGTATGAGCATTGTTTTTTAAAAAAAATCAGTTTTACAGTAACGCATTTATGTTTCTAGCTAGTACTGTAATGGTATCTCCATTTTATAGATAAGAATTGAGACAGAGGATAAGTAAGTTTTCTAAGGTCACACAGCATTAAGTGGTAGAGCTGTGATGTCTACAGATATTCAGGTGCTGGAATAAATCTCATAAATTATAATGTGAAGAAACCTTAAAAATTAGAAAGGTATGTCATATTCTCAAGTAGAATATTTTAAGGATTTTAATTAAAAAAAACCTTTTTCCCCAAATTAAGCTATAAGTTCAATGCGATGCCAATAAAAAATTCAAAATAATATTTTTATGGAGCTAACAATCCAATTTTGAAATTGATGTAAAAGTAAATAACCATAAAAAGAAAGCTGTTGAAAATTTTCAATGTAAAGAAACTGTAGTGTTTTAACAAATGTATTGGCACAGGGTCAGATATGTTGAAAGATGGATTGGGGTACATAGAGTATCTGATGAAACTTTTTCTAAATTTGTGGCAAAACTATGCATATTCATTCTCATATTTTAACAGTAAAAAAAATAACATCCAACACTGATATGAGTGTGTTGATACTGGGTGTACAAATTGGTTCAGTTGTTCTGAAAAGCAGGTTGGCAATATCAATATATATCAAAACAAAACACAAAAGCAATTCCATTTCTAGCTTTCTATTTTGGAAAAGTGTTCCCATAATACACTGTTCATTAACACAATGTTCATTGTAGCCTCATTTGAAACAGATAAATATTGGAGAGAAAATTAATGCCCATTAATAAAAGTGGTTAGATAATTAATAATGGTTAATAACTTAAAAAAAGTGTATCTGTACTATGATGTACTTTTCAGTGGTAAAAAGACTGCTATATGCCTGAGTGCTTGTGGACACACTAACACACAGGTATTCTTTCTTCTACTCTCAGAAGGATACAAAATATCACCCCAAATATTAAAGTATCATTCTTAAAGAACAAAAAAATATTTCAAAAAATGTGTTTAATATACTCACATTTATATGAAAGCGAAACAGAAGATTTGCATATGTGCAGATATGCATCTAAACACCTACCAGGTGTTCTGGAAACATTTACATCAAAATGGTAATGCAGTTTGCCTTAGAGAGGGCAATGGTATTGGTGTGAGGAGTGATGAAGATTTTCATTTTTCGTTTGTATATTTCTGCATGAGTTACTTGAGACAGTGTTAGTGTGTTCTTTAGAGAATAGCTTTTCAGAAACTCAGGAGTGACATTCCTGTATGCAATAGTAAAATTAAAATTCCATATGTTAATCAGCACAGCCAATAGAATTAGGACTTTTGAATGGGCACCTTGGAAACCTCTGCTGAGTGAGAACGTGTTTGTGGGTGCACAGTTCGTGTTTATTGCAATCCACCAACGGTACGTGTGTACATCAGCCGGATTGTATGACTACATTCTGTGGAGCTCAGCGTGGACTATGTAGAAATAGAATTTCATTGAGAATTAACTAGGTAAACTCAATTAAAATCATTAAGTTTATTCCTAAACTATAAAAACGAATGCAACTACATTTTCCTGGTGGGAGATGCAGATGGCTGTGCTCTGAATATAGGAGAGCTTAGCTTTATAATGTCACAGAACAGTATTAAAATATAGAATCTTTTAATGATAGAAAATAAAGACTGTGAATTCCAGTGAAATAATTGGTGGAGGTGATCTCCTGTAAGACACCCATGGGCTGGTCATTCTAGTACTTTCTTAGCGGTTGACCTAAGCTGGTTGACCTTCAGTCACCATTGTGGAATGAGTTGCCCCTAATCTCAGGAAATAAATCAATCTTGAACTCTTTGCTCAAGGATGCCCTGACTTCCCATTAGGAGAAGGGACCAGCCAGTGCCTGGAACTCCCTTTTTGCAATAACTTTTCGGGCTATGAATATAACATGAAGAAGGGAGAGGCCAAGATTAACCCACTAGGTTAGGCTAAAAAAGCAAAGCCCCGTGTTCAGCAAGATGCCAGGCTGCTGGGCTTGGCGTAAGTGGAGAGAAATATATTTAGCGTGTGTTTTGAAGTTCAAGTTTTAATAGGAAGTCCTCTGTCCCCTTTCACCTCTGCATTTCAGAATCTGCATACGTCAGCTCTTACAACCTGAGCAATAAGTCTAGCCCCTCTTGCTCAAAGCATTTTCTGTGTTATTCTAAATTAATGTGAACTTTCGAGCAGCAGTTTACCTAATAATAGACCTCAGAATACTAGGTAACGTCTTATGGCCTTAATCATATTTGTTGTGCGATTCCAGAATACATTGGTGAATGGTCTGTACTGGAAGGTTTTATTTTATTTCTATTTATTTGTTTGTTTGTTTGTTTGCGGTACGCGGGCCTCTCACTGTTGTGGCCTCTCCCCTTGCGGAGCACAGCCTCCGGACGCGCAGGCTCAGCGGCCATGGCTCACGGGCCCAGCCGCTCCACGGCATGTGGGATCTTCCCGGACCGGGGCACGAACCCGTGTCCCCTGCATCGGCAGGCGGACTCTCACCCACTGCGCCACCAGGGAAGCCCTTATTTTATTTTTTAAATAATTGTTATGGTGCCTAACCAGAAGGTACTATACAACCTAAACAAAACATTTTTCTCAAGGTAGTTCTCAGACCACTGGAGCTAGTAGGGTAACTTTGACCATGTGTGGTAATAGTGGTTCTTAAAGGCTGGTCCTTAGCATCTATGTCACTGGGGAACTTGTTAAAAATGCAATAACTTGGGTTCACTCCAGACCCACTGAACAAGACATTTTGTGGGGAAGGGTGTTGGGGACAGCTATCCATCACCCGACCTGCCCTCCTGGCAATTCTCACATGTGCATAAGTCTGAGCATCACAGCTGTGAATATTAGACCATGGGGGCATGTTGAAAGATTGATTGCTCTCATCTATAATCTATTAAACACTGTTTAGACCAGCACTGTGTAAAAGAAAATGTGAGCCACATGTGTAATTTCAAATTTTCCAGTAGTCACATTAAAAAAATAAAAAGCAGGTGAATTTGAGTAACACTTTTTAACGTGATATACTCAGAATATCATTTTAATATGTAACCAATATAAACCTATTTATAGGTGTTTTACATTTTCTTGGAAATCTAGTGTATTTTGCATTTACAGCTTATTTCAATCCAGCCACAATTCAAACGCTCAATAGCCACACGTGGCTGGTGACTGCATGTGGAAACACAGATTAAAACCCAGTGGAAGTCACAGCCCTTGCCTGAGGGGAATCTAGACCTCAATTACATACTTTTTTGGGTATTTTTTGATTTCCTCTTTGATTTCTTCAGTGATCACTTTGTTATTAAGTAGTGTATTGTTTAGCCTCCATGTGTTTGTATTTTTTACAGATCTTTTCCTGTAATTGATATCTAGTCTCATAGCGTTGTGGTCGGAAAAGATACTTGATACAATTTCAGTTTTCTTAAATTTACCAAAGCTTGATTTGTGACCCAAGATATGATCTATCCTGGAGAATGTTCCATGAGCACTTGAGAAAAATGTGTATTCTGTTGTTTTTGGATGGAATGTCCTATAAATATCAATTAAGTGCACCTTGTTTAATGTATCATTTAAAACTTGTGTTTCCTTATTTATTTTCATTTTGGATGATCTGTCCATTAGTGAAAGTGGGGTGTTAAAGTCCCCTACTATGATTGTGTTACTGTCGATTTCCCCTTTTATGGCTGTTATATTTGCCTTATGTATTGAGGTGCTCCTATGTTGGGTGCATAAATATTTACAATTGTTATATCTTCTTCTTGGATCGATCCCTTGATCATTATGTAGTGTCCTTCTTTGTCTCTTGTAATAATCTTTATTTTAAAGTCTATTTTGTCTGACATGAGAATTGCTACTCCTGCTTTCTTTTGATTTCCATTTGCATGAAATACCTTTTTCCATCCCCTTACTTTCAGTCTGTATGTGTCCCTAGGTCTGAAGTGGTATCTTGTAGACAGCAAATGTATGGGTCTTGTTTTTGTATCCATTCAGCCAATCTGTGTCTTTTGGTGGGAGCCTTTAGTCCATTTACATTTAAGGTAATTATCGATATGTATGTTCCTATTCCCATTTTCTTAATTGTTTTGGGTTCGTTATTGTAGGTCTTTTCCTTCTCTTGTGTTTCTTGTCTAGAGAAGTTCCTTTAGCAGTTGTTGTAAAGCTGGTTTGGTGGTGCTGAACTCTCTCAGCTTTTGCTTGTCTGTAAAGGTTTTAATTTCTCCATCAAATCTGAATGAGATCCTTGCTGGGTAGAGTAATCTTGGTTGCAGGTTTTTCTCCTTCATCACTTTAAATATGTCCTGCCAGTCCCTTCTGGCTTGCAGAGTTTCTGCTGAAAGATCAGCTGTTAACCTTATGGGGATTCCCTTGTGTGTTATTTGTTGTTTTTCCTTTGCTGCTTTTAATATGTTTTCTTTGTATTTAATTTTTGACAGTTTGATTAATATGTGTCTTGGCGTATTTCTCCTTGGATTTATCCTGTGTGGGACTCTCTGTGCTTCCTGGACTTGATTAACTATTTCCTTTCCCATATTAGGGAAGTTTTCAACTATAATCTCTTCAAATATCTTCTCAGTCCCTTTCTTTTTCTCTTCTTCTGGAACCCCTATAATTCGAATGTTGGTGTGTTTAACGTTGTCCCAGAGGTCTCTGAGACTGTCCTCAGTTCTTTTCATTCTTTTTTCTTTATTCTGCTCTGCAGTAGTTATTTCCACTATTTTATCTTCCAGGTCACTTATCCGTTCTTCTGCCTCAGTTATTCTGCTATTGATCCCATTTAGAGTATTTTTCATTTCATTTATTGTGTTGTTCATCGTTGTTTGTTTCATCTTTAGCTCTTCTAGGTCCTTGTTAAATGCTTCTTGCATTTTGTCTATTCTATTTCCAAGATTTTGGATCATCTTTACTATCGTTATTCTGAATTCTTTTTCAGGTAGACTGCCTGTTTCCTCTTCATTTGTTAGGTCTGGTGGGTTTTTATCTTGCTCCTTCATCTGCTGTGTGTTTTTCTGTCTTCTCATATTGCTTATCTTACTGTGTTTGGGGTCTCCTTTTTGCAGGCTGCAGGTTCGTCGTTCCCGTTGTTTTTGGTGTCTGTCCCCAGTGGCTAAGGTTGGTTCAGTGGGTTGTGTAGGCTTCCTGGTGGAGGGGACTAGTGCCTGTGTTCTGGTGGATGAGGCTGGATCTTGTCTTTCTGGTGGGCAGGTCCACGTCTGGTGGTGTGTTTTGGGGTGTCTGTGGCCTTATTATGATTTTAGGCAGCCTCTTTGCTAATGGGCGGGGTTGTGTTGCTATCTTGCTAGTTGTTTGGCATAGGATGTCCAGCACTGTAGCTTGCTGGTCGTTGAGTGAAGCTGGGTGCTGGTGTTGAGATGGAGATCTCTGGGAGATTTTTGCCGTTTGATATTATGTGGAGCTGGGAGGTCTCTTGTGGACCAGTGTCCTGAAGTTGGCTCTCCCACCTCAGAGGCACAGCACTGACTCCTGGCTGCAGCACCAAGAGCCTTTCATCCACACAGCTCAGAATAAAAGGGAGAAAAAGTAGAAAGAAAGAATTAGTGGACATAGAAGGAAAGAAAGAAAGGAGGGAGGGAGGAAGGAAGGAAGGAGGGAAGGAAGGAAAAAATAAAGAAGATAAAGTAAAATATAATAAAGTTATTAAAATAAAAAATAATTATTAAAAAAAGAACGGATAGAACCCTAGGACAAATGGTGGAAGCAAAGCTATACAGACAAAATCTCACACAGAAGCATACACATACACACTCACAAAAAGAGGAAAAGGGGAATAAACCATAAATCTTGCTCTCAACGTCCACCTTCTCAATTTGGGATGACTCGTTGTCTATTCATGTATTCCACGGATGCAGGTACATCAAGTTGATTGTGGAGCTTTAATCCGCTGCTCCTGAGGCTGCTGGGAGAGATTTCCCTTTCTCTTCTTTGTTCTCACAGCTCCCGGGGCTCAGCTTTGGATTTGGCCCCGCCTCTGTGTGTAGGTCGCCGGCGGGCGCCTGTTCTTCGCTCAGACAGGACGGGGTTAAAGGAGCCGCTGCTTCGGGGGCTCTGGCTCACTCAGGCCGGCGGGGGGCGGGGGGGGGGGGCATGGAGTGCGGGGCGGGCCTGCGGCGGCAGAGGCCGGCGTGACGTTGCGCCAGCCTGAGGCGCGCCGTGCGTTCTCCCGGGGAAGTTGTCCCTGGATCCCGGGGCCCTGGCAGTGGCGAGCTGCACAGGCTCCCCGGAAGGGGGTGTGGAGAGTGACCTGTGCTCGCACACAGGCTTCTTGGTGGCGGCAGCAGCAGCCTTAGCGTCTCCCGCCTGTCTCTGGAGTCCGCGCTGGTAGCCGCGGCTCACGCCCGTCTCTGGAGCTCCTTTAAGCAGCGCTCTTAATCCCCTCTCCTCGTGCACCAGGAAACAAAGAGGGAAGTAAAAGTCTCTTGCCTCTTCGGCAGCTCCAGACTTTTCCCCGGACTCCCTCCCGGCCAGCCGTGATGCACTAACCCCCTGCAGGCTGTGTTCACGCCGCCAACCCCAGTCCTCTCCCTGCGCTCCGACTGAAGCCCGAGCCTCAGCTCCCAGCCCCACCCGCCCCGGCGGGCGAGCAGACAAGCCTCTCGGGCTGGTGAGTGCCGGTCGGCACTGATCCTCTGTGCGGGAATCTCCCCGCTTTGGCCTCCGCACTCCTGTGGCTGTGCTCGGCTCCGCGGCTCCGAAGCTCCCACCTCCGCCACCAGCAGTCTCCGCCCGCGAAGGGGCTTCTAGTGTGTGGAAAGCTTTCCTCCTTCACGGCTCCCTCCCACTGGTGCAGGTACCGTCCCTATTCTTTTGTCTCTGTTTTTCCTTTTTTCTTTTGCCCTACCCAGGTACGTGGGGGGTTTCTTGCCTTTTGGGAGGTCTGAGGTCTTCTGCCAGCGTTCAGTAGGTGTTCTGCAGGAGTTGTTCCACGTGTAGATGTATTTCTGGTGTATCTGTGGGGAGGAAGGTCATCTCCGCGTCTTACTCTTCCGCCATCTTCCCGGAAGCCTCCAGGATGCTGCCATTTTAAGGACTCATCATCTGTCTGTGCTGATGCCGGATTAGAAATTTGGTGGCCTTCCTTGCTCTAGAAGCCTCAGTGGAAGGGAGCCTGTGCTCTCGGTCTCATAAAGAGCCTCTGTACCTGCCACTAATGGTCACTAATTCATGGTCATTGCCTAGGCACTGTGGATGCTAAGGGAGAGGAATACCTGTGAGGAAAGTCACCGTTCCTGTCGGTTGTTAAAAATGTCTTTGCAGTGAAACCTCAGAGTGGTTGTGAATCTGAGACTCAGGATCCGCCTTCTCTTCTCTTATCCCGCAGTTGGTTAATCTCACCCCAAACCTTCTTTATCTTCAGTCTTACTGTGGTTCTCCTACTTTGCTCCTGACCAACGAGCTGAGCCAATACCCTGTGCCTTGGAGTCTATATCTCAGCCAGCTCTCCTTCCATCTGAGTAGATCCGCAGGTGTACTGCCCCCAGCTCTCCACACCGAAAGGATTCTTGTCACCACTGCCCTTGATGGCCACTTCTGAAAGTGGCCGTAATGGGACAGCTTCTCATTTTCTGGTGGCAGTGTTGACCCATGTATGAATTAGGCACACGTTCTTTCTTCCTTCATCAACTGGTCATTAAAAACACAAAAAACAAAAAACTCTGCGTAGCATAGACTCTGCAAATTATGGGACTCTTAACAGTGGATTGCCGATGGGCCACTGAGAATCAGTGTCTCAGTTGCGCCCTCCAGTGGACAGTTGCAGATACATGGTCACCTGTGTCCTGTAGTCCAGCCATAAGGGGTCTGTATGGCAGGTCTCCCTTCGGGGATTGACAGACACCAGGGAGCATTTTCTCCACCACTCATCTGCAGGGCTCAATGGCCAAGTCTCCTGCACTGAAGTCTGCACCTGATGAAAATCTCTCTTGCTTTAATTGTACTTAAATATGGAGCTTTCCAAGTTACCCAGTAAATGGGTCAGAGTGGTATTTACAAGCTCGTGTATGCTGTCTGCAAAATCCAAAGAGGCAATTGAATTCCTAAGTATTCATCCAAATGACTTGAAAACTTAGACCCCACCAAAACCTGCACACAGATGTTTATAGCAGCTTTATTCCTAACTGCCAAAAATTAGAAGCAACCAAAATGTTCAGTTTTTTTTTTTCAAATTTGGTATAGAGATGCAATCCAAATCCATAAAAACATACGGGTATTTTTTCATGGAAATTAACAACACGATTATAAAATTTAGATGGACGAAAAGATGGTCAAGAATGTCTGGGACACATCTGAATGTCCATCCGTACAATAGAGTATCATTCAGCGATAAAAAGAAATAGTTATCAAGCTTAGGATATTAAGGTAAAGAAACGGTGGTACATCCAGACAATGGAATGTTATTTAGATCTAAAAAGATGAGCTATCAACCCATCTTGACCGCATGGAAGAAACTTAAATGCGTCTAACCAAGTGAAAGAAGCCAATCTGAAGAGGCCACATGCTATAGGATTCCCTATGATATTCTGGTAAAGGCACAACTGTGGAGACAGTAAAAAGATGTATTACCAGGAGAGTGGTGAAGGGATGCATAGGCGGAGCACAGAGGATTTTTAGGGCAGTGGAACTATCCTGTATGATACTACAATAGCGGACACATGTCGCTGAGCATTTATCAAAATCCACAGAAGGTACAGCACAAGTAGTAAACCCTGATTTTAACTATGGACTTTAGTTGTTAATAATAAACAACACTGGCTCATCAGTTGTGACAATGTACCACACTAATGCAAGATGTTAGTAACAGGAGAAACTGTGTGGGTGGCCATTGGTAACTCTTTACTTGGTGTGTACATTTCTTTGTAAAGCTAAAACTGCTCTAAAAACTGCTTTTACTCTTCAAAGAAACCAAATAGGCCTACCAAGTGCCATTGTTTTACAGTAGTAAGATTTGGGAAATAGAACAAATGGCCCTGGATATCGGAGGGCATCTTCTGGTCTGTCTTAGAGCACCTGACCCTTAAATCTTTATCTGTAAATTAAGTTCCTAAAAGCTGGTGACACCCTCTGGCACAAGGGTACTTACCACTCGTTCTCCAGATGCAGACATAATGACTTAATCAATATATTGGATCGAAGTGATGTTCAGAACCCTGTTAAGATAAATGGAGTCCCTGTGAACTACATTATAACGGAGAATGGGAGTTGGCACAGACTGAGTGTGAACAGGGGAATATGTCCTTCTTATGTGAAGACACACTGCTTTGTTTTTTCCTGTTGAATGAAGAGTGTTTTCAGCAAGTCCTCAGCTGCCACATCAAGGGCCAGAGGCTTGTGCTGATGGTACCACATCTGGCCCAGTAGATTCTGTTGGTTACCTTTGTGGCTGCCAGTCGTCATCCATCACAAGCCATCAGATTTTTTCAGGAGCCAGACAGGCACAACAAATGTGGACCAAATCCCTGCCTAAGTCTTTGATAGTGTCGGTCTCTGAGGTTCTCCTGGAATGCATCATCATCATATCTTGTCCAGGGTGTGGAATAGTGTTAGAGTGTAGTGGGTGCTAAGGTGAACCACACAGATACCCCAAGTTTCCACCCACTTTCAGGACTTAGGTACATATTATACCTACAGATGCTGCTGGAGTGTTGCCTGATGAAGGCCAAAGGCTCGGTCCCTGCGCTAGAATTCTTCTCTGAAGATGCTTCCTCCCACCAAGTTATAGCCCTGCCCCACAGGTTCCCCTAGACCTGTGGAAATTTATCCGAAATATAAGTGCAGCAAACATTAGATTAAGCAATTAAGGAGAAGACCCCGTTTGTAATAGCATCAGAGGATATACACACAGGGCTAAATCTGAACAGTAGATGTACAAAACTTCTATGGCGAAAGTCATATAACTTTATAAAGAGATTGAAAGTAATATACATGTGAACTGAGTTGTAGTAATTATTTATATTTTGTTGATTCTATTTCATACGAGTGCATAATACTTAATGTCTTAAATTCCAGTTCTTCCCAAATGGGTGTATAGATGCAATGCAAATTCAATACAGATTTTACAGGCCTTTAAAAAAATGGAACTCATCAGGATAATTTTAATTTGTTTGAAAGAAGAAAATGGCCAAGAGTGGGGAGGATACTTCTAAAGGAAAAGAGCAGAAAGGAGAGACTTGCTGTAAAATCAGAATTTATTACGTAATTTTATCAATTATGAAAGTATAATAATGGCTCAGGATTAGACAACTGACCGGTGGAGTAGAGTTGATAGTAGAAGCTCCCTGCCTGTGATATGTCAAATCAATCAGCAGAGATGATGGATTCTGCAGACTGGAAAATAACTGTCCTTATGAAGATGATGAAATGGGATTACCAACTCATACAATATATACAAATTCACTGCAGAAGATTAAGAAATGAAATGAAAGAACAAAATATAAATACATGTATTTTTAGAAATTATAGGTGGATGTCTTGGACCGTAAAGTAAATAAAGTTGTCTTAACTATGATGCAAAAAGTTTTGATTATGAAAAAAAAATGACAAAACTACGTTAAAATTAAGATCCCTGTTCATTAACAGATATCTTAAAAAATAGGGTAAAGATATTTACAAACACACACCAATTAAAGATTACATCAGAAATATATGTAGAATTTCTACAAAACAATAAGAAAAGCAACGCAATGGGAATAAAATAGGCAAAAGATACACAGGCATTTGATAGAACAGGAAACACATTTGGCCAATAAACATGAAAGATTTTTTAACATCATTAGTGATTAGGGGAAAAAAATTGAAGACCTCAGTGAGATACAGTTTTACATTCATTTGATCTGCAAAAATTAAACATTTGACACTATCAAATTTTGTATTAGATACGAATCCACGGTCTCTCTTAGACATTGCTAGTGCAAGTCTCAATGGGTATGTCTTCTTTAGAAAAAAACTATTTCCTTCTAAAGTTAAATATTACCTTATGACCCAGTGATTGCACTCCTGGATATATAACCAAGAGAAACTCTTGTATGTGTTTATCAGGAGATATGAACAAGAATGTTTGTAGCTAGACTAGTCACAAAAGTGAAACCTGAAATAATCCAATGCCCATCCTCAGGAGAATTAATGACTAAAAGGTGGCATATTTCACTGTGGAACACTATCAGATCTCAAACAATTGCATTCCAAGTGATAGAGGACTGTAAGGATTCAGGAGGATGGGAATTGGGTGGTATATTATCTTCGAGGTCATAGCTTTTATTTAGGTGGAATGTTTGAAAATATTTAGTACCTCATCAGACAGAGCAAATTAAATTAAAGGGTCATTTATGGACCAATGATGAAAGTGTGTCCTGAATAAGTGTTAGGGGTAGTTAAGTTCTGTGTCCTGAGGTTCAAATGGAGAAAAATACAGGAACTATCTTTTTGCATACATTTTGCATACATATGCATACATATGTGCAAATATAAACTGTTTCTGAAAGCAGAATTTTTAGCCGAAGGGTATTTGAGTTTTAAATGTCGAGAGATACTGCCTGATACTCTACAGAGGTTGAGCTTGTTTATACTTCCTCCAGCAATACATGAAAATACCTTTTAACTCATGCTTCCGTTAATACAGAATGTTCCCAGTTGTCTGGACTTCGCCAGTGTGATAGATGAAACATATCTCTTTGAAATTATTGTGCGTTTGCTGTTGCTGAGAATTATAATCTTTTATTTAAGATCCATTTGTATTTCATTCTCTGTAAAATATTTACAGCCTTATTCAGTTTTCTTTTGGTACAATTTTTTGGGGGTTGTTTCTTACTGATGTTTACATCATTATATACTAAGGAGAATAACCTTTCTTTTATGACAGTATTGCCAATCCTTTTCCCCATTTGTTTTTGTCTTTTCACCTTGAGCTGTTTTTAGCCATGTAGGAATTATTTTTGTAGTCAGATTAATCAATCTCTATTTTTATGATATCTGAATTGTATGCTTTACTCAGAAATGAGTTCTCTCAGAGAATATAAAAAAAGTTATTTGCCCCCTTTTAACACTTCTTGTCTCATTTATCATGTTTAAAAATCTGTCTCAGCTGGTATTTCATGGATATCGGTGGAAGATGGATACTCCATTTTCCTCAAATATCTATTTAGTTATCTTCAACATCATTATTGAAAAATGTCCCACTGATTTGAAATGTCATCTTTATTATTTACTAAAATTCTCCATATATGCGCTTCTGTTTTTCAATTTTCCATCTTGTTTCATTGATCTGTTTGTCTAATCCGCAGTACTACGTTGTTTATCTTAGACACTACTTTAAGGCAGGGGATAGATTTTCCTGTTAACTGTGTTTTGTAGATTTTATAGAGTATTTGTGTAATAATTTTTATTATTTTCACCTTATTTCACATCCTTTTCCCTTTAAGGGACACCTAATTTCTATTCCCGTTCACTGTCAAATTGGCCATGTACCTTGCTTTGACCAACAGAGTATGAGTGGACATTAGGTGCACCGTGTCCAGTCAGTGTTCTAGAGACATTCCAGTCTCTGCATCCGTCTTGCTCCTTACCTCCAGTTGTGAGAAGGGCATGCCTCCGTTAGGAGCAGAGATTTTGATGATTTCTTTTGGCAGCAAAGCTTACAGTCTAGTTCGTCTGCACAACTTAATAATTTGGTAGCTCCTTCTTGCTTGTTTCTATGCTTTCCTTTTCTCTAAAGCGAATTCTCTTTTCTAATACACTTCTAAATTATATAGCTTACTTTATGCTGTATATTTTTCTCCATATGTTTTCATCAGGTGCCTTTATCCCCAATTGTTCTTGACTGTGGCCATCTTCAGTTCTAAATTAGCGTTTCCAAAGATTCCAAATACCTGGTTTATTGCCTCTAAATTTTATCACATGCTAATAATGTAAGTAGATGCAACTTGGGATTCCCGCCCTCCTTCTCCACGCAGGCTTCCTCACACGTGGATGTCAAGCCTGCCAGACAGGTGTGGGGGGCAGGGGGTGGGTGGTGCAGTGTGGGAGAGGGAACAAGTGGCCTGGTATTTTCCCTCAGCCTCCCCAGAACACAAGTCCACTCACTAATTAGCACCTTACGCTGTCAACCTTACGCTGTCAGTGCCCTGAAGGTACAGTTCAGTCGCTTATTTTCTCTAAGTGAAATTCATGTTTCCTTGCCCACTATGAAATTAATGTCGTAAAACAATTAACAGAGATATTCCATTGCTTTCCAACCCCACTGCCAATCAACTCCCCGTTAGTCCCAATCAGGTGAGTTTCCCCAGCTGCTGTTTCTCATGAGCTTGCAGAAGCTTGCAGAAGGCGTCCTCCTGGTCACGGCAGAACTTGTAGAACAGCACGGCTCGTTCCTCTCCTGCTCTGGCTCCCCAGTTCGGTCTCTCCTGGTACTGCTGACTCTCTCCTACATGCTCACGCTGTCTTCTGTTCTTCGTGGAATCCGACCCAGCTCACTGTTGAAGATGCCTGTCTGTTTCGTGTTCCCAGGGTCATTGGAGGGAAGGCTGGCTCCTTCCCTGCTTCTGTCCCATTCCGTTGCTTTGATGCTCCACTGTTATTAGACTCGCAGCTCATTTCTGGGGGTAAAGAGAAGTGGCTGCTTCTATTGATTTTCCTAATCGCTCTTCATCTCCGTTTTCTCTAGCATGTCTCCAGGATGAGGTGAGGGTTTGATGTGGGGAAAATCAGAGGGACAGCCCCATATCTTGTCCTGAGCAAGTCCTTCCACTCCAGCAGTGAGAGCTCTCTGACATGAAGCCATTCTCTCTACTCTTGAAATGAGGGCTCTGCCCACCTGTCCTCCAGCCACGCCAGGCATGTATGGCCCCTGGGATGCACAGGGATTTATCTTGATTGACTACAGTCTAAATTTAACTTGTTTTCAGATTGATGGAGATGACATAAAAAGAGGTAGGGATTCTTTGTCTTGTTAGAAACAAATCTGCATGCTATTAAAAGTTTCAGAATACTTTTTTGGTTAGTATGAATAATCTTGGGCCTGTTGGCTGTCCCTGCTATTAGCGATTTCAGGCCTCTTTTGCTGTCCCATATTAGATGATAAATTCGTAATGGAAAACAAAGGCATACACATTTTCCCTGCCCGTGCCAAAGCATTGTCAGGACCATCTGTAGCTTCTATCTGTACAGTAATTTCAGGTGGCACAATATGCATCCTCTAGATACCCACTGTGGACCCGGCACTTGGTAGTTTTGGTAGCTAGAAAATATTAACAAATACACATGGTTTGAGTGCTCTGCAAGCAGCTGGTGCTGCTACTAGTTACAATGTACTCCAGGTGTGACACCTGTGGAAAGGAAACAGCGGGAATAACTGAAACTCTACCCAGGAGATGAAAACCTCATGCCACTTGGGATGCACTCACCTCGTGTGACGTGTGTGCATACGTGTTCATGCATGTGCCGTATGTAAGCTCTTTATGAAAACCCTTAACTGTGCTAAGGGAGATCTTCTTACATATATATATATATATATATATATATATATATATATTTAATTCATCTCTTTGGCCCATTTGCCACCATTCTTGCCTTATGCCAGTCTGGTTTGGAAAGGTTTTGGTTTTTCACAAGGATTTTTCATGACTGCTTCCAAAGATTTCTCAGGCTTTGCGTATGCGTGTGTTCAAAGGCTAAATTTTAATTATAATCTTGATGAACACTCATCAACAGAGGTGCTTGTCACTAACAAGCACTGTAGCTGTTCTCCCAATTACTCTCCTGGAAAGAGCTTCTTCCCTAGGTGCCTGGTGATGGGGCTTGGCTGTGAGTCAGCGTGTCTGCTCAGAGGTCTCTGTGTCCTTGGATGTCTACCTTTAAAAAGCACTGAAACAATTTTAAAAGTCCCCAGCTTTTCAGGTGGAGGATAATTTTAGATGGAATTAGAGTCGAAGTTGGCAGACAAATGGGCTCTACCATATGTCCACTGAAACACTACTGAGCATTTCCTCGGACTCTAGTAGCTTGGAGATTGACAAGTTGATGATTGCGTATCCGGTCATGATTTCCTTGTCAGTAGATGGTTATGTTTATGGATATGTGGCTGCAGCTGCATCTCAGGCACTAGTGTGTGTTAAGGGATTTTTTTATTCATGATATGAGGGCTCAAGGCAGATGATGTAACAGGTTCAAAGGGACAGTCAAAATAGTACAAATTTATGCGAGGGATTTTTTTTTCAATTAAAGTATAGTTGATTTATAATGTCGGGTTAGTTTCAGGTGTATAGCACAGTTATTCTGTTGTGTACATACATCCATTCTTTTTCAAATTCCTTTCCCTTATAGGTTATTACAAAATATTGAGTACGGTTCCCTGTGCTATCGTGTAGGTCCTTGTTGGTTAACTATTTTGTATATAGTAGTGTGTATATGTTAATCCCAACCTCCTAATTTATCCCTCCCCTACCTTTCCCCTTTGGTAACCATAAGTTTGTTTTCTCTATGTCTGTGGGTCTATTTCTGTTTCGTAAATAAGTCCATTTGTATCTTTTTTTTTTTAGATTCCACATATAAAGTGATATCGTATGATATTTGTCTTTCTCTGTCTGACTTACTTCACTTACTGTGATAACCTCTAGGTCAATCCACATTGCTGCAAGTGGCATTATTCATTCTTTTTTATGGCTGAGTAGTATTCCGTTGTATATATGTACCACATCTTCTTTATCCATTCATCTGTCAATGGACATTTAGGTTGTTTTCAGGTCTTAGCCATGGAAAATTGTGCTGTACTGAACACTGGGGTGCATGTATCTTTTTGAATTATAGTTTTCTCTGGATATATGCCCAGGAGTGGGATTGCAGGATCATATGGTAACTCTGTTTTTTATTAGTTTTTAAGGAACCTCCCTCCTATTTTATTTTGATACCACTTTACACTTTGACCATATTTAGAGGTTTTGCTCTATACGTAGGGCATAGTGTTCTTTCACTTTCATCACTGGGGATTCTCTAGAATATATTCTATGCAAAGACCTTCAAAGAAGCTATTTTTTCTGTGATAACATTGGTCAGCATGTAAAGTAGGTTGTCTTAGCTCAGGCTGCCATAACAAAAATATCATAGACTGGGTAGTTTAAACAACAGACATTTACTTTTTACAGTTCTGGAGACTGGAAGTCCAAGGTCAAGATGTTGGAAAATTGGGACTTCCCTGGTGGCACAGTGGTTAAGAATCCACCTGCCAATGCAGGGGAGATGGGTTCTAGCCCTGGTCCAGGAAGATCCCACATGCCGCGGAGCAACTAAGCCCATGAGCCACAACTACTGAGCTCGTGTGCCACAACTACTGAAGCCCGCGTGCTCCTCAACAAGAGAAGTCACCTCAGTGAGAAGCCTGTGCACCACAATGAAGACCCAACGCAGCCAAAAATAAAAAAATAAATAAAAACAAATGAATAAATAAATACCTGGAGTGGTTTCTGTTTAAAAAAAAAAAGATGCTGGCAGATTCAGTATCTGGTGTGAGCCCTTTTCCTGGTTCACAGACTGCCAACTCTTTTCTGTGTCCTTACTTGGCAGAAGGGGTGAGGGAGCTCTCTGGGGTCTCTTTTCTAAGGCCGCTAATCCCATTCATGAAAGCTCCACCCTCATGGCCTAACCACCTCACAAAAGCCCCACCCCCTAATACCATCACACTGGTGGTTAGGTTTCAACAAATAAATTTGGAGGCATACAAATATTCAGTTTATAGCATAAGGTTTTTCATCAGTAACTGGTACTGATAGGGCTTAATATTTTTACCATTTATTAGACTGACACCCCTTTTCAATACAATCTTTAAATGCTTAGTGGGAGATACAACTAAGACTCATGAAGGGTTTTAAAATTTTCCAGTGGAGAGGAATGTTCCAGAATAGGTAGGCTTTGTGTATTCTGTGTAATTCTCCAGTAGTTTGTGTTTGTTGCAGCACGAAAGAAAACTCCGTGGACCCAACAGAAACACTGGTTTGCTGCCTGTTTCTAGCACAGCCTGATGCAGGTTGGGAGCGCACTCACCTCCTAAAGGTTACTCTGAGATCCAGGCAGCTTTTGTTTTGTGATGCTGTCACTTAAACACAAGTCTTCCAACATCATAGTAGGCAGGAGAGAGAGCTGGGACAACCCAGTGTCTTTGATGACCTGGCCTGAAATGGAGCATCTCACTTCCACCCACAAACCGCTGGAGTAGAATCCAGTTTTGTGTCCACATCAGCTGCGAAGAAAGCAGACAGGACTGGTAATTACTCAGTAAGTCTCTGCTGCATCCTTGTTATGGGCTGAATTACATCCTCACAAAATGCATGTGTTGAAGTCCTAATTCCTGGGAATTTACAGGGTGACTATATTTGGAGACGGGACCTCTAGAAAGGTAATTAAGGTTACATGAGATCATTAGGGTGAGCTGTAATCCAATATGACTGGTGTCCTGACAAGGAGAGGACGCTTGGACTCTCAGACACGAGGGATGCGTGTGCACAGAGGAAAGACCATGAACAGAGGACCCAAGAATAAGGCAGCTGTTTGCAAACCAAGGAGAGAGGCCTCAGGAGAAACCAAACCTGCCAACATCTTCAGTCTGGACTTCGTTCTCCATAACTGAGAAATATGTGTCTGTTGTTTAAGCCCCAATGGATGGTATTTTGTTATGACAGCCCTATCAAACTAATAAGATTCTATAAAAGAAATAACATAAAATTTATAAATTAATTTGGAAAAAGTGGACTGTTCATCATATTGATTCCTTACCATTTAGGGATTCTCCATTTATTTAGATCATCTTCTAGGACATTCTCTCTGATTCTGTAGTTTTCTTCCTCTAGTCATGCACATGTATTTTAAAGTTTATTTTCTAGGCAGTATTTTTAAATAACTTTTTGTGAATAGGTTATTTTTCATTATGTTTTTCTGACCATTATTTCTGGTATAAAGGGAAGCTTGATTTTTGTATAATACTTTGTAACTCATATATCCCACTGCTCTCTTATTAGTTCAAATACATTTTCATTTTTCTCGAATGTTGCAGGTAAAAACAAATCATACTGATTGTATGGTACATAATCTATTAAAATGCATTCAGTATAGGTTTCCTATATCTTGCTTGCTTAAAATGCCAAAGAGTGTAAGAGTATATGAGGTTTCCCTTTATGCCTGTTATTTCTCCTTTTTAACAAATGTCTTTGCATTACGTAATATTTCTATGATAAATATGTGTATATATACATACATATTGCATTATATATTTCTATGGTACATGTTTCTGGGCGGATACTTTTCTCCTGTTACATCTTCCTAATGGATGATACCCACTCATGTAAAATCTCTCTTTAACTTTGAATTCTATGTTGTTATTAATGTAGTAATCCTCTTCTTTTGATTATCATGGCTTGACATAGCTTATGAGTATCGTAGTGTGGCTTTTGTAAGCTGTTTTGGTGGTGTTGTCAACTTATTTTGAAAATGAAATCATTCAGTCTGAGAGTCTTGCCCTTGAAAGAGAAGATTTTTTTCCATTTTGTCCAAAGGCTTAACAGATAGTCTATTTCATGTCATCTTTCTGTGCTTTCTTACTCTGTCCTTATTTTTTTTATCATATAGTACACCTCTTGTCTAATATAGAGACTGTACACGTCTGTTATAAACTAAAGGTCTGTTTCCCCCCCAAATTCACATGCTAAAGCCTTACCCCCCCCCATGTGTCTGTACTTGGAGTAAAGGAAGTAATTAAGTTTGAATGACATCATAAGGGTGGTGCCCTGATGGGAAAAGGATCCACGTCCTCAAAAGAAGAGACACTAGGAATCCAGTTCTCACTCCCCAAGCTTGCACTGAGGACAGGTCCTGTGAGGACATAGTGGGAAGAGCGTTCTTACCAGAAACCAACTCATCCAGAACCTTGATCTTGGACTTCCAGCCTCCAAAACTGTGAGAAGGTACATATCTGTTGTTAAAGTGACTCAGTCTGTGATATTTTGTTATAATAGCCTGAGCAGACTATTATATTGTGTTTATGTGATCTTTAGTTAATGTTACCAATTTCAGAAACATTTTTGAAGCTATATTTTCTAATGAGCAGTAAAAAAAAAACAAAACAACCCTCAGTAATTACAAACAAAACTCTATTGACACCCTCGTGAAATACAGGACAATTATTACATCTATTTCTTTTAAGATAGTACCAGCTTTTACTAATTATTCTGAAACTTTGGATGAATGTTCTTATTTCAGACGAGATATCCATCAATGTGTAAACATTAAGGTATTTGCATTCTGGTTTATCACCGAATTAGAACTTATTCAGAAAAATGGTATGTTTAAATGCTATTTTGTGCTCTTCATCAAGCCTTCTAGACTTCAGCTGAATGGCAAAACGTAACTGACCCTGATAATGGTCAGGTCTGTGATTACAGACTATGACAGTCCCTTGGGGCTTTGTCTGGGTTCATAGAGGGGCACCGACTGATGGTCAGTATGCAAAGCTTTCCCCTGGACCAAGTCCTAAAGCAGCAGGTTTGTGCTGTAACGCACCCATGGCCGCTGATACATGGAAACTTTACAAACACAGGGAAAGGGAGAAAAGGGACCCAGTGGCAGAAGCATCGAAAAGGAAGCTGTTCTAGGAGACCATGAGCCTTCTCGGGACCCAGGGTATTGGAGAGAAGATCCTGGGCTCTGGGAGAAGAGAGCTCAGTTATGCTGTTTTCTGGGAATATGTGGCATTCACCAGGGCAGGATCCAGCCCTAAGCAATTGTGTTACTTACAGAACCAAGGCATTTTCTGTCTCTCGTTAGCAAAGTCCTTCCTGTCATTCAAGGAAAACCGAATCCTTTCTCCCTGGGCCCTTCTCCCATTTCCAGTGTAAGCACATGTTCTGGACTAACACACACGGGGTTTCCTACTTGGAGGGAAAGGAAGATGGGGTCTTAGTTCTCTACCCCGATGACAGGGGCAGTCGACGTGTCTGGTCGATTATTTTCTAGTTACACACTTTGCCACTTTGCTTTGGGGTTCCCTGGTGGGATTTATCTGTTCGTAGGCTACAATGCTTACAAATGCCACCCTGCAAAGGGAGGTTAGGAGACTTACTTTCTAAGCCTCCTGTCACCTTCAAGCATGAATTTAGCAGGAAGTTCCCTAAGTTGAACATGAACTCTAGCCCCATGTGTGGTACAAATTGGTCCTTGATAAATATTTGTTGAATGAATTACTGAATATAGGATTTTAAGTCATCAACTTTTCCAGTATAATTCTGGAAGACTATTTGATGTTGGGAAGAAGACATCTGACTTCAGCTCTTTTGGATTTGGTCTAATTTTTTAAAAAATTTATTTTATTTTTGTTTGTTTTTGGCTGCATTTGATCTTTGTTGCTGCGCACTTGGGCTTTCTCTAGTTGCGGCCAGCGGGGGCCACTCTTCGTTGCAGTGCGTGGGCTTCTCACTGCTGGATTTGGTCTAATTTTTAAAATTTAATGTCTGTAATTCTTTTCTCTCGCTTCAAGGGAACACTTTCGTTTGATGGGATCTAAATGTTTAATTTTTAAAAAATAATTTTACTGCTATTCAGAGTGCTCTTTAACTGGGAGAGTCAAGTCTTTGGCCCCAGGAATTATTTTTCTGTGTTTTTAGTGTTCCTTCTATTTGCGGTGCTCTGTGTTGTTTTCCAAGAACACAAATTAGATGTAGTTTCATGCCCCTTGTACCCATTTTATACTTTCTCTCAGATTTTGTTTACTTCTTTGTCTTTCTTGCTCATGAAAACTGGGGAGTTTCTCAAGCTTGTCACCCACGCTAGTAATTCAGTTTTCTGCAGTTACTTCTGTTCATTGCCAGTTCTAATGCATGTTAAATTTCTATAATCAAACTTGCTTCTATTATATACAAACCATTCCTTTTTTCATTGGACTCACCTTTACTTTGTGCTTGTTAGTTGGTCATATTTCTTTTGGAATCTGCCTCTGGTTTAACAATCTAGTATTTCATACATCATTTTTCAACAAATATCTTACCTTCTATTGGTATTATAAAGCATACCCTTCTGAAATACCTTTCTACTTTCGGCAGTAAAGTAATTTTCCTCCTCTTTCTTGTGCTGTGGCCTCCTTTCTTTTTGTCTTTTGTCATATAATCTTTTGTTAGAACTATCATTTTTCCTGTTATGTTTAAGTCATGTAAATTTTATCCAGGTTTGGTACTTCACTTATAAAGAGAGCAGATCAATTCTTTTTATTTTTTTAAATTAATTAATTTATTTATTTTTGGCTGCGTTAGATCTTCGTTGCTATGCACAGGCTTTCTCTAGTTGTGGCGAGCAGAGGCTACTCTTCATTGTGGTACACGGGCTTCTCATTGTGGTGGCGTCTCTTGTTGTGGAGCACGGGCTCTAGGCTCACGGGCTTCAGTAGTTGTGGCACGTGGGCTCAGTAGTTGTGGCTCGCGGGCTCTAGAGCTCAGTCTCAGTAGTTGTGGCACACAGGCTTAGTTGTTCCACGGCATGTGGATCTTCCTGGACCAGAGCTCGAACCAGTGTCCCCTGCCTTGGCAGGTGGATTCTTAACCACTGCGCCACGAGGGAAGTGCCTGAGAGCAGATCAATTCTTATCGCGTCTCTTTTATTACTGCATGTTCTTAGTGACCTACTCTTTGACTTCAAAAATATATTTAAAGCTACCAGGAGAAGAATTTCCATCTAGTCCCAGGCCTTTAAAGGTCTCTGAGCTCCTAGGTGTCTACACCCTGGCTGAAAACAAATAAACTGTTTGTTGTACTTTTCTTGTGGTTAGGGGATTAAGTAAAACATCTAATCATTAAATTAAAATGCAGTTGTGAAAAATACTTGGATTCTTTTTGACCAATTAGTCAATTAGCTATTCAGTCAAAGAGCTATGTGAGTTCAGGCTGTATAGAAAGAAAACTTATTGGAAGAAATTGCCCTGAGATTATTCAGGGTCATTCTTCAGTGTGAATGTTAATACAACTGGGTAAACTTTATGGTAAATAATTAAAATTCTATGGCATAGCTTCCCAGAATACGGAACACCCACAAGTCCAGAAAGTATAGTTGTGGTTTAAATTGAATATCAGTATCATTATTCTTTTTTATTTATCAAGAAGAAAATATATCTGGGAATATTACAATTTTATAGCATAACAGGAAAGTTTGCATGGAATTTATATATCCATGTTTGTATCTGTTTCTCTATTGCTAACTACGTCTATATCCTTTTTTTTTTTTTTTTTTTTTTTTTTTTTGTCTGCATTGGGTCTTCATTGCTGTGCGCGGGCTTTCTCTACTTGCAGCTAGTGGGATCTACTCTTCATCGCACAGCATGGCTCTAGGCATGCAGGCTTCAGTAGTTGTGGCATGTGGGCTCAGTAATTGTGGCTCATGGGTTCTAGAGCACAGGCTCAGTAGTTGTGGCGCACGGGCGTAGCTGCTCCGCGGCATGTGGGATCTTCCCGGACTAGGGCTTGAACCCGTGTCCCCCGCGTTGGCAGGCGGATTCTTAACCACTGCGCCACCAGGGAAGCCCCATCTGTATCTGTCCTTAAAGACTGACAAAATATCAGTCTGGGGTTTTGTAAGTTCTAAACTCACCACATTCTGTAATGTTTTGTTAGAACAGTGTTGCCACATATAGTAAAGAACCACCATTTAAATTTGAATTTCATATAAATAATGGATAATTTTATTATAAGTGTACCCCAAATGTCATATGGGACACACTTACACTAAAAAAATTCTTCATTGTTCATTTGAAATTCAGATTCAACTATATATCCTATATTTTTACTTGCCAAGTACAACCAACTTATATTAGAATTATTTTAAAAATCATCCACTTATAAAATTTATGTAAATATTTTATTATGGAATTAGAATAATGAGATTTTATTTTTTCAAATCTTATTTTGAAACAAGAAAATACGATTTCTAATGGAGAAACCCATTGACCTTTGAATTAAAGCAAGATACCATGAATGGGCAATAATCTTCTATGATGGCATTCTCAGTGAAATGCATTTTATGAAATATAAATTGTACTAAACAAGATTTTTCTCCATCATCACTTACCTTCATTTTCTTTGAAATATTTATATATTCTATATTTTTGTTTCTATTCTCTATGTATATGATCTTAACATACATATACATATACATCTATTAATGCATTCAACAGCATTTATTGGGCCTCACTGAGTACCAGTCATTGTGTTAGCTGCTTAGGATATAACTGTAGACCATTCCTTTCCCGTTCTCAAGGGCCTAATGGTCTGGTAGGGAAAAGTGACATGGACAGTTATTTTCACTGTGGTTAGACATTAACAAGGCGAACAGAGCATTGAAGCAGGACAGAGGGAGAAGTAAAAACTTCAAGGAGGGGACAATTGAAAACACGCATTTTATGGATGGTGGGGCTGGAGAGATTACAAAAGATGTGAGAAGGCGGAAGATGAACAAACACCGCGGCGCATGCGAGGAACCCTGCATTCTTTGCCAAGGCTGGAACAGAGGTGTCCGGGCTGGGGCGGGGCTGCAGCTCCGGAGCGTCTGTCCTGAGATGAGGATGGAGAGTGAGGCGGGGTCTGATCTTGGAAGGCAGAGGGCCAGGCTGTGGAGTTTGGGACTTTATGCTGTGGGCTGGTGGGAAGGCACTGGAGTATTTAAATAAGGGCTGTCACAGCCAGTGTGTGTTTTAAACATGTGACTCTGCCGATCGACCGTGGTGTTTGGGTTAGGAGCGGCCATGAATGGAGGCGGGTTCTTGCCCTGGCTCGCGCTACAGGCGGGCGGCTTGACCCGAAGCAACCCGCCGGGGCGTGAGGAGGCCGTTTGGGGGGAGGGGTTTGAGGTGGAAGGATGTGTTGACCCCTGGATTTAAGGACATGGTGGAGTCTAGGTTTTTGGTGTGGATTACTAGGGGGGCATGGCAGGTCCCCTGCTACCATTAACACTGCATGTTATGTGAGTGGTACCCACTGGAATTTGAAGCGCCCTACACAGCTGTACATAGTGGCCCTGAATTTGAATGACACAATTTAGAGTAAGGAAAACATGAGAAAAAGAGGTTTGGCAGAAGGTGATAAATTCAGGTTTTGGACTTGGTAGCCTGTGTGTCGGTCGTATAAACAAAATACCATTTTTGGAGTACATCATTGTATTTGATGTCTGATGCTCTTCCAGTTGGTTGGAGCCTCCTTGGTGGACCTACACGGCATTGCCCAGGTCGCAGATGGTTATAAGGGTCTGAGCAGGAGAACAGATTGTGCAAACAGCCTAAACACACAGAATGACGAACGTGCGTCTGTGCAGCCTTGGCATCTTCCTGCGTCCATGGAGGGCTTCACGAGTCAGTCATAGCCTTCACTCCACTCAGAGTCCATCTTGGAATCAGTCTCACCTCAGCGTTATAGGAAGCCTAGTTTTTGTAACTAAGTGAAAAATCAAAATGTTTCAGGTACATTTTGCAGTAGACTGGTACATGATAACCCCTCTTCAAAACAGTGTATTTCTAAATTTCTTATTACTTCATATTGTCAAGAAAGTTCATCTCCACCCATGAACTGTTTTCAGTAAAGTAGAATTTACTGTCCATCGTACGACCGCTTTTGTCAGCATGTTATGAGTAATAGTTATTATTTAGACAATTTGCTCAAAATCCTGTGATGTGAACATTAATCAGTTTTTAAAAGTAACACATTTCTTCATTCTTTTTGTTTTTTTTTTAAAGAACGTCCAAGGATAATAGTTATGTAGCTTCAGGAGTTTAGAAACATTTGCATTTCCATCTAATAGGAGAAGCATATGATAACATCATGAAAACATGCTCATAACGGACTCCTTAGAATTCTACCAAGTAGTACTCTTTATAAAGTGACTGTCCGGGACAGAGTAGAAGGAGAGCTATTTTCAGATTTTGTATAACTGTGTCTGTAAGATAACATATTAAATCCCTCATAAGGCAAGAAAAGGAAGCGCAGTCCTTGCTTAGGGTGAGTACGTTACCCTGATTCTCGGAACCAGACCTACATTAGGTCCCTTGTGTGTCTTGAGGACAGAGAAGCCTATGCTCATGTAGCTAAGAGCATCACCCGACAGTTCTTAGCCTTTAAGATAGATCACAAGATGATCATGATGCTGGAGAGTTCATTTATAGGCAAAAAATCCCATCATTGACTCAAGGTCAAAGTTTATTTTGTGACAAGCATAAGAACAGGGCAATGTACACTGAATTTAGTCACAGAACTAAAGAACTTCCAGTATGTCAAAAATTATCATGACAAAATACGCTGACCTCTGAATAATGCTTCGTATGATTCATGGTGCTTTCACTTGAGTCATACAACGATGCAATGAGATATTATTATTAATATCTGCCTTTTACAGACGTGAAAAAGGTAACTAACTTAGTGACCTAGGGACATCAATCAAGAGACCTGATGTACAAATTCATTTGCTTTTAATGTCTTTATCACTTGTACTTCAAATACATACACACAGATATGCGTATATACACATAGATTCATGTACATAGATACAGGTGTGTGTGCGGATGGGTGGATGGATGGGATGTGGGTGGGTAAGTCGATGGATAGATGGGCAGGTAGGTGAATAGGTGGGTGGGTGGATGGATGGATAGATACGTCACAAATCACCGGAAGTTGCCTTTTTGCACGGGCTCTTTCATTGTCACATATTACATGGAATGAGGGAAGAAGAGGTGTGTGACTTGTTTTTTCACTCTCTTAATGGTGTTTTTTGATGAAGAGAATTTCTTAAATTGATGTTGTCTGTACTTTTATTTATGTTTAGTGTTCATGTATTCTGTTGAAGAAAATTTTGGCATTCATCAGATCATTTTACTTCTACATTTAGGTCTAGAATTCCCTTGGAAATAATTTTTCACATGGTGTGAGGTATAGGAGTCAAAGTTAGTTTTTTCCTTTTTTCTATGTGTGTTTGCTCCAGAACCATTTATTGAAAAGATCGCTCTCCTGCTGGACTTCCTTAGAATTTTGTCAAAGTAGAGGAGGCTGTATATGTGAGTGCCGGTTTGGGGATGATTTATCCTATTCATTAGCTCTATTTGTCCAACTTTGTGCAAGTACCACCATGTTTTAATTACAAGAGCTTTATAATAATTTTGATATTTTGTAGTGTAAGCTTTCCAGCCTTCATTTTCCTCATGAGTACCATGGTTGTTCTTGGCTCTTTGCACTTTCATATAAATTTTAGAATCATCTTTTCAATTTACTCCTTCCCCCAAAAAAATTTAGTTTAGACTTCTATTGGGATTGTATTGACTATATGTATCAATTTGGAGAGAATGAATGTTATAACATTAAATCATCCAGTATGTAAACATGGTATATTCCTCTATTTAGCTCTTTTTAAATATTCTTATTTATATTTTTTTATAACTTTTTTTTGTGTAGAGATCATGCATAGCTTCTGAAATTAGGTAATTTTCAGATGCTATTGTAATGAAGATATTTAAAATTTTTATTTTCCAGTTTGTTCATTAAGTAGCAATATCACTGATTTTTTTTTAATAACAGAAACCTTGCTAAATTTGTTTACTAATTCTAATACTGTTTCTAGATTCTTTTGTATTTGTTATAAATACTATAATGTCATGTGGGGAAAATGACTAATTGTTTTCCTATTCCCAATCCTCAGACTTTTCATTTCATTTTATTGCCTTATTTCATTGGCCCTTTCAGCAAAGTGTTTTCTTTTTGAGAAGTTTTTAGTTCTATATTTAATTTTTTAATACATAGAGGAAAATGTCATTTAAATTTTTAAAAAATACTTGGTTTGGTTATTCTAAAATTGTAGTTGTCAATTTCACCTAAATGTTTTATTTATTGGCAAAGAGTTCATAAATATTCTTATAAAAAGTTATTATGTACATAGTATCTATAGTGTTTTTTTTTCCTTTTTCTGATATTGGTACTGTGTGCCTTCTATTTTAATTTTTTGTTAGTCTTACTAAGGGTGTATTGATTTTATTAGCTTTTCAAAAACAATCAGTTGAGCATGGCTGCCTTTTTCTATGCTATATTTGTTTCCTGTTTCATTAAACTTTGTTCTTTATAATTGCCTTTTTTGGCTTGTTTGGATTGGAAACACAGGATAGGGAAGGGAAGGGCTTTTTCCTTCCAAGTGGGCAAGGAGATGTGTGAGGGGTGTGAATCCAGGAAGCATGGTGGGCAGATTGGGAGGCTTCTTGATCTTGGTTTGTCTACACGTATACGTATGAAGGTCCCCTACACACGGACCTTCAAGTTGCGAACTTTCAAAGATGTGCACGTGCGTTCCATCAGCGTCAGGTGTGAGTGAAATTGCAGCTTGTCCTCCATCTCCTATTGCTGAGGATCCTTCAGCTCTACCATCTCCCACCTCCTCTCCCTCCTCCAGACAGTAACTCTTCTTGCCTGTTCACTTGATGCCAGCCCCTGGATGCCAGCTGTTATCCTGTCCTACTGTAGTTTTCAAGGTACTGTACTGTAAGGTTTAAAATGTTTTCTTTACTTTTTGTGTTTGTTTTTTATGTATTATTTGTGTGAAAAGTATTATAAACCTATTACAGTACAGTACTATATAGCCGATTGTGTTAGTTGGGTACCTAGACTAACTTTGTTAGACTTACGAACAAATGGGACTTATGAGCACACTCTCGGAATGGAACTCTTTGGATGTAGAGGACTTAGCGTACTAAAAAGAAATTCTGGACTTCTCTGGTATCACTTATTTCGTGGGGGGTAGGGTGGCGCTTGGAGGTATCTGGAAGTTCAGCCTCCCCTCCCTTCTCCCACACTTCAGGTCTCACTGCCTGAGCGAGGAACACATGGGCAAAACCTGTGAGGGCTTATGAAGGAGAAATTAAACCCCCATTAACTTCCTCTTTAGACTGTTATAGAAAAAAATGTTGTGAAATTCTCTCTCAACTGCATTATTCCTAAGGGTGTTTAAAGTGAAGAGTAGGTACATAGCAGCTTTGACTATGAAGACAGAAGACTGAGCAACAGGTGGCCACTCACCCTCCCTCAGTTCTGTCTGGAAAAAGCAGGTGCATGAGTATGATACGGTCAAACTAGAGATCTAGTATTATTGAACTTACTTGATCATATAAACGTGTGTGACTAATCACAGATTATTTAGAAACCACACAGAAGAGATTATGGAAGGCGCCTCCTGATGAGAATCATAGTGCACCTAAGTCTGGACGGCTGTAATAAACACTGTTTTTTTTTTAAACACTTCTTTGTAAATTGTGTTTTAGGACCACGAACAGCTATGGAAAGAAAGATGCTTAGAAATAAATGGCATCAGCTTAAGTTTCTTCTTCAGGCATTTGGATGAACTGTAGTCAAGGAATTGGATACAATATTTTCAGAAAATCAACTTCAGTGTCCACATGCCAAGTCAATCCCAGGAGAATCAGCAGAGAGTTCCACCAATGCCTAATTAATATTTAGCTTGTTTATTTTCTGTGGCTTAGGAGTGAAAGATGAGTTAAGTGCATAAAGTTTCTATTAAATATGTATGATATCCTCAATTAAAATAAAAAGAATATTGAGGTGAATTTTATTTGATCAAATAAAGACATGGATAGTCAATTTGTAAACACCAATATGTACACATAAGCAATTTCGGTTGGTAGGAGTTCTCCAGTGTAAACATTCATGAAAACAAAAAGCCACTGCACCCTTCACAAGAAATTCATAATTATTTTTTGTGAGATCATTTAAGTTCTACTCTCTTAGCAAACTTCAGTTATGCCATATGGTATCATCAACTATAGTCACCATGTTCTACATTATATCCTCAGATCTTCTTCATCTTAGAGATGAAAATTTGTACCCTTTTACCAACCTCTCCCTCTTTACCCCACCTCAGTCCCTGGTTACTGCTTCTCTACTCTGTTTCTGTGAGTTTGACTTTGTTTCTTTTAGGTTCCATATATAAGTGAGGCTACCTGGTATTTGTCTTTCTCCATCTGGCTCACGTCACTTAGCATAATGTCCTCAAGATAATTTTTGAAAGGCAAGAAATTTTTGCTGTGTGCCTACTGTGTACCTGCCCTTATATTAGGTCCCAGAAATACAAGAAGAACCATTATCTCACAACATGCTCCTTTACTTCTCGTATAGCTCTATTTAGTGCTGTGGAGAGCTGGGTAAAACAATCTCTCTGAAGAAAAATTCTCCTAAAAATCTCAAAAACTCAGTCCATTTAGTGAATATTGAAATTCTAAAACAAATATACTGTTTAATAGGCGCTATTTATTTTGATGTTTAATTTATGCAGTACGTAGGTGAATTAGATGATTGTGTCTATGGAAACATGACCTGTGAATTTGAAAATCTTGTGTGTGGTGTGATAAACAGGAGCTCCAAAATAAAACTGATCTCATATCTTCTCAGCGAGAGGAAATGCATCTCATCCTAATGAATTGTGTTTGTTCTGTGAGTGGAGAATATTGCCTAGAATTTTTGGCCCCTCTTTAGAGTTCACTCTCGTATAGTTGGTTTTATGATCCTATAATAATATTTTTTCCTTCTGTCTTAGTGAAAGGATCGTCAGGTTCTCATTATACTCAGATTCTAATTTCTGGATTGAGTCTGTTTCTTCTTGGCAAATCAAGATCGCATCACAGATAAATGTTGGTTAAAATATCCTGCCCCACAAGGTAGGGCATGGGGTTCTTGGCATCTGTACCCTTGACTCAATTTAATGCCGGTTCTGTATAGTGTGGATTGTGGAGGGCTGTATGAGTTGTTGGGTGTTTGTGTTTATGTGAGGAGCAGGGTGGGAGAGAGGATTTTAGAAGATTAGAAGGGATGTTGCATTCCCAGTCAATGATGGACAGTTCATGTGGTACAGTGGAAATCAATGCAAACAAGAGCACATAGAGGATAATTAATAAGGTACGTGGAGAGGTAGCAAAACTCAGTTGCCTCTGTTAAAAGTCCAAATTACTTTTTTCCTATGCATTCTCGTTTTGAAGGTTGAAAGAGAGGACATAAACTTTAATATTATTGCATACTGGTACATTGTAGTGTTACTAGATTATAAGAGTGCTGTTTTCCTTCTGAATTCTCAAAATGCTGGTTCAATATAATGAAACAACATCATCTTCCTTTTGTGTCTTGTGTAACATACTGAAAATATGTCACGCGTGAATCCTTTTCACCTTTTGAGGAGGGATTAGTTATATTCAGGTTGCTATTTTGACTTGTATTGCCAAGGGACTGTAGTTGGGTAATAAAAAAAATTGTTGGGTGTTAGGAGAGGATGTAAAGAATGAAGAGGAGAGAAGAAACTCCAGCGGTATCTCTGGCATCTGCTAGAGTCTCTTGGGACTAGGCAAATAGCAACAATGGAAAATACGGGACCACTTTCAAAGAGTTCCAAATTGTATGGCCTCATACTCCAGGGGAATTTAACTACCTAGACATCTGTTGGTTATAACTAAAGCTATCAAATGGTTCCTAAATTACGTCGAGGACAGCTTTATGAGGCAGCAAGTGAGAACCCGACCTGAGCTGGAGTCATTCTGACTTGACTTGGAAAGCACACGGGGAGCGTGCATCCGAGTATCAGGTGCCCTCAGAGGGCTGGGTGCTGATCTGGCTTCAGAGGTGACGGCCGATACAACTGTCGGAACAAAGCTGTGTTTTAAGTGAATATGTTCACAGAAAAAATTTCTTTTGACAGTTTCTAAAAAAAACAAAACAGCAACAACAGCAAACCATTGTATCTGTGGGACATCTTGACAAGTGATAGCAGCTACACGTGTTTGTCATGGGAGAGGATTACATATGTTAATAAGTCAAATTTTCAAGAAAATATAAGAAGATTGAGGAAAGGAATTGATGAACAAATTAGAAGTACCTCTGAGAGAGTATAGTTTCTGTGCTGGTTTCATCCATGAATCCTCATGTATTCATGAGGAACTCTGGTCAAAGGAATATTAGACCTCTTCAATGACAGATGTTAAAATATAAGGAGGAGCAGGCAAGTCATTTATGTGTCAGTGACTGTCTGGCTCTCCACCAGACTTCTTTCCTCTCTGGTCATACAGTTATTATACATATTATACTCCCTTCTTGGGTGTGGTCATCATATAGCTGATTTCCAGCCAGTGGGATGGAGTAGAAGTGATGAACATGATCTTTCCAGCCATTGTCGGAATGCAAGGACTCGGAACGCTAAGAGGAGGGAGGAGCCTGGGTCCTTTTCTGACCAGATGGAAGTTTACACGACAACCAAGAACACCCTTTTTGAATTTCCTGTGGGCAAGAAGTAAACCTATTGTGTTAATAAGCCTCTGAGATTTTGGAGGACGTACACATCATGGTGGCTAACATGTTTCTGATTAATGATTCTTAAATCAGAACTTTTCATGTGAAGGATAAATCAACTATTAAAAATTTTCTATTAGTTCAAGGTCATAAAGCTGTTTTATGACCAGCTTTATCTCTGTTAATTTTAATTGGCTTTGGGTATGGCTATTTGAATCAGTAAACATTTATTATGGGTTTTTTACTCTGAAGGTTATCTCCTTGGTGTTGGGTAAATTGCGTTGGAGGGGCTATAAAGTAGGAAATTAGAGGTTCTGAGAGCTTGGTGAGAGGAAATG
Organism: Tursiops truncatus; assembly: GCF_011762595.2. Classification (NCBI taxonomy): domain Eukaryota; kingdom Metazoa; phylum Chordata; class Mammalia; order Artiodactyla; family Delphinidae; genus Tursiops; species Tursiops truncatus. Next base: position 7,152,731 of record NC_047054.1, read on the forward strand.
AGTACACAGAGTGCATCCTATGCATGTCCTCTCCTCCGTGACCTACAGTGAAAACAGAAGAAAGCAGTTATGTAAATGTGTCACCATGTTTTATGATTTTCCTCCTTGGATACTTTTTTCTATCCAGTGGTGGTTTTATATACACCACTCTTAAATATGTGCTTTGTGATGCTATTTCTTTCTTGCCTTTAGAATAAAAAATTGTATTTTTCTATGAAAATCTATAAACCATAGATACTATTATTCCATTGTCTTGAGCAGACAACAGGAATCTCATAGAATGAGAAATATTTAGAATTTATCAGAAGACCATGACAATATAGGCACCTGCTATCCTATTATGACAAGACACCCTAAATGGGGGTCATTTATGATAGAGGAAAAACACCTTGGTATCTGAATGAACTGACCTAAAGGTGCAATGGCAAGTGGCTGTATTTAGACTCTCAATATTTAAGAGATTATGAGAGTCTTTTATTAGCTTGCTTAACAAATAACTAATGAGTGTCTGTTGTCTGTAATGCAGGGTAAGCATTATGGGGAATTCAAAATGAATCAGAAAAACAAAGACCTAAAGTTATCATCTAGTTATGAATCTTGAATATAAGATTCAAGATGATAAATATCATAATATAGATGAACAATTCTCTAGGTAGTTAAAGAAAAGAAAGCTTAACTCCATTGCTGACATAAGAAAGATCTCGGGCTTCCCTGGTGGCTCAGTGGTTGAGAGTCCGCCTGCTGATGCAGGGGACACGGGTTCGTGCCCCCGTCCGGGAAGATCCCACATGCCGTGGAGCGGCTGCGCCCGTGAGCCATGGCTGCTGAGCCTGCGCGTCCGGAGCCTGTGCTCCGCAACGGGAGAGGCCGCAACAGTGAGAGGCCCGCGTACCGCAAAAAAAAAAAAAAAAAGATCTCATGCTGGAGAAGCTATATCTACAGCTAAGTAGTGAAACGCAATACACTTTACCCGCAGTCCTGATGGACACCCTGTTACACAGCCTTGTTTTCAGTGGTTTAGATTTATTTATTTATTTGTTAATAGAATCCATCCTAATCAGATGATCCTGTGACACTCTCCATGGAACAAGATCCGAGGTCCTCAAGGAATCTCACTGTCCCCTCCCCAAACAGGACACTCATTGCTGCAGAGACCTCCATTTCTATCTAGGATGTGCTCTCCTGCTGAGATCAGAGCTGCTGGACAGCCTCTGGAAGAACGCAGTAGTGTTATCAATTTCACCTTTTGTTTGTTCTTTGGATGATTTGGCAATAGTCTTAAACCACATAATGCGCTTTGACATTTCTTGATAGGAGGCTGTACATGAAGGAAACACTTGAGGCAGGGTCTCTGTACACACTGCAACTGTTGCCGAATGCAATTTCCTGTGCCTGACACACAGTGAGGCCAAACAAACTGAAACTTCGAGTTTGGAGCAGAGAAAGGTTTATTGCAGGGCCATGCAAGGAGACAGGTGGATCGTGCCCCCAAAGCCCCAAACTCCTCAAAGGATTTCAGCAAAGCACTTTTAAAGGCCAGGTGAGGGAGGGGTGTGGTTGGATGTGGCAACAGTCTTGGTGTAGGAATCCTTTGTTCTTGCAGCTGTCTGCCTAGGTCAGGTCATGATATTTCTGTAAACTTCCAGCAAGACACATGTTATTCTCTGTTCTGCAACTTTTTATCTCTATATGAATGGACTCTTAAAGATCAGAGCCCTGAGAATGGGCTCTCCTGTATATTTCAGGCTGTAGGCAACATTCTTTTACAAAAGGTGCAGAGCCAGCCTAACACAAACAACAGAGCACAAAGGCTAAAGTAAAAGGAACAGATCTAATATGGAGTCAGATTTGTTCTTCCCTATTACACAACAAGTTGGCTTTTGTTGGCATTGGAGAAGACATTCCTAGAAATCAGTTTCATGAGTTACTATAGAAACTAAATAATCTATAAGAATTTCACCACAAGTTGGTTATTAGCTGATTTGGGTAACTCAGAGCTCAGAAAACAAATGGGTTATTACATGCTTGTTAAGTTCCATCAGTAACATTAAAAAGCAGTAAAAAAGGCACGAGGATTCTCTTCATAGGTTAAAAATTTTGTTTGGAATATTTTCACTTCTTAACCAGGTTGAAGCTAGAGATTTCCATGTTGTAAGACACTTAAATTTTTGCATAGTTTTCACTGGAATCATGTTAGGAAGCAAAGTGTTTATATCTTGCTAAAAAGAAGTAATTTATTCTAGAAGCAGTAGATAGATGGAGGAAGAGATCTTCAATAGGGTACTCTGTGTAAATTTCAATTGAGGAGTTAATATATGTAACTGTTTTTCCTATCTTGTTTCAACAAAAATGTGTCTTTAAGGATGAAAATGTTCTTTGAATACTCCGCTTACGCTTTTAACATCAGTTTATTTGATCTGTTATTTCCACTTCATCTGCTAGTTGTAATCTTTTTCTTTTGATATAGTCATAAGTAGTAGTATTATAGAAATTAAAGTTGGATTTCTATGATAACTTATTCAACATCAGTGCTCTTTCATGTGTATTTCAAGTAAATGTGACAAACATTATCTACATGAAGCAATCACCCTTTTCAAAAGTATCTTCTTTTGCATTTTTTGTTAACAGTTAATGTGCTTGTAAAATTTGTATTTGTTTTTTAAATTTATCATGAGCTGTCAACATGTTGCTTAATGAAACAAGTGTTTTTTGTTCAGAGAAAAATGAATGTCTACCCTTTGATTAGCTGTTATTTAAAACTGCTGATAACAGCAAGTTAGTTATTTTTCAATTGGCTAATCTGTATGTTACTAACTTTTAAAAGTTATGCTATATGTACATATTTGCAAATTGACTATGACTCAGTATCATGTAATTCAAGCCATCATCTAAAAATCAGTGGGTAGAAGTGTTTTAGATTGATAAATACAACTGAAATTCAAATCCCTTAAGAAAATTTAAGGACATAGTAAATGTGAGGTTCTAAAAAATCTGTTTTAAGCACTGAAAATACTCTGGGATTGGATACCTTTTGGGTTTTATACGTTTACCCATAAGTAAGATTAATATAGTTTTCTTCTTTCATTTGAACTTGCACTTATATTTCGGCTCTTGTATTAAACTGAACCTCAGCTTGGGGCATAATCTTTTTTACGTCTGATGGCTGTTAGCATTACCACATTCAAAGATGGGTACTTTTAATTGAGATGTAATGATCTATGATTTTAAAAAATTTATTGTTGGCAAACCAAAAGTATATTTTAATTGAAGCATTTTCTCAAAAAAAAATTTTTTTTAATTGGGGTATAGTTGTTTTACAATGTTGTGTTAGTTTCTACTATACAGCGAAGTGGAGGTTCTAATAAGAACCTGCTGTGCTATACAGCAGGTTCTTATTAGTTGATTCAACTAAAATTATATTGAAATGCCAACTGACACTAGGAAGAACAACAACCACTAATAAGTAAATATACGTATTCCTCTAAGCTGACATGATGTTCTAAAGATGAGTGATATATGAACTGCTCCATGTAATTAAAGCCGTCAAGGTCACGTGTGGGGGTCCTGGTGGTTAACATGTCAGCAAAGTAAACAACACTAAGCGTACAGTGTAGAAACAGAAACTCAAGGAAGAGAACCAGCGAAAGAGGAGAACACCGTGAGAAGGGATGTGGAGAGACATGCCAGATTCGCAGGTTTGGAGTTCAAGAGACTGACGGTGGGATGAATCTGGGGCCACTGGCCAACTCTGAAGTGCTATGCTGTTTCCACTGTCTGTGTTTCTTAAGTGATCCCAGCTCGGCCAGGCACATGTCACAGTTATGAAACTGCCTTGTTCTTCGCTAAGACTTTGGCAGTGGGTCAAGGCCGAGGGCACAGCCTCAGGTGTGGGTATGGGTGTTGTCGAATGAGAAGTGTATGTAAGTATTTCAAGCTGGGATAAGGGAAGGAGGGTGTGTTAGGGTTCTCCAGAGAAACAGGACTAATTGTGTGTGTGTGTGTGTGTGTGTGTGTGTGTATAAATGCCAGTTCCTTATAATGAATCATGTATGTATGTGTGATTTATATATAATACATAATCGTCTACATATTTTACATACATAATCATTTTACGATAGAAATCCTTATATCTGTATATCTCTATCTCATCTATATCTCTGTATAAAATGTTATAAGAAATTGGCTCATGTGACTATGGAGACTGAGAAGTCCCAAGATCTGCTGTCAAAAAGCTAAGACCCAGGAGAGCAGATGGTGTAAGTTCTACTCCAAAAGTTGGCATTCTCAAGACCCAGGAAGATTTGATGTTTCAGCTCGAGTTCAAAGGCAAGAAAAAAATGATGTCCCAGTTCAAAAGCAGTCAGGCAGGAGGAGTTCCCTCTTACTCATGAGAGGATCAGCCTTTTTGTTCTATTCAGGCCTTCAGCTGATTGGACGAGGCCCACCCACATTGGGGAGGGCACTCTGCTTTACTCAGTCTACTGATTCAAATGGTAAACTCATCCAAAAACACCCTCACAGAAACACCCAGCATAATATGTGACCAAATACCTGGGCACCCTGTGGCCCAGCCCTGTTGACACATAAAATTAACCATCAGAGGATAAATAAAAGAGGTAATACCAGAGATCCAGTCTGGGAAGAGGCGCCTTGAAGGCATGTGAGAGTAAGAGGAGATTCTGAGTGTACCAAAGCAGGGAAGAACGAAAAACATAGTACTAAGAGTCAGGAAACCTTAGTTTCATCTCCAGATGTGTCACCAGCTAGCTACGTGACCTTGAATCAAATAATAATCTTTCTTGACCTGCTTTGTTATTTATAATACAAAAGATGTGTCTCTTTTGCATTGGGGTACAACCAACGAACACAAACTGAGTGACTTAAAATGACACAAGCTCGCGATCTCACAGTTTCTGCGTGTCAGGAATCTAGGTGTACATCGCTGCATTATCTGTTCAGGAGACTGAGCTGAAATCAAGATGCAGCTGAGGCCGTGGTTCTCACCTCGTCTTCAGAGGCCACATCCAAACTCACCAGTTGTTGCAAGATTTCATTTCCTTGTACCTGTTGGACTGAGGTCCCTGTTTTCCTTCCAGGTGCTGGCTGGGGACCGCTCTCAGCGTCTAGGGGCTCCCCACAGTTCTTGCCATGTGGTCCTCATAGGTGGTTCACAACACGTATACTTCCTCCCAGGCTGGCCAGAGTCTGTCTGTCTTCTGCAACCGACATGAGAAAACGTTCTGCTTTTATAGGGCTCATAGGATTAGGTCAGGACTACCCAGGTAATCTATCTTAAGGTCAGCTGATTTGGGAGCTTAATGACATCTGTAAAACTTCACAACAGTGCCTGGGTTAATGTTTGTTGAGTAACTTGGAGAAGGTGAGGGCTGGGAATCTAAAATGCGGTGTCTTAAAGTCCTGCCTACGCCCAAGGGGTTTTCCTTCTAAAATTCACTCTGTTTTGAATTGTATGCATTTGCTAGTCACATAACTACAGTGGCTTTTGTGAAAAGCATGGCAACCTTTGAGCCAAAGGCCCATCTCCCTAAAGTTTTAGGTACCTGTAGGGCAAGGTCTTCAGGCAGACACCAGTAGAGTCTGATAATGAAAACGATTAAAAAAAAAAAAAACCGAAAAAACTGGAGACCTAAATGTGCTAGTTCTCATGTCAAAGTTGAAGGAGAACAGCGTTGAATCTGGCCCAAGTCCTGGTGGCTCCCTCCTGGTAATCTCCCACCTAATATGCTAAGTTAATGCTTATTCTTTTTTCTTAAAGTGAAATTATGTGTTTGAGTAGAATAGAAGTAGAAGCAATGAGTTGCCCCTAAATTCTTTAAGTTTAGGTACCTGTGTTCTTTAAATGTTACTTTGATTCGTTATTATTTCCAGCGTCTCCTATTCCTTTCCTCCCTTGCTGATGTTTCAGTAAGATAGCCATTAACAACACATGAGATCTTGGTTTCACAACCCCTGGATTCTGGTGCTAATGCTCCTAACTATGATATATATGAAAACTTTCATGACCGAAACTTAATTTATTCTATATTTATAAATGGGGATGATGCTACCCCTTTCGTGTGGTAATTGTGAAGATACAATGAGATAACAAAAAGTATTTTTAACTATGAAGCACTCTGCAAGTAGAAAGCATTACTACGTACAGATAGTCCTCTGGTACTGCAATGTCATGCCACAAAGCTTTATGAATTAGGTACAACAATGATTTAAACATAATTTAAATTCATCCCACATCTAGAGAAACACAGCGTGCTTCCAAAATCTTCGTAGAACACAACTCTGCTATTTCTTTGCTTAGAAGTCTTCCATGACCACTCATTAAAGTCTACACTTACGAAATGAAATCATCTATTTCTAAGAATGCCTGTGGGCACAGTGCAGGAATAAATTTTCTGCAGGTAAATGATTTTTTTTTGGCAAACCCAGTGTGTATGCAGATTCTGAAACCCAGAAGAATAAGAAAACATGAAACACGCACCAGTTTAATAGTTAAAGTAAAAAGCAAGGAAGGCGAGAGAAGTCCCTTTACAGAGGACCGTCGTATTATCACTGTGACTCAAGGATATTGTCATTGGTGTTATATGTTTCCTATTAGCGTTTTTGGCTAATTGTTTTTCTCTCTCAGCAGCATATAAATGCTAGGAAAGGAAGATGACTGCATTTTTCCATCCTGTTTACTAATGATTGCGACATTTATTTGAATTGGCATTCTTTATTTTTCTCTGTTTGACGTGAGCTTCTTTTCTATTTTTCTGTAGCTATGGATTCATTTATGGTGTGACTAACATGATATGTAACGTGATTCATAGAAACAGGGATAGTCTCAAAAGCTCTTCTTCAGGGCTTAAGAAGATGGCAAACAAAGGGACAGTTCTGAGTTTGGCTGTTTTGCAAATGTTTTCATGGGGTCTTCCAGGCAAAGTTTTGGTGTGAGGGGAGGTGGCTACACCAATTTGCTGTTATGAGGGGCTTTCTACTATGAAAGCACAATAAAGAGGAAGCAGCACGCAGCTTTCCAAATTTCCAGAGAAGTCGGGAAGGGGAGGGAGACAGAAAGAGAAAGACAGGGTGGGAGTGGAAGGTATGAAAAACGCACGTGTGTGTGAATGAATGCATGAATGAGTGAATGAATAGATGCATATGGAAGTGAATGAATGGACAAATTACTCAATGAATGACAGCCAGCCAAACAGGAACTTAAATACCCAAGTGACTAAGATAATTTGAAGTACATAGGCTTATAGAAAGAAAGTAGTTCAAGTTTTGTTTGCTTTCAAACTCTGAAACACACAGAAAGTTAGTTAGATTAACACAGCTGTTAATGGTTTGTAGACAGTAGCTGTGACAGCGTTTATCTCTGTCAATTCCGATATTCCTTCATCCTGTACTTCAATATTTTTTCAGTTTTAAGTCGTTCATCTTTACTCATTTAATCATCAGTATATACTAAGCATCAACTCTGTGCTGGCTGCGTGGGAACGATGGCCAGTACAGTGTGAGCACATCAGAATTGTGTGACTCAAAATGTATTGTTTATCAATTACTGTGTAATCACCATAAACTCTACTGCTCTGGGCACTGTATGTTTAGGAGGAAGCTGAACTGTTCTGATTTGTGAGTTTTATCCCAGCCTTCGTATGTCAATACCTTATCATCTGTTCGTTCTAATCAGCGCTTTCTGGCTACCCGTAGAGTTTCCTAGATCATACACATGGCAGGTGATGGACCAACAGCATGACTTGCCTGACAAGTCGTGCTGTTTTCTCTATTAATACATCTCTTAACCCCTCCATGATACCAGGTCTCCCTGCTGTTGGCATCGTAAGTCATTTCTCTGTTGTACAGGCTCTTTATAATTTTTAGCGATGGTCAAATACAGTTTTACTGTTACCTCCAAAAAAAAAAAAAACCCTCAGAAGACCCAGGATCTGTATCTGAGCCCCTGAAAGAGATGTGTTAATGAATAAGAATGGTCAAGGCTGCCCTTGCAGGTCAAAGTAAACATCAAGTCTAAAATATGCAGCTTAGGTACCAAGTAATTCCAGCCACGTCTCAGCTGCTCTCATACCCCAATTCATCACTTTCAATGAGGAAGTCTAAAGCAGGTCAGAAACTCCCTCTGACTTACAGACGCGTGTGAGTTAGAGGTGCACGTGATAGGCCCATTTTTCTTGCGGCACTTTCCTGGGATATTTTCAGATAAGTTTTGTAAGATACAGTTTGATCTAACTTCACCCCAGCTTCTCGGATGGCCTGATAGACTCCAGGGTGGAAATTACACTGACTTGTTTATTTGCTTATTCTTGTTTCTTTTATTTATTTGCTTATCCTTTTTCTCTTTCTCAGACTCATTTCTTCCCACAGAAGAACAATGGTTATGTAATATAATACATTTAAACTTTCCACTTTTACTTCCACTTCATGCATTTTAGTTGAATGTATTCACTCTTATTTTGTGTCTCATCGCGTCTTGTCATTCAAAAGATGTTCATGAAGCAACTACAAGATGCCATACATGGTATTATGTGATGGAGGTACAGTGATGAGCATGGCGTCTGACCTGGAGATTTGTGTTTTGGGGGGAACCACCTCATTTTCAGGTATAAAGCTACAGGTGCTACCTTGTGAATAAAAAATTGCAGTTACAGTTTGAGACCCCATCAGCTTGACCCTGAATAGTGTCCCATCAAGGTCTGTGGGACAACCACGCCTTCTTTTTAATGCACTTATGTATCATTTGCTATATTCTGAAACCTATTCTTTTTTCAACTGCTGAAGAATTAGCAGGAGACCATGTCTTCCCCAGGGCTTCAGGTGTGTAGCAGGACTCTGGTGCTTTTCCTGAGTGCTTTGCTCAGGAGAGAGTAGAACTGGGAGAGCTTCCAGACTTCCTTCTTGTGAAATAATACACATCTTTGCCTCTGCTCCCACTTCCTGCTAATATTCGGTCTTTGACTCAGGTTCCTAAAACCTGTGTGATTTTCTAAGCAGTGGGAGTGATAGGATCACCTTACAAGAGCTTCTGAATCCCTTGGAATTTCCTGGGTGGTAGCAGCATCTTTTGTTCTCACGAGCTGACTGCTGGTGGGCTCCTGCGTGAGGGCTGTCACAGGAAAGATCAAGCGTGATTAGAAATTAAGAGCTTTCACTCTCACCCCTATCCTTTGAAGAGGGGAAGGGGGCTGGAGAATGAGTAATAATCAGTCATGCTGATGTGATGAAGCCTCCAAAAAATCCCTAATGTATGACGTTCCAGGAGCTTTTGGGTTGGTGGACACATCCATGGTCTGGGAGGATGGTGCGCACAGCATCTCAGCGGGAACAGAAACTTGTGCACACTGGACCCTTCCAGACTTGCCCTACTCCCGCTTCATCGGGCTGTTCATCTGTATCCTCTGTCCTAACATTTATTATGTAACAAACGGTAAACATAAGTAGTGTTGTCCTGAGTTCTATGAGCCATCCTAGCAAATTACTGAACCCAAAGAGGGGGTCGACTTCTGGTCGATCAGAAGTACGTGTGATAACCTGACGAGGGGCTTCTGAAGTGGGGGAGTCTTTTGAGACCAAGCTCCTAACTGGTGGCGTCTGTGTGACCCCTGGGGTAGATGGTGTCAGAACTGAATTGAATTGTAGGGCACCCAGCGTGTGTCTGGAGAATCGGAGAATTAGCTGATGTGAGAAAACCCCACAAAACCAGCCATAGATGTGTTCTGGATGAGCAGTGGAGGACAAACGAGAGCTTTTTCTCTTCACCTCTGAATCACCCAACTCTTAGCTATTTATGTTTTTCTGTTCTGTCATACGTTTCTGAGCAACATCAAAAATTCCACTATAAAAAAAAAAATGCAGGTTTTGGGAACTACTTCCCTGGCACAGACCATCACTTTGCAAACATTGGAAGGAGGGCCCAGTGGTGAAGTGGCTCGGTGGTGGCCGAGCCAGGGCTGCAGACATGCCCTAATGCTCTGTCACCTGCTGTTTTCATCCACAACCTCAACCCACAGACCTTGCAAGTGTGACTTCTGTTATATTCGACACTGTGTGACTCAAAATCAGAGTCCCCAGGTGGCCCCAGAGAATTTTGAGTGGTCGCTCCAGGTGAGTTGCACAGAGAAGTTTGAGAGCAGAGGGCAGAGGTTGGGTTTGAAGATAAAGGTTTTTGTGAATGGACGGCCCGCTCTAACAGGACTGTCTTTCATCACTTCTCCGGTGGGACAGGCTATGTGATGTGAAGGTCCTCTGCCGGAGGGGAGGCATTCTTCTCATCTGTCCCCTTCCTGGGAATGCCAGCGACCTTGACCATCCTGCCAGCTCAGCCAGCAGCACTGAACATGGGGACTTGGTGCTTCCTGTGTCCCTGCCCCCATTTCTCCCGTAGCACGTGATGTCTGACTTGGTCCTCTGCTAGAATGGGAGCTCCCCGAAGACAGAGACGGTGCTTGTCTTTGTTTCCCCAGAAAAAACAAAATCACTTGGTCCCTGGTAGGCTCTCCAATGAATGAATGAGTACGTGAACACATGAAGGAATGAATGGACTAAATTCTCTTTGTTGGCTGTGTTACATTGAATGCATCGTTCAGCTGTTCCATCCTGCTTCCTTATCTTAAAAATGAATGTTTTTTTCTCATAAAGAACTCACACAATTCAATGGCAAAAAAAAAAAAAAAATCATCTAGTTGAAAAATGGGCAAAGGACCAAAATAGTCATTTCTCCAGAGAAGACATAGGAAAGGCCATAGGTACATACAAAGATGCTCAACATCACTAATCATCAGGGAAATGCAAAATTAAACCACAGTGAGATATCACCTCGTGCCTGTTAGAATGACCATCGTCAAAAAGACAGGAGAACAAGTGTTGGTGTGGATGTGGAGAAAAGGGAACCCTTGGGCACTGTTCGCGGGAATGTAAACTGCTACAGCCACCATGGAAAGGGGCGTGGAATTTCCTCAAAAAAAGCTAAAACTAGAACTACCTGATGATCCAGCAACTTCACTTCTGGGAATATAGCCAAGGGAAACAAAATCACTAATTTGAAGAGAGATCTGCACACAATGGAATATTATTCAGCCATAAAAAATGAGGAAATGCTACCATTTGCAACAAAACGGATGGTCCTTGAAGGCATTATGCTAAATGAAGTAAGTCAGTCACAGAAAGACAAATACTATATGATTTCATTTATATGTGGAATCTTATAAAAAAATAAACCAAATTATTTCTCAGTAAAACTGGGAAAAAAAGAATGTTTAAAATTTCCTACAGTGATACCAAAACCAGACAAATGTAGTACAAAAAAAGAAAATTACAGACGAATATCATGGATGAATATAGATGCAAAAATCCTCAGCAAAATACTAGCAAACAGAATCCGACAACACATTAAAAGGATCATACACCATGATCAAGTGGGGTTTATCCCAGGGATGCAAGGATTCTTCAATATATGCAAATCAATCAATGTGATACACCATATTAACAAATTGAAGAATAAAAACCATATGATCATCTCAGTAGATGCAGAAAAAGCTTTTGACAAAATTCAACACCCAGTTATGATGAAAACTCTCCAGAAAGTGGGCATAGAGGGAACCTACCTCAAATAATAAAGGCCATATATGACAAACCCACAGCAAACATCATTCTCAATGGTGAAAAACTGAAAGCAGTTCCTATAAGATCAGGAACAAGACAAGGATGTCCACTCTCACCACTCTTATTCAACCTAGTTTTGGAAGTCCTAGCCATGGCAATCAGAGAAGAAAAAGAAATAAAAGGAATACAAATTGGAAAAGAAGAAGTAAAACTGTCACTGTTTGCAGATGACAGGATAATATATGTAGATAATCCTAAAGATGCCACCAGAAAAGTACTAGAGCTAATCAATGAATTTAGTAAAGTTGCAGGATACAAAATTAATGCACAGAACTCTCTTGCATTCCTATACACTAACAACTAAATATCAGAAAGAGAAATTAAGGGAACAATCCCATTCACCATTGCAACAAAAAGAATAAAACACCTAGGAATAAAAAAAATTTGCCACAGTGACCAAATGAGGGAAATATTATGTACAAGGCACTTTTGTTACTGAGTCTAAGCTTCTAGTGCTCTGCAGCACTACAGGCCAGTAATCGGGAGAGAGTTGTTGAGGCCAGGAATAACCACTTCATCCCAAAAGCCAGCCAACCAAGAAGATGGTGAGCTCATGCCCCATAGACATCTTGCCTGAGTTGATTTCTGGTTCCTTTTATACTATAAGGGGAGGGAGTAAAGTCAGCACTTCCTGGTTCCCATCAGCCTCCGGAGGGGATGTGTTCATTTCTTCCTCCCTGCAGTTATCCACAGGTGGGCCTGGTCAGGATGTTTCCTGGGAGCTAAACAAAGGTATTTTAGCTTAATGCTCATGACCTGGGAAGCAGGGTTCCCAGAGATGGGCCAGTATGGATAATTTAAGCCTATAAGCAACAACCCTTTAGTGTTAACCTGTAATAGAATACAAAATGTTCTTCCTTATTACACTCTCACATGTTTTTTACTCATTTGGTCATTATAACAAAGTTAATAAGTTTATATATAAATGTCTCCTTAACATATGTTTGTTATAACTATAGTAATATATAAAATATTATATGTATTTATTTCATGTATTTATATTGTCTCTATATAAATTATGTGTATGTATAGATATAATTTATGTGCTTATAAATATATATGTAAATATATTTATGTATTTATATATTTGTTTACAAAGCACTTCCAAGTAATATTTTCTCATTTTGTCATTGTAGTGTATTACATATACTATATATTATACATATATAATTATATATATATATTTCTTCTTAGGGTTCATTTCTATACAGTAACATACTCAAAGAAGAAAAAGGAAATACTAAACTACCAATCTGTTAGCCAAACAAGAAAAAGAAAAGAAAAGCAGTCATGGCAGCAATCCCTCAAATACTTCCCTTCCCTCTGTGCAAATGACTGACTGTGCTACTTCCTTTCTTTCTTTCTCAGTGATCTCCTCAACTTCCGCATGAATTATATACCTTTCTCCAGAAACTGTACCGTCTCAGAGTAAATCAAGCTGACCTGTCAGTGTCTTTGGTTTTGCCTTTGTATTTGTTGTGCCAATTTTTCACACCGGGCAGCAAAGGCAGCTCTCTGGGATGGGCAGGGGTGGGGAGGCTGAATTTATACACGCACAGACTCACATATACCAGGGCACCTTACCCAGTCACAAGCAGGAAACGTTTCCTGTGTTTGTTGTCATGACTTATTTCCTCCTGTTCTCTGAGCCTTGCTAGATCTATGGCCTTAAAACTTCAATCGAGTCTTGTATTCATGATTCATGTTGCCGTGTGAAGAATGGAGCACATACAAAGCGAATGCCATGATCAGGGAGGTTTACCCTTTAACTGGGAACGTGTGTGTGTGTGTGTGTGTGTGTGCGCGCGTGTGTGTGTGAAATTTGTTTTGAATAGGTAGTGCACACACGTTTAAAAATCAAAATGAGATAACTGTGATAACCTTTTTGTTTTCTTATCAGTACATGAAGACTTCCTCCATTCCTTTTTTAACTGCACAGTGTTCCTTTCTGCCTCTTATTTTAGCTTTAGCCTGCCTTCTGATGCACTGGATCCAATCTTCTGCTATCATGTATGGCTCTGCCCTACATAACATAGTCAGTATATGAAAATGCCTATCTTCGAACAGGCAACTTTGAACAAGCAATGATTTCTTTATAATTTTTTCCTCTTCTCTCCCCTTCTAATATTTCTTCTATCTTTTTTCACCTTGTTCAGTAAACTCTACTGAGACAATTAAAGCACAGCCCTAAAAATGCCTTCATATGTATGTTTTCTGAGAGCACTTTTCATCTTGATTGTGCTTCTTTCTGTATGTCTCTACCTCTGTCTCTCTGCCTCCCTCACTTTCCACTGTACTCTTACTAAATGAATCTGTATAGCTCTGCCTTATATCCAAGCTAATGGGAATTCCAAGATTCTTATTTCTGGCCAACACATGCAAGATAGAGAAAATTTCCACCATGCCCCCAAGATTCCTGTGTCTCTTTGCAGAGTATCCCTTCCTCTGTCCTGGACTCTAGGCAACCACTGGTGAACTTTTTGTCAAAATATATTAGTTTACATAACGTATGATTCCATGTATATAAAGTACATTCTTTTATGTCTGGCATCTTTTGCTCAGCATAAATGATTTAATATTTATCCTTCTTGTTATGTGTATCAGTAATTCATTCCTTTCTATTGCTGAGTAGTATTACATTGTATGCATGTACTCATATCACCCATCAGTAGGTATTTGGATTAGTTCCAGCTCCTGGTTACTGTGACTAAAGCTGCTATGAACGTTTCTTTATAAATTTTTTCATGAAAAAACATTTTCATTTCTTTTTTTAAATACCTAATGTTAGAATGACTGGCTCACATAATGGGTGAAAGTTCAGCTCTTTAAAAAACCACCAGAAGGGGCTTCCCTGGTGGTGCAGTGGTTGAGAGTCCGCCTGCCAATGCAGGGGACACGGGTTTGTGCCCCGGTCCGGGAAGATCCCACATGCTGCAGAGCGGCTGGGCCCGTGAGCCATGGCCGCTGAGCCTGCGTGTCCGGAGCCTGTGCTCCGCAACGGGAGAGGCCACAACAGTGAGAGGCCCGCGTACTGCCAAAAAAAACCAAACACCAGAAAGTTTGCCAAAGAGGTACCATTTGCATTCCCGCCGGCAGTGCGTAAGTGTCCCTATATCCTCACCACCACTTGTTACTGTTGGTCTTTTTAACTTTAGCCAGTTCAGTGGGTGTGTACTCCTGTCTCATTGTGTTTTATTTGCATTTCCCTAACGTGTAATGTTGGTGGGCATTCTGTGCTTATTAGCCATCTGTGTGGTTTATATTTTAGGTACCTGTTCACCTGTTCACATATTTTGCCCATTTTGTTGGATTGCCTGTATTCTTTTTATTGAGTTATAAAAATATTTTCTCCCATTCTGTAGCTTGCTGTTTTATGCTTATATTGAATCTTTTAGAAACAAAAGGTATTTTTATTTTGATGAAGTTCTGGTTGTCAGAATTTTAAGATTGATGCCTTCACTAAGCATTTTAAGAAATTTGTTCTTACTCTGAGGTCGCAAAGATATTATTCTATGCTTTCTTCTAGAAATTTTGTATTTTTAGGTTTCACATTAAGACCTGTGGTTCACTTTTAGCTCATTTTTGTATATGTTCAATGTATGGATCTAAGTGTGAATACGGTAGCTCCCGCATCATTTGTTGGCTAGCCTATCGACTTTGAACCTGTGTCGAGTATCAGTTGACCACATGTGGATCTAGTTTTGGATCCTCTGTTTCGTTGATCTATTTGTCCTTCTCCACACCAATACGCCACAGTCTTATTACAGAGATTTATAATAATACTTGAAGTCAGATCATGTATATCCTCCAACTTGGTTTTACTTAGTGATTCTTTCTAATCCATGTCATTTGCATTTTCATGTGAATTCATTATAAAATTGTCAATTTTTAAACAAATCCTGTTGGGGATTTTGATTTTGATTAAGCATTTACTTTATAGATATATTTGAGAAAAACTGAGCATTGTTGAGCTTTTGGAATCATGACTATGGTATATATCTACATTTATTTAGGTCTTCTTTAATTTATCTCAGCTGTTTTTTTTGTCATTTTCAGTGTATAAATTTTTGATCAGAATTATCCTCAAGATTATATATTTGATGCTTTTGTGAATTGTATTGATTTTTAAATTTCAGTGTCTAAGTGTTTGTTGTTAACATGCAGAAATTCAATTGATTTTACATATTGATCTTATATCCTGCAACCTTGATGAAAACATTTATTAGTTCTGGTAGCTTTTTATTTTAGAATCAATAATATTTATTTCTTGAATGTTTGGTAGAATTCACAAACCTGGAGTTTTCTTTGTGAGAAAGCTCTTAAAAGTAAATTTCTTTATTAGATGTAGGACAATTTATGCTTTTCTTCTTGAAGTGTGCTGTTTGGTTTCCAAGTATTTGGATATTTTCCAGAATCTTTCTGTTATAGATTTCTAATTTTATTATATTTAAATAACAAACCTTGTTTGATTTTATTTCTTTTAATTCAATTATGACTTTTTTATGGCCCAGACCATGTTCTGCCTTGGTAAATTCTTCATTTATATTTTAAAAGATGGTGTATTCTGCTGTTTTTGAGTGGGTGTTTCTTAAATATATATTAAAATCCATCCATAGTGTTCACGTCTTCTGAAGCCTAATGTCCATTATTCTATCAGTTATCAGTATTGAATTCTTTGACTATTCTGTGTTTTCCTTCATGTAAGAACTCTGTTATTTCATGCATAAATGTTTAGGATTGTTGTGTCTTCTTCATGAATTAATTGACCCCTTCACCATTATGAAGTGACCTTCATTGTTCCTGGTAATATTCTTTGTTCTGAAATATATTTTTCTGATACTCATATAGCCACTCCTGTTTAAAGAAATTTGTTTTATCGTGGGAAATCTTTTTCTTATCTTTTACTTTAAACTGGATGTATCATTGTATTTAAACTGTGTCTGTTGTAGGCAATAAATAGTTGTGTCTTGCATTTTATTCAGTCTTACAATCTGTGCCTTTAATTAGATGTTTAGACTGTTTACATATCATATGATTACTGATACGGAAGCATCTAAATTGACCATTGTGCTCTTTGATTTCTATTTGTTTCATTGTTCTTTTCTCCACTTTACTTACTTTCCTGCCTTATTTTGAATTGGATGTTTCTAATAATTTTACCTAATTTGTTGGATTATTAGCTATGAATATCTCTGGTATTGTTTTAATGGTTTCTTTTTAGTTGATAGCATATAGTATAAATTATATATATGTTATATATACTTATATATAAGTTTAGCACATATATTAGAATAAATATGTACTAGAATATATAGTATATATGTATACATAGTATCTCCTTATACATACATACTGCATTACATAGTACATATACAGTATATATTCTAATATATATGCTATTATATATATTATAAACATATGTATTTATTAAAGCCTGTCTTCAAGTGATAATGGACCACTATCTATAATATACATTAGAACCTAAAATAGAATACAGGCATACCTTGGAGATATTTCCTGTTCAGTTCCAGACCACTGCAGTAAAGTGGGTCACACAATAAAGCAAGTCACACAAATTTACTCGTTTCCCAGTACATATAAAAGTTATGTTTACACTATGCTGTAGTCTATTAAGTGTGCAATAGCATTATGTCTAAAAGAGCAATGTGCATACCTTAATTAAAAAATATTTTGTTGCTTAAATATGCTAACCATCATCTGAGACTTCAGCAGGGCATAAGAGCAACATCAAAGATCAGTGATCACAGAGCACTGTAACAAATACAATAAATAATGAAAAAGTTTGAAATATTGTGAGAATTACCAAAATGTGACACAGAGACACAAAATGAGCAATCGCTGTTGGAAAAAATGGCATCAATAGATTGCTCCATGCAGAGTTGCCACAAATTTTCAATTTGTAAAAAAATGCAGCATCTGTGAGGTTCAATAAGGTGAAGCACAATAAAACGAGGTATGCCTGTATTTTCATCTCTTCCCTCTTATGTAAGTGGTGGTATACATATTACTCCTATGCATGCAATATTCATAATACATGCTATAATAGTTATGTATCTTTTTATGTATGTATATATTATAAATGTAGTAAGTTCCTTATTATCTTTTAAAGGGTTTTATTTAATGAGAAACAAATCTTTATATCTACCCACATGGTCACTGTTTGTGATTTTCTTTATTTTTTTTCATAGATCTAGTTTTCTACCTGTTTTCTATTATTTTTCTCCTGCATGAACAATCTAACTTTTTTTTTATAGTTAAAGTGGGCTGGTGATGAGTTCTTTCGTTTTTTTTTTTCCGATGTCTGAAAAAGTCTGTTTCACTTATTTCCAAAGGATATTTTCAGTGGGTATAGAATTCTAGGTGACGGCTTCCTCTCAACACATTGAAGATGATGCTCCACTGTTTTCTCACATCCGTTGTTTCTGATGAGAAATCTGATGTCATCTCTTTCCTTTTTTCTTCTTTAATGTGTCTTTTTCTCCTTGATGCCTTTTAAGATTTTCTTCTTATCACTGTTTTTAAACAGTTTGATTTTAATATAGATTTATTCATATTTTTTTGTGCTTGGAGTTCCTTGGATTCCTTGAATCTGAAAGTAAATAGTTTTCATTAAATTTGGAAAAATTTCAGTCATTAGTTCAAATATTTTTGTCAGCTCTCTCTTCTCTCCTTCTGTAACTTCAATTAAACATATATTAAGCTACTCTAAAGATATATTTAGAGTAGTCACATGCCTCACTGAAGCTTTGTGGGTTTTTTCCAGTCTCTTTTCTCTCTGTGCTTCATTTTATAGTTATATTGTTTTTAATATGATGTTTACATGTTCATTAATCTTTTATTCTGTAATCTAATCTGGAATTAGTCCCATTCAGTGTATTCTCCATCTTAGACATTAGAGTTTTCATCTAATAATTTGATTAATTTTTAAAAAATATTTCCCCTATCTCTGTTTATCTTTTTTTTTTTTTTGCGGTACGCAGGCCTCTCACTGCTGTGGCCTCTCCCGTTGCGGAGCACAGGCTCCGGACGCGCAGGCTCAGTGGCCATGGCTCACGGGCCCAGCCTCTACGCGGCATGTCGGATCCTCCCGGACCGGGGCACGATCCCATGTCCCCTGCATCGGCAGGCGGACTCTCAACCACTGCGCCACCAGGGAAGCCCCATCTCTGCTTATCTTGTTCAACCAGTCCCCTAGCTTCTTGGGCTTATGGGATGCAGTTGTAATACCTGTTTAATGTGCTTGTTGTGCCATTTCTTAGGTAGTTTTAACTTACTGACTTTTTCCCACAGTCAGTCATGGTTTTCCGCTTCCATGCATTCCTGGTAACTTTTTATTTGTGTGCCAGCCATTGTGCATTTTACTTTTTAGGTGCTAGATTCTTAGGGCTTCCTATAAATATTCCTTGAGCTTTATTCTTGGGATACAGTTAACTTACCTGGAAGGTTCTTGATCATTTTGAGTATTGATTTAAGCTTTGCTGGTGGCAGCAGAGCAGCTTTTACTCCAGGGCTAATTTTGCCTGATGACCTGGGTAAAACTGTTCTGCTTACCCAGTGCTCTGTGAATTGGGAGGTTTATGGCTCTGGCTGTGGAATAGGAATTATTCCTGGATCTAAGTGAGCTGAGGGGATTGTTTTCCCGAATCCTTTCGGGTGATGATTCCCTTGACCTCCTGTAGCTTCCTCAGATGCACATGGTGATTAGAATGCGTTAAGCCCCAAGGGAGGGTACCACATTGAGATTGCTGGCTGTCTCTCTCTCCATGCTGCTCATTCTCTGGTGCTCTTACCTGAACACTCTAAACTCCTTACCTTCCCTGAACTCCGAGGAGACGATCAGCCTTCAGCTGGCTGCTCCTGTCTCTGCCGTAACCTCGAATCTAACTCCAGGCAGTAAGTTGGGCAACCACTGGGCTCACCTGGACCCTTTCTACTCTCTCCAGGATCCTTATTCTCTGTTACCTGATTCCCAGTGTCTTACATACCACTGTTTCATATATTTTGTTCTTTTTTTATTGGTTGATTTTAGGTTGTAGTGTAAATACACTCCTTTATTATGTTACCTTATCCAGCACGGGAGTCTCGCTTTAATTTCTGATGGATTGTCTTGCTGGGGGTGCACTTCTTGGTGGACAGTATTTTCTCTCAGTACTTCGTCATTCCACTGCTTTCTCACCCATGCTATTTCTAATGAGAAGTCAGCTGTTAGTCATACTTCTGTTCCCCTTTAAGTGATGAGTACTTTTCTCTTGCTGCTGTCAAGAGTTTTCTCTTTGTCATTGGGTTTTAGCAGTTTGACTCTGATGTGTCTAGGTGTAAACTCTTTGTGATTATGCTGCTTGGAGTTGGTTGAGCTTCTTAGATGTATACGTCAATATTCATCATCTGATTTGGGAAGGTTTCAGCTATTTCATTAAATATGTTTTCTACCCCTTTGTCTCTCCTCTGCTGTGGGATTCTCATTACATGTATGTTTCATGTTTGCTGCTTAACTATGGGGCTCCAGTTTCATGTTCATTTTTTTGAATATTTTTCCTTTCTATCTTTCAAATAAATAATAATTTCTACTGATAAATCATCAAGGTTACTGATCGTCTGTCTCCTCAAATCTGCTATTGATTCCATCTGCTAAATTTTTTACTTTTTAAAACTGTTCAACTCTAGTATTTCCATATATTTCTTTTAGTTTATTGAGATTCTTTCTTTAAGTCACTATTACATAATTTCCTATAATTCTTTAAACATACTTTTTGTTTATTAATGGAACATATTTATAATAGCTACTTTGAATCGTTTGCTAAGTACAACATCTGGGCCCATCTAGAATCCATTTCTGTTGAGTTTTTCCCCTTGATTATAGATCATAGTTTCCTGTTTCTTTGGCTGTATCCTATTATTATTGCTGTGGCTAAAAACTGGTCATTTCACGTAATATATTAATTATAGCATCTCTAAGCTTTCATTTTTTTCCAATTGAATTTTTCTTTTTTGGCCTGGACTTCAATTAAAATGTCTATTTTTCCTAGAGATGTGCAGCTGCTGATGTCTGTGATCTGTTTTTGAATTCTTATTTTTTAGTCTAGTTTTCTAGGGCTTGACCCTGTGACTTAATATAGCGGTCAGCCAGTGATTTGAGGGAAAAATTGTGCTCAATCTTTTTGAGCCTGTCAGTTTTCCAGTCTCTGCCAATGGGTGTGTGTGGTGGGGCAGGGGAGGTTCATTAAAGGTTCTTAAACCTCTCTCAGTTTTTAATTTCCAATAGTCTCTCCAGTTCTCCTCTCCATATGAAAATTTCTCCAGCCGGGAGTTTGTGAAGAGCTTCTACGGCCCTTTGATTTCCAGGATCACCCTGTTAAATTTCTGGCTGCACTTCACTCCTGCAACTGGACTGAGATCTCAGGCTAGCAGAGATGCAAGTTTTCCCTTTCCCTTCTCAACAGAGTTTAATATTTTTACTGATAATGTTGCCATGTGTTTTCATTCACCACCTCAAGTCAGGTTTGCCCCTCTGGAAGCAAGACTACTTGTTTTAGTTACCACCTCTGCCCCGGATAAGGGGGTCCATGAGAAAAGCACTGGGCAAGAAGGTCATAGACTTCCACCCTTCTCATCCAAAGCTCTACCAGCCTCTCAAGAATTAACGTTTGTCATTTTTTTTCCCTTTCAAAATTGTCTGACCCTGTAGTGATGTTGTTTTGTCTATTTTATAAAGATTTTTTTGTGTATGTATGGGTGTATGAAGGGCATTCCTCAACCTCTTCATGATAAAATAGCTGGAGGTCTTATTTATCTTTTTATATTTTTTAATTTATTCTTTATTTTTTGTGGTGTGCTGCCCTCTCACTGTTGTGGCCTCTGCCTTTGTGGAGCACAGGCTCCGGACGTGCAGGCTCAGCGGCCATGGCTCACGGGCCCAGCCGCTCCGCGGCATGTGGGATCTTCCTGGACCGGGGCACGAACCTGTGTCCCATGCATCGGCAGGCGGATTCTCAACCACTGCGCCACCAGGGAAGCCCTTATTTATCTTTTAAAGACATGAAAATGAAAAGACTGTCACAGAGATATGTTATATATATATATATTTATACATATATATTTGTATGTATATATAACATACCGTTATATGTATATACTAGCGTTATGTGTAGATACACAGCATTGTAAATGTGTGTGATATGTATATGTGTGTATATACATATATGTACATATTATGTGTGTGTGTGTGTATATATAAAATATATAATTTCTGCCACTGTTTTTTGGTATATATCTAAATTTTCAACTGGCATAATTTTTCTCTTGTCTGATAAACTTCATTTAACCTTTATTTCAAAGAAGATATGCTACTGGCAACTAATTATCTCTCTTTCTTTCTTTCTTTTTTTCTTTTTTGCCTGAAAGTGTTATTTTACTTTTATTTTAGAAGAGAGTTCACTCAGTAAAGAACTCTGGATTGGCAGTTTGCTGTTTTATTCGCCCTTCACTGCTGCCTGTGGTAGTTGATGAATTCTCTCTCATTCTTGTTTTTGTCTTTTGTGTGTAACGTACAGTGAGCCCACCACCCACAGCCCCTATTAGATGCTTGTGAGATTTTTCCCTTATCATTGGTGTTCAGCAATATGATTAAGCTTGCCTCGGAGTGGTTTTGATTATGCGTATTCTGCTTGCAATTTGAGTTTTTTGATCTTTGGACTTAAAGTTTACATAAAATTTGGAAAAATTTTGGCATTATTTCTTAAAGTACTCAATATTTTTTTCACCCTCAGTTATATGTATATTGGACTACATACTACTGCCCACTCACTCACTGATGATCTGTTTACTATTTTTTTATCTTTTCTATTCTTTATTTTGATTATTTTCTATTGCTGTGTCTTCAAGTTCACTAGTTTTTCTCTTCTGAAATACATATCTCTTATTCATCCCAGCCAGCATGTTTTCTATTCCTAATATAATATTTTTAGTATCTAGAAGCTCTGTTCTGTTTTTCTTGTCTACCTTTCGTCTCCTCACCACACTGATAGTTTTCTCAACCTCCTTGAAAATGTGGAGCCTATTTCTAATTCCTGTGTTTTATCTTCTGCTATATCTATCACCTCTGTCATTTATGGGCCTCTTTCTATAGACTGACTTTACTACTGTTTATGAGTTATATTGTTCTTCATTTTTTTAATGCCTCATAAATTTTGATTGGATGCCACACATGCAAAATCTTATGTTGTTTGTTGCTGGGTTTTGTTTCATTAACATACTGTTAGGTTTCGTTCCAGCATGCACTTAAGTTGTTGGAATCCTTTCAAGACTTCTTTTTAATATTTCTTAGGGTGGGTCCAGATAAACCTTCAGTGTAGGGTGAAGTTACCCCTCTAGTAAGGGAATATCCTTATGAAGACGCTACACTGTATTACAAAGAGTTTTCCACTGTGGTTGAGACCTAGGTTAGCTCTAGGAATTGTTCATCCTAATTCTTTCTTGTAGTTCTTTTCATACTTTAGATATCTGTGGTAATTTGTGATTTTTCTAGTTGATTATAGCTGATGGGTAAATACAGCATTTCCCTGCTGATTATTGATGTGCAGCATTTACTCACATACCTGTTGGCCATTTGGATTCTTCTTTGGAAGGAAATGTCTATTCATTTCCTCTCCCCATTGCTCAAATTTTTTTGTAGTTGTTGTTACTGAGTTATATGAGTTCTTTATATATTTTGGATTTTAAACCCTTATCAGATATGTGGTTTGCAAATATTTCTTCCATAGGTTGTCTTTTCATTCTGTTGATTGTTTCTTCTGCTCTGAAGAGGCTTTTTAGTCTGATGTAGTCCTAATTACTGATTTTCGTTTTTGTTGTTTGTGTTTTTGGTGTCAAATCTAAAAAATCATTGCCAAGACAGATGTCAAGGAGCTTCTTTTCTATGTTGTCAAACAGGAGTTTTACAGTATCAGGTCTTATGTTTAAGTCTTTAATCCGTTTTTAATTAATTTTTGTGAGTGGTGTATTTGTTCCTTGAATGTTCAATAGAATTCATCAATAAAGACATCAGTGACTGATATTTCTTAATTGGAAAAGTATTTGTAATGAATTCAATTTCTTCAAAGCTGTAATAATAGTTTCTTGCTATACTTTTAATTTCTTTATGATCTATAATGAGAACCTCTTTTTTTTTGTTCCTGATATTTCTTTTTTCTTTTTCAGTTTAGCTATCTATATACCAATTTTGTTGTTTATTTTCCATAACCAGATACTGACTTTATTTTCTTTTGTTTGTCTATTTTCTGTTTCATTGATTTCTGTTTTTCTCTTTGTAGTTTTTCTTCTACTTTCTTTGTATTTACTCTTCAAGTCTTCTTGAGGTGGAAATTTAGGATATTGATTTAAGACTTCTCTTATTATATAGTAAAAGAATTTTAAGCTATAAATTTTCCTATGAGCACTGCTTTATTTTCACAGAAATATTAATGTAAATGTTAATATTTTAATTATTTAGTTTTAAATATTTTCCAATTTCCTTGGTGATTTTTTCCTTTGATCCATAGATTATTTAGGAATATATTGATTTCCAAAGTTATGGATTTTTCCTATATATCTTATTGCTATTGAGTTCTGTTTTAATTTTGCTCTTCCCTGAGAACATACTCAGGGATTACCATACAGTATAATTTCGGTTTTTAAGATTTTTTTTAAGACTTATTTTATGGCTCATCTATATGGGCCTATCTTAGTGAAAGTACTATGTGTACTTGAAAATAATGTTTATTCTGTAGTTCTTAGGTATAGGATTTCCTACCTGGCAGTTAGGTTAAGGTAATTAATCATGTTTTTCATATATTCTATGTCTTTACTGATGTACCTAATTTTTTAATAAATTGCTGAGAGGATGTTAAAATCTCTGATTATGATTGTGAAATCCCGTATCTCTTCCTTTTTGTCAGTTTATTCTTTACATGTTTTGAAACTGTCTTATGTACACACACATTTATGGTTGTCATGTCTTCTTGATAAACTGACAACTTTATCATTATGAAATGGTCCATTTATATCAGGTCCTACTACTTTTGTTATAGTCTATTTATAGTCTATTTTACCCAATGTTAATAAAGCCACTCAGCCGCCTTATTCTTACTGTTTTTATGGTGTATCTTTTCTTTCGTTTACTTTCAACCAACATGGGTCTTTATATTTGAAGTGCATTTTTTATAAGCACCATACAGTTGGTTCTTGCTTTTTGCATCCAGTGCAATTACCTTAGTTATTTAGCTGAAACATTGTACATATGTATACACACACATATATTTATGTACTAATTTATATTTAACTAAGTTATTTATATGCATTGATTTAGGTGTGCCTTTGAACAGTTTGTTTTCTATTTATCTTATTTTTGGTACATTGTCCCATTCAGTATTATTCCCCATTATTCATGATGCTATAGCTGTAATATCTATTACATTTATAAACATTAAAGCCTCATAACAAGATTGTACTTCTTGCTTTAAAAAGGTATATGTATTTAAATATTTTAAAAGTATAAAATGATTTTTATATTTTATCTTATATAATTATGCATTAGTAAATCATATAAGTAATTTACATTAATAAACAATATACATATTAATATGTTTATAATATATTTTGTATAATATATATTTTTTCAATTTTTATATTTGGTTTTTATCCATTAACTTTCAATGATAGTCCATTTATTCTGAAGATTTGAGTTTTCCTCTCTTATCCTCTTTCTGCAACTTGGAGAACTTCCTTTAGTATTTCTTAAGGGCAGATCTGGTGAGATATTTTTTAGTCTTCTGGCACCCACAGTTTCTGAGGGGGAATCCCTAACAGTTTGCATCAGTGTTTTCCTGTAAATAATATATTGCTTCCTTCTGGCTGCCTTAAAAGTTTTATCTTTTTCATCTTTTGTAGTTTGACTCTTAGGGGCCTTGGAATGGGACTTTTGTATTTGTCTTGTTTGAGGTTTGCTGACATGGTTGAATCTGTAAATATATGTAACCAAATTTGGAAGTTTAAAGTCATTATTTAAATTTTTTTCTGAGCCCTTCTCTCTCTCTTCTCCTCTGAGACTCCAATTACACTTATGTTGAAAGTTTGTTACTGTCCTACAAGTTTCTGAGGCTCTTTTATTATGTGTCTGAAATATCTTTTTCACCTTTTTAGATTGCACAATCATATATATATATATATATATATTCAAATTCACTTGCATCTATTCATTTACATTTTAATCTCTATTCACTCCTAGACTTATCCAGTAATATTACCAAACCAAACTTGGGTCTGCTTGCCTGAAGCACAGCAAAGCCAATCTATTGACACTGGGTTGTAACAAAGGAAAGTACAGTGTTTATTGCAGGGCACCAAGCAAGGGGTATTGGTAGCTCATGCTCAAAAGACCCGAACTCCCTGATGGCTTTCAGGGAAGGCTTTTTACAGGCAGCATTAGGAGTGTGGGTTGTCAGGTGCCTGATCCGTTGGTGGACATTCTTCTGATTGGCTGGTGGTGAGGTAACTGGGTGGTATTTTGGGAATCAACATCATCAGCCTTCTGGTTCCAGCTATTCTGGGGTCCACATTTTGGTGATCAGCATGCAGGTGACTTCTTCCACCTAGTGGGGGTTTTAGTATCTGCAAAACAACTCAGGGATATGGCTCAGGATATTATCTACGGCCCTTGAGGAGGAACTAAAGGTCCTTGACTTTGTTTTATGACTAAACTATTATTATTTTGTCTTGTTTGACTGTTTTCCTTTGTTTTTCATTTTCTGACTTCTGTGATTAAATTTGCTCTTTGGAACTCCTGGAAGACCTAGGAGGCTAAAGCTTTTCTACAAACAAGAGACATGAAACATAGCAGCAGGGGTGGGGGAGATTCTGTCCCCTGGAAGTCCCTGCAGGGTACTGCTCAGTTTCAGTAATTTTTTAAAATTTTCAGGTATTGTATATTTTTATTTTTAGATGTATATTTCCATGTATATATATACACACAAACCTATTTATATATTATTCTGTCTCTTGGTTGAGATTTCCTAATTTTTCATTTGTATATATATATACTTTTTCCTTTTGCTCCACTAAACTTGATTATAATAGCTATTTTATAGTCCTTGCCTGATGATTCCAACATGCAGGTGATTACAGAGTTGATTGTCTTTTTCTCTGAGAATCTATTGAATATACTTTTCCGGCCTTTTGTATCTTGTATAGTTGTGGATTGTATCCTCAATATTGTGGATGTTATGTTGTAGACATGGATTCTGTAATATTCTTTGCAAGAATATGGAAGGTTTGCCTTAGAAGGCAATAAAGCTGGTTACAGTCAAATTGCAATTTCTGTTGTGTATGTGGCTGTTGAGATCATGGTTGGCTGTGTTTCAGTCTTCACTGCACACAGAGGTTCATGGTTCAGCTGGAGATATAAGCAGAGTTTATACACGGAACTTGAACTGCTTTATGACTCTCCTTTCTGCAGCCTGGGTTGCCCCAGGCTCCTCCCTCTTGTTCCTCCAACAAGAAATATGACAGAATTTCTAGCAGAATCTTTCCCATCTCGCTGCCTTCATGATTGGCCCAGCAGTTGGGGAAAAGCTGCAGAGATGGGGACCTCACTTGTAGCTGACTGCTTCCTTTAAGATCCAACTCCCCTAAAAATCTGCCTATTTCTTCGCAGGCTCCAGAGTGCTTAGAAAGGTTTTTTAATTTTGTTTTTAATTTTGTTTGTTTTTAATTTTGCCGAGAGTTCATAGTTGCTGTCTGCAGGCTGGTCATTTTGTTGTCAGCTCCCTGCTTCACAGTAGAAGCAGAATTTCTTGTCACCTGATTGAAAAGTTAATTTCTCCAGAAAAGGTTTGTTTCTGCCAGCTACTTGATAGCATATCACTTTGAGACTCAAACAAAACTGTGTTTTTCTGTACATGCGTTGCATAATTTAGGCTACACTTTGTGACCAACTTTGTTAACTTGTTATCATGGCATGCTTAAATTGCAGATATTATCACAAAGAAAAGAGTAGGAGTAATGGTGCCTGATAAAATTGCAACTGTCTCCAATCCATGTGATAAAGATACAGATTTAGGTCTTATCTTTTGAATATTCTACCTGTTAGGAACTCAGAGGAGAATCTAAATGAAGACATTCTCGGTCAGTAAAGTATATGGATTTTAGTACATATATTTTGGTGGTACCAATTATAATTATTCAGAAGTTTTTCTCTTTTCATTTTCTTTGTTCTTTGTTGTGATCCATATAGAGGTGAATACTGAACATTTAATTAAGGGATATTATTTTGTATCATATATCCCACGTGAATATTTTATTTTGCTGATAGTTAAAAATTCTGCTATAGTAAATACATCAGTGACTTGGAACTTTTATAGGTTCTAGACTGCTGTAAATATTCTAAGGCTCAGAGTGATGATGGGGAGCTATTAAATTTAATAGGTAAATTCAGATTTCAGTATCAAATAGGGAACTATACATTGCTGTCCTATCTTCTAATTATTCAGTAGCATTCCTTTTTTATTGGTTTTTACAAAGATGAGAGGCTCAGAAAACATGATTATATCTTTGTTATGTCCAAGACACAACTTAAGATTATTTTTCATGGCCATTAGGTAAATGTAATTATTTTCAGAGAAGTGTCCATTTGCAAATAGGCAAAAGAGCTCTACTTGGAGGAGAAAATCTGACCACTTGAGTGAGTGGTGAGGGTGTGACTGCTACATTACCGTAATTTTAAGAGTTGATTCAACTTGTGTTCAGGTTAATGAGTTTACCATTTTCCAGGATCTACAAAAAAAAAATTCATAGCAATGTTGCTTTATGCTCAAATCTAGAAGGTTCCAGGCACTTGGCCATAAAACATAGTTGCTTTTTTTTCCACTTCCATAAATATTTATATGTTTATTACCCCAGCAGCCAATAGCCATAGCTTCAGAGAGAATTACTTTACAGAAGAAAAAAAAAAAAATCAAGAACTGTCCTAGCAGAACCTCTAGCAGATTGAAACGTACATGAAGTATATTTCTAAAATTGGTATTAGCTTCCAAGTGAAAAAAAAAAAAAAAAAAAGAGGTGAACGTTAAGCCCACATTGGCCCAAAATCATTTTGCACGAGATCTAAAATACTTTAAAAGGAAGGCATAAATGTATTGCCAAAATCACTAGCGTTGGCACGCGGAAACTAGCAATCCTGTCCTGACTCTACCGTTAATATCCATGGTTACAAGTATTGTTCTTCATCTGACTGAAAATTAGTTTTTCGCAAATAAAAAGCAGGTGAATAAAAGCCGGAGGTACATTTAGTGACTAGAGAAATCTACATATCACAACGCTCTTTCACTATTTAAAATAAAGAATAGTAAAAACAAGGTTGCTTTAAGACAGCAAAGCTTAGCGGGAGGGAGAAAAAATGTCTTTGTAAAACACAAAGACACAAAGGGTCTTTGTCAACTCCATCCGTATAATAAAAGGAGAAATAGTAAATATAAAAATCATGAAGTTTAATGAAAATTTTGAAACTTTGGCCAAGAATTTGGACAAAGAACGCAGGAAGCATGCCTTGGTGATTACACGAGAACCACTGAGGGGAAGCCTTGTGAAAAGCTAGTTAAACTTTGGCCACACTATTCTCCCTATTTAGAAGTGGGCCATAATGCAAGGAAAAGTAATTAAAGAACCCAGAATGCCCTTGAACATTTCAAGCATTTAAATGTCTAAGCCAGATATGCTGGGAAAGATATTAAGCACTGAGAAACTTCTCTGCATTAATTAGAAGGTCTAATACAAATGAAAGTCATCAATATCCTGCTAGAGGGTCAGAAGAAAGAGGAACTTCCTATCGCAAAGCACCTTTACCTTAATTGCAACTCTCAAAGCTAGAAGCCAATGAAATTATGTGGGCTTTTATCAGAAATGAGGTCAGCTTATTCATGACGTTCATTGAAATGATCTCTTCTTACACAGACCTTCAGCCACTTCAATATAGGATGTTTCGCAAATGATTATATGTGCTGTCTTTCTCCTAGATTGAACTTTGATCAAATTTGTTCTTAAAATACCTGTAGTGGTCGCAGAGATAAATGAAAATACTAATGCAACTGATAAGGTAACAATCCATTCTTGGAAAAGAACCAGTTAATTCAAAACCGGTTACCTGTAGTGCAGCATTGCAGGGGGAGCGGTTCTCTTGCCAGCCTCCAGGATAAGAAGCTAACGAGATCTGGAGAGGTGTGATGAGGTCCACATAGCAAATTGACTTCTACCGTATTTTTTGTTTAATTTTTATTTAAATGCAGTTCCCCAAATTCTCAGTCAGAACTAGAGTCACAGACAGAACTGAAAGGTCTCAGTGATACCGACCAGGGTTCCTGACCTTCCCCAATCGATAGAAATTGACAAGAGGCTCTATCTCCAAATACCATCACACTAGGAGGTAGCGCTTTGACATACAAATTTTCGGGGGGCGGGCACAAACATTCAGTCTATAACAGTACCATGGATGCCCTGGTAAGAAACATGTGTGCCAGAGAGTAGAAGATAGATCTCATGAAGAGTTAGAGTCTGGCCACACTGGGGAAGTTTTTAGGGGCCCAGAGGTCTGGGGCATGTCAGTACCTTCCTAGCAGGTGTTTGTAACTTTGCTTGACACATTCTGGTACTAAGAGTTAGATGCCAAACTTTGTATGCCCCTTTGAATTTTGCTGGAAGCATGTCTGTCACATTTGGGGATACTGCTCTTATCCACTTATCAGCTGACTTAAAAGTCTCCCAGGTTCCAGGGCACAGAGCAAGAGAGGACCCTGCAGCTGGAATTGGCTGTGGTTTGTGGCACCTGCCTTGTAAGCCGTAGTTTCAAGCATGCCTCTTAGAGCTGGAGTTAAGTTTGGTGGGTAAGGCTGTTGGATGGAGTCTTTATCAAGTGCTAGTAGGGGTGGGTACTGTAGCACAGACCCTATAGGGTTCTGGAGCAAGGGCAGTCCCTTCTCAGGCCATAGCTCCTCTTTACTTGAGAAATAGCTTCTGTTATTATTCTGGCCTCAGTAGATACTGAGGCATGGGACCCACGGTAATTATGTGATCTAAGCCTGTCATAATAAGCTGTGTTATTGATTCCAGCAAGCCAGCCTTAGGGAGGGCACGGCAGCTAGCCATTGTATGATTAAGGACACGTTCAAGATCTGACCTGAGCGGGTTCAAGAGGCAGGATTTGGGGCCAAGAATCCCTCTTTAAATTATTTCTCTCCCGCAGCTCAAACCCGTGGGAGTTCCCCATGACCAACCATGAGGGGAATGAGGACTTGGGTCTGAATCACAGGCAGTTGGCATGATGTGTCTTTGTTTTCTAGAGCTTCTGTAACAAAGCAGAACTGGAATGGCTTCAAGCAACAGAAATTTATTCTCTCATTGTTCTAGAAGCTAAGAAGTCCAAAATCAAGGTGTCTGCAGGGTCATGCTCTCTCTGCAGGGAGCAGGGACAGTCCTTCCTTGCCTCTTGTAGCTTCTGGTGTTTGCTAAGTATCCTCCGTGTTCCCTGGCTTGTAGATGCACCACTTCAGTCTCAGCCTCAGTCATCACATGACTGTCTTCTCCCTGTGTCCGTACATTGTCTTCCCTCTGTGTGTGTCTGTCTCTTTCCAAACTTCACCTTCTTGTAAGGACGCCAGTCGTATTGGATGGGTGCCCACACTATGACCTCATCTTCGCTTAATTACATCTGCCAAGACCCTATTCCTAAGTAAGGTCTCTTTCGCAGGTGTCAGGGGTTAGGACTTCCCCGTAGGTTTTGGTAGGGGACACAGTTCAGCCCATACCTTTAGCTATAGCTTCAGAAGTACTGCTGACACATTATGTTGCCAGCTTAGGAATGATTTTGAAAGGCTGCGGTAAAGGGAAATCCTTCCGGTGGGAGAGCTTTGAATTTCTTATTTCTTCAGAAGGAAAGACGATCCGGCGTACACATATATATTGACCCCTGGGCAGCAACAAATGGATTGGTTATTCAGGAGCCTGGATGGAACATGATTGGCAAATTGGAAACAGAAATGTCTGGAGAAGAAAGATGTAGATGGATTCTCGGGACTGGGTGTCCCCAGTCAGCCGTTCTCCTCAGGGCTTGTGCATTGGGTCCAGGAATAGCGTGGCCTTAGCAGCAGGGATGAGACTATGTACGGGTTCAAGAGCGCGAGCTTCTCTCACCAAGACTGATGATTATACATCCCGTCCTTCTAGAAGCAGAAACCGATGTGAGCCTTGGGCACGGCTTCTTTTCTTAAGGAGACCTTTCAGCCTTTATTGCTGGTCAGTTGTCTAGTCAGCTCATTCCATGTTGCTTGGGGGAAGTAATTTGTCTTCAATGGAACGTTTACCTATTTTAGATATTAAATTGCCCTTCCTGCCAGAAATATATCTGAAAATGTCCCTACCCAAAGATTTATAAAGAGGCTTCTCTAATCAGAACCTACTGTTGAGCACAGAGAACTCTACTCAGTGATCTGTGGTGACCTAAATGGGAAGGAAATCTGAGAAAGAGGGGGTATATGTGTATGTGTAACTGATTCACTTTGCTGTACAGCAGAAACTAACACAACATTGCAAAGCAACTATACTCCAATAAAAATTTTAAAAATAAATTAGTTAAAAAAAGCACCTCTCCACCAACACTGTCTCTGACATGTTGTTGCCTCAGTCTGAGAGATCCATTTTAAGAAGACATCATACCAAGGCTGAGAGCCATGGATGTCACTAGTCCTAGTACGTGGCCCACTGCACAGAAGCTGCTGACCAGATAGAAAGCTCAGCTAAAGGTTACCTGGGGACACCACTCTGTAGGGATGAAGCACTGTCCCCTGGCACAACCCTCAGTATAAGCATTGAGACAAGTGCTGAATATGGTACCTCGTCCTGTTAGATTCGCAGTTTCAGGAAACAGGTCCTTCCGCGATCACTCCCAGTGACCTCCTCTTGGGTTTGTGTCTGCCGTTTTACTTTCAGGTTAAACTTAGGCTCTTCTACATTAGGGGTCTTGATTCTCAAAGGAGAAGCATTTCTTCCACGAGAGATAGTCGCCTACGGCAAACAGCTGAACGCTTGGGGCTTTTCATTCCACTGGCAGAGCAGGCAAGGTAGGGGGTGACGTTTCTGGCTGGGACCTCTGGCTTCTTGACCATTTCCTTGAGGAAGCGCCACAGGAAAGGCTATGGGATCTGCCTTCCCCGGGGTCTGCTGAAGTTCTCAGGCAGATGGGCTGGAAGAGTGGGAGGTTTGACTTTAATTGTGCATGTATGTTGTATTTTCTGTATATCATTATGTTTTGACATCTTCAACAACCTTTCTGGCTGCCTCTCCCTGCTGGCCAGTTCTTAGAGACAGCAAGGGCTTGGCCAGAAGCATGCCTTTGGCAAACTAACCCATCCAGAGCCACACTCCTGTCTCTGGCCCGTGCACCCCAGGAGGCAGTGTTCTTCTGCTATAATCATCCCAGGGCCAGGTAGCAGACAAATAGGGACTGTCTGTATAGCCCAAAGCCTGCCCCAATTCTTCATACAAGTCAATCCCAAGCTGTTTGCCCTGCTTTGCCTTCCCATGGAACCGCCAATAAAGGCTGTGGCCTAAGCACTCTCCTCGTCCTCTGACCACCCCCGTGCCTCCCATCTCTAGGACCTGTAAGTACAATACACTTTGTTTTCTCCTGAGCCTCTCCTCTGCCTCCCCTTGGGTCCATACCTGCCCGACCATCTCATAAAAGAATGCAAAAGAAAAATTGGGACACATCTTACCAATAAGGGATTGGAGAAAGGAGGGGCCAGCAGATACATTCCCCCCCATTTCTCCCTTTAATGAACTATTGGGTGACGGGTAGTTTCATGAAAGTAAGTCCAAAGGTGTATTGTGGGACTGAACACCTGTCAGATTTGTTTTCCTTTTTCATAAGTGAAACTCATAAATGAATGGTTCATATTTTATATAAGGTGGATACACAACAAGGTCCTACTGTAGAGCACAGAGAACTATATTCAATATCCTGTAATAAACCATAACGGAAAAGAATATGAAAAATAATATATATCTGTATAACTGAATCACTTTGCTGTACAGCAGTTAACATTGTAAATCAACTATACTTCAATAAAATAAGTCTTTACAAAATAAATAAATGAATCGTTCAGTTACACACCGAGTATTTGCTTCCCATCCAAAATTTCCTCACTCCCACTCTCCCACGCTTTTGCTGAGATTACACCTCCTGATAAAATGTTGGAATTGGAGCTTTGCCTCAAGCTCTATTTTCCAGGCACCTCACTCACCAACTATCCTCCGAAAATCTCCTGTGTCTCTATAGATGGTACCATGACACTCTTTCCAAGGACTTTATATTCTTCCTCTCTTGAGCTATGGAAAATATCCTATAATTCCTGTTCATTTTCTGTTATTTATCCGTTTAAATTTCCCTGTCTCAGTAGAACCCTTTTAAGCCTGTGCCCCAAAGATCTTATCTTGTTTATCATACCTACCAGTTAATTTGTGTTTGAAAGGAAAACACAGTTGAACTCCCTGGAGAGATGTTTTCCCTCTTGACTAAATGTGTAAACATTTGAGGTGCATCAAAAGGCCTGTCTTCGGGCTTCCCTGGTGGCGCAGTGGTTGGGAGTCCACCTGCCGATGCAGGGGACGCGGGTTCGAGCCCCGGTCCGGGAATCCCACATGCCGCGTGGCGGCTGGGCCCGTGAGCCATGGCCGCTGAGCCTGCGCGTCCAGAGCCCGTGCTCCGCAAAGGGAGAAGCCCGCGTACCGCAAAAAAAAAAAAAAAAAAAAAAGTCTGCCTTCCAAAACAGTCTTTTCTTCTTATCTGCTTTGGTGTGTACATTCTTATTGCTAAAGAACTTCTCGCTCTATGTTCTTGCTTTGGGTTGAACTCATATGAAGATGAGGAACACATTTGCTTTTCTGAATCGGAGAGTTAGCTCAAATGACCTCTTCACAATGTTTCTTTCTTTTTCTCCAAGACTACAGAGACTGCCAGTGAATGCACAGAATTATTTAGGGTGGATCTCGATGAAGAGCAGCTGTCTGTTCAACAGGACATTTAACACTTAAGTTCCTGGAGTCAAGTCTAAATAGGTTCTTACCCTAATTTTCCTGGCTCATTAGGGCTCTCGGGCCAGTCAGTGCAAATCTTGTAGCTTCTTTCTTTCATGCGGGTGTATCTTGACTTTTTTTTGGCATTTGTAGCCCCACTGTCTCTCTCAAGCTCTGAGTTTAAAAAGTTTAAGCAAGTACATCCTATAAAATGGTTACTGTGCTGGATTCTCTCAGGAGACCAGGCTGAATTCTCTAGGGAGGACAAGACTAAAACTGTACTGGGAGACATCTCATGATGTAAGAGAGCATCTGTGCAAACATAAAGACGATCCCTAGGACCTCCTCTCAAAGTGATGCTGAGGTTCTGAAGAGTGCTGGACACTTAGCAACTGTGGGTGGAAGTAATTAGGGATGTGCGATTTGAAATTGTTAATACCACTCTTATTTATGAAGCCTGGGAAAACATAGGTGACAGTTAAATACAATACTTTGAAACAAATGTTATTTCTCTTCTCTATTAAGTGAACATAAATTTATGTTTTTCACTCTTCAGACCCTTAATAATATTTGTTCCTTTGCTTAAAATATCCTGCATTTGAAAAGAAATGATTGTACTCTGGGCAGAATGAAGCTTCTCTTTCTCACTTTGTTTTTCCTTCTCCAAGTGCTGCCACTGTAATATGATTTCATATTTAAATAATTCTTTAAAGTGGCTTATACAGCTTCTGTAAAGATCTTTCAGCTCGTGTTTTCCCCAAAGCATTCTTAGGAGCAGACTATGCACGTTCTACAAATAAGCCTGAAGCTTACAGACAGTAAGTGAACTGCCCCAAATCATGCATCTAAGGAGGGGCGGGCATGTGATCAGAACTCAGGTGTTCTCTTCCCTTAACTGGCGGTCTGCCCCCTCAGCAGTATTCTGACTCTCTGAACAAAAAAGTGAATGGAAAATAAAGTTATTCAAATAGCACTGAGGGATAAGGGCACACTGATTATGATGGAAGTCAGTTATATTATTATACCGAATAGGAATCTTGGCAGGGTTACGTTTGCTCTATGTTTTCTAGATGAGGGAAGTAAACTAGAAGGTGCGGGCGGAGAAAAGTTCCTGGGAGAGGGCTGCTCCATGCTAATACTGAGTTATGTGGGGAACAGGTTTCCGTGAGAGAAGATGAAATACTGGCAGGGGTGTGGTTGAGAATTTGAAGGGAAAGTGTTGGGGGAGGGGCAGCAATGTTAGGGTTAATGGTCTTTGGGAGACATTGAGGTCCAGGAAAAATATTCACAGCGTCAAGAGAGAGAATTGGGTGTGAACAGTGATTGTGCAGCATCCGTGGACCATTCCTACAGATGTGCAGCAGACAGAGGCAGAAGGGCTTTGCTGCACACAGAGTAAGAGTTGCTCCCCAGAGGTACAGCATTTGAATAAAGCAAAGACCATCTCGTGAGGGATATTCGTAAGACACAGTGGTGATACATTGTAATAGGAATAGTGAAGGGAAAATACAAGGTGCTAGGAGAGAATACAGTGGGGAAACCAAATTAGAGTGGAGGGCAGAAGATCTCTGTGAGAATGTGGCGTTTGATCAAAACCCTGAAAATAGCAATATATAACCTAAATCTTGAATTGTCTGAAAATGATGTTTTGGGGGTAAATTTAAAGTTGCCATGAGTGTGTAATTTAATACATATTTTCTAACATGAGGAATAATTTTGCTATACTTGGTATTATTATTACTCTTTTTACATTAAATGTATATAATATATACTGTTAATCATATACATATATACCTATCTATACAGGTACTCACACACACATGCACATATATGATATTGAAACCCAAACCAGATTATCATAAAAAATAGAAGTATTATTAATAGAATTACTTATATTCATGAAAACTTAACTGTCGTTGACTCGAAAAGTAAAATATGAATTTCCAAATATGTGTGAATACTTTGGGCAGTTCAAGAAAAGCATCAGTGCCTCCTAAAACTTTGTAAGTTTACTTCCACAAATTCAGACATTGTATCTCTTGGATTCTGGTATCTTTAGAAAAATGTATGTGTAAGTTACAAGTGGTTTATGATACGCTAGTTCAGTTCCAAGACTGGTCGGTGTGAGAACTTAACATCAGCAACTTTTGCCTTGAGCGTAACTTCTATCACTGTTTCCCTCGCCCAAGCCCTGGCACCCCTGACTTTGGTGTTGCTTTCCCTCACCGGCTTTTTTCACCAACCCCACATGCTCTCTTAAGGCAGGCGTTGTACCTTTTCTCATAGAGAGGGGGAAAAGTATCAGTCAATGTGTCACTAGAGCAGATGCCTGAGGAATTTCCATAAATAATCAATTGACAGAAATGTTTACCTTTAAACCTGAAAGGTTGCATGGGAGGACCTGAGTACCCATTGTTAGCATGAATTGCGCATTTCACAGGTTTTTCAGACACCCTTGTGATAAATACTTGGTCTTGGTGACAACGTTGTGGGTTTCCTGATAAAAGGGACTGCATGTTACCTTCCACTCTGACAGCCCCAGAGCTCGCTGGGGTGGACACATTTGAACAAACGAATGAATGAATACGTGCATGGGCAGGGTGTAAAATCATCAGTTCCTATTTGTTATTGCAGTACTGTGTTTCTGTCCAAGCACTGGAATTCTAATGCATGAGATGTGTTTCTGCATGTTTCTTCATCCATCCGGAGAATTTCTGTTCTTAAAGTGAAAGGTGAGTTGTTCTTGCTGTTAAGAGGAAACAGGAATACAGGCCTCTGGGTGGCGAGTGATCGGGAAGGAAAAGCAGATTGCAGAGCAAAAGGAGGC
This sequence comes from Tursiops truncatus, assembly GCF_011762595.2. Taxonomy (NCBI): domain Eukaryota; kingdom Metazoa; phylum Chordata; class Mammalia; order Artiodactyla; family Delphinidae; genus Tursiops; species Tursiops truncatus. The sequence continues at coordinate 7,190,346 of NC_047054.1, forward strand.
TTTTGCAAGGAAACGTTTGGGGAAAGCACGCCTGCTGTGGAAAGCAAATCTGTATTTCACACTATGCTCTTGGTGTTTCAAAGGGAACGTGTTGATTTAGGAGTCAGGAGCGTTCATCCTAGGAGATGTAACAGCAGGGGTACACTAAATTTTGAATGGAGCACAGAAAAGATTTCTTTTACTTTATCTTTAAATTTTTTATCTAAAAAATAAAAGATATATATATGTATGTATGTGTATATATATATAAATGATCTTAGGTGAAATAGAGAGGAAGAACAATCTAAAAAGTTAGCCACTAAGCAAGGCAAGGTATAAGAAATTGAATTTTGGTGTTTATTTTATGCATTGCAAGTTGGTTAAAATCAAATTGCAATGCATAAAACTTCATTCTTGCAAAAAAAGGTGCGTTGAGAGCCACAACGAGCTGGGCACAGGGTATAGTTCAGTGAACGAAAGAGAGGATACCTTAGTCCTTTAAGTGGGGAGAAACAGACAAATGAAGGAGTATGATGCATAGTGTGTCAGATGGCGATGAGGCAAACGTGATGCCAGGTTTGCAGAGTCCTGAAGGAGCTGAACAAGGGGCTGTGCCGGTGCCGAGGGAAGAACATTTGAAAGAGAAGAGCGAGAACGTAGGTCCCGAGATAGGGGATGAGCGGGCTGTGCAAGGATGCCGGGCACGGTGAGCAGGACCCCGTCAGCGACACGTTACGAAGCATAGAGTGAACGCAGTGCCTGGGCTGCCCCATCACCCGCTTCCTGTTCTGGGACCTTCCTCCCCACCCCCGCCATCTCTCAGGATGCCTCCCTCTTCACTAGAAGACACAAGTCAGCCTGACGTGTAACCAAGTGAGGGCACCAAGGACCTTTCGTGAAAAATAGTGAAAATTCTTTCCTTTGGAAAAAATAGATACAGAAAATAAGTCCTCAAACTTCCTGCCTCCAGTGGATGTTTCTGTGTGCTGTATTTTAGGGGTCAGTCCCCATACCCCTCACTCTCATCGTGTGTTATAATGACTAATAAAATGCAAATATTAGATTTTAAACCAAGTTTATCTCCAAACTCTGTCTCAGGCTAATTTGCTTCCCGAAATCCCCTCCCCAGCGTGTGCTTTAGACACGTTTGGACATCAGGATAACTTAAAATACAGGACACAAAGGCTTCCCTACTGAAGATAAACTAGCCAGAAACCAACCAACCAAAGAAATGAAAGGGCAGAGTGCACGCTTGTGTGTGTGTGTGTATGTATGTGTGTTGACATGTGTGCGTACATGTGTGTATCATGTTTGGGGTGAGGGCATGTGCACATGGATTTGGATGCACGTTTGTGTCTGTGTGTGTGTATTGTGTGTGTGTGCACGTGAATGTGTGTACCCATATTTGCACGTTTGTGTATGTATTGTGTGTGTATGTGTGTATACACGTGTATACGTGGCGGGGCTGTGAGCCAGGTGATGAGGGCCTTCGAGGACATGCTCTGTCTGCAGCCGTGGAAGGGTTTTGAGCAGAGCAGAGAGAGGACTTAGTTTTGCAAGGGTCCCCGAGGCTGTCCTGTGCAGAATGGCCTCCTAGAGGGAAGGGGACAAGCTGGAGACCCCCTGGAGTTGACTGTAATGGCCCAGCTAAGCGAGGACCATGGCTGGGGTCAGTGCAGGAGAGGTGGAGGCGCTGAGGAGAAAGGGGGAATGTTGAGCCAGGGTTGTGGGTTTAAGTCCTAATTCTGTAATACATCAGCTGGGAGAGCCTGGCTATGGCATTGAACCTTTAGTTTTCCTATCTACTTGGTCGTCTTCAAAGCAGTGTTCTGAGCATAAAATGAGATCTCAATATATAGAAGCATTTCCTAAAGTCTCAACGTCTCTGTAATTAAGCCTATTGCTGAGGGCAGAATTTTTCAAACAGCAAATCAAGTGAGTGGGTCATGAAATTAGTTTAGTGGGTCTCATTCAGCATTTAAATAAAAATAAAACAATAAGAGAGAAGAGAAGGCATTATAACGTTTGGGAAACCTCAGCGTGGAGATTAAAAACGAGGTTTGTGGTCCTATGGCCCTGCCTTCCAGACTGTGAGATTCCACAAGTTAACTTCTCTGTCTGATCTGATGTTCTTATCTGAAAAGTGGATAGGGTTAAAACAAATTCTTGCATGTTTTTGTAGAAGATGATTAATCAATTTATTACTTCTGTTTATACTTTTTCAAAGCTAATGATTTACAAGCTCTGCTTTGATTGCAGCAATTAGTAAATGAAAACGTGTTTGCATTTCTACCGGTCTGTTTACATTTCACAAGTCTTACTTTTCTCACAAGGGAGCCCTGTACTAACAGCTCTAATCAAGGCCAACCACCTCAAACATACAATCAACAAATCTCAAAAACAGTAGCACCCATAATATACTGTTTTCATTGCTTTGGGCAAAATTAAGTTTCTTCTTTCATATCATCATGGGAATTTCACTTAGGAAAACTAGCTTATAAAAAAATTTTACTGTAAGAGAATAGTGCATAGGAAACAAGGCTTACTTATATTACATAGTCAATTTCAGACCTCTTGCTTCCCTTTGCATCTAAAATGTAATTTACCAAATAGCACTGCCATGTACCATTTTCAGAAACGTGAACAAGGGGTATACCTCTACGTATATTTTTCTACTGGGTCTTGAGAAGGAAAGATATTTAACAAAAGAAAGTTAAGAGAAAATTGTCTTAAGACTTTAGATTCACGTTAAATTACTATTCATTGATTCTTTTCTTCCTGTATGAGATAATTCCCTGTGAGCCGCACGAGCTTTCCATTGTTCCACTACAAGTCAACCAATCAGGTTCTACCTGACTATTTAATGGGTAGCTCATATTTAGTCAGTAGGCCTAATATCAGACGTATCTGGGGAATTCCAGGAGGCAATATATAAAAGGACTTCTTCCTATAAAAATACTACAAAACAAAATAAAACAACAGAGTTGAAATATACCAAGTCTTTTCCTCCCTAGCGTAAGGGTGATATTCCATTTGGGTTTTCCTGAGGGACAGATCCACGGTTCTTTGAGGTCAGATGGTTGTGAAAACAGAAGGAGGTGACGGCTCCCAGAGGTCCACCCCTTCATCTTTATCCTTCCTTGCTTGGAAGCAATTAGAACATGTTCCTCCATCCTAAAATGATCACATTCTCAAGATAAACTATATATAACACTTATTCCCTAGAAGAGAAGATCTATGTGTAGTTTTTGAATCAACATCTAGATTTGGCTTTTAAAATAATTTTTAACTAATGACAGTCCAAATGTCCACCTCAGCTCTCCCTTTGAAATGCACTAGCACGAGTGCTTGTGTGTGCAAACACCCCGACCCACCACACACACACACACACACACACACACACACACACACGTCCTTTAATTTACTAGGTTAGTTTGTTCCCAGAGGAGGCTGGCTAGTCTATTTTCCATAGAGAAGTCCTTGTACAACTGTATTTTAAATTATCCTGATGTCTAAATGCGTCAGCACATAGCGGGGAGAGGGATGAAGTTGGAAACAACTTAGCCTGAGACACAGAGTAGATTTTGGAGATAGTGGCAATCCTGGTCTAATAAAGACGTATTGGAATTTTATTAGTTATCATAACATGCAAATGAGAGTGAGGGGTATAAAGACTGATGCCCAAAATAAAGTTCACAAGAATATCTGTTGGACACAAAAAGAAAATTTTAGAACTTATTTTCTGTATTTATTTTTTTCTAAATAGAACAATTTTTACTATTTTTCATTGGTCATGGGGGCTCTTGCTTGGTTACATGTTAGTCTAATGAGTGTCTGGAGTGAGGAGTGAGGGGTCCTGAGGGAAGAGAGGGGCTTCCACGATGGGAAGAGGTGGGCAGGGGGCCCTCAGCCATTGGGTTCACTTTTAAGTTTTGTAACGTTTTAATTGACCTTTGTCTGGTAATGTATGTTTGTAAATTATCCATTTTAAAAAATATTTTATTTTTATTGGTGTGTAGTTGATTTAAAATGTGTTAGTTTCAGGTGTACAGCAAAGTGATTCAGTTATACATGTACATGTATCTCTTCTTTTTTAGATTCTCTTCTCATACAGGTTATCACAGAATATCGAGTAGAGTTCCTTGTGCTGTACAGTAGCTCCTTGTTGGTTATCTATCTTATATGTAAATTATCCAGTTTTAACCAAACTAACCCTCACAAAATGACAAAAAGAAGTGAAAAACATTCCCACAAGGAATCTATAGAAGAAAATAGTACCACTGAGGCAAGCACTGTGACCAAGAAACTAGCAGAGGCTCATCCTAAATCACAGACTTTACTCAGTCTTCAAGATAGGTAATCGTCACTAACGCATCCCAGGGCAAGTGCTGTTTGGGGAGGGAAGGCTTATACTATGGAGGGAGTCTTAGTTTGGAAAAAAAAATTTTTTAAATTGTATCTGTTTTTTCAGGATTTCTGTTTCAGAAAAGGAGATACGCATGTCCACTCTACAAGCTTTTCATATTTGCGCACTGGAAAAAACAGCCTCAGAAATAAATTTTAAAAATCTTTGCAATGACAGTTATATGAAATTGTTTTTGAACAATTTTAGATTTATAGAAAAATTGCTAAGGTAGTACAAGGGGTTTCATATCCTGTCCCTAGTTTCCTCTATGGGTAACATCTTATGTTAATATGGTACATTTGCTACCATTAATGAACTGCTATTGTTACATTATTATTAATTAAACTTTGTGGGCTTCCCTGGTGGCGCAGTGGTTGAGAGTCCGCCTGCCGATGCAGGGGACACCGGTTCGTTCCCCGGTCCAGGAGGATCCCACATGCCGTGGAGTGGCTGGGCCCGTGAGCCATGGCCGCTGAGCCTGCGTGTCCGGAGCCTGTGCTCCGCAACGGGAGAGGCCACAGCAGTGAGAGGCCCGCGTACCGCAAAAACAAACAAAAAAAACAAACAAAGTTTGTACTTATTTCATATTTCCCTAGTTTTTACCTAATGTTCTTTTCTCGGATCCAGAGTTCCATCCAAAATACCACATTGCATTTAGTATGTCTCCTTAGGATCCTTTTGTTTGTGATAGTTTCTCGGACTTTCTTTGGTTCTAATGACCTTGAGAGTTTTAGGGCATGCTAGTCGGGTATTTCATAGAATGTCTGTCAGCTGGGAGTAGTTTCAGGCTGTTTTCTTGTGATTAGATTGGACTTATGGGTTTGGGGGAGGAAGGCCACGGAGGTGAAATGCTGTGTTCAGCACATCATGTCAAGGGCGTTACCACGAACAGGTCTATCCCGTGGTCACCTGACTCAGTGGACACTAAATTTTGAACACATTAGTTTCAAACATAAAATACAACACCTTCCAACTAATTTGTTAGAAAAACTGGTGTACACAAGGTAAACTAATAATTTAATAAACTTTAGTGTATTTGGTGGGTGAGATAGTGAACATGGCCCCACGATCCCCTCCTTCCATATCTGAAGTAACAGAGTTTTCCCAGTTATGATAGCCATGTAAATATTCAAACAAACTAAACTTAGATCCAGGTCTCCAAACTGCTGTCTTACAAAGGGTTAAACAAATTTTTGACGTTAGTCATATTCAATAATATTCAGAACCATAAAATGGCTTTGTTTAATTAATAAGTTGGACAAATAAACATATGTAAATATAATTAAGTATATTTTAAGAAAATAAAAACATAATACATATTTTTCTTACTTTCCTTATTAAAATTCACTTTTGCAAAGCCTCTGAAGTGCTGAAGCAATCAGCCAGGCATTGAAGTGATCTGTGAACACTAGAGTTTTAGGATCGGAGAAATCTCATTTATTTATTTAACAAACATGCATCATATGTCCAGTAATAATCCAAAGTCCTTCTTATAAACTGGAAAACCAGTACTTAGAGAGGGGTTATAACTTTTAGGTATAGAACTAGGGTTAAATGCCAATATTTGGATTCAGACAGATGTGGGTTCTTGTCTCAGTTGTGAAATTTGAGTGACCTTGGACAAGTTATTTAACTTTGCAGAGCCACTGTTGCTTTATGTACAAAATGGGTTTAACATATAGTTTTTGGATTAAATACAATCATGATGCCTATGTTAGCTCATGATTGATACCCAGTAAATGAGTTCTGTTCTCTTCCTTTTCTCCTTCCTTTTCCTATGATATTTGATCATGCTCAATAGGAGTTATAAAATTATTTAGTTGAGAATAAGATGCCATAATACTTTTAATTAATGTATCAACAACTATTGTTTTTCTCCCTGACTTTGATGTTTGAGTTTCTTTCATGAAAGTAAATGTGACTGTCTATGTTTTTTTTTTTTAAATCACTTTATTGAGGTATAACTGACATGTAAAAAGTTACACGTATTTAATGTATACAGTTCTATAAGTTTGGGTATACGTGTAGTCCACCACCATCATCAAGGCAGCAGGCAGGTTCATCAGCTCTGAAAGTTTCCTCCCAACCTCTTGTGTGTTGTTATTTTTTAGTAAGAACATAACTAGAAGTGTCCAATACAGTAGTATTCGCTACAAGCACTATGATGTTTAGTGGATCTCCAGAACTTATCCATCTTGCATAACTGAAACTCTGTACCCTTTGACCTTAACCTTCCCATCTCCCTCACCCCTAACCCCTAACCCCTGGCAACCACTCTCAGCTTCCATGAGACTGACTTTTTTAGATTCCACGTAGAAATGAGGTCATACAGTATCTGTCTTTCTGTGTCAGGTTTATTTCACTTAGCATAATGCCCTCTAGGTCCACCAATTTTGTTGCAAATGGCAGGGTTTTTTTTTTTCATTTTTTAAGGCTGAAAAATATTCCATTGCATGTATAGACCACATTTTCTTCATCCATTCATCCATCCATGGACATTTAGGCTGTTTCCATACCTTGGCTGTATGAATAATGCTGCCATGAACACGTGAGTGAAGGTATCTCTCTGAGATCCTGATTCCAATTCCTTTGGATAAATGCCCACAAGTGGGTGATGTAACCAACAGATTAGTGCAGCTTCCTGGCATCACTGATCTCTGGATAACCTCACCTTCCTTTTACTCTGTTAGTTTATCCAAAATTCTTTAGCAACTCCCTATATTAAATACGTTTTGTTTAAAATATCCATACTTTCCATTTTTGTCTTCAGTCAGCTGTTGTTTGGTACAATTATATTTAGCATGGAAGATGAGAAATGTGCAATAATTTAAAAAATAATTGCATTCATTGTGTTAACTGTTTGGATTTAAAAACTTAAAGGTTAACTTTATGAAAAAAATTATGAAGATATAAAATCATAAATAAATGAAAATTTACTCTAAAAATAATAATAAAAAATATATATTACATAAATTTTTGAACAATACTGTTAATTTGTAATTTTACTCTAGGTGTTCTATCAAGGGATAAAAATGAGCACTTTTTTAGCTTTGTTTCATTGTCTGAGATAATCTCCAGCAGAGTAGTATTTTTTTTTTTTAACGTGAATGGAAAATACTACAACCAACAGGAACAAAAGTTAGTAGGAAACAGAGAAGTTGCAAGAAACAAAAGTTAAAAATAATCTTCAATTTCTCTTTTTTCTGTTTCTGAAATGAATGATTTGATTGATGGGTAATTTAGCTTCTAAAACAAATAAGGTTTTATGTGTGTGTGTCTGTGTATTCTGTAAATAATGCTGATTTGGTTATAACAGTATTTCTTAATTTTTTTAATTTACTTTTTACTTTTTATTTTATATTGGAGTATAGTTGATTAACAACACTGAGCCGGTTTCAGGTGTACAGCAAAGTGATTCACCCATACATATAGATGTATCTATTCCTTTTCAAATTCCCTTCCCATTTAGGTTATCACAGAATACTGAGCAGAGCTCTCTGTGCTATACATAGGTCCCTGCTGGTTATCTATTTTAAATATAGCAGTGTGTACGTGTCAATCCCAAACTCTTAATCCATCCCTCCCCATCCCCCTGGCAACCACAAGTTCACCTTGTAAGTCTGTGAGTCTGTCTGTGCTCTGCAAACAAGTTCATTTGTATCTTTTTATTTTAGATTCCATATGTAAGAGATATCACATGATATCTTTCTCTGTCTGACCCACCCCACCCAGTATGATAATCTCCAGGTCCATCCATGTTGCTGCAAATGGCATTATTCCATTCCCTTTAATGGCTGAGCAATATTCCACTGTATATACCACATCTTCGCTCTCCATTCATCTGTCGATGGACGTCTAGGATGCCCCCATGTCTTGGCCACTGTAAACAGTTCTGCAGTGAACACCGGGGTGCATGTATACTTTCGAATCCAGTTTTTCTTTAGATATATGCCCAGGAGTGGGATTGCTGAGTCATAAGGTAATTCTATTTTTAGTTTTTTAAGGAACCTCCGTACTGTACTGCATAGTGACTGCACCAATTTACATTCCTATCAACAGTGTGGGAGGATTCCCCTCTCTCCACACCCTCTCTAGCATTTATCACCTGCAGATCCTTTGATGGTGGCCATTCTGACCGGAAGCCCCGATGTGCATTTCTCCAGTAACTAGTGATGTGAACATCCTCTCATGTGCCTCTTGGCTGTAACAATATTTCAGTCTCTGGAAACTCTAGCAACATATCAACTTACACACAATATTACAGGATTAAAAAAAGATAATAACAGATGATTTGAAATGTATCGCTTTGCATAACTTTATTATTAAAAAGCACTGACTTGGAATTTGCAGGATATCTTTGTGTGGTTTTGGTTGACACGTGGGGAGTTTAAATAAATGGCAAAAAATTCTTCAATCAGAAATGAAAATCTTTTCCTTAAAAATCTCATCTAAAAGTGAACCAGGTGAATTTTCTGTTACAATATATTATCCCAGAGAGAAAAGCACATTAACCAAACTCTTCCTGCAGAGGTTGAAATTGTAGCATCCTGAGACCCTCTTTAAATATGGAAAATAATTTCAACCTCTTTCCCTTTTCTTGGGCCTTGGCCACAGGCAGCTGAAATGAGTCTCCTGTGCTGTTTTCTTATGACAACATCAAGACAAATGCCCCCTTAACCCATGTGATGTTGTAGCATCTACCCTGAATGTGTACAAGTTGCCTAGTCTAAGAGTCCCTGGTCATTATTTTCTGTGATTTGTGTGAGACATTTATGATGGGCATTAAATATCTTTTCAGGTAGATTATATTATTTTAGTAGAATGACAATCATCTTTCCCAATTCTGAGATTACTGTAATCACCTTATTTTTACTGATGATCTGTACTTCACATGAAACATTTATCAGGTAAAAGTCAAGGTAACTTACTTCTAAATGACTATGTTTGGTGAGTTCTTGTTATTCGTCAGAGATAAACATGCCAAAGGGATTAACATGTTTGCCTTTATATGCTCATCATTTTTTTTCTGAGAGAATTAAGTCATTGTAATCTCTTGAACCTTAATTATTTTTAATTTTTAATTTTCTCCATTATTCTCTTTGAAGCACTGTGAACTTGATATCTACAGAGCCCGGCCTCCGAATTCATAGATTCTACTGGTCCGCTTACAGTTATTTAGAGGTTCTATCTTACTGTCCATATTTCTATGCCATTTGGTAGTTAGTAGTAAACATGCAAATATTCACCGTAGAAAGAGGAACTGAGGAAGAATTCTTTGGCCCTCAACTGAAGTAAAATTAATAAATAGCTTTAAACCCAGTCTGTTCCAATGACATACATAAGATTACCTGGCAATTATTAAATTAGGGTGAATTATTTCCACTGAGAAATATACCAGAATATCAAATGTTTCCATCATAAAGTATTTCTCTGTTTATTTGGTACCAGAAACACCAAGTATAATGTGTACATTTAATTACATGAAAGAAGGACATAAATAGCAGTGAAGGGTATTGTATATTTTCCCAATAGTATCATGCATGTAAGGGAAAAAGAAGGCATTTTATGTAAATATGCACACGTATACTATATATATTCTACATATATACATATATAGTAGATGGATAGGTAGATAGATAAATAATATCTGCTTGTAAGAATAACCACAAGACAGATGTGCTCTTTCTGTACAGTTAATTGTGGCAATTTTGACATATCTCTGAGACTATTCTGCGATCTTCTGGGAGTCTGTTGTTGGATTGTAAGCCTTTTCTAGGCTGTGCCAGCCCAACCTCACACACACAGTTTCAGTCTGTTCACATCAGTGATGTCTCATTGGCCACAGCAAAGTGACATGGCCAAAGCCAAAGTCAGAGGCTGGGAAGTAACTCCCTCTTGCCAAAGATGTGAATGCAGAATTCTTTTAGGGGACTGAAAAATTAGAGCCAATAATTCAACCTAACAATTCTTTGTTCTTTCAGAAGGTTCCTTCTTTCTGCTAATGGTGCTTGCATTGCATTGTTGTTGTTGGCTGACTTCTCTTTCTACCACTAACTACTGAGCCCCTACACCCTCAAATAAAGAAACAATAGTTTTCTCTGCCTTTCCTACACCTACTATGAGTTGCTATAGCCTAGTTGATGTTCTATAAAGATGCTTAATGTTTGTTCATTGATGGCAGAATATGGAAACAGAATTGTTGTCTGTGAGGCATTTTTGTCTACTAGAAGCACTGCCATAAATGAGAAAAGAGAAGGAGGTAATTATTTGGGTCATTGCTTGTATTATTGGCAGTGCAGTTCCTTGCTTTTCTGTGTGATGTTTAAATGAGATCTCAGAACTTCTAGTGGGTAACGCTGCCTCTCTCAGAAGAAATCTTCTAAGTGTTTCTCCTACTTAAGTCATCTTTGTCAAAACCCTTCAATCTGTAGGGACTTCCCTTCTATAATCTGTTTCTTCCTTCTAATGTGCAGATACAGAACGAATACATCTCTACCCGTTGTTCTACTCAGATTATGACCTGTAACTGTTCTGAATCTTATAATGTAACTTCAGGAATGCAGCAGGATATTTAAATGTCTTGACCCTTATTCATCTCAGATACCAAGAGACTTCTAAAATCAGCATATCACTCTTTTTTTTTTTGCGTATATTAATCTTTTTGTCTTGGTTACTTCTTGTGTTTATAGAAAGATGTTTATTTCATTTGGATAATGTTTAACCTTGCCATAAATGAAAGATACTGAAAATATGGAAACTCAAGGAAATTTAGTAAGAAGAATTAAGAAAGAGAGACCCATTATAATGTGTATAATGGAAACTTGCACTTATCATTTGTACTTAAATTTTGCATTTTGACTCTCAGCTTTATAGGTGTGCAGAAGATCTAAGCGTAGAGTTATAGTATTAAGAGTGAAATAAAATCAACTTGGAAATGAATAGTACCCTTATGCCAGGATTATTCCCTCAAAACTAAGGTAGCTGGAAGCTATATCACACTAGGGGATTCCAGGGAGCAGATAACTTGATTATTTAGTTTTAGAAGATGAAGTGCACTCGTTCTGCTGTGAGAGTGTCATGGAAAGGCTTCAGAGATTTCTTATTTTCCATCTTGGTCAGGTCACAGCATCTTCATTCCCTCATGATCTTTTTTTAATCTTCAATTCTTTTTCATCTTGAGCCCCCTTTTAGTGTCACAAGTCTAAATTTATTCCAGATTTATTGACAAAGTGCCATTCATCAAAACAATGATCATAGCCCTTTTCTGCATAAGACGCCCTACGGCTAAATCAAGAAGGCAAACAGTAAAATAATTATTTGGTTAAAGTTATTTTGGAAGACACGCTGCTCTCTCAGCCGAGCACACTTGCTGATTCATGAGGCTGGCAGAGGCTGCAGTTTGCTTGTTTATCAGCTGCTTCACCCATCCTACGCCAGTAGTCTGGGTCTTTGATCATTTACTAGAAGTTCTGGGGTCTCACTGAAGATGGCCTGGCGGTATTCTCTTTGGATTATAGTGCCAGCATGGAAAAGATATCTTGGTCTGCCTGCCAACTGGTGGGGCTCCCCCCATCCCCAGTATGGTAAGCTGTGACTGTGACAGATTCCTAACAACCATCAAAACCTTTGCATTCTTCATAGCGAGACTTAGGATGTGTGGGCAAATTTGGAATCACTACAAGCTCTGCCTGAGGCCATCAGATAGAGGAGGGTGGGCAGTAGCTTACCCATAATGAGGAAATTTTCAGAGAGGGAAGAAATTTCTTGCTGAATGATTTCAGTGTTCTCCCTGAAGGTAGTGAGGTGTTCTGTGGGGTCAGAGATGACAGCTGACATATCAAACGAAGAGACCAGATGGGTATCCTCTTCCCTGTGGGCTCCTGAGTGCCTTGTGCCCTTGGAGTCCAAGTGATCCTATAAATGAGAGTTACATATAGCGAGATATGTATGAAGGGCTCGCTAGGGAGTGGTCCAGCGGGGGCATTTGCAGGCTTTCTTAGCTCAAGGTGTCTTTGTTAATGATGTGACTAGTTGTCTGAATCTACTGCATATGCCCACCCCTCCTGGCTCTTGGGGGGCAGTCCCCAGGATGAACCTCTTGTCTTTGGGACCTTGACTGTCTGCTGGGTCCGTCTGGCTAGCTAGACTTTTAGCCTTGGCTTTTCTTGGCGGCATAGCTGCATGTTATGGACTGAATATTTACATCCCTCCAAACTTGATTCATTGAAGCACTCGATCCCAATGTGATGATGTTTGGAGAAGGGGCCTTTGGGAGGAGGTGAGGTTTGATGAGGTCCTGAGGGTGGGGCCTCATGATGGGATTAGTGCCCTTGTAAGGAGAGACACCAGAGAGCTGTGTTAGTGTCCCTCTCTCCCTCCCCCCTCCCTCCCCACCTTTGTGAGAACACAGTGAAAATGTGGCCAACTACAAGCCAGAAAGAGGGCCCTCACCAGAATCCAACAATGCTAGCACCTCAATCTCAGACTTGCAGATGTTAGAATTGTGAGAAATCAGTTTCTATTGTTTCAACCACCCAGTCTATGGTGTTTTGTTACGGCAGCCCAAGCTCGCTAAGCCACTACATAATGCAGTAACAATGATGATGATAATGATGACATTGTTGTTAGCAGTAGTAGCAGTAGTGATATAGTTATCACTGTCTTCTGAGTGTTTATTGTGTTCCCAAACCTATTCTAAGCACTAAACATATATTAGCCATTAATTCTTTCCCCCCGAAATCTATGTGGTTATTATCTCCACTGTCCTGGTGACAAAATAAAAGACAAAGTAGGCAAGGTAGCTTGGCCAAGGTTGTATGGTGGGTAGGAGTTGAAGATGGGATTTGACACTGGGCATCCTGGTTCCAGAGTTAGGGCCTTTACCCACTACACTGAAATCGCACTTCATTCCCTTTCAAAATTTTTATTTTTTTTATTCACTTACCTAGTACTTATTGAGTACTTTGTGCCTATGACACATAAACATAAGTGTCCTCTACTTTCAAAGACCTCAAATTCTAGTTTGAGAAAAATAACTTGCTGTCATGGAAACTTTAATAGCTGGACAAGGAAACAGTTATGTAGCCAATTTTTTTTTTTTTTGAAAACCTCTTACGACCCTGCACCTTGGATGAGACATTGAACCTCTCTACTCCTCATTTCCTTGTCTGTAAAATGGACTTTTTGCAAATTTTGGCATTGAATGAAATGATGTAGGTGAAAACACTTTGCAAACTCAAAAGCCATGTTAATGCCAGATGGTTTATAATGATAACGTGACTGTTTATACCCCGACCTAAAACACATTGGTTGATTTCCCTCTACAACACTTAAGTTTATTTGTATATCCATTTATGCCAAAAATATTTTTCGAGTCCCACATATTGCTGCTACTTTATATATCGTGTAATTTAATCTTCTTAGCACCAAGGCTGTTATTGTTCCATTTTTAAGGTGTGGGTACCAAGGACCAGGAAAGTTAATGAAGTCATACAAGATTATGCTACTAGTAAGCCAGGAAATGAATCCAGATTTTTATCCTGAAGACTGCACTTTTTCCACTATGAAAGACTTTTCTTGGTCAGATTATTAATAATATATGTTTTCATTCTTCAGGCATCTCACATTTTTCTAAAACATGAGGTGATAATGCTGTGATTGGAATACATATGTTAAATAATAGTGAAAAGGGACTAAATATTAGTTTTGGTGCAGACTTTAGCATTTTGGATAGTCAGGGTTCCTGGTTCAAGAAACAGTGGTTCAGTGTTGACACAGAATTGGGGCCGAGGGCTTGGCAAAGGCCAGACAACAAGAGTGCTTTCGAGAGTCAAGTGCCTGAAGCATCTTACAGCTGGAAGAACCTGTTTAGAGAGTTGACATCAATGCCACTGTTGGCAAAGCTCTGATGAGAAATGACCTTAAACTATTTTCATTTATTTTGCATTTCCCTTCAAGACTTCAAGCCTCTAAAGAGAAAGTCTGTCGTGTGCCCACTTCTACGTGCCAGGACTCAGAGAGGGGGCCTGACTCTCTAGGTTTCCGTAGTTGGGATGGGGGCTTACACTTTGCTGCTCAAGTACACGAGTACAGAAGACTGGAGGGAACTGAAAATCCTTTACTGGGGGTCAGTATTGCTATCAGGAAGACTGCAGATGCCAGACAGCAGCAAAACAAACATCCACCAGCATCTTGAAAATGATAAACAAGAGTTCTCCAGGTGAAGGAGAAACACTGTGGCATTCTGAGGAGAGGGGTCAGAAAATAGAAAGTTACAGAAGCACAGAAGGATATGTTGTGTTTAGTGGAAAAAAAAAAAAAGAAATGAATATGACTAAAGCATAATGGCCTTGGCCAGGCAGGTTGGTTTTGAACCTGGGAAGGGGAATTGGATTTGGGAGATGAAAACCTTGTATTCTAATGTACTACAGGGAACTATTATGACAGTAGTGAGGGATGTTTAGGAGCAGGACATTACTGTGATCTGATAGCCATGCTATGTGTCCCCCCTCACATGGCCTCAAATTAATATTTTGAAATCCTAATGCCTGGTGTGATGGTGTTAGGAGGCTTGGGGTGGGGAGAGACACTGGAATGTGATGAGCTCCTGAGGGTGGGGTCTTTGTGGAGGGATTAGTGCCCTGATCACAGAGAATCCAGAGAGCTTACCCCTCTACCAGGTAAGGACACAGAGAAGGGGCCTTCAAAGAACTGGAAAGGTCTCACCAGACACAGAATCTGCCGGCACCATGATCCTGGACTTCCCAGTCTCCAGAACACTGAGAAGTACATATCTGTTGTTTACAAAGCCACCCAGACTACGGTGTTTCTGTTATGATAGCCCAAAGAGACTGAGACCTTTACTTGCAGTTATTTATTTGCACTTGGTTGTTAAACACCTGTCGCCCTTGGCAGTGTCAAAGAGCAGCCTATAAGGAGCCCAGCCCTAAATGTGTCAGAGCAGCCTACGAAAGCTTCATTATCTTTTCCAATGAAGTATCCCTATCAGCAGAGAGGACCGTCAAGGACTCTTGGGGAACATGGAGCATAACTCAGAGTAAGTCTGCGAAACATAAATATGCACAACCATCCCTTTCTGCCTTCTACTTGAGCTTGAACGTTAGGTGAATTTGGAAATTTTCTTCCCAACATGTTCATGAAAAAACTAATTGTAGAATTAGATTGAATATAGGAGAACTTATTCAATATCCATTTCCTCGTCCTTTATCTATAAACCTTTAGTTCTGTTCCTGTGTCTGCCCTCCCAACATGGCCATATACACAGGAAAGATGACGCAGCCTCCAGCACAGGGTCAATACTAACTCATCTATGGGACTCCCATCACTATGGCCAGTCATATATTTAGGGGCTACTTGCAGGGAGGATACTGGAAATTTTTTTCTTGTTCTTAAAAGAGAGACTGTGACATATTCATCGTCTTTTCTAGACATTCTTGTGTCTGGATGTGATGTCTTGAGCTGTGGTATTTATTCTATAAATACTGGGCAGCCACAGCTTGAGGAAAAGGCTACTAAGAGGAAAATGACAAAGCAAAATAGAGAAACAATCTAGGGACTTGACTCTTCATGATTTAATTGAGCCTCTGGGTTAACCAGCCTTGGAGCTACCTGCCCTGTGGACCTGCTGCTATGGGAGACGATGAAATGTCCTTCAGGCAGTGAGTTCAGACTTTCGGACACTTGCAGGACAAATTATTCTGACTATTTTACCCCCAAACCTTTCAGAAAAGCTGATGCTCCAGGAAGATGTACAATATTAATCTCATGAATTTTTGTCTCTCTCCTCTGGCCACTTGTCTTTGATCCTCTGCGATAATTCACACCTCCACTTGAGAAACTCAAACCACCCCTTCTTCATGGTGAATAGGTCATTTGAACTTAATACATGTACTTACTCGTGATAAAGCATGTAAAAGATAAACTTAAGTATATGCATTCTCACATTATTGGGTCCATTGTACTGCTTGCTGTAGGACAGGCCATTAAATTGAGAGACAAAGAGTTGGGGCAAAGAATAGCGACTTTATTTGGAAAGCCAGCACACTGAGAACATGGTGGCCTGGTGCCCCAAAGAACCCTCTTATGCAAATTAGAGTTCAGGCTTCTTTTACACTAAAAGGGGTGAGGATGTGGCTGTCTGTTGCAGACTTCTAAGTGCTGGCCAGACCCCCGAGGGGCTGGGCATGTGATAATCCTTTGTTCTTGCTATTGTCCAAGTAGGTCTGGTCACCATATCCCTGGAAACTTCCAACAAGACAGATGTTATTCTCTGTTCTGCAACTTTTTATCTCTATAGGAATGAAAATTGTTATACATTTAAAAGTCAAGCCTGGGGGCAGATCCTTGAGAAAGGGCTATTATGTGTATTTCAGGCTATAGGTAACATTCCTTTACAAAGGAGCTGAGCCAGCATGACTAAGCATAGGCCACCTAGCAAAGGTCAGAGCTAAAGGAATAGATTCAATATGGAGTCGGGTTTGTTCTTCTCTGTTACAAGACAGTCATAATGAAGTATCTTCCTAGTCCAAAAAAAAAAAAAAAAAAAAATATATATATATATATATATATATATATATATATATATGTATATGTATATATATAATTTGGTAGAGTTTGTCTAGTGGCAAGACTCAATTTTCATCTGGGGAGATTCTATTCAATTTAACGCTAGGGGAAACATGTTTTGTGTGCATAAACACACGTCTTGTGAAAGCTAGCTGCTTTCCCCAAAGTCCAAAAGTATGTAAAATACATTCTCTATCCAATATAAACAAGCTGTTTTATTTGTAACATCTCAAATCCATGTTTCACTGTACTGTTCAATTCAGTCTCTACACTAATTTTCAAACAAGGGCTTTGATATGTAACATGAGGCGGGGCCCCTGGGGGGCTTCTCATAGGCAGCAGTGGAATCCAGAGAAGCTTTTCTTTTCCTTTTTTATTTTCCTGTGCCAGCTGCTATTAAAATGAGGTGGAAGAAAGAGAAATTCTGCCTTTTTTCTCTCAACTGTTTCTCTAAAAATAAATGAGATACTTATTTACAGTAAACAATGGAATATTTTTTTCTTTCATGAATTCTGGAATATAGTGGGTTGAAAACTATTATGGTCACTTTATGTACATCAGTGCATCTTAAGTCTGACATACTTTTTTCATGGCTTTGTTACATTTTTATGCATATTTAGGATTTGGGTTATACATAGCAGTGCTAAGTAGTTACTTTGGAAGGATGTAATGAAGCAACTTGAATTGAATCCTAAGTCAGTATTTTAAGACCAAACACTAAAATAAATAAGTTTTATCTATTCTCTGGAATTTCTGTTAGGGATGAATTTTTTATACTATTATTTTTGTTTGAATGGAATGAATTTTTCTTATTATTTTTGTGTTTCAAATCCCATTCATTTCTGGAGGAAAAAGCATATGGCTTTAATAAGAAATCTGTATTTTCCTCATCAGAACTTTTTTAGTAACTCTACTTCTTTTAACAATATTCTTAAATACAGTAAATGGAACATAAGGAAAGAACCACTTCTGTTTATATGTGGATGGAATTAAACTCATTAGAAATTTCATATGTCTGGAGTTCCAGCCATGTCTTTGCAGCTATATTTTCCATCTATATCTCTTCTTCATGGTCCCTCTCCTGGATTTTCACCTTCTAAAATACTGTGCTTTCTCAGTGGCTCTGGGTAGTGGAAAGAACACTGATCTTTAAGTCTGAATTTTCGTTCTGTCATATCCTAATTTTGACACTTAAACTATTTTGTTTGAGCTGCCATTATTTTTTCTTTATAGAAGCAAGATGTTAGCAACTTAATAGGGTGGTTCATTCACATAACCCATGAACAGGAACAAAATAGATCATTTAGTACAAGGGAGATCATAGAACGAATGTTTGCTGAGTCTTATTCCTTAAATGTGGAATCAAAGAATCACCAAACTAAAAGAGCTAATGAGTTCTACAATCCATCATCCTGATGTCACACACGAGAAGACTCAAAGTCTGAGGAGGGAGTAATAGGAAAAGGTCACAAAGCAACCTAGTGACAGAACAGAGGCTAAGACCCAGGCCTTTGGATGTCCAGGGAGACATGTTCATCCCACCATCAGTGGACCTACATAACCAGGCCTTATTCCGGCCCAAACCTGTATTTGCATTTGCCCCAGGTATCCATCAAAATGCCAGTTGCAAATTGACCTTTCAAAGCAGTAAGCAACTTAATTATTTTGTAAAATTTAACTTGATGCTCTGATGCCAGCTCACGGCTGGATCTAGACATTTCCTGTTTCATAAAGTATAATTATTTGTGTACTTTGGGTTTGTTGCTGATAGCATCATGATTGTTTCTGGGAGTAAGGAAGGGTTTTGGATATGCCATACATTCTCAATACACACAAAAGTCTTTCTACATCTATTATTACCTTCTTCCAAAGCGTCATTTGCCTTGAAGAATACTGGTTTAAACTATACAATTGCTTTTTCCTGATTTCAAACTGGCTGAACATTAATTATAAAAGGAATTTTCAGAACTTGTAAAAGACACACTCAACGTGAAAGACAGTGGGGTTATGTCGGAATTACTGTTAGCAAACGCAAGTTTGAAACATCAGAGCTTGGAGCAGAGAAAGGTTTACGGCAGGGCCATGCAGACAAATGGTGGCTCATGCCCCAAAAAACCCTGAACTCCTCGAAGGGTTTCAGCAAAGCACTTTTAAAGGCAAGGTAAGGGAGGGGCAAGGTGAGGTTGGTTGCTGCAGACTTCTTGGTACAGGAATCCTTTGTTCTTGCAGCTGTCCACTTAGGTCAGGTTGGGATGTTCCTGTAAACCTCCAACAAGACAAATGTTATTCTCTGTTCTGCAACTTTCTATCTCTATATAAGTGGACTCTTGGAGGTCAGAGCCCTGAGAATAGGCTCTCCTGTAGTTTTCAGGCTGTAGGCAACATTCTTTTACAAAAGGTGCAGAGCCAGCATGACTAAGCACAGGCCACAGGGCACAAAGGTTAAAGTAAAAAGGAGCTGATCAAATAAGGAGTCAGATTTGTTTTTCCCATTACATTACTACTAATCTAGAAGTCTTAAATGTACCTTTTACTAACATTATGCTTTTGAATAAGTCAGTTAATTCTTCTAAACTGTAGTCTCTTCATCAATACAGAGGAATAGAGTATAAATGATACTGTTGGTATTTTGGGTCTTCAAATCACCTATGTATTTGAAAATAAGATTCATATATATATACAGTCACCTCAAAGAAGTGGAATGGCCTTTGCATCTGTAGTTCTTATATATGATCTATTTTAGAATAAACATGTTTAATGGAATAGTTACTCATCAGAAGGGGAGTTGGCCTGCCGTGGAATCATAGGGGAAAAAAAGGAAGTTTTTGATGTAAGCCATGGCAGTCCCCTCGAATACATGTGAAGGACAAGGATATAGGTCATTACTTCAGATAATCTGGTATCATCCAGTGTAAGACCATTTGTACTGTTGGGTGAATGTATCAAGGAAGCCTTGCTTAAGTTATTAAATGTTCAGTTTAGTTTATCCTGCCTGTTCTAATTCTGGGCTTATCAAATCCCATTCTAGTTATGACTCAGCTTCCCAATAGCTCTGTGGATCTGACAGTTACTGCATCTCTAATACTGTGTAACAAGTAATCCTCATCATGGCTTATGGTAACATTTACTTATTCTTACTCTTGCACCTGAGAGTTGGTCCCGTCAGGCTGGGCTCAACTGGGTGGCTCTCTTTCCACTTCTGGATCTGATTGGACCTACTTCTTGCTGTGGGTTTGACTCAGATTGGCCCCCACAGAACTGATTCTGGCCGAAGAGGCAGCAGCTACACTGGGAAAGCTCTTCTCATTGTGATGGCAGAATAGCAAACCCAACCCTGAAACATTTCAATATTTGATTGTGTCACATCTACTAAGATCCCATAGGCAAAAGCAAGTCACATGCCTGAGCTGAACAGCGACAGGCAGGGAATTGGACTCCCCTTAAGAAGGTTGGAGGGGACAGTGGCTATTTTGAACCGTAATCTCCCACAATCTGCCTTTAGATATAACATTCTGGTTACTCAGGCATGAGAATTCTAGTTCCCTAATGCTTCTATAAATTAGACACAGAAGCTTGATTACTGTAACGTTTGTATTAAAAGCTATCTTTGGGGGGCCCTTAAGAGACCTTTTGATTCTTCCTTTAAGGGCAAGTCCCAGACGTGAATTTGCAGTATGGGCACATTTCCTCTGTGTGTCTTAATATCCTGACTTATTCCTCTTGAGATGGGGCAGGATCTCAGGATACATGTATGAATTAATGAATAAAATATGAATGAATGAGAGCTACTCAAGAAGCACTCCAAACATGAACACGATAACTTTTAAGACTGAAATTGAATAGTAAAGGGTGCAAAAAGATGAAGATCTTTTATTTGGTGGTGTTCATGGGTTTCCCAGTGCATACATTTGGAAGGAACCAACACTTCATCATCTTCTCATGTGCTCATCCTGCTGTAGACTTGAGAAGGGACCTCTCTGTTCTGGGAGAGTGGAATTGGGTGGCTAGTGACATTTAGGTTAGGACTTTCTGCCAAGCATGGTATGGGAAAAGCGCTTAACTAATGTTCGGAAGAACTAAGCTTTAGTCACCAAGAAGCTATTATTTAGGAATCTGAACTCAGGACATGTAATTTAACTTCTCTGGGCCTCGGACAGCTTGATGGAAAACGAGGCAGCATTGTATTGAGGGATGTCTAATACCTTTCCACAGGTCTGACATTCTGTGGTCTTGTTTATCTCCTATTACCTGCTCTGGTGCCCTGTGCTGGAGTTCTTATGGAAGAGAAAGCAAAGTGTATGTCAGGCAATGGGAATAAGAAGCAACAACTCAGGTGTGTCTACTGGAGGACACAGCTGGGACCCTAGCAGTGTGTGGTCAGAAGTCACCAGAAACAACCCTCATTCTTGCCTGCCCCCCACCCCGACCATTCTTCCCACAGGCTAGTTAGCGCACATCACAGGATAAAGCCCGAAGAGTGGCAGACTCCTACACTGGGTGCTTGCTGCCTCAGGGTAGAACAGGGCTCCTTTATATCATCTCAGTCAACTAGTTAACTTTATACCTAGTTACCAGTTTTTTTGTATTGAGTTATCTCTATTCAAATAACTGGTGTGTTTTCAGTTTTCTAAATGGACCCAAACTAATATAAGAGCATATGGGTGGCAGGGGGTACTTGTTCCAGTCTGAATGTTTGTGTCCCCCATCGAAATTGATATGTTGAAACATAACCCCCAAGGTGACGGTATGTGGAGGTGGGACCTGTGGGGGGTGATGAGGTCATGAGGGTGGAGCCCCCATGAGTGGGATTAGTGCCCTGGTGAAAGAGACCCCAGAGACCTCCCTTGCCCCTTCTGTCATGTGAGGATGCAGCAGAAAGATGGCCATCTGTGACCCAGGAAATGGGCTTTTGCCAGACACTGAATCCGCAGGTGCCTTGATCTTAAAGGTCCTGGGTGCAGAACTGTGAGAAAGAAGTTTCTGTTGTTTCTAAGCGCCCCCTCTATGGAACGTATTCTGTTGCAGCAGCCCAAGCTAAGACAGTACTGACGTAGAAATTGAGACAGTAAGACATACGTGTTCCTTGGCTTTATAGGAGGGAGTAAATAACACACAGAAGTGTGATTTCCATGCAGCTAGACGGGAAGCCACGTTAGAAGGAGTCCTAGAGTGAAGGCACCATCAGTGTGTTCCCACATGTGTGTGCAATAAACAACGTCTTTGGGGAGTCCTTCTGTGGGAAGAAGAGGTGGGGAGTTGAGCCTGGTTGGAGGGAAGAGAAAATGCAGCACCTTTTCAGATTTAATGGATAAACCCCGTCCCATTGCCTCGTTTGTTCTGCATTCCTTCCCGCCACAGCCAGCCCCCATCCTACCAGGGCCAGAGCATCTCCTAGAGCAAACCCTTCACTCTGTGTCTGCTTCATGATGGTGAATAAAGCTGAAATGAACGAGTGTGACTAAGGAGGTAAAAGGCATATTTGAGGAACTGTGTCAATTTTACAGAGGCCACAAATGCCACAATCAGTTTCCTTAACGCTTTCTGCCCTTCCAGTCACTTTGACGTGTACCCTAAGCCTCCTGGTCCATTTTCTGTTAACCTGTCTTGACAGCTAACAAAAATATTTATTTGCCTGTCAATCAGATGATTGTCGTTGAGTTTTCCCTGTCGACTTTCCATCGCTGGCAACCTCCTTTCTGTAGGAACGTGCTGGCATCACTACTTATTTGTATAAATGAAACGAAGCAAAACGCCTGTGTCTCTCTCTGACTGTGTGCTTTAGAGCCGCCTGGAGAACGCCCCGTTTTCTGGAAATAGCTGCGTGCGTGGGTTTCTGCTGACAGCGGGATCTGAGTTGCTCCTGCGCCTTCGCGCTTTGTTCAGTGCCCTTGTGGAGCTTTGGGGAAAATTACTTTTAATTATCTCTGCCGCCTCCTTTAATAAGTAGCTCTGAGCAGTTTCCAAGGGCCTCCTCTCATCTTTCCGAGTGAGGCCACTCTTGCTTCTCCAAACACCTGAAAAGGACACAGTGAAGGCGACTTGGCAGGATTGCGTTTTAGTCTCAGCACCTGCGGGCGAGCCTGGAACTGCCAGGTTAAAGGTAGCAACTGCTTCCCTGGGCTTATGGGGCAGAAAGGATTGCCAGCCTCTTGGGTGCTGGGAGAGCACGTGAATTATTTCCTCGCTAATTTTGGAGCCCATTTAAATTTTGTTATTGTTGTTGTTCTGAGAGAGAGTGATACAAGAGGGAGAAACTCCAGATGCAAATCATAGGAAAAAAACCAAAAAGCAAAAACAGGTGCACCGTTTGTGGGCCAGGAAAGCATCCATTGGTTACCTAAAATTAGCAGCTGATGTAACACTTTAAAATCCCAACTCCCAAAGGGATTCCAAAACCCTAGCTGGAATTGTACCTTGTGTTTCATTTGCCAGGATAAGACTTGTGTGTTTGAGGGAAAATAACTGAGTTTATTTAATTCAGTAAAGCAGCTACTATGCGTCTGTACTTGTTGGGTAAACAACTTACTGAGAAATTCGACTCATTGGATTTGTTCTGCGTTAGCTTTGTCATCTGTATCTACACATGTCACTGGATATTTGAACATACACTCATTTCTTCTTCGGTGTAAGGGAATGAGTAACCAACGCTCTCTTGTTAAGATCAACCTGGCCATTTTGCATATTGGCCACTGTCACCATCTTCCCCTGACTCCCCGGGGTTCCAGATCACCAATTAGCCCTCTGTCTTCCCTCTGTCTTGTACTTTCTGTCCTTCCTTTCTTCCAGAATATCTGTCTTTTTCTCTCTCTCACTTGCTCACTCTATCCCTCCCTGAAAATATACTTATCCCCCTTACCCTAAAAACAAAAACAGAACAAGAACTAAGCTAGCAAACTAAAAACCAAAAAAAAAAAAAGAAAGGCAAATAATATCTTGAGCTACCCACTCCAATAATTCTTCTGTATTGTTCTCTTCGTGGGATGCTAGAAGTTTATTCCAAAGGTAGACAGGCAACCAGAGCTATGGAAATGATTATATTTTTCCTAAGCATGTTGTTGAGAATATTGTTTATCATAATACACAGTAATTTGGGAAAGAAGACTCAGGAGAGAATTATTATACTTAAATTGATAGGTTATGCTGCTTCTAAGTAATTGATTTTTCTTTCTGGTAAATGATCTTATGAAAACAGTATTTTTTCCCCTTGGTAACGGCTTAAAAGCACAGAACTCAGGGTGCAGCTCACCCATGGCAAGTATAAATCCATTAAATGGAGTTCACTGTTTCATTAGGCCCATTCTTGGCTTCATTTCATGATCTTACCTTTTCTCTGATTTATTTTGAAGACCAGAGTGAATATCAACAAATAGATATTCATTTCCTTCCCCATGAAGTGACCGATTACTTCATAATCATGACTCAATCCTCAGCTGTTAAGTCCTTTAGGTCTTTTTGTTTCCATGATTCGTAAATTCTGGACTCTTTCCTTCTCTGCTCTTAGTTCTTGTACTAGTCTGCGTGTTTTCTATCCCTAAATGATGCCCCCTTTTTCCATCTCCTTATTTGTCTTGTCTGGTTCATGTCTGCCTCATCCATTGTCATGTGTTATCTGTTACTTCAATGTCAATAACTTCCTGGTATTTATTCTCAGCCCCCAGCACCCTTCTGTGGCTCGTGTTGTACATGTCCAGCTCTCTTCCAGGTGTCTTCATGTCTGACCTGATGATCCTCATGTATTGGTTAACAGAACTCACCATCTCCTCTCCCCAGCCTGTGCTTTGTGGTCTCTTTTGTTTCTGTTCATTTTGCTAACATTCTCCCAAGGTTGGACCTCAGAACCCACTCTGACTTTGCACCAATTCCGTCTTCCTGTTATTGACCTTCTCCCAACTCAGCTCTCTATTGTTTACTGACTTCCACAGGGACGGTGCCATCTGGTCCCCTTCCTCAGGTGCACATTTCCAGCAGATTAACCACCAGGTACTCATACATCAGTGACAGTCCTGTGTTCATTCCCAGTGGCACATGGGAATGAACACAGCACCAAAGTCAGGTAGCCTGGGTTGAGTCCTCACTCTGGTTCTCGCTAGCATAGCTAAGTCACTTTATCTTACAATGTTGCTTCAAATGTGGTCGTATAAGTCATGATGGGCTGGCTTACTATGCCTAGTAACCAATCCCGGTGCTTCTAACAACAGGATTTTCTTTCTTTCTTACGTTCCATGTCCAGCATGGAATGGTAGGGGACTATGATGGGAAAAGGGAGGACCATGCTGTTTTGCAATGACAGTTAAATGCTGTGGGCCGGGAGCAATGCAGGTAACTTCTGCTCAATCTCACTGCCAGGGCAATCCTTTTGCCATGGCTGATTTCAAGTGGTGGGAGGGTAAATTGATGACCCCATTACTCTCAGGCTTGGACTTGCAATTAGAAGGAATGCCTGCTATGTCTAAGCAGAAGCTACATGGGCCGTTGTAATTTATTTCCTCTTCCATAAGACTGGCATTATTCAGATGGGACGTGCCCCTTCAGCTTTGAATAAAATGGTGTGGAAAAGAATTGCTATTGACTTGGTGAAGAAATTGCAATATTGCTGAGAAATAAACTTCTGTTATTCTAAGCTCCAGAGATACAGGGATCATTTGTTACTGCAACACAACCTAGCGAATGCTGACTAAGACAACTGTGAATAATACTTAAAGAAATGGCTACTGTTCTGCAGCCACAGGGGAAATGTTATAATCTGTATGGTTCCATAAACCATTTTGTAGCAGTTACCAGATTACTTGTTCTTAGTCAGGGCCCTGATTATACAAATCCCCTGCTCAAATGTCATTTTCTTAGAGTAGTCGTGTTCTTAGTCAGTCTGTCAAGGAAATGTTTTTTGACTTCAACCATTTTAAAAAACTATGACTTATTAATCTCAGCCATTGGCCTTATGTGCAAATTCAACTGAGTGTCTAGTAACCTCAGCTTCCTTCTTGTAATTTATTAATTTGTGATTTCCTTCTTTTTAATTCCTTCTCATAATGTTCTTTCAGCATTTTCCCCTGAATAGAATTTCCAATCTGCATTATTTAAAGACCACCTTCTACTGATTTTCCCTTCTTGAAAAGTTTCCTCATCTGTCAGGTAACTGACACCTCTGTTCCTCCAATTTTTATAACATGATAACAACATCAGCTAGCATATTATTTTCTTATTACATAATTTATGAATATGTTTTATCTATTTGGGAGAGACTCTGTCTGAGAATCTCGATAGAGCCTTGAAAAAGCTAAGGATGCTTCTTAGATATTGAATGGAGGAACACCTCT
Source organism: Tursiops truncatus (assembly GCF_011762595.2). Taxonomy (NCBI): domain Eukaryota; kingdom Metazoa; phylum Chordata; class Mammalia; order Artiodactyla; family Delphinidae; genus Tursiops; species Tursiops truncatus. Next base: position 7,216,632 of record NC_047054.1, read on the forward strand.
ATGCCCGATGTTGTATTAGGTTCTAAAACAGGCAGAGTCTACAAAAAAAACTTTCAAAAATAAACAGCATTTCATTTCTATCGAAAAACTTTGCTTATTAAAAAAGAGCCAAAGAGACTTACACAGACCACAGAATTCATAATCAGAGTTTGTTAGTATCAAATATAGAGTCTACCTGGAAAGATCAAGTAAGTGAACGATCATGACAGAGTTATTTAGCTAAGGATTGATGTGAAAAAGGGACTTTGGCAACCTGAACTTTATTTCAAACTTTTATTGCCTCTCTCTTTAGAACAGACATATATTCATCCTTGTTTTTAAAATACATTTTCTCCCCTCGGAGATTCCTTGCAAGTCATTAACTCATGTACCAACCATCCCTTTTCTGAGCCTTTTCATCCTTGCAAAGACAAATATACTTCTATTTCTTATTATCTGTGTCTCACTACTCCTCTTCAAGGGTCCCTGTATCTGTACTGACTTAATTAGCAGTCTCCTGTATCAAAGGCAGAAACTTGGTCTTTTATAAGTCCTGGGACTTGAGGTATATTGGCTCTGTTCACTCAGAAGTTCTCAACTTATTGGTCAGTTGTTATTCAGACTCTCATTAGCATCAGGGATTCATGATTCAAATAATTTCTTCCAGATGGCAGGAGAGGAAAGCCCAGGCGTTGGCTTATAATTAAATCCAACTTTCAGAGGTTAGGTCCGAGATAGGAAAAGGCAACCCACATTCTATAAAGGAGAAGCACACTGCAGTTTTCAAAATATCATACATCCATCTGTCAATACATAGAGAGCACACATGCATGAGACTGTATACACACACACGCACACACACACACAGACATACACTTATCAATGGGAGGAATCAAGAAGATGTATAGAAAAGACATTGAGTATTCGGGGTCTTTTGAGTTTCCATACAAATTGTAAAATTTTTTGTTCTAGTTCTGTGAAAAATGCCATTGGTAGTTTGATAGGGATTGTATTGAATCTGTAGATTGCCTTGGGTAGTAGAGTCATTTTCACAATGTTGATTCTTCCGATCCAAGAACATGGTATATCTCTCCATCTGTTTGTATCATCTTTGCTTTCTTTCATCAGTGTCTTATACTTTTCTGCATACAGGTCTTTTGCCTCCTTAGGTAGGCTTATTCCTAGGTATTTTATTCTTTTTGTTGCAGTGGTAAATGGAAGTGTTTCCTTAATTTCTCTTTCTGATTTTTCATTGTAAGTGTATAGGAATGCAAGAGATTTCTGTGCATTCATTTTGTGTCCTGCTGCTTTACCACATTCATTGGTTAGCTCTCGTAGCTTTCTCGTGGGATCCTTAGGATTTTCTATGTATAGTATCATGTCACCTGCAAGCAGTGACAGTTTTACTTCTTTTTTCCAGTTTGGGTTCCTTTTATTTCCTTTTCTTCTCTGATTGCTGTGGCTAAAACTTCCAAAACTATGTTGAATAATAGTGGTGAGAGTGGGCACCCTTGTCTTGTTTCTGATCTTAGAGGAAATGCTGTCAGTTTTTCACCATTGAGAATGATGTTGGCTGTGGGTTTGTCATAAATGGCTTTTATTATGTTGAGGTAGGTTCTTTCTATGCCCACTTTCTGGAGGGTTTTTATCATAAATGGGTGTTAAATTTTGTCAAAAGCTTTTTCTGCATCAGTTGAGGTGATCATGTGGTTTTTCTCCTTCAATTTGTTAATATGGTGTATCACATTGATTGATTTGTGTATATTGAAGAATCCTTGCATTCCTGGGATAAACCCCACTCGATCATGGTGTCTGATCCTTTTAATGTGCTGTTGGATTCTGTTTGCTAGTATTTTGTTGAGGATTTTTGCATCTCTGTTAATCAGTGATATTGGCCTGTAATTTTCTTTTCTTGTGACATCTTTGTCTGGTTTTGGTATCAGGGTGATGGTGGCCTCGAGCTGGAGGAGTCAGGCTCCCTGACTTCAGACTATACTACAAAGCTACAGTGATCAAGACAGCATGATGCTGGCACAAAAACAGAAATATAGATTAATGGAACAGGATAGAAAGGCCAGAGATAAACCCAAACACATTTGGTCATCTTATCTTTGAAAAAGGGGGCAAGGATGTACAATGGAGAAAAGACAGTCTCTTCACTAAGTGGTGCTGGGAAAACTGGACAGCTACATATAAAAGAATGAAATTAGAACACTTCCTAACACTGTACACAAAAATAGACTCAAAATGGATTAAAAGCCTAAAGGAAGGCCAGACACTAGAAAACTCTTAGAGGAAAACATAGGCAGAACACTCTATGACATAAATCACAGCAAGATCCGTTTGAACCCACCTCCTAGAGTAATGGAAATAAAAACAAAAAGAAACAAATGGGACCTAATGAAACTTAAAAGCTTTTGCACAGCAAAGGAAACCATAAACAAGATGACAAGACAACCCTCAGAATGGAAGAAAATATTTTCAAATGAAGCAACTGACAAAGGATTAATCTCCAAAATATACAAGGAGCTCATGCAGCTCAATAACAAAAAAGCAAACAGCCCAATCAAAAAATGGGCCGAAGACCTAAATAGACATTTCTCCAAAGAAGACATACAGATTGCCAACCAACACATGAAAAGATGCTCAACATCACTAATCATTAGAGAAATGCAAATTAAAACCACAATGAGGTATCACCTCACACCAGTCAGAATGGCCATCATCAAAAAATCTAGGAACAGTAAATGCTGGAGAGGGTGTGGAGAAAAGGGAACCCTCCTGCACTGTTGGTGAGAATGTAAATTGATACAGCCACTATGGAGAACAATATGGAGGTTCCTTAAAAAGCTAAAAATAGAACTACCATATGACCCAGCAATCCCACTCCTGGGCATATACCCTGAGAAAGCCATAATTCAAAAAGATACATGTACCGCAGTGTTCACTGCAGCACTATTTACAATAGCCAGGACATGGAAACAACCTAAATGTCCATCAACCGATGAATGGATAAAGAAGATGTGGCAACTACTGAGCCTGCGCTCTAGAGCCTGTGAGCCACAACTACTGAGCCGTGTGCCACAACTAGCCCGCACTCCTAGATCCCGTGCTCGGCAACAAGAGAAGCCACCACAATGAGAAGCCCGTGCACCGCAACAAAGAGTAGCCCCCTCTTGCCGCAACTAGAGAAAGCCCACATGCAGCAAGGAAGACCCAACGCAGCCAAATAAACAAACAAACAAATAAATAAATAAATAAGAAGATGTGGCACATATGTACAATGGAATATTACTCAGCCATAAAAAGGAATGAAATTGAGTTACTTGTAACGAGGTGGACGGGCCTAGAGTCTGTCATACAGAGTGAAGTAAGTCAGAAAGAGAAAAACAAATACTGTATGCTAATGTATATGTATGTGGAATCTAAAAAAATGGTACTGATGAACCTAGTGGCGGGGTAGGAATAAAGATGCAGATGTAGAGAACAGACTTGAGGACAGAGTAGGGGAAGGGTAAGCTGGGACAAAGTGAGAGAGTGGCATGGACATATACACACTACCAAGTGTAAAATGGACGGCTAGACGGAAGCTGCTGCATAACACAGGGAGATCAGCTCGATGCTTTGTGACCACCTAGAGGGGTGGGAGAGGGAGGGTGGGAGGGAGACCCAAGAGGGAGGGGATATGGGGATGTATGTATACATATAGCTGATTCACTTTGTTGTACAGCAGAAACTAACACAACATTGTAAAGCAATTATACTCCAATAAAGATATTTAAAAAAAAAGACATTGAGTAGTTACATTGTTATGGATACAAAGCCACCATTTAGGAAATAGAAAGTCATATGACACTATAATGATGATTATGTACATGGGCCAGCAAGCAAATCATTTTACATGAGACAGAAAGAAAAATCCACTAACAAAGTTAAAGACCTTAACACTCCTCTCTCAGTGATTAAACATGGAGATGAAAAGCAGTTATACAGATTTGAATAGCACTACCACGACTACTCGACTTACTAGGTACAAATTCTTTTTAAATACATGTAAAATATTTACCAATATAGAACATATGCTGGGCAGTATAACCAATCTCAATAAATTTCAAAGGCTTGAAATCATACACTGACCACAGTAGACTTAAATGGGAAATAATAACAAGTAAGATGTTTTAGTTTGCTGGCGCTGCCACTACAAAGTACCACAGACTGGATGACTTCAACCACAAGTTCATGTGCTCCCAGCCCTGGAAGCTAGAAGTCCAAGATCGAAGGTGTCACCAGGGCTGGTTTCTGCTGAGGCCTCTCTCCTCGGTTTGAGGGTGGTGTCTTCTCCCTGTGTCTTCACATGGTCTTCCCTTGCTGCCTGTTGGTGTCCAATTCCCCTCTTTTTAAAGGGACTCTGTCACATTGGATTATAGGGCCCACCTTAATGAGCTCATTTTTACTTAATCACCTCCTTAAAAATCCGTAATACTAAGAGTGATATTCATAGCTTCAAATGCTTAGTTGAGTAAACAACAAGAGTTCAAAGTAAACAGTCTGACATACCACCTGAAAAAATTGTTAAGATAAAAACAAAATAAGCCCAAAGGAAGAAGATGAAAGGAAATAATAAATGTATAAAAAAATAGCAAATAAATAATTTGAAAAATCAAAAAAGTCAAAAGTTGGGCTTCTTAAAAAGATTAATAAAACTGACAAAACTCTAGCAAGACTAGTCAAGAGAAAATGAGAGCAAAGAAAAAAGGCAGCGATGCAGTTTAATGGGGAAAGAAGAGACTATTTAACAGATGTTGCTGGAAGAATTGAATACACATACGGAAGAAATCCACCAACCGGACCTTTAGGTTGTTTTCCTATCTTGGTTATTGTGAATAATGCTTCATTGAACATGGCAGTGCAGGTATTTCTTTGAGATCTTCATTTCATTTCTTTTGGATATATACCCAGAGGTGGCATTGCTGGATCATATGGTAGTTCTAGTTTTAAATTTTTGAGGGATCTCCATACTGTTTTCCGTTGTGGCTGCATCCATTTACATTCCCACCAGTAATGCCTAAGAGTTCCCTTTTCTCTACATCCTTGCCAACACTTGTTATTTCTTGTCTTTCTTCACAGTAGCTATTCTAACAGGGGTGAGGTGATATCTCATTGCGGTTTTGATTTGCATTTCCCTGATGAATAGTGATATTGAGAACCTTTTATGTACCCGTTGGCCATCTATATGTCATCTTTGGAAAAATATTCACTCAGATCCTCTGCCCATTCTTTAATCCAATTGTCCGGAGTATTTTTCTATTGAGTTATGTGAGTTCTTTGTATATTTTGGATATATTAACCCTCTAACAGATACACGATTTGCACATATTTTCTCCCATTCTGCAGGTTCCCTTTTCATGTTATTGATGGTTTCCTTTGCTATGCAGAACCTTTTTAGTTGGATGTAGTGTGGCTGGTCTATTTTTGCTTTTGTTGCCTTCGCTTTTGTTGTCAAATCCACGAAATCATTGCTAAGACCCATGTCCAGGAGCTACCATCTATGTTTCCTTCTAGGAGTTTTCTGATTTCAGGTTTTGTGTTCAAGTCTTCAATCCATTTTGAGTTAATTTTTGTGTATGGTGTAAGGTAGTGGCCCAGTTTCATTCTTTTGCAACTGGTCTCCAGTTTCTCCAGCACCATTGTTTGAAGAGATTGTCCTTTCTCCATTGTATACTCTTGGCTCCTTTGTCATGCATTAGTTGATCGTATATGTGTGGGTTTATGTCTGGGCTACATTTGTTCTTTTTTCTCCACATGGCTTCTGTCTTTCTCCTGAAGTGAAATACTTTCACTTTTAGGAACTACAGGAAGTCTCTCCGTCATTTGGGATACACTCTGGATGCCTTCACAGCCTTTATTCCCAGCTTTTCTAGCTCTTCACGAATCTCTTCTTTCCTTAAAATTAGAAACTCCATCCAGTTGGGTTCCCCAGCCAGCAGACGACTCTCAGACAGTGGTTTGCTCTCAGGAACTGGACTGGGGAGCATGCTTGGGTTAAACCTGTGCAGAAAGGAAGGGGGCAGGCTTGGGCAGGAGGAGAAGCTCCACTGGGATGCAGAGGCAGGAAGACCTCAGCCCATCCCACAGGGAACTCTCTCCAGCCTCAGGCAAGCCCCAGAGATGCTCAGCTGACACTGCCAGCAACTGGGGAGGGTCTGAAAGGGAACTGGGTGGGTCTTCACAGTGTCCTGGGCAACCAGAATTATAGCTGAGCTACAGTGAGAGGTGACCTAGCAATCTGGAAACAAAGGCAAACGGGAGCAGAACTGTCTGGATTCATTTCCATGATTTCTTTCCCCCTTTGCCCTCGAAAATCCTTCCCAAGTGACTTTACCTGAAGCCCTTGTATTTGACTCTGGGACCTCTTCCTCTTCCTTGGAGACACCATTCTTGACCAGGTGCACTCATTAAGTTGAAAGAGAAGCAGGTTCTCCACTTCCTCTTCAGGGCATGAATCACATTGTAATGTAAAACGATGTTTTCTAGTCTGTCTCCCCATTAAACTGTCAGGTCCCCTTTAAATGAGGGGGCTTGAGAATATATTGCTCATCTCTGTATTCCCAGCACCAAATCCAGTGCTGGTTGTAGAGCAGAATACATGCCGACCACCTACCTGCATGGCAGAAAGTTCTGGAAAGAACGCAGAGGGGGTTGTTCCGATATAGGAGTGGAGCAAGATCTGGAAAGGAAAAGAATGTGAGAATCCATCCAGTCTCTACGTTATTTTTGAGGTCTGAAGCTAGATCATGATGATAACTAAGTAGAACTGGGAAGAAGAAATTGGCTTCTAGAGAGCACAGCAAAGGTTGGGAGGAGCCACCTTAGGGAATGGAAAACAGAGCCAATTAAGGGCTGGAGGAATAATACTGAAACTCAACTCAAAAATTAAAAAGAAAAGCCACAAATGTATAGGGATGTGACTCAGGAGGTTTATGTGATTTTCTCTAGTGCTTGGCTAGAAATAATTGGAAGAAAATAGTTGATGGTGTCTGAGATTGGGGAAGGCAGAACTGGTACAGCAGGAATTCAAAAGAGAACAGAATTCAAGTGTCTTAGTGAAAATGGAGTGGAAATAATTTATCCAACTAAAGTCCCACTATTTTAAAATATTTCAATCTAAGGGTAACTTTGAATGGAAACTTACCTTTCTACTTGGGGGAAAATTGAAACACCTTCAAAGATTTACTTAAAAGATAGCCTTTTAATAACAGCAGAGTGATGTTTGAAGAACCTCTCTGTTCTTTAATTAACTTTTAATTGAACCCTCATAAAATATTTTTGTTTACATAAGTGCTGACTTAGAACAAAATTGGAGAAATCAGAGTAGTATACAATAAGCTAAACTTATAAGCATTTGTGTCTTGTTGAGAGGGATTCTTTGGAAGAGTTATTAAAACAAATACGTAAACATAATTTGAATTATGGGCACAAAATGTAAAGGAGACCATGTTTGTATTCGCTTTAGAAGCTGAGTTCCAAGGCAAGCAGAAATACCCATTCCTGACACCACAGACAGTGTTATGATGTAGAACTTTAAAGCCTCTGAGATCTTACGCGACCTGGGAATTTCTAGGATCTGAAGGTGATGGGAAAAAAGTATGATTCCAGTTATGACCTCAGCCCCGTAGGGAGGATGTGAAAGTGTGCCCTCGGGATCTGGCGTCTGGAGTAATGAGAGAGCTACAGAAACCACTATGAACGGTGGACGAAATGCAGAGTAGATGTAGTAGAAGGTTGTGTTTACCTGAAAGGCTGAAGGAATGCCATTTTCTGCCAACATATCCAAGACCCAAGAACTATGTTGCCCCAGTCCTGAGATTTTACGTGGCTCCTGCTGTGTTTGTTTTGTTCTTTGGTGTCCGTAGCATGTACTCTACATAACAGCCTGACATGGTTGTCACAGAAATTTCATTTACTATTTACTCTTCAACTTTACAGAATTTATTGAGGTTTTCTTTTGTCCTAAGATAGGGTCTTTTTTTTTGATAGATATTTCATGTGTATTTGGGAGATCTATTCTGTTATCTGAGGACAAAGTGAGATATATATTCAAAAAATCCACTGAATTGATTAGATAATTCATGCTGCCTCTATTCTGACTTATTTTTAGTTATTTGGCCCTGTCTTGGATTGAAAATGGTGTGTTAGCCATCTTTAATTTGTGTCTTTCCATCTATTTCTTGTTGTGTCTCCTTTAGTTTCTATTTAATGGTAGTGGCTTCTGTAATATTTAGTGCGTAGGTGTTTATCAATATTGCATCTTTATTGTGAACTGGGGTCTTTTATGTACAGTATCCTCTTTTTTCTTTATTTTTCCACCCATTTAAGGCTTTTTAGCCTCAAGTCTACCTCGTCTTTTACAGCTCCGTGTCCTTGTTGTTTGCATTGCTCTGTAATATCTATGCCCATCCCTTTATTTTCAGTTTTTCCAGTTCACTTTACTTCTGGGTGTGTCTCTTCTCTGCAGACTACTCGCAAATACGTTTCTTAATAGTTGACTTACGCTCATATACATTTATAAGTTATATATATTAAACTGAAGTATAGTTGACTTCCAATGTTATATTAGTTTCACGTATACAACAGTGATACGAATTTTATATTTTTGTTACACTTACTGTAGATTTTTGTTATGTTCACTGTGTTCCTTTCTCTATGTGCTCTTATTTATTATTTGTATTACTTATTATATTTAGGAAGTTGTGCATTTTTGCTTTCGTGATTACCTTCATAATAATGCCTTCATAATGAGCTGAGTACCTTTTTCCCAGCTCAGACATCTGCTGTGCACTTTATCAGATTCAAATGATGTCTTATCGATACTTCTGTGATCATTGATGAGCTTAATGTATCTTCTCCTTCCCAGTTTGTTTTAGTTATTGTGACATTGTCAGCCATGCTCCCCTCTTGCCCACTTTTGATTTACTTCTACATCTACATTAAATATGGTCGGGGCCCAGCCCTGGTCTTTGTTTAAGTCGCCCCAGTTATGCCTTGATTAGATGAAGCTCACTGTCTCCTAGATGCCCTGGGAAGAGATCATGAGTGCAGGTATTCCCTGAATTCTAACTTTTGAAAGCATTTTCCATAGATTCATACTTAAAGGATAACTTGATTAAATGTAATAGTTGGCTCTTTCTTTTACTGAATTTAAAGTGTTGCTTTTCTTGTACCTTCCTTTCTGTGTTGCTTTTAATAAGTCTGATGCCAACTTGATTTTATTTCCTTTGTAAGTGACTTACTCGTTTTTCCTGGGAGCTTAGAAAATGTTTCTTTATAGTCAAATAAACACACTTAGGTTATATCTTGGAATTGACCATTCTAAGTCAATTTCCTAGATACTCAGTAGACCCTTTCAGTATGCAAATTCATGTATTGTTTAACTTTTGACAAGTTTCATCGGATGAGAGTTTTAAAGAATCTGTTATACTGTTTTGTGTATTCACAGTGTGTGCACTCTAATTAGAATTTTATTGTACCTTCTATCAACTTCCTCCTTGATCCTTTATATATATATTTCTTTATGTCATGTTTCTTTTATGGTCTGTTTGCATTCCTTTCTCTTTGGGGAATTGGTAACTTACTCTTTATTTTGAAGGTGTCATTTTTTTCTCTTTGGGGAATTTGTAACTTACTCTTTATTTTGAAGGTGTTATTTTTTCCCCCTTAGATTTCTTTCCTGAGTTCAGGTGACTCTCAATTCATATCTCATTGTGTTTGTCCATCTCTGTCTAAGGTTTTAAAGTTGTGACTGAAAGTGTGTGTGTGTGTTTTTTTCATATCTACGAATAGTTGCTTATGGATACCTTAAGGCTAGGATAATTTGTAAATGTGTTCCTCTGATTGATCTTGGGAAGGTTTTTCATCAGCCTCAGCTTCTTTTAATGCCTGCTCTTAATAGATTTGCATGGCAGCTGGGTATTTTTTTCCCCTGTAATTTGAAATATTTTGTAATGTTTTATGTATCCATGAACCAGGTGTGGGTGAAGATTTTGGATTCTAATTGGTTCAACTTTGTTCTCTTTTCTTTCTGGAGGAGCCTATCGGTCTCTGGTTTCCTTTTTCATGTTCACAGTAAGCCTCGATGGATTCCTGTCCTTCCAAGTCACGATACTGTCACCTAACAGTTGTGTCTTTCTAAGACTGCCACATCTTATTCCGCACATTTCCCAACCCCTTCCTGTGTTCAGAGTAGTGATTTCTCTGCTGCACCGGGTCTCAGACCTATTCTTAGTATTTCGCAGTGTAGGAGCCATTCTTTCTAAAAGTGGTTTCACTTCTGCTCTTACCCCACTAGGGCCCAGGTGTTGATACACATGTTTTTATGGAGAATTTAGGAATGCATGGACGGTCTTGTAGATGTTTCCTGGTACCTATGCAAAATCCTCTAGATTATATGCCAGGGGATATTGGTTATTGTGAGGAAAACTAAAAGATCAAGGAAGAGCTTTCACCAAAAATAATACATTAATGAGTATTTATAAGTTGTGCCTAAGCGTGTCGCAAGGAACTTTAAAAAGCTACTAAAATTTTAAAAAATAGAATTTCTGCATTTATGAAGTAAGAACACAAGGTAGGAATGCAAGATTTCAGGGTAGAGACGGCAAACCTATGAGAAGAGATAAAATGTTAGCTGGCAGAGATCAGGAAATAAGTGGTAAGAAAAAATCAGAAACAAAAGCAATACAGGCTGTCTTGGAAAGAAGGTAAGGAAAAGTAGATATTGCTGGATACACATAAAGGATAAAGGGGAGTTACTTGTAGCATCAAATTCTTATTCATAAAAGAAAAAAATACACTTAGGTAGACCTACACATCTACCTATACATAAACACAGACATATACATATAAACATAGTGCCCTGATGAAACAGACTACATGGTCATTTTCTAAGTGTGTAAAACACAAGCTTAAAATAATTACATAACTGATATAATACCAACATATAAATGCAAATGAAGAGAGATCAAAAACCCTGTCTCTGAGGTTATATGAGATACTTTTAACAGAATGACTTAAAAAGAATGAAAAGTGTAGATGGGCAAACACATACCAGGCAAATACAAATAAATGAATAGGTAGACAAAGGTAGGCAGATAGATGCTGGACAGATAGGTGGGTAGATAGCGGGGTAGAGAGAGAGAGAGAGATAATAAAGTAACCTAGTAGAAGTCATAATCTTATAATCAAATAAAGTACTTTTAGGCTAAAGACCACTGTTTAAGACAAACACTCTAAAATGTTGAAGAACACGACATATTCACAATCAAAAGATAATACTTACGGTTTTCTAAGCACCAACTATCATAGCTTAAACCTTTATAAAGAAAAAACGGAGATTTATAAAAGTAGAAATAAATACACAATAATTACAAGAGACATTGTTTTACTTCTTTCATTTCATAAGAGATCAAGAAATGGAAGACCTTACTAGCATAGTTAGATCAAATTGTATTCTTAATGCTAAAAGTGGATATACCTTGGTTTCAAATGTTCAAAATTTATTTACAAAACCTGATCACAAAAAAACTCAATATTTCTGAACAGTAGCTAAACTCCTTTATTAAAAGAGAGTTGGGGGGAATCTTTTAATTCCATGTAATTTGGAGCTATCTGTTCCTTATGTGTTGAATTCATCTGCAAGGCCATCAGACACTGTGTGGGAAGTTTTATATAATTACTGATACAATTTTGTCAATGACTGTAACAGTATTCAAACATCTTCTTTCTTCTTGAGTCAGCGCTCCTGCGATTCTAATCTTTCCGATGTCCAGTAGGGAGGGGACGCCCTTGTATTATTCAACTGTGCAAAAATCCACACTGACATTTTCTCAGCAGAACCAGAAATTTGGCTGCACTAGAGCAGAGATGAGCTCTTGAAATACATGCATCAGTTCAAGTATCAGAAGACTCTTGTTATGTAAAGATACCAAATTAAATTCTCCTAGGAAGGTAGGGCTTATACTTTCACAGTGTTTCAAGTTTGCAGACAGGGTTATTGTTACCTTCTTTTTAAAATTTTCTTCTGAGAAAATCTGCCCTTTTGTTTATGAGCCGTATTTTATCTGCTGTGTTTTAAATGTACAGTGTCTTCCCATAATCGACACATCTGTTTTCTGTGATACGCAATTTAGGAGAAAGAATAGCTAGGTAGACGATTTTATGAAAAAATTATTATGTGGTCAGATACTGGACATCGTTCTACACAAAACTACCCTGGGAAGTTGCAGTGAATAGACACACATGTAAACATGTCTAAACAATGCAGTTTAGCTTGTGATAAGAACAGATGAATCATTCAAATAATAGATGCTAAGTTGAGAGCAAGGGAGTATAAATCATTTCTGGAGCATTTGGGAAAGACTTCAAAGCAAAAGTAAGATCTAAGTAGAATTGGAAGAAATATTATGATAAGTGAAGAAAGTCGTCCTTGATTCTGTTTTAGGTTTCCAGGAGCCCTTTGTGGTTTGCAAAGAAAATGTTCAGAAACGGGGTCCAGTTTCCTTTCATGAAAAAGGGTTTCCCTGAGATAAACGTGAGAGGTTTTGTTGAAACAACTCCTGAAAATGTGACTATGAGGAAACCAGAGAGAACTGTACAAGGAAGGGGAATTTCTCATGAGCCTGTGTTGGGGAAGGGAGACCACTCAGAAGTCTGGAAGGCAGGGCTCCTAGTCAGTTTCCCACAGCCAAAGAGACATGAACACCCCTCACCGTCAGGGGCTGACGCCTGCCCTCTTTTCTCCCCCAGGTCTGTGAAACAAGCAGTTAAATCTTTAGGGGGGAGATTCCCAGCACCAAGTCCCTAGAAAACAGTCACTTGTTGGGTTTTGGAAGAACACCTACTAAGGATCTAGTAGGGTGACTTATGTGAGTGAGAGGTAGACATTTTAAGAAAGTAAAAACCACCAAAATGGAAGAAAAGAAGGAGAGTGGGATTCTACCTAGGAATAGGTCATCTGTTAAAACCGTCTGAGGAATTGGGCCACTGATTTGCATATATTTAGATGATACTCCCCAAGTTGCCTCCCCTCTAGATTTTTAGCAATATTTCCATATCAGAGTATCCTTCAGGCATGAAATTGTATTCATTTGTCTCAATAGAGAGAACTTATTTCTTGAGGCCAATATTATTCTCTTCCTTTTTAATAATATTGAACAATTCTGATCTTTATATTAACTGTTTTTTTCATTTAACATATTTTCTTATAAAATCTTGTTTACTTTCCTTTTGCAGATGGTATCAAAAGGCTTTTCTAATTTAAACAGTGTGAAAATAGCTGAACTCCAATAAAATGAATAAATGTTTCTATGTTAACCCTCTCTTAAGATGCTATAACGTGGCAGAAAACTGAAAACGTTCTCACTCACTGTCCATTACAACTAATAGGGAATAAGGAACCAAGCGTGAATTTTCTTGATTTCTTAAGAGAGGTTTAGAGGAAGAAAAGTTCTTGAAGCATAAAAATAGATAAGTACATGCAGTACGCTGAAATAAGAATCTTGGTGGTTTTTTTTTTTAACTTTATGTGACTGCAAAGTCATGTGATGATACTACAACAATTTATTTCTATTGATGCCGAAGGTATGGGAAGGTACCAGGATAGGAGATAAGACGAATCTAAGAGGGCTTTAAAATTCCAGGGACACTAAATAATGAGTGTAAGAACTGGAGCAACCTGTTATCACGTAGAGCAGAGTCTGGCAGGAGTGCTTTGGAGAAAGTCCCATGAAAATCACTCTTAGTCTTCATCTTATCAAGGAGAATCTAAAAAAGGTATCTTGGTCTATAAAAAGTTTTAACATTGCATTTTCCAGCATAATTTATAATCCACTCTTTTAAAAAATACTTTATATTTTTAGAGCGGTTTTAGGTTCACAGCAAAATTGAGAGGAAGGTACAGAGATTTCCCAGATCCCTCCTTCCGCCACCCATGCACAGCCTCCCCGTTACCACCGTCCCCACCAGAAGGTACATTTGTTACAGTTGATGGCCCTCCACTGGCACATCATCGTCACCCAGAGTCCATAGTTTACATTACGGTTCTCTCTTGGTGTTGTACATCCTATGGGTTTGGACAAATGGATAATGACGTGTATCCGTCACCATGGCATCATACAGAGTATTTTCACTGCCCTAAAAATTCCTCTGTGCTCCATCTATTTATCCCTCCCCTGTGCCCTTAACCACTGATCCTTTCACTGTATCCAGAGTTTTGCCTTTTCCAGAATATCACAGAGTATGTCACATTTTCAGGTTGGTCTCTTTCACTTAGTGATATGCATTCAGGTTCCCTCCATGTCTTTTCATGGCTTGATAGCTCATTTCTGTTAAGCACTGAATCATATTCCACTGTCTGGATGGACCACAGTTCACGTACCCTTTGCCAACTGAAGAACTTCTGGTTGCTTCCAAGTTTTGGCAATTATGAATAAAGCCACAATGGTGTGCAGGCTTTTGTGCAGACATTAGTTTTCAGCTTCTTTGGGTTAATACTGAGGAGCGTGATTGCTGGATAATACTGTAAGAGTATGATTAATTTTGTAAGGAGCTGCCAAACTGTCTTCCAAAGTGTCTGCGCTCTTGTGTGTTCCCACCAGCAGTGGACGAGAGTTCCTGTTGCTCCACATCTCCCCCCGCATGTCGTGTTGCCGCTGCTCTGGATTTTAGCCATGCTAGTAGGTGTGTAGTCGTGTCCCGTTGTTGTTTAATTTGCATTTCCCTGATGACAAATGATACCCTCTCCTTTTATATAATTTGACAGGTGATATTTAAGCGTGGACATTATATTTTTAAGTACGTTATTCTAGACTCTCTGCAGATTCCCCCTTGTAGAAGGTATGGTCAGATGTGAGCTGCTCATGGTAGCTCTTTATTTCCTTCCCTCTGCCATCTTGGATGAGGGATCCAGTTCCCAGTTAGCAGCTAATGACTGAAGGTACCGGAGTGATCTTGCACAGCACTAGTGGACAAAGTAACTCAACTCGATCAAGGAACTTGTGTAATTGATGGGGGAGCACAAAACAACATCTGGGACCTAAGGAGGCCGGGTGGGAAGAGCACAGCTGAGGTCAAGGCACAGGAATGGGCTGGTTAAAATCCCTCTACGAGGATTGCTGCTCCTGCTATTTTGGACAGTCCCGCCGAACCGTGAGGCAGACTGAATCCAATCAGCCTCCCTCTTTGAGTCACATATCTCAGGTTCTTGGGTGGGATGTTCAGCCGGCTGAACCTGGCCCCGAATTCCAGGAAGCTTGGTGTCAGGTACTGCACCCCATGGCTTCCTTAGAGAAGCTCTGACGTTTGTCTCTCAAGTCCTGCGTGTTGGGAGATTTCTTCCAAATAGAAAGAAAGTTTGGATAATAGGTGCTCAGAATGATAACGAATGTCTCAGAATGGTACAAATGTTATTCTAAAAGTAACAAATTTTTAGAAACCGCTAAAAATACTGTGCAGGATGCATCATGATGTGATTTGCATTTGGAAAATCCTCCCTAGTTATATTATGGATCATGAATTGAATTGAGAGTTTACTGTAGGCCTGGAGGTGAGTTAGAGGTCTGTTGCTCCAGAGAGATAATGTGGGCCTAAATTAATAGCACTGGATAAGTCAGGAGATGTTGTAAAGGGGGTGAATTAGGCAGGACTGTTGGTTACAAAAGATACAGATCTACTTAGATAAAAGAAGAATGTATTGACTCATGGTCTAGGAAAGAAAAAGATATAGAGCAACACACCCACATGAAATGAAAAGATACAGGTGTACAGGTGGACCTCAGGTAGAGCTGGAACCAGGGACTTGAATGTCACCATCACTCTCTCATTTCTTATCCCTCCTCTTTGCATATAAGCATCATTCATTCCCCACAACAAATCAACTTCTTGCACGCGACATGTAGGAAGCATCCTAGCCATTTCCAAAACGCTCTTTTGATAGTTTTCATTTCTAGGGGTCCACTGCCTCTCTTCTTCAGTTCCAGTGAGGGGAAGTAGTCTGAAGAGCTCTGGGTGGGTCAGATGCTCCCTCCTGCATCAATCCTCTATGGCCAAGACACTGAGATCTCCTCGGAACGTGATGGCCTTTGCTGAAACCACCAGGCTGGGTTGAAGGAGATACAGGTTCTAAAAGAAGAAGGATGCCATGCCTGATGGTTACATCAATGCTAGACTAACAAGAGGTAAATATCCACCATGGATTGCAGGTGGAGGCATCAACTGAAGTATGAAAAAACACCATTTACTGTGAAAGTCCACAGAGATGGTTCATGAGTAATGTTAAGGTGCATAGTTAATTGATAGGTGATTGTGACTTACTAAATTTTTATTAAATTGTTAGGCATTCTGTGACAGGATAAAATAGATACTGCTTTCATTATTTAATAGAGGGTAGACATGCAGTGTAAGAAATATTAGACAAATATAATCCTGAGAAGTCAGGACCTCTTGCACTTACTGAGCATCTCTGTATTATGTTTTACTACCCAACTTCCCCTCTTCTCCTGAACTTTATACCAAAATGTTTACTAGAATTTAAGCCCTATATCCTGATGCTCCTGCCAGTTCTAAAGGCCATGAAGTGTTCCCTGGGGAGTCTGGGTACCATATTCTAGTTTACTGCTGCCAGTGGGTTCTTTCCCTGTCTTTTCTTTCTTTCTTTCACTGTGGCTCTGCTCCGCTGATTAATTGTTCACTGCCCCTGCCTTCTGGTTCTCTGCTACATTAGGATGCAAAGTAACGTGATGCAACGATGTCTGTGCATGTTTGGACGGGGGTGTATGGTCGTGGGATGCTGAGGTATCATTTGTCTCTCCCTGTCTTATTGGTATCCTGGGATAAACTATGAGCCTTAATTTTAATTCTTCGCTTATCCCAATAGACTTCGTGGTTTCTCATACAAAACAGGATTCTTGGGACCTCTCTGATATTATGAAATTCCTAAGGTGAGCATGCCTCTGCACTATGATCATTGCTATGCAAGAGCAAATAAATAATAAATATAAAATAAATATAACAATAAAATATAAAAATTATAATCAGTTATAAGCTATGCAAAATGTGGGCTATACAGTTTGCATTATTCATCTGGAATAGATCTTCAGTGCAGGGAGTGATGATATACTTGACAGTAAGTGCTCCATGATAGTGATTTTGATAAATTCTTCTGGATGCGTGGCCTGTGGAAATGCGTAAACAGCAGGGAAGCATTACATTTTGAGTTGGGGTCACTACCCTCATGCAAAATAAACAGATGCTTTGACTTGGCATTTGCTGTTAACAGCAAGAACCTAATATCTAAAGCAAAGAACAATGACTGAAATTCAAGAGCAGTGGTTCTCCCGGACACTCTGGACTTGGTTTCAGGTAGGAACAGAGAACACCAATGATATTTTAGAGTTTGTGACCTTATTCTCTTCTTTCCAGTGGGAGACATGATTTCATAACCACCATGAACAAGTTTATTACTGATGTCTCTGGGAAAGGCAAGATGCTGATGCCAGAGGTGATACAAGAGTGATTAAGGCATTCGTGCCTGTAAAAAATTACAATCTAGTGCAACATCCTTGGGCCCCTAAAATAAAACTAGTGGATAATGCTTAATACGTTACTGATTTTGCGAGAATTAATACAAAATGATCATTTGAAGAATTCTTTGTCCATCTTTTTTCTGTATCTTTTTTTCCTCTCTGAATAATGGGCAGACTATAATGCAAAATCTTTAAAAAATGTATTAAGAAAAACACGTAATTTGTGGTAATCAGTATCAAAAGTTAATGTACTCAAATCATCAAGTTTCATAGGTGGCTAGCTGGGTTAATTTTAATATCCTAGCAACTTTTCCTAATAGAAAACAAATTGAAGATCTGTCAAAGAAATAACATAGGAAATCTTGTTTCCGTCTCTCTTTGCTATCAAAAATCTTTTCTTTCTTGAGTCCTTTTCCTCTCTCAAGTTTTCTCTCTGATCTTCCATTGGAACTAGTGATTATTTCCTCCCAGTCATCCTGCTTGGATATCTTTTTGTGATAAGAATTACTCGCTGCCTTGAATGACAGCTAGCTGTGCAGAGGTTTCCTCCATGCCCCTGTCATCTCCATAGTCTACCTGCCCTTGAAATCTTCTGACACTGATGGGTCACTGCTGCTAGACCATCACCACCAGGAACTACAGCTCTTTGCCTCTCTGCCACTGAATCCAGGATTCAGTATCAAGGGTGAGAGCATCTGGTAGAACAGCCTCCATGAAATTTCTCTGCTTCTTGGCAGAGTGAGGGGATAACTCTCTTTGTCTTCCATGATGGGAGGTTCAGCTCTGCATCCCACTATGACTAATACAGTTGGGGTCCTTAAAGCCAGAAGAAGTGGTAGGTTGGAGGCTGAGTGGTCAATAAAATGTCAAGTGTCATTAATAGAAATATACTTTCTGAACATAATCAGAATGTTGACTTAGACTAACAATTTATACTCAAGAGTGAAACAGTTAGAGATATTTCTATAAAAATCAGAAGAAGAAGGAAGATATACCATTACCATTTAATCTTATGCTAGAAAATTTTGACAGTGTCATAGGACATGAAATGGAAAGAATAGGCATACATATGGGATTAGGGTTGCCCCTAAAGCCAGGGACTGGTGTCCCTAAAAGAAGGGAGAAATTTGGACACAGAAACATAGAGAGAGAACACACAAGGATGAAGGCCATGTGCCAGTGGGGACAGAGATTGGAAAGGTGCAGTTGCAATCCAAGGAATACCAAGGGTTGCCAGCCACCACCTGAAGCAAGGAAAGAGGCAAGGAAAGATTCTTCCCTGGAGCCTTCAGATGGAGTATGAACTTAACAATATCTTGATTTCAGGCTTTCAGCCTCTGGAAGTGAGAGAGAAAAAATTTCAGTTGTTTTAGGCCACCCAGTTCGTGGAACTTTATTCTGACAACCCGAGGAAACTAATCCAAACTGATACTTGATTAAAGCCATATTTAATGTAGAATTGTGCTAATTCTAATTATTTATAGATAAAAGTCTATAGATAATCATGCAATGTTTGTAGATAGTACCAATGTGGAAATCATAGGCCGCCTCTGTAGAAAACACAACAGAAACTGATAAGCCTTCTTCCCAAATCTACTTTACAGGATGCCTTCACTTCCATGGTAATGTAATTATTTGTATAGGGTCGATCAGATTCTGTCGTACGGTATAACAGAGCATGAGTGGGAAAACTGAATTTGTAACATGCTGTCCCAGAAAAGTTGCACTTGCGGAAGATCTCTTCAGGGGTAATGATTCCACCATTAATGAACAAGAACTGTATTTCCTATTTAGAAATAATGATTAGCCTTGGGGCCCTAGCAGCAGCTCAGCATCACATGACTTTAGATGTGTTGACTATAAATAAGGAGGCCTATGTGGGCTAATTTGCATTTCCTGCTGTACTTAAAAAAACCTGGCACTCTTAGAGCAAAGTATTCACAGTAGAAGAAACATATCCAGGGGCCTTCCTCTCTAGCTATGATAGGTTAATTGGGATGAGACTCACTCTCCCACCAAAATGATTAGAAAACTAGACAAACACATACAGCAACTTTCAGACACTAAAGAGCAAGCAGTATAGGACTTGGTCCTGGACGGGAGAGAAAGCCAAGAGGTGAGAGTTGGGACTGCCGAGAGTCCTGCTCTGTGCGCGCTTTCCTGTGATCGATAGCACAGGTTATTGAATGATGAGCAGCATAGGGTTCTTAGTAAAAAGACACAGACGTGAGGTCCAGCCTGCTGGAATTTGTGGGGAAGGGAATTCATGACTGGTCTTTGGTGGAGGACTATGCATTACATGTACAGGGTGAGACTCTCCGGTACGTGATAAAAATCCTCTGCTGTAGCCCTAGACTTGACGTGGGGTGCAAAAGGCTGTGTGTGGAGTGCTTGGAGACTTCCAACACATACAGACTGGGTGCCTGTCTCATCATGGCAGAGATTCACTGGCGAGCCCAGAAAGGCATTGCTACCCCCTAGGTAACAGTCCCAACTCTAGGACTAAGAGCAGAATCCAAGTAGGTCCACCATAACAAAGAGCAAAGCAAAACATTGTCAGAACAAAGGGCTCACCAGTGATTCAACTGGCCATCATCAGAACAATACCAAGGGAGCCAGACTTTCCACAGCACATTGTCGGTATGACCAGCATACAATTAAAAATGACTAATCTACAAAGATTGAGGGAAAGGTTATGAACTTGAAAAAAATGTTATCAGTTAAATTAAAGTGTTATCAATTTCAAAAAAGAAATGGATCCCAAGATAGATGGTGAAAATAGCAGCAAGTACTTTTTTTAAAAAAAAATCTATTGTAAATATGTCTTATAAGTATGCTCAAAGACTTAAGGGAAAAGGTAATTTAGAAATTATTAGAATAAAATAATTAGAAAATAGATTGGGAACCAGAGAAGATTTTTGAAGTGATAGTATCAAAAAGAACCAAATTAAAATTCCGTAGTTACTTTCTATTTGAAACAGAAATTTTAATGGGTGAACATAACATCATATTGGATACTGCTGAACAAATTGTTACTGAACATGAAAACAGATAAAAATAATGCAGCCAATAAGAAAATTAGAAAAAAATAATGGGGGACAATCCAGGGCCTTAGTAACCAATGGGGCAAATGGTTGAGCATATGTGTAATTATAGGTCTACAGGAAAGGACAAGAAGAAACACAATGAGTCCGAAAAAATATTTTGAATAATAATGGATTATACTAAATTAAATTTCAAAAGTCAATCTGCAAAACCAAGAAGTTCAACCACAATAAATACAAAATATAAATATATCTAAACCAATAGAAAGAGGAAATACAAAAATAAGCAACCTTGGCATATCGTAGTCACCTTGTTGGAAATAAAAGATAAAGAGGTAATCTTAAAAGCAGCCAAAGACAATTGACACATTTCATACAGAAGAAAAATGATATAAATGATAGACGACTTTTCATCCAGAACCGTGGATGCCAAAAGACATATCTAAAGTGCCTAGAGAAGAAACAATAAAACTCTTGAAACTCACTATTCTTTTTATTCAATGAAAATTTCTTCAAAAGTGCAAGGAAATATATACATATTCAAGTTAAAAAAAAAAACAGCTTGAGAGAATTTATTGCAAGCACATACATACTGGAATAAATGCTAAAGAAAACTCCTCAGGATAAAAGGAAATGATACCATACGGAAACTGAGATCATAATAAATGGAGAGCACTGAAAATGAGTGGATGAATATAAAAGATTATGGCGTTTTTTCTTTGAAAGACAATTGACTGTATAATACAAATTTAACATTTTATTGGGAGTTTATTGCATATTTAGAGGTAAAATACGTAAAAATAATAACACAAAATATTGGGAAAGTAGAATTTGATAGTTTCAAGCAGTTAACATTTTACATAAATAATACCATGCCTAACTTAAAGTGGACTCTCATAAGGTAGAAGAGAATTAAGTATAATACCTAGAACAAATTTTTTTTTAAAGTTTGTGAAGACGGATAGCTAAAAAACCTATAAAGAAATTAAAATCAATATTAAGTTAGGTCAGTTAATCCAAAAGAAGGTGGGGAAGGAGGAACAGAGGAGAGAAGACAGACGGCAAAGCTAGAAAACAAATAGCGAGAGTGTAGACATAAACCAAAACATACCAGTAATTGCATTGAATGCAAATGGAGTTAACGTTCCCATTAAAAGGCAGAAATTTTCAGAAGAGATTACAAAAAGCAAGTCCCAAATACATTCTGTACACATTAGACACTCTAAATAGAAACAGATAGATGTGAAGTGAAATAATTTGAAAATACTTCATGCAAATGTTTCTGCTGTGACTCCATTAATATCAGACTAATTATATTTAAAAACAAGAAGTATTAGCAGCATAAACAAGAACATAATGATAAACTTAAAGAAATAGGGAAATCCACAATCATATTTGGACATTTTAATAATGTTTCTTAATACTTGGTCAAAAGAAATTATAAATATATAGAAGGTCTGTATACAGTGTTAATGTGCATGAAATATGTATATATAACATTGAGGGCTACAATGTTTTATTCAAGAGCACATGAAGTAGACGCCATGATAGACCTCACGTAGTGCCATAAGATACATCCAAAAATATCAAATACTGAAATATTGTGTTTATTTTTTGTACATTAAACTAGCTTTTCAACAAACAAACAAAAGCGCTGATTTGCAGATTCCCATGGCATGTCCGATTTCAAGCTTGTTACAATTCTGAATATGTCATAAATGTCTCAAATCAGAACAACCCAGTTCCAGCACGTGTCACTAATAGTATATGTTACTTAACGATAACAAAACTAAATCATAAGTCAACAAAATATCACAAAAATAAACTAGAAATCAACAAAAATAAGATATGTAAAAAAGATACAAATATTTGGAGACTTAAAAACACATTTATAAATCAGCTATAGATCAAAATGAAATGATGAGAAATTTGAAGTATTTTGAACTAAAACATAATGAAAATTATAACATAAACGTGGGAAGCAGCTAAAGATAGAGAAAAATTTGTAGTTTGAAAAGTCTATATTATAAAAAAACAAATTATTTAAAATCAGTTATTTTTACTTTAAGAAGTTAGAAGAAAGAGTAAGCAAAGCAGTTAGTTTATTAAACCAAAGTAATTGAAAGAAAATAAATAGAAAAGCTAGGAGAACTGAAAGAAACAGAAAAACGAGCAAGTTATAGTAAAGTTTTAGAAACCTCAAAGTTAATTTTGTGAAAAGATCAATAAAATTGATGAAAATATAGCAAGAATGATCAAGAGGAAAAAAGAGGAAAAATCAGACTTATCAATATGTGCAATGACAAAAGTCACATCACTACAGATAGAACATTAAAAAATAAAGTAATATTGCAAACATTACTTTCATTTGTTGTCAGCATAAAGGAATATCAGTAATTCCTGTATATTTAACTTATTAGCTCTAGAAGTTTGTAGATTCCTTATCATTTTCTATATCAATATTTGTTATCAAGAGAACTTTATACTCACTTTTCAATCTTTATTCTATTTTTTTCTTGCCATACTGCACTTTAACTTTGACAATTAAATAGAATTGAGTAATTTCTTCAAAAATTAAATGGACTCAGGAGGAAATACAGAAGCAGTATAGGCATGTATCTGTTAAACAAATTTAATCCACAGTCAAAATCTTCATAGGGAAACACTGGAACAGATAGTTCCACTGGATCATTGTATCAAATATTTAAGGAAAAAAATGCATATACTCTTTCAGGAAATGGAGGATGGTAATCTACTACTACTGAACTTATTTTAGGAAGCCAGAAATGTTCTCGTTCTAAAGCTCCACAAAAACATTGCAAGGAAAGAAATTATAAATCAAGATCTTTCATGAAGTTAGACACAAAAAATACATTATAAAATATTAGCAAGTCTAATCAAGCCATATGTAAAATTGATAATATACCCAGTAGAGTTCACTCCAAGAATACAAGATTGGTTTAACATTTGAAAATTAGTCAAGATAATTCAATATAAAGTAGTTAATTAACAACATACAGTAGAAAAATTATATATGTAAATAAATGCAGAAGAATTACTTGACAAAGTTGAACCCACTCATGATAAAACTCTCCACAAGCCAGGAATAGAAGAAAACTTCAACCTGATAAATAACATCTACAAAATAACGGTTACTCATATCATGGTTAAGGCAAATTATTGAACACTTCCCCATTAAAATGAGGCATAAGTCAAATATATCCCCACTCATCACTCTTTTTTTAAAAAAAATTTATTTTAACATCTTTATTGGAGTATAATTGCTTTACAATGGTGTGTTAGTTTCTGCTGTATAACAAAGTGAATCAGCTATACATAAACATATATCCCCATATCTCCTCCCTCTTGTGTCTCCCTCCCACCCTCCCTATCCCACCCCTCTAGGTGGTCACAAAACACCGAGTTGATCTCCCTGTGCTATGCAGCTGCTTCCCACTAGCTATCTATTTTACATTTGGTCCACTCATCACTTTTATTCAACAAAATACTGGAGGTCATGGCCAGTGCAATAGGCCATGGAAAAGAAATACAACACGAAAAGTTTAGGAAAGGAGACATAAAATTGTCTTTATTTACAGATGACATAAATGTTCATGTAGAAGATGATGAGGAACTTACAAATACATTTCTGTAGTTAATAAGCAAATATAAAAGAATATGTATATTGCTTTATGCTGACAACAAATTAAAAATAATATAAAAATTGATTTATAGCAAGTAGCATGAAAATGCATAAATACTTAGAAATAAAATGAACAAAAAATGTTAAACCTCAATATTGAAAATTACAAAACTGTGAAACATTGATGAAACAGTTAAGACTTCAATAAATGGGGAGATACACCATGTCCATAAATTGGAAGATTGAATATTTTTTAAAGTTATTCTCCCAAATTGATCTATATATAGATATAGTGCAATCCCTATCAAAATTCCAGAGAAATTAAGAAATTTGTCAAAAAATTACATGGAGTTACCACGGCTTTAGCATAGCCAAACAACCTTGAAGAGGAAAAACAACACTGGAGGTTTCAATCTTCCTAGTATCAATAATTACTCTATAGCCACATTGATCACGACAATATGTTGGCATAATCCCGGTGAATGATTACTGGAACAGAACACAGAATTCAGAAATAGGCCCACATTTATATGGTCAACTGATTCTAACAAAAAAGTCAACCAATGAGAAGAAGAATAGGAAAGGTTTTTTTTTTTCTACCTCAAGAAACGGTTGTAGAACTCCTAGTTATCATACAGGGGATAGAATAGTTTAAAATTTACCACACTTTCCACAAAAAATGATTTGAATTGGATTATAATCCTAAACCTAAAGCGGAAATTATGAAACTTTTAAAAGAAAAAGAAATAAAATATCTTCATGGCCTTAGGAAAAGCAAAGATTTCTTGATGAGGACAAAAAGGCACCAATAATTTTTTAAAAAAGATATATTTGATTCTTCAAATTTAAGACTTCTGACCTATGTGGTACCCAGATTTCCTGGTGTTCTGTTCACCTTGGATGATGGTTGATTAACTTAAAGGGACCTCAAGGGAATTAATTATAGGAGATCTTTGATACTATTACCTAGCCCCCTAAACATTAATTTTTAAACAATTTTATGGAGACATAATTTACATATAATAAAGCTTATTTATTTAAAGTATGCAACCAGTTTTTAAAGTAAGTTTACAAAATTCTGTAACCATAACCATAACTTAATTTTTAATTTTCCTCATCCCCAAAACAACCTCATATACCCTTTACCAGTCACTTCCTGTTCCTTCCCTTATATCTCCCAGCTCCAGATAGCCGCTGGTCTACTTTCTGTCCCTGTAGACTTACCTATTTTGTACATTTCATATAAATAGAATCATACATGATGATGTCTTATGTGACTGCCTTCTTTTATTTGGCATAATGTTTTTAAGATTTATCCATGCTGTAGCTTGTATCAATATTTCATTACTTTTTATTGATGAATAATGTTCTATTTTATGAATATACCACTTTTTAAAAAATGTTTATTTTATACTGGAACATAGTTGATTAACAATGTTGTGTTAGTTTCAGGTATACAGTAAAGTGATTCAGTTACCTATTCTTTTTCAAATTATTTTCCCATTTAGGTTCTTACAGAATATTGAGCAGTGTTCCCTGTGCTATACAGTAGGTCCTTTTTGGTTATGTATTTTAAATATAGCAGTGTGTATATGTCAATCCCAAACTCCCAATATATCCCTCCCCACCACACATTTTATTTATTTATTCATCAGTTGAGGGACATATTTTTTTTCTACTTTTAGGCTATTATGAGTAATGCTGCTATGAACATTCATGTACAACCAAGCAGTGTATTTTTGTCTCGATTATTTTTATTTATTTTTTATTGGTATATAATGGACATACAAGCATTGATTTGAATCTGGTTCTGAGGAAATTGCAGAAAGAGTCTTTAAATTAGCATAGTAGACAAAGTAAAGGCAGAAGAATCTTTTGAGTTTCTTGACACCAACTTGCTATATGAATTTAAGCAAGCTAACTAACTTCTCTGAGTTTGAGTTTTCTTTCTTTTTCAATCTGAAAAAGATAAAATGGATATATTGAGACTTAAATTAGATAGTGCATATAAAGTGTCATTATTATACCTAAGGGGATTCAATAACTTACAGCATTATTTTTATATATATTTATATATAATTTTTTTTCTCTCAAACTCTTTAGGTGAACTTAAATCCTTGCTGGTGAGTTGAAAAAAATCAGGGAAAAAAAAAAAAAAAGATCCTGGTGTAAATGGTATCTTATGCTTTGGGGCATCACTTTGCTGCTCTAATCAAACATGGTGTCCAGGGTCCCTTTCCAACGTTCATATCTTAGAGGTTGAAATGCATTTAGAACTGCCCTCTGCAGACTTGGTGAGTGAATGATAGGTTATTTCTCCAGTGTCCCATGACAAGACTGTTGCAGAGTCAGCATTTGAACTCAGTGGCTTTCTTTCAGGTCTCAGTATTCATGTCACAACTTCTTCCTCTCTCAGAGTCTTATGGCCTCCACAGGAAGTGGCTGCAGAGTTGCTTAATCAACCTCCTAAGGAACAAAATACAAATACCCAATATCTTAATGTTATGTTTTCTTCTATGGTTCCTAATCTGTCTTTCTCTTATAAATCGGCAAAGTCTCCTTCCTTGTTTTGGTCTGAATTAGTCTATTTTGCCATGGTCCTAAGAATATTATAAACACATCATTTCTATCTTCCTCACACTTTTTATAGTTGAGTTGAAAGTGTTAATTTCAAAGCTGACTTATATGACTTTAAAAAAACAAACCCGACTGAGCGAGTTCCCCCCTGAGTGCTTAAGTTCCTGTGTTTCATGTGCCAAGAACATTCACAGCTCTGGAAACTGTGGGAAGGATCTGCCGCCGTCTTACACATTTAATATGTGCTGTGTCCACAGTGCTGAACAGTCCCCTCATTAGGTGTAAACCGACTTAAATTGGTGCTCTAAATAGCCCACAGTTCCCCATGGAGAGCGTTTGGTTGCTTTACATGTGTGTGAAAATAATTAGTATCTTAAGTATCACGACTTCAAAATCCAGTTAGAGATGACATAATTGCATCTCCCTATTCCTGCAGTGTAATCAGAGGTGTTGTTTAGTAAGATGCTTTTTTTGGGATGCTGGGGGATGATCCTAGCAGATTTATCTGGATATAATTTGTGGGTCCTAATACAGTTAGGTTCTGCTGGAAGCATCTGCAGAAGCCTGGCAGGAGGAATCTAGAGGCTGGTGTGTGTGTGTGTGTGTGTGTGTGATGGGGAATTCATTAATGATTCCCTTTTATTACTGTCTTGAGGAATATTTGGAGTGTCTGTTTCTTCTTTAGTGAGTTTTGGGGAGTTGTATTTCTCTAGGAATTTGTCCTTTTTATCTAACGTTTCAAACTTCTTGAAATAAAGTGGCTTATGATATCTTACTGTCTTTTTAATTGTTATAGAGTGTCTAGAGATGTCCAGTTTTTCAATTCCTGATTTAATTTTTGCCTTTCCTATTTTTGTTTTTTGGTCAGTCTCATCAGTTTCATCAATTAAAAAAAAAATCTCATTCATTGTTATTGTTGTTCCCAATTATTCTAATACACAGAGTCTTGTTTTCTTGTGCTTGGCTATCTTTAACTATGTATTGATTTGGGAAATAATTTTCAGAAGTAATTTGAAGCTGAAAATGCAGATTTTAATTTTATTCTGCCTTCTGCTTCTGGGCAGGGGTGTGGGATGCTGAAAGTCTAGGCAGTCTGCAGTTGCAAGATTTTAAGTTCTCTGGACCACTCAGTTGCCACCATTTGGTTGTATACGTTCAGTGAAGTGTAAGTTTACTTCTCATTCTCTTTCACTGTATCAATTAGGAGTCAGTCAGGAAAACAAATGCTACTCTGATTATTTAAGAGAAATCAGTCCTCATAAAGCCGTTGGAAGGGCTGGGAAGACCATAGGGAAAGCAGCACATTGCATGTGGAAATCAGGAAGTGTCAGAACTCTCTGGACATAGTTATGAGTGACCTAATTTGCCTGCAGCAACGATGTGGGGACTTTCTGGGAGAAACCTTGCAGCTCTTGGAGATCTTGCAGCCTCTGGAGGCACCGTCATTCTTTCTGCTGGTTTGATAGAATCTGAAATGGAGCCCTGCTTGATAGAGATTGTAGGAAAGGAAGTCCCCAGGTTTCCTGGCTCTATAATATAGAGAAGAACACAGAAAGTAATGGAGATGAATGCTGAATGCCAAAAGAAAATCAGAACTCAGTATCTAGCACACTTAAAACTGAGGGTGATGCTCCCAGGCACCAGATTAACTAGTGCCATGATCATGATTCTTTCTAATTAGTTGCTTTCAACTTCTCTTACCCTATTAAGTCATCAGATTCTTCCTAGTTTCACTGACCTTTCTTCAGGAAAGGCAATTGCCCTCAAGGCAAAAGAGGGTGGGGTTTACTCTTGGTTTTGCCTTGGTTTTTCTGAGATTTGATTTCATAAATTGACCTTCTCTTGTAGCTCTTTGATGCTTTTAACATTTTTAAAAGTTCTCCTCAATGGGAATGCGAATGTGAGGCAGGTATTTGCTTTACAAGTAGTGAAAGTCCGCATGCTCTTTTAAAACAGAGAAATGCTACCCATTACTAGAAGCAGAAAGTCTGAGCACCCTCCCTCATTCTCTCACATAGATTAAAATGGACAGAACACGAAAGTGATGGTGCTCAATACATTTGTGAGTTGAAATGTCTCCATTGAGAATTGAGTCCAGTATAGGAAAACTGAAGAGTTTTGTTTGAATGAGCTTGGAATCTGTGTCGGTATGTTTCGTTTGAGATGGAGGAGATCCGGATGCCTTTGTTCAGCACATTTTCTTCTTTAAAAGATGTTTCCCCAAAACTTCAAGATAAAGGCAAATGATGAGGAAAGAGATTGAAATAGTCAAAGAAGGTTGAGAGATTGGGCTTTCTCAGAAAAAATAATCCAACCACACAATAGAACAAAATTACTTTTTAAATAAAAATAAGACGATCTTACCCTTGAGAAGATCTGAAACATCAAGCTGTCATTACACAGACCTCTTTGAAGGATGGCACAGAAATATATGATTCTTTGTGCCTAGAGCGGTTCCCAAAACCATTTTAGAGCTTTCAGAAGAGGCATGAGGAAAGAATCATTGCACATTGAACCAGATAGTTTCAATGCCAAATAGTTCCCAAAGCTGCATCATTTACAGCCAAAAAGAACTTTAAATCTTTGCAGAATCTGGTTCATTACCAGGAAAAAAATCCTCATGCCTAAAATAGTTCTGATTTAAAAAAATTCAGCCTCCAGAAAAAGTTCATAATGAGTTTAAGACGCTACAGTATTGCATGCTATAGATATTTGCTTCAGGAATGCTACAGCACGTTGAATACAAGTTTTCTCTTTTTAGTCTAGCCATGTGTTTTTCTGTAAAGTGAAATGCTAAATTCTACTGCCCTAGAATTTCAGATGTCTTTTTAAGACATACATGGCTCTCCTAAGAAATATCTGATGTATAATTTTAGAAAGTAAATTAGATGAAAGAGTGGACTCTGGAGAACAGAATTTCCCTCAAAATTAAAGATATGAAATTACTGGAAATGACGAAAATGTATTCAGTGTATCATTTAACAGATGTCCATGAACTGCCTACTGTGTTCCAGGGATGCGACTGTCTACACTGTGCTAAAGAAATGGAATTTAACACCCAGGAGGGAAGTAGCACAGTGTCTGTAGCTACTTGTTTCTGTGGTTACATATTAGTTTGGGGAATATACAAAGGGTGATGGGGCATATATGTGTGGAACCTGACCCAACCTTGAGGAATAAAGAAGGTTTACTGGAAGAAATGATGCATGTTCTGAAATCTGCAAGATGAGAGGTCCAATCTGGTCAAAGAGGGCAGAGGCAGAACAATGAAGCTGAATGCATAGCAGTTGCAGTGGGGCACTCAAATTAGATTCATTGGGCTAAAACAGTGTTTTATTTTCCCTTTTTTATTTTGCAACTGTATTGAGGCATAATTGATAAATGAGAAACTGTGCATTTTTAATGCATACATTTTGATGCATTTGGACATGTGCATATACCAGTGATATCATCATCACAATCAAGGTTCCAGGCATATCCAACACTTCTTAAAGTTTCCTGTGTCCCTTTGCATGGCAGGGGGTGTGTGTGCACGTGTGGAGAACATTCAGCATGAAATCTATTCTCTTGGTAAATTTCTAAGTGCATGCTATGGTCTGGTCTGAACGTTTGTGTCTGCCCCAGATGCATGTGTTGAAATCCTAATCCCCAATGTTAGGAGAGGGGCCTTTGGAAAATGTTTAGGTCATGACAGCAAAGCCCTCATGAACAAGATTATTTCCCTTATCAGTGACGCCCCAGAGAGCTTCCTCATCCCATCCACCATGTGAGGACACAACAAGAAGTCTGCAGCCATCAGGAGGGCTCTCACCTGACCACAATGACACCCTCATCTAGGACTTCCAGCCTCTAGAACTGTGAGAGATAAATGTTTCTTGTTTAGCAGCTGCCTAGTCTGTGGTGTTTCGCTGTGGCAACCTGAGCACATCCTAAGACAGCGCACAACACTGTATTGTAAACTACAGGCACCATGTTGTACAGCAGATTCCTAGAACTTACTCATCTTGTGTAACTTATATTTTATACCCATTGACCGACCCCCCCCAATATCTTCCTCCCCAACCCCCTGGCATCCATCATTTTGTTTTCTGCTTCTGAAAGTTTGACTCATAAGTGGAATCATGCAGTGTTTGTCATTCTGTGATTGACGTGTTTCACATAGTATAATATAATGTCTTCCAGGTCCATGCATGTTGTTATAAATGATAGTATTTCCTGCTTTTATAAGTCTGAATAACGTTCCCTTGTATGTATATGCCACTTTTGCTTTATCCATTCATCCATCAGTAGACATACAGTTTGTTTCCATTTCTTGAATACTACGCACAATGCTGCCATAAACATGGGATTACAAATATCTCTTCAAGATCTCGATTTCAATTCTTTTGGATACATACCCAGAAGTGGGATTACCGGATTATATGGTAGTTCTATTTTTAATTTTTTGAGGAATTCCCATACTGTTTTCTGTACCGGCTGCACCATTTTACATTCCCACCAACAATGTACAAGGATTCTCTCTTCATATCCTTGTCAACACTTGCTTTGTTTTGTTTTGAAATAATAGCCATTGTTACAGGTGTGAGGTAATAGCTCATTGTGTTTTTTGTTGTTGTTGTTGTTGTTTTGCGGTACGCGGGCCTCTCACTGTTGTGGCCTCTCCCGTTGCGGAGCACAGGCTCCGGACGCGCAGGCTCAGCGGCCATGGCTCACGGGCCCAGCCATTTCGCGGTATGCGGGATCCTCCCGGACCGGGGCACGAACCCGTGTCCCCTGCATCGGCAGGCGGACTCTCAACCACTGCGCCACCAGGGAAGCCCTCATTGTGGTTTTGATTTGCATTTCTCTGATGATTAGTAACGTTGAGCACCTTTTCATATACCTGTTGGCCATGTGTATGACTTCTTTGGGGAAATGTCTACTCAGTTTCTTTGGTTTTTCTGTTTTTTTTTTTAATTGGGTTATTTGTATTTTGCTACTGAGTTATAGGAGTCCCTTATATATTTTGGATATTAACCACTTACCAAATATATGATTTTCAAATATTTTCTCCCATTCTGTAGGTTACCTTTTCACTTTGTTGTTGATTTCCTTTGCTGTGCAGAAGCTTCTTAGTTTGATGTAGTCCTACTTGATATCTTTACTTTTGTTGCCTGAACTTTTGATGTCATATCGAAAAAAATCATTGCCCAGACCAAATAGCAAGAAGCTTTTTCTCTGTGTTTACTTCCAGGAGTTTTATAGTTTCAGGTATTACATTTAAATCTGATGAGTGAGAAGAAAGAAATCTTGAGAAAGTTTGAGGAGGTGAATTGGGGCCAGACCATGAAAAGACATGTAAATGTGTAATTCCTTTTATACTATGTCCTGAGAGCTTTTGAAAACCATAAAGGATTTTCAAGGAAGGGAGAACGTATTAAGATCCATTTGAGGAATAATCCATCGTATGTAGAGGATTATTGGACAGAGGCAGAGCCAGAGCTAGGAATACAGCTAGGAAGACACTAACTTACTCAGAGACGTCTATATATTCTTTTCTGGATTCTTTTCCCACAGAGGTTATTACAGTGTGTTGAGTCGAGTTCCTTGTGCTATACAGTAGGTCCTTGTTGGTGATCTATTTTCTATATATAAGGGTGTATATGCTAATTCCAACCTCCTAATTTATCCCTCTCCCCCCTTCCCCTTGGTAACCATAAATTTGTTTTCTAAGTCTGTGACTCTGTTTATGTTTTGTAAGTTAGTTCATTTGTATTGATTTTCCACCTATAAATGATATCATATGATATTTGGCTTTGTCTGACTCACGTCACTTAGTATGATCGTTTCTAGGTCCATCCGAGTTGCTGCAAGTGGCATTATTTCGTTCTTTTTATGGCCGAGGGATATGCCATTGTATGTATGTATGACATCTTCTTTATCCATTCATTCTTCGACGGGCATAGTGGTTGCTTCCAAGTCTTGGCTACTGTAAGAAGTGCTGCAGTGAACGTTGGGGTGCATGTGTCTTGTCGATTTATGGTTTTCCCCGGATGTATGCCCAGGAGTGGAATGGCCAGATCATCTGGTGGCACTCTTTTTAGATTTTTAAGGAACTGCCACACTGTTCTCCATAGTGGCTGTGACCATTTTACATTCCCACCAACAGCGTATCAGGGTTCCCGTTTCCCCACATTCTCTCCAGCGTTTCTTGTTTGCAGACTTTGTGATGATGGCCATTCTGACCGGTGCGAGGTGATACCTCGTTATAGTCGTTAATAGTGTTGATTTGAGTTTCCAAAATAATTAATGATGTTGCTTATCTTTTCACGTGCATTTTTTTAAACCAGTGTCAAACTGTTTAAACTTCTGCCCGTTTTGAAGTCGTTTTCGATTACCTATCCCAGGACATTTTACAAGGGCAGGTGTCACGGACAGCCCCGCAGGCCTTGTGAATATGAAGTGCCCATAAGCAAGGGTTTTAAAGTCGTTGTTACGGGAAACGGCCACAAGGCGGCAGGATCTCTACTGCCCCACTCTGGTTACCTACCGGGCAACCTGAAAGTCCTGTTCCTGGGTTGTAAATTAGAGTGGAATGTGTTTGAACTACGGTGGAGACAATTAGAATGAAAAAAAAAAAAAAGGAATCTAGTAACCTTTAGGAGATAGAATAATTAGGATCGATAGTCACTGGGTCTGCTGGACTCAAGAATACCTTCCAGGTTTCTGACCTGAGAACGGTGTGGAGATTGTTGATAAAGAGGCAAACGATGAGGGGCAAAGCTTTGGGGGAAGAAGTGGGAGCTTCGTTTTTTAAATTGTGACTTTGAGTTTTCCACAGAGAGGCAAGTTAAGAATTAAGGCAGAGCTGTATATACACGAGTGTGAATTCCAGACAGGAAGTCAGCGTTGCAAACACACATTTGGAAGCAGCTGGACTGTGAATTCCCACAACCCAACCACAGAAGTAGGTGTGAGCATCCAGAGAGTGTAGAAGGAGGCTTCGGGGCAGAACCCCTGGCAACAATCTTCTGTGAGAAATGGTTCTACAAGAGTAAAGGGGAATTGAGCAGCTCAAAGGATGGGAGGGAAGAAAGCCAGGAGAAAAGATCATAACAGGAAAGTGTGTTCCTCACTTGTCAAGACTTGAGATATTACCTCACACCTGCGAGGACGGCTAGTCCCCCAAAAATCAAAAGATAAAAAAGTGTTGGGAGGATGTGGAGAAATTGGAAACGTTGTGCCCTCCTGGCGGGATTGTAAAGTGGTGCGGCCACTGTGGAAACCAGTGTGGCAGTTCCTCAAAAATTTTAAGGTAGGATTACCATGTGATCCTGCAATTCCATCTCTGGATACTTATCCAAAGGAAATGAAATCAGGATTTGTAGAGATCTTGGCACGCCCATGTTCATTGCAGAATGCTTTACAGTAGCCAAGGTATGGAAAAAAGCCTAAGTGTCCATCGATGGATCAATGGATAAAGAAAACGTGGATAAAGATATATATTCAGTGGCATATTATTTAGCCTTAAAATAGGAGGAAATTTCATATGCAACAGCGTGGATGAACCTGGAAGACATTATGCAAGGTAAAATAAGTTAGACACAGAAAGACAAATAATGCATGTTCTCACTTACATAAGAGGTATCTAAAATAGACTCATAGAGGAGAATGGTGGGTGCCAGGAGCAAGGAGGCTGGAAGGAGTCGGGGGTCGCTGTTCAACGGGTATAAAGTTTCAGTTCCATAAGGTGAATAAATTCGAGAGACCTGTTGTACAACACTGTGCTTATAGTCAGCCATGGAGGATCGGACACAAAAATATGTTAAACCTATAGATCTCATGTTAAGTGTTCTTACCACAATAAAAAACAATTAAGAAAAGAGGCAGCCTGGGCATAAGGGTTTGTGCAGTGTGAATTGTACTTTTATTTAGCTGTGGGCAAGTTATTATCCTCTCTGTGACTCAGATCCTCATTTGTAAAACGGAAATGTGTATTCTGAAAGATGGTTATTAAGGTCAAATGAATTAATATTTACAAAGGGCTTAGAAAATTACCTGATGCAAACCAGGTGCTACCTAAGTGGTTAAATAAATGAGATTTCAAGTAAAGTAAGGACTGAACATGTCCCCTGGAATTTGATGTTGTCAAGTGCAGTGACAGTGAGTTGGGTTTGGGGTGTAATGAGGGGGGCAGCAGTCAACCAGCATGGAGCTGGGGAGTCAGTGCCACGTGGAGAGGATGTGTTTGTTAGAGGCTGATGGGGGGACCCAGGTGTGGGTGCTGGGCGGGGTGGGGTATTGTGGAACGATGGGAGGATGGACCACATGCAATTGCTAAGAGGAAAAAGCCAGGAAACATGGCCCATAAATTCCTGTTTCCTTTTCCACTTTGCTTCTCTGGAAGTTGCTCTTTTCAGTGGAAATTACACCAAGTTAGGAGTCAGGAGACCAGGGTTTTGGTGCCATTTCTGCAAATCTCTGCATCCCTCAGAACCTTCGTATTTCCATCCGTAAACAGAGCAGTGTGAGACCAAATGCCATGCATCTTGGGTTACTTCTAGATTTATTCATATTCCCAGTGTTGTTCTGGCCACACTCTGTGAGGTACTTGGCATTGAGTCCCTGTAGGAGGGTGAGTCTCACATCTTTTGAAATTGCACACTCTGCCACGTCAATTGTTTCCACCCTTCCCGTTGTCCTTCACCCTATGGCATTTATCACATCTTACATTTTAATTGGGAATTTCATGACACCCATAGTATCACTTGACAGATCTTAAGGAGTAGTGAGTGCAAGGCTCAGGCTAGGACCCAGGATCAGAGCATATCACAAAATTAGACTTGGGAATTAAATAACTGTTTGACTATAATTAGACAAGAAGATGTAAACCTTGCTATTGATATATAAAGAAGTCAGAGCAGAAAATACTCAGCGAATGCATCTCTTGTGGCAAAGCATCAGAGCATCTTAGAAACAATATTAGTGTGAAAGTCAGAGGACCCTCACTGGAACCCTGGATTGCTTTTGCTCCTGAGTGTAGCCTTAGGCAGAGCTCTTGTCTGTTAAAGACCGGACTTAGCTGACGAACAAAAGGATGATTCGTGGCTTTAATCATTACGTACTTTGTGCAGACTCCAGTCCGGCCATTGCAGCAGGCGTGGCAGGAAGACAGACATGGCCATGGACCCCCTGGACATTGCAGTCTAATGTGGAAGAAAGGAAACAAAAACAAAGACAAGGAAATGTAGGCATCACTGACATAATATACCACCGTTGCATGTCCTACAATGGTCAGGGTGATCAGGGGTGTCTGAGGACAGGTGAGCATCTCCGCAGATGAGTGAAAGAGATGGTCATGGGAGGAGTCTAAGGCATAGAGCTCCTGGCAAAGAAACCAGCCTGTATGAGTGTGATGAGCAGGAAACAGCTCGACTGTGTTCCAGGTACTGAGAGATGAACAGCATACCTGATGGGGCGTGAGAACCGAGGTGTGGGAGGAGCCACTACATGCGGGAACTCGCTGACTGTGGTCAGGACTTGTCTTCTCAGAGCAGCGGAATCACCAAGGACCTTCTGGTTCTTAATGTTTTCTGATTTTGTCACTACTTTAGAAAAAGTCTTTCTCTCTATTGAATATCCTTGAATTTCAATGCCTGAAAGTTAAGGTGGAGGACAGAGGCTACTAATGCATATGCAGGAAGCTGTTGCACAAACCTTCACGTGCCTTTAATGAGCACCAACGTTATGTCTGACTCTTGAGTATTCGGAGTTTCATTCCTCCACTCAGATGCGAGACAGAAGTTCTGGGCAACGATCACGGCCTAACACTGGAGATGCAGAATCATTGGGGGAGATGCCAAGGCGGCAGGATGGGGTGTTTGCAGAAGAAAGAGCTGAGGTTCCCGTGGCTGGGCTTGCTGTTCCTGCCCTCCCTTTGCTTGTCTTTCTTCTTCTCTCACCCCAGCACCCGTCCCATCCTTCATCCTCTTTTCCGTCTTAAGTCAGAGGTAACCAGGTCAATGAAAAGCTGCTGAGACCTACAGTGGCACGTAGGACAATCCCAGGGGGGTGTTGTGTGCTTGTGTGCGTATGAGGCTGTGTCTGTGTGTGTCTCTGTATTGAGTTCTTGTGAAGCTGGGAGAACAGGAGGAGGTTGGAGGTGGATCAGGAAGGAGGAAACACTTGCAAACAAGCCTGATGATCTGAAGTGTGGTTTGAATATGAATTTTCCCTCTGTGTCAAATTAAAAGAAAATTCTCATGAATAAATGGATTTGTCAGGCATGGCTAGAGACATAGATAGAATTGTAGACTGTACATCCATGCCTTTAGGTATGTAGGAGTTTTTAAATCATCTGGTTCAGCTTTACAGATGAGACGAATAAGGCCCAGTTAGGAAAGATGGTTTGCCCCAGTCTTACAGCAGATGGGTGAAAAATCTGCGTATGCAACCAGGTTCTCTTCAGTATTCCTTATACTTCCTCATGCTGGCTTTCAGCCCCAATGAACTTGCTCTTGAACATAAAATGTAAATAAGCAGGAAGGCCATACATATCTGATAAAAGAGCAAAGACCCAACAGCAGACCAACCAGGCCACCATCTGAAACCAGCCGGCAATTGAGAGGATGACCCTTCACAAGTCTCCTTGAGTTGAGTCTTCTTATTTGTGAAAAAGCACCACTTATATCTACGTGAATGGGTCATCGTGAGGTTGGAACGAGATAATACGTGAAAGCACCCAGTACACAATCACAATACAGATCCAACCTGGCTTAAAACTGTGTCTGAAGTAGAAGGAAGGACATTTGGAATTGATCTTTCTGTAACCACGAAATAGTGTTCAAATGCATTGATAGATGTTGGGAAATACTGAAAGATTTTCTACGGTGATGGGGAATGACATCTCCTGAGTGAGCCCAGAGAACAAAGAAAGAAATAAACAGAGAGGAGGAAATACCACGGCCAAGGCCAGATGAAGTCAACCCAAGCCCCTAGGAATTCAGGGGCTGCTCTGCCAGTCCGGCCGTCATCACGCAACAGCAGCGGAAGCCATGGGATGGCAAGGACGGCCTCTCTGAAGGGAAGAGAAGAGACCAGCTGCCACTGGACACAGCTGAAGACTCCATATGGATCCCATGGGCAGAAGATGCCCTGAGCAGCTGCAGTCCTAACCCAGCAAGTTCTTCAGGTTCCTCACTCTTCTCTGTGTTCTAGAATCATTACAAACATTATTATCACTACCATTATTTTCCTCTTACTGGAGATGAATAGGTACGCTTAGAAGTGGTTCTCTTAGTGGCTTTATGAATCTCCGGTTCCTGGCTCTCTAAGCCTTTCACAGGGTGGATGGAGCATCTTCAGGTGAGGTCGCCAAGGCACAGTCTGTGATCCCAGAGAAACGAAGAAGAGTTATGTCACCACCAGCAGACTGGCTGCCAACAGATGTAGGTCCTGGTTTCAAGGAGATAGAATTTACAGTTTATTAACTGGTAACTTGTTGTTGGTTCCTACCATGAACTGAGAATAGGTTATTCAGATGAACACATGAGATTTAGAAAATTAAAGAAAGAATCCATCCATTTAGTCCATATTTCTCTTCCTTGACATGGTAAACAGAACTCTTGGGCAGAGAACCAGGTGTATCTGGGTTGTAACACTTTTAACACAAGCAGGTGGTGAATTTGGGACACTCCAAGCAGTATCCATGGAGACCTGATGAATCATCACATCACAACAGAAGATGTTCTCTAGGAGAGTTCCTCGGAACTCTGTCCTTTTTCTTATATTAGTTAATTAAAAATACAGTGTAGGTTATTCAGCAACTGATTTTTATACACTATGCAATTTGCTAAGCACTGGCCATTTAAAAGTGAATAAGGAATAATAGTTCTGAACCTCAAATATCTCATAGCTGACTGCATTCATTAAAAGTGGACTGCACAAATGCAGAGACATTAAATATTTGGAATATCACATGTCAAATACATTACTAGCTGTAAGCAAAGAAATGCAAATGAGAACAAGATTTTTTTTTTGTCTAACAACTTTTCCTAGTCTGCATCTTTTATTTTAATGACGTTATAGCAAAAAGTGATAATAGCATTATAACTTATAACATCACGTATAGCATCTCATTAAAAATGGTTCTGTGAATGTTGAAATGGAGGCATGTTATCATACTATTATTGTCATTTAGAAGGATTTCAAAGCCTTGATTAAAAAGCTAATCAGGATCAAAGCAAATGATACCCTTTTTGAAGACCAGCTCATGGCAGTAAATTTGATGCAAAGTTCTACGCCCTTCTGAGTGTGATCTTCTTAATGGCCCTGGTCCCTGGTCAGAAACTAGGAAGGGGAGAGGGAGGGAAAGATGGAGGGGGAGGGGGAGACCACCACGTGTTGCCCTTCACATCTTTGGTGCCACCCTCCAGCTCTTGCCTCTGTAAATGAGAAACCATGTGTAGCTGTTTATTATTTACATATTATTTGAGGGTCATGAAATTAAGGCATGAACACCCGCATCTAACCCTGATCCCTCACTCAGCAAGGTTTCAGTGTTGCGTCGTATTCTGTTACCTCCTCCAGTGTGATTTTCGAGAGCTCTTAAAGGATGGGGAGCGCGAATGAGGCTGAGCCGAAAGGACAAGCCTCTCCCCTCCGATTTTTTTTTTTTTTTTTTTTGTGGTACGCGGGCCTCTCACTGTTGTGGCCTCTCCCGTTGCGGAGCACAGGCTCCGGACGCGCAGGCTCAGCGGCCATGGCTCACGGGCCCAGCCGCTCCGCTGCATGTGGGATCTTCCTGAACCGGGGCACGAACCCGCGTCCCCTGCATTGGCAGGCAGACTCTCAACCACTGCGCCACCAGGGAAGCCCTCCCCTCCGTTTTTATGAATGAAACAAGATGTCAGTGAGCTCTGATTCTAAGTGCTATTTCACAAACCTTATTGTTTGATTTGTTAGTGAATAATTTTACCAACTCGGCCGTATTGCTTTGTGTGTCCCACGACATGGCCCGTGAGAGAGGACTTGACTTGCCAAGGATTGTCCTAAAGTGCTTTAAAAAAAGTCAGAGAAAACCGAGTTGCAGGAAATGAATTCCACCGGAGCTTTCATTGAAATATGAAGATCCTTTTCCCCCAGCCCAGTGCATTTAGCTCAACTGCCCCTCCTGCCTCCATGCCTACTCCCCTCCTTGTCAGTCCCCCACCTGCAGCATCTCCAGACCAGACCCGGCCGTTCTGGGCCCTGGTGTGCAAACAGATCACTTCTGCACTTAAATTATTCTCCAGAGAACAGTCTTCATTTCCCTGACTCTGAAGGTCGGAAATATTTTTCCTATATCTGAAAGGAAAAAAAGTATCCCAATGGCTGGCCAAAAGAAAAAAAAAATTCCCTTCTTTTATTTTATGCCTGGGAATCTGAAAAGGAAAACCTTCCTCTGCTTCCCTGTGATGGTGGTGGCAGAGAAGGGACAGATGGGCCCTTACTCCAGGGCAGGGACAAAGGTGCTGCTCAGAAGAGGCTGGGCTACGTCTCCTGATGACGAGAGGAGTTGAGCATCTTTTGTCCACATGCTTGTGTCCGGGCCTTCTCTGCCCGTTAATTAAGGACTGCGTGCTTTGAAATGTAGGTGACTTAAATATTGAGGCTTCTGACAATGCTGCTATCACATTTTTTTATGCAGGGGACACTGAAGTTAAAGAGTTTAAATACCTTTCTAAGATCAGAGTTTGTGAGTTGAAGAACTGGGAAATGAGCCTAGGTTTCTCTGACTCCAGAGCGTGTTCTTTGCATCACCAGGATTTGCCGACGCCAGTGTCTTCTGCCA
Organism: Tursiops truncatus; assembly: GCF_011762595.2. Taxonomy (NCBI): domain Eukaryota; kingdom Metazoa; phylum Chordata; class Mammalia; order Artiodactyla; family Delphinidae; genus Tursiops; species Tursiops truncatus. The sequence goes on from NC_047054.1 coordinate 7,257,258, forward strand.
CCATCTGAGGGCTTGCGCGTGCTCTACCTGCTTGGGTCTCGCAACAGTATTTGCCAGTTTTAAACAACGACACAGCTTTCCTCCATTAATTTTAATCTATAAGAGTATTTTGTTATTTTTTTCTTATTAGTTATCTATTTTATATGTATTACTGTATATATGTCAATCCCAAGAGTATTTTGTTATTTTGTTTTGCGGTGCCCTTTTTGGAAAGAATGAATGTAAGGGAACAGTTAGGAAGATATTGCAGTGAGTAGGTGCCTCTTCTGAATACTGTCTGTCCACACACAACATGGAAGTGTTCTTTCACGGTTTCTGGTGATCAGAGAACATTTTTATAAGCGCATGTGAAGTTAACTAATATTACTAAATTTAGGGCCTTTTCATGTGTGTGTTTTACTTTGGATATATACAACTGGCAATACAAAATTCTTATTAACAGAGCATCTAGCATATGACTAGAATCCCCACGTATTATGACATCAGCATTTTGATTGGGAATCGTTCCACGTGATGGCAGGATAAAGGGAGTTTAACGGTGTTTCACAAGGAGTCATAGTAATTTCCAAATTCTACTGAGCGCTCCTTGCCCCGAGTTTCCTTGTAGAGCTAAAAGCAGAATCACGTGGCAGGGATGTGTTTCGGGTCTGACAGAACCACCACAATGTCCCCTAATTAGTACTGGTCCTTTTGCATCTTTGACTTAAATATTGGAAACTAAAAAGATTTTTTAAAGAGATAAAAAAGTGGAAATATATGGCCTTCAGAAACCATTATGTCATGCTTAAGACCTGACAAAAATAATGTTTTAAAAGAAATTTGATGTAACTAATGTAAACCAAGTACAAAAAGGGAGCAAACATCATGCTAGCAGGTGAGTCTGTAAAAAATAAGTACACATACCTGAAAACAAGAACCCTGTTCCCCCAGCACACAAAACACATCCCCCAAACACACACACACACACACACACACACACACACCTGATGCAGTAGTGATTAATTCATTGTACAAGACCTGGGTCTACTCTGGACACATTTATGATGTGAGGCAAGTTTGGTTTTGGTCAGCCTTTTAACACCCAAACCCTCCCCTGTACAAATAGTGAATCAGGTAACTCTGCTACCCTCTTTCAAGTGAAATATTTACAGTGATAATTGGATTGTGGTATTCTCATTTAATAGGAATTTTTATGACTCTCAGGAGCTCTAAAGGAAAAAGAAAATGCTCTTTTAGCTGCTTCAGATTGTGTGATGGAATTGTCCACCTGAGTTCACTTTTTTGTTTATCCAGTCAGGACAGCCCCATAGGTCAGCAGTGGGGTCCCTAGACGAGCAGAGTAAGCCACACAGCTGCAGAGAGTTCCAACACGCCTTGTTTTGGGCACACTTTCATTGAAGGTTTTGCCTCCAAATTTTGGTTGCAAATGAGAGAGAGCCATCAGTGGCCCATTTTCTGCTAGTCCTGGGAAAGTTACCCATCAGAAGATCTTGAATGCAATACTCAGAGAGAGGCGTTCATTTTAGGAGTTTCTGCATAATGAGACATTGTCCCTTTAAATGGCCTTCTATCCTCACTGATTGGTCGGTCTGCATACATAATATGTTAGTGTCTATGATTACTAGGGAGAAAGGAAAAACCAATGCAGTAAGATATTGACTTGACCACAGGGGAAAAGGAAAATCTAGGCTTGAATTACTGACATTGCAACAATGGCTGTTAAACTTGGTATTGAAAGTAAGAGGAGCAGAGAAATAAAACACCGTCAGAAGAATCCTGGTCCAGAGTAATAACAGATCACTCACTATTTCTCTTGGCTGAGAGCAAACTCAGCAACAGAAGTCTCTAGAGTGTGGCTGAGGCCGTTTTACAAAGGCTCATTTACACAAGGAACATTTGTGCTTCTAAAGAGAAAAGGACCAGCCTTCCTCTCTCCCACCCACTTCCCCTGTATTATGACACATTCACGATGTGTATGCTTGTTTGCAGTAGTTAAACACACACCATGGACCTGGAGTGTAGTCTCAACATCAGTAGCTCTGTGGTATGATTTCCTTAGCACTTTTTAAACCCCTCTCCTATGGAGTTTTACATCCCAAACAAAAAAAGATTTATATAGAGAGATTGGTTCAAGATGGCGGAGTAGAAGGATGTGCGCTCACTCCCTCTTACGAGAGTGCTGGAATCACAACTAACTGCTGAACACTCATCGACAGGAAGACACTGGAACTCAACAAAAAAGATACCCCACATCCAAAGACAAAGGAAAAGCTGCAATGAGATGGTAGGAGGGGTGCAGTCACAATAAAATCAAATCCCATAACTGCTGGGTGGGTGACTCACAGACTGGAGAACACTTATACCACAGAAATCCACCCACTGGAGTGAAGGTTCTGAGCCCCACATCAGGCTTCCCAACCTGGGGGTCCGTCAACGGGAGGAGGAATTCCTAGAGAATCAGACTTTGAAGACTAGTGGGATTTGAGTGCAGGACTTTGACAGGACTGGGGGAAACAGAAACTCCACTCTTGGAGGGCACACACAAAGTAGTGTGCACACTGGGACCCAGGGGAAGGAGCAGTGACCCCACAGGAGACTGAACCAGACCTACCTGCTAGTGTTGGAGGGTCTCCTGCAGAGGCAGGGGGCAGCTGTGGCTCACCAAGGGACAAGGACACTGGCAGCAGAAGTTCTGGGAAGTACTCCTTGGCGTGAGCCCTCCAGGAGTCTGCCATTAGCCCCATCAAAGAAGCAAGTAGGCTCCAGTGTTGGGTCACCTGAGGCCAAACAACCAACAGGGAGGGAACCCAGCCCCACCCATCAGCACACAAGCAGATTAAAGTTTTACTGAGCTCCGCCCACCAGAACAACACCCAACTCTACCCACCATCAGTCCCTCCCATCAGGAAGCCTGCACAAGCCTCTTAGATAGCCTCATCCACCAGAGGGCAGACAGCAGAAGCAAGAAGAATTATAATTCTGCAGCCTGTGGAATGAAAACCACACTCACAGAAAGATAGACAAGATGAAAAGGCAGAGCACTATGTACCAAGAGAAGGAACAAGATAAAACCCCAGAGAAACAACTAAATGAAGTGGAGATAGGCGACATTCCAGAAAAAGAATTCAGAATAATGATAGTGAAGATGATCCAGGACCTCGGAAAAAGAATGGAGGCAAAGATCAAGAAGATGAAAGAAGTGTTTAACAGAGACCTAGAAGAATTAAAGAACAAACAAATAAAGATGAACAATACAATAACTGAAATGAAAAATAAACTAGAAGGAATCAAGAGCAGAATAACTGAGGCAGAAGAACGGATAAGTGACCAGAAAGACAGAAAGGTGAAAATTACTGCCAAGGAACAGAATAAAGAAAAGAGAATGAAAAGAAATGAAGACAGCCTAAGAGACCTCTGGGACAACATTAAACGCAACAACATTCGCATCATAGGAGTCCCAGAAGGAGAAGAGAGACAGAAAGGACCCAAGAAAATATTTGAAGAGATTACAGTTGAAAACTTCCCTAACACGGGAAAGGAAATAGCCACCCAAGTCCAGGAAGCGCAGATAGTCTCAGGCAGGATAAGTCCAAGGAGAAACACGCTGAGACACGTAGTAATCAAATTGACAAAAATTAAAGACAAAAATTATTGAAAGCAACAGGAGAAAAATGACAAATAACATACAAGGGAACTCCCATAAATAAGGTTAACAGCTGATTTCTCAGGAGAAACTCTACAAGCCAGATGGGAGTGACATGACATATTTAAAGTGATGAAAGGGAAGAACCTACAAACAAGATTACTGTACTTGGCAAGGATCTCATTCAGATTCGATGGAGAAATCAAAAACTTTACAGACAAGCAAAAGCTAAGAGAATTCAGCATCACCAAACCAGCTATACAACAAATGCTAAAGGAACTTCTCTAAATGGGAAACACAAGAGAAGAAAAGGACCTACAAAGCAAACCCATAACAATTAAGAAAATGACAATAGGAACATATGTATAATAATTACCTTAAACATGGATGGATTAAATGCTCCAACCAAAAGACACAGGCCTGCTGAATGTATACAAAAACAAGACCTATCTATATGCTGTCTACAAGAGACCCACTTCAGACCTAGGGACACATACAGACTGAAAGTGAGGGGATGGGAAAAGATATTCCATGCAAATGGAAATCAAAAGAAATCTGGAGTACCAATTCTCATATCAGATAAAATAGACTTTAAAATAAAGAATGGGGTCTTCCCTGGTGGCACAGTGGTTGAGAGTCCGCCTGCCGATGCAGGGGACACGGGTTTGTGCCGCGGTCTGGGAGGATCCCACATGCTGCGGAGCGGCTGGGCCCGTGAGCCATGGCCGCTGAGCCTGCGCGTCCAGAGCCTGTGCTCCACAACGGGAGAGGCCACAAAAGTGAGAGGCCTGCATACCGCAAAAGTTAATAAATAAATAAATAAAATAAAGAATATTACAAGAGACAAGGAAGGACACTACATAATGATGAAGGAATCAATCCAAGAAGAAGATATAACAATTATAAATATATAGCACCCAACATAGGAGCACCTCAATACATAAGGTAACTGCTAACAGCTATAAAAGAGGAAATCGACAGTAACACAATAGTAGTGGGGGACTTTAACACCTCACTTACACCAATGGACAGATCATCCAGACAGAAAATTAATAAGGACACACAAGCTTTAAATGACACAATAGACTAGATAGGTTTAATTGATATTTCTAGGACATTCCATCCCCAAACAGCAGATTACACTTTCTTCTCAAGTGCACACAGAACATTCTCCAGGATAGATAACAACATGGGTCACAAATCAAGCCTTGGTAAATTTAAGAAAATTGAAATCATTTCAAGCATCTATTCTGACCACAAAGCTATGAGATGAGAAATCAATTACAGGGGGAAAAAAAGTAAAAAACACAAACACATGGAGGCTAAACAATATGTTACTAAATAACCAAGAGATCACTGAAGAAATCAAAGAGGAAATCAAAAAATACCTTCAGACAAATTACAATAACACGACAATCCAAAACCTATGGGATGCAGCAAAAGCAGTTTTAAGAGGGAAGTTTACAGCAATACAAGCCTACCTCAAGAAACAAGAAAAATCTCAAATAAACAATATAACCTTACACCTAAAGGAACTAGAGAAAGAAGAACAAACAAAACCCAAAGTTAGTAGAGGAAAGAAATCATAAAAATCAGAGCAGAAATAAACGAAATAGAAGCAAAACCGGAGCAAAGATCAATACAACTAAAAGCTGGTTCTTTGAGAAGATAAACAAAATTGATAAACCATTAGCCAGACTCATCAAGAAAAAAAGGGAGAAGACTCAAATCAATAAAATTAGAAATGAAAAAGGAGAAGTTACAACGGACACTGCAGAAATACAAAGCATCCTAAGAGACTACTACAAGAAACTCTATGCCAATAAAATGGATAACCTGGAACAAATGGACAAATTCTTAGAGAGGTATAACCTTCCAAGACTAAACCAGGAAGAAATAGAAAATATGAACAGACCAATCACAAGTAATGAAATTGAAACTATGATTAAAAATCTTCCAACAAACAAAAGTCCAGGACCAGATGGCTTCACAAGTGAATTCTATCAAACATTTAGAGAAGAGCTAACACCCATCCTTCACAGCCTCTTCCAAAAAATTGCAGGGGAAGGAACACTCCCAAACTCATTCTGTGAGGCCACTATCACCCTGATACCAAAACCAGACAAAGATACTACAAAAAAAGAAAATTACAGACCAATATCACTGATGAATATAGATGCAAAAATCCTCAACAAAATACTAGCAAACAAAATCCAACAACACATTAAAAGGATCATACACCATGATCAAGTGGGATTTATCCCAGGGATGCAAGGTTCTTCAGTACACGCAAATCAATCAATGTGATACACCATATTAACAAACTGAAGAATAAAAACCATATGGTCATCTCAATCGATGTAGAGAAAGCTTTTGACAAAATTCAACACCCATTTATGATAAAAACTCTCCAGAAAGTGGGCATAGAGGGAACCTACCTCAACATAATAAAGGCCATATACAACAAACCCACAGCAAACATCATTCTCAACGGTGAAAAACTGAAAGCATTTCCTCTAAGATCAGGAACAAGACAAGCATGTCCACTCTCGCCACTATTATTCAACATAGTTTTGGAAGTCCTAGCCCTGGCAATCAGAGAAGAAAAAGAAATGAAAGGAATACAAATTGGAAAAGAAAAAGTAAAACTGTCACTGTTTGCAGATGACATGATACTATACATAGAGAATCCTAAAGATGCCACCAGAAAACTACTAGAGCTAATCAATGAATTTGGTAAATTTGCAGGATACAAAATTAATACACAGAAATCTCTTGTGTTCCTATACACTAACAATGAAAGATCAGAAAGAGAATTTAAGGAAACAATCCCATTCACCATTGCGAACAAAAGAATAAAATACCTAGAAATAAGCCTACCTAAGGAGACAAAAGACCTGTACTCAGAAAACTCTAAGACACTGATGAAAGAAATCAAAGATGACACAAACAGATGGAGAGATATACCATGTTCTTGGATTGGAAGAATCAATATTGTGAAAATGACTCTACTATCCAAAGCAATCTACAGATTCAATGCAATCTGTATGAAATTACCAGTGGCATTTTTTACAGACCTAGAAGAAAAAATCTTAAAATTTGTATGGAGACACAAAAAACGCTGAATAGCAAAAGCAGTCTTGAGGGAGAAAAACGGAGCTGGAGGAATCAGACTCCCTGACCTCACACTGTACTACAAAGCAACAGTAATCAAGACAATATGGTACTGGTGCAAAAACAGAAATATAGATCAATGGAACAGGATAGAAAACCCAGAGATAAACCCTCGTACCTGTGGTCAACTAATCTATGACAAAGGAGGCAAGGATATACAATGGAGAAAAGACAGCCTCTTCAGTAAGTGGTGCTGGGAAAACTGGAAAGCTACATGTAAAAGAATGAAATTAGATCACTCCCTAACACCATACACAAAAATAAACTCAAAATGGATTAGAGACCTAAATGTAAGACCGGACGCTATAAAATTCTTAGAGGAAAACATAGGCAGAACACTCTTTGACATAAATCACAGCAAGATCTTTTTTGATGTACCTCCTAGAGTAATGGTAGTAAAAACAAAAATAAACAAGTGGGACCTACTGAAACTTGAAAGCTTTGCAAAGCAAAGGAAACTACAAACAATATGAAAAGACAACCCTCAGAATGGGGAGAAACTATTTGCAAATGAATCAACAGACAAAGGATTAATCTCCAAAATACATAAACAGCTCATGTAGCTCAATGTTAAAAAAACAAACAACCCAATCAAAAAATGGGTGAAAGACCTAAATAGACATTTCTCCAAAGAAGACATACAGATGGCCAAGAAGCACATGAAAAGCTGCTCAACATCACTAATTATTAGAGAAATGCAAATCAAAACTACAATGAGGTATCCCCTCACACCAGTTAGAATGGGCATCATCAGAAAATCTATAAGCAACAAATGCTGGAGAGGGTGTGGAGAAAAGGGAACCCTCTTGCACTGTTGGTGGGAATGTGAATTGATACAGCCACTATGGAGAACAGTATGGAGGTTCCTTAAAAAACTAAAAATAGAACTACCATACGACCCAGCAATCCCACTACTGGGCATATACCCTGAGACAACCATAATTCAAACAGACACATGCACCCCAATGTTCACTGCAGCACTATTTACAACAGCCAGGACATGGAAGCCACCTACATGCGCATCGACAGACGAATGGATAAAGAAAATGTGATACATATATACAGTGGAATATTACTGAGCCTTAAAAAGGAACGAAATTGGGTCATTTGTAGAGACGATGAATCTAGAGACTCTCATACAGAGTGAAGTAAGTCAGAAAGAGAAAAACAAATATCGTCTATTAACGCATATATGTGGAACCTAGAAAAATGGTAGAGATGAACTGGTTTGCAGGGCAGAGAGAGAGACACAGATGTAGAGAACAAACGTATAGACACCAAGGGGGGAAAGTGGCGGGGTGGTCATGGTGGGCTGAATTGGGAGACTGGGACTGACACGTATACACTAATACGTATAAAATAGATAACTAATAAGAACCTGCTGTATAAAAAATAAATAAATTTCAAAAATTAAAAAAAAAGAGGTACATATATACAGTAGAATATTACTCAGCCATAAAAAAGGATGAAATAATGCCATTTGTAGCAATATGAATGGACCTAGAGATTGTCACACTGAGTGAAGTAAGTCAGACACAGACAAATATGGTATTGCTTATATGTGGAATCTAAAAAAATGGTACAAGTTAACTTATTTACAAAGCAGAAATAGAGTCAGATGTAGGAAACAAACTTACGGTTACTAAGGGGGAAAGGTGGGGGCAGGGACAAATTGGGAGATTGGGAATGACAAATATACACTACTATATATAAAATAGATAACTAGTAAAGACCTACTGTATAACACAGGGAACTCTACTGAATGCTCTGTAATGACTTATATGGGAAAAGAATCTAAAAAAGGGTGGATATATGTATATGTACAACTGAATCACCTTGCTGTACAGCAGAAACTAACTCAACATTGTACATTAGCTATACTCCAATAAAAATGTTGTTTTAAAAAATATATATATAACAACAATGAAACAGTCACACTGCAGACTGTTTTGACTTGGTGAGCATGTTAAAATAGATGTCTGGGTTTTAGCTTTCTATTGCTGCCACAAAATTACAACGATAGTGGCTTAAAAGAACCCAAATGCGTTATCTCAAAGTACTGTGGGTCAGCAGTCTGCTGCGCTTGGTTGCTCTCTTTGCTCTGAGTTCCGAAGCTGAGGTGTCAGGAGGGCTGCCTTTCCTTGCGGAGGTTCTAGGGGAGAATCGGGGCCGCTGGGTCTCTGCTGGCTGTCAGCTGGGGCAGCTCAAGTCCCTAGAGACCTCTCTGCTGTCCTTGGTAGTTGCCCCTTCATCTCATAAACCGCACGTTTGTGTGCCGAGTCCTTCACGTCTTACTGCATCTCTTCTTCCGGTCTCTCTGCTTCCTCGTCAGCTTTTAAGGACCCAGGTGATTCCCTTGGGCTCGCATGTGTCACCCGGTATAACCTTCTGTGATATTGTGTTTTATAATTACAAATATACATTTGGCCTTCCTCCTATTTCTGGCACAGAGCCCCTAAAACCCTTGGAATTTCCTAAGCGAGGAGCTCCATAAAGGTGTCTTTTTTATGTTAATGAGGTGACTTTCCTAAGATTGGGGGCTGGTTTCCAGTGGAGCCAGACAAGTGATTAAAGGGCTGGACCTTTCAGTACCTCTCCGCCAGCATCCAGGGGGAGGAGAGAGGCTGGAGTCCGAATCAACTGCCGGTGTTCATCAATCATGCCGATGTAATGACGCCTCTATAAATCCAAAGGATGGGGTTCGGAGAGCTTCTGGGTTGGGGAGCACGTGGCAGTTTGGGGAGAGTGGTGGGCTTAGGCTTAGCTGAGCCATATAACCTTTTATGATAAACAGGTGATCTACTAAATAAAATGTTTTTCTGCGTTCTAGGAGCCTCCCCTAGCAAATTAAGGGAATCTGAGGAGGGGGTCGGGGTAGGGCTGCAGTCTGGTAGGGCTGAGCCCTGTATCTGTGGAATCCGATGCTGCCTCCAGGAGACAGTGTCGGAACTGAGTTCGGCTGTAGGACCCCCAGCTGGTGTCTGAGAACTGCTTGGTGCTGTGTGGGACCATGCACCCCCCGCACACTGGAAATTGAGTCTCAGAACCATTTCGTCTTCCTGTTTTAAAGTCAGCTAGTGAGCAACTTTACTCCATCTGCCAAGTCCCTTTTGCCGTGTGACATAACCCGTTCACGGGGGCCCAGATCCTGCCCACCACAGTGTGAAAGAGAATCATTTCCTTTGAACTGATAAAACCCAGTCAGAATTGACTTCTGACCTCAGAAGAAGTAAAGGGATTAAATAAACAATTCTCACGTATTGACAAGTCCAAGGTGATACTAGTTTCACTGGTTTCAGGCAGACCCAGGGGCACTGGTGTCAGGACACCATCCGTTTGTCCCTCTCCCTGTCAGCCTCACCTTCCACTGGCTTCATTCACTCTCTGACGGGCTCTGCAGGGTGACCCCCGTCACCTTCGGGCCTCAGTTCTCCCCTCTGAGCAGCTGCATTGGACAGACATCACCCGTAATCAACATATCTAATCCAAGTACCAGAACCGAGTCTCCTTGGAGTGTGTTGTGTACACACTCCTTCTCGCCCTCTTTAAGAGAGTTGGGTGGCCGGGCTTTGGACTGTGTAGTCCCGGAAAACAGTGGCGGAGGGGAGTCCCACCGTTCTACCGAAACCCATGGGCTGAAAATGAGGGAGAGATATTTCCCAAAAGATAAACAAAGTCACAGTGACCGGAAGACACCAGAGGAGATGCTGGCCAGACCAAGCTGGGTGTTTTGGGGGTTTTGGGTTTGCCATCAACCTCAAAGTCATTGCTTAGGGCTCCTTTGCAAGTGACTGTACAGATCAGTTTGGCCCTTGATGTATTAAGAAGTATCTTAATCAGACGTCTTGGTCTCTCCCCAGCCCATGACTTGTAATTCAGTCCTGGTACTGCTTTACATTCAAGTAAACACATGTTTCTTCTGCAAATCTCAGTGTCTCTGTTTAGAGGGGAGAAAACTGTATCCCGCTAGTTGATTTTGCCACAAGAACTTGTAACTGTTTCCACCACAGCTATTTGTTCTGCTTGAATTCTCTGTCTCCTGTGCTTGGCCAGGCTTCCCCCCGGGGACTTCTGCTCTCCGAGCTGCTTCCTTTCTCTCTGGTCAGATGTATTCCGTGGCATCTAGAAAATTAAATTTAGCCAGCCACAGATTTCCCCAAGTGGCATGGGCCTCTTCGCCTTTTCATGTTTTCAGAAAATGCGGTTCACACCATTGGAACCCTGGGGGGTAGAGCTGACAATAGAGGATGAAAAATAAATGATCCCTGCCTCTTTGTCTTTGATAAGAGTACCGGGGCCGCAAAGGGCAGCAACACCACTGACTGCAGCTCCTCTGCCAGGAGCCTGGTGCAGGGAACACACTGAGGCCTTGCCCTACGTCTCTGGTGAGCCCTGTCACATTAGCAGGAGCCACTAAAATGGCGTGGCTGGCAGGTGAGTCTTTGTTCCAGCGAATGACAGCCCTGGAGAGCCACTCTGAATTTTCTCACCACCGCCCTGGGGGCAGGGTTGACATCCTGTTAGTGCGGGATGAGAAGCCCTGTTGGGTGGGTAGAGTTTGCAGGATGAAGGAGATCACATCGTGAATGACAGTTCTCTGCTGTGTGCGCACTGAGTCTTCCGGGATGGGGTGGCGGGGAATTGCTTCTACGTGTGCTGTGCTAACCCCGGACGGCGAGGGCCATGTACTTGGCAGGAGTGACGTGCCCGGATGTGTATACGTATGCATATTTGTGCATGCATGCATGTACATATACATATGTGTATGCGGGGGGGTAGAGTTGGTATGCTATCCTCTTATTCTAGATTTTTCTTCCCCTTTATCTAACATCTCTTTTAAAGACACGTGATCCACCACCTCTGCTGGGTAGACCCCCTGGCATGCCCTGCTTCTTCCAGGCTGCAGTGACACCCCCCTACCCCGTGCTCTGTAACCGCCCACATCTATTTTTGTCCCAACATGCATCACGCTGTATCGCCAGCCCCTTTACTTATTTACTTATAACTTTACTGAAGTATAGTTGATTTACAGTGTTGTGTTAGTTTCTGCTGTACAGCAAAGGGACTCAGTTATACCTATATATATATATATATATATATATATATATATATATATATATACACACACCTATATACCTATATATATATTCTTTTTTATATCCCTTTCCATTATGGTTTGTCACAGGATATTGAACCCTTTTTATTTTTCAATCTACATCATCTGTGTTTAGCTGAGCCTTGAGCACAGAGAAGGCCCTCAGGATACCTGTTGAGTGAATCAAGAGTGTCAAGGGTGTATGAAAGAAAAAAGAAACCTCCGTTTAGACAATTCTCCTAGCTTGAGAAATCCAACTAGTTTTTCCCCTTTCCTCTCTCAGACTTTGCCCTTAAGTCAATACAATTTTGTGGCAGCACTAAGTACAAAAATAATCACTTTAACAAAAAAAAAACCCACACGTCTTAAACACTTTTTTAGTGCCAGCCTTCGCACGGACCATTAACAAGAGTAAATACAGTGTCCTTGGTGTCGTCCTTCTTCAGTGCTTCACCATACGCCTCTCAGGGCCCAGCAGCACAGCTGACCCGTGAGGCCCTTCGGTGTCGGGAAGAGGACAGAGCCAGCTCTTCCCGACACAGGGTGTATACAAGTTGGTTCTAATGTGGCTTGGGGCCAAGACCAGTATCGTGGAGCTTTTCTCCCATGTGTTCTTGCTGGAGTTTGACAGTTTCGGGACTTACGTTTAAGTGTTTAATCCATTTTCAATCAGTGGTTGTGTATGGTGTAAGATAAGGGTCTGATTCTATTTTTCTGTATGCGCACATGTAATTCTTCCAGCACCGCTGGTTGCAGAGACGGTCCTTTCCCCATTGTGTGCTCTTGGTATCCTTGTTAAAGATCACATGACCTTGTTAAAGGTCATGTGCGTGAGTTTATTTCTGGGCTTTCTATTCTATTCCACTGCTCCAATCTTCCTACCCAGGCTCTTCCCACTCTAGTGCCACCAAGGTATCTTTATGACACATAAATATTATTCTGTTATTCCCTCTTTTGTCAATCTTTTCATTCATAAGCCCTTTGCTTAAAGCAATACTTCATCGTAGGCTACCTGGGTTATTCTAAGAAATTCAAGAACTACACGTTTTTCACACTAAGGCAGCAAAATTGAAGAGAAATATTACATTTCTTCTCTTTGGGGCAGAAATTGATCACTTGTGTGTGGAAACACTGATTATTGTATTCTAAGAAAAGCTCTGATTTTACACACACGCACACACACACACACACAATTAATCCCAAGTGAAAAGACCAATGAAATTTTTTGCTTTTGAAAATGTAATCTGGTTGTAAAAGATGTATCTTACCATGTAGCTTATGGGACAAAGTCAAGGGGAGCCTTGGGGGATTTGGGACGTGTAGGGAGCTGTTCCTCTAAAGGATAGTCCTCGCCATGGCACACAAAGGCCCTGGCACCATGTTTTCTTCCTGGAAGAATCTCACACATGCTTTCCAGGCTTAGTCAGATGCGGTCTGTGGGTATGTTCCTACCTCCAGGAAGTCTAAGCTAGTTCCCGTCTGTGATCCTGCAGCACGTGGTGCGCGTCACTAACCCTGCATGTTTTCGCTCAGCAAATCCTGTGTGTAGCATCCTTATCTCACAAGGAGGCTCCAGGAGCTTTCGTTGTTTGCAGTGTGCACATACAACGATCTGATTCAACACGTGAATTTAATATCATATTTATTTTAAGTTGAAGGTAATAGAAACAGAATGAGGGGAGCTCTGAGGAGAAAGAGGACAGGGGAAGTTGCTGGGTGGGATCCAACCTCACCATGAGGATAAGGACCCTTAGGATGGACACCAAGCAAGTGTGAGGCCACCAGGTGTGTGCTCTCGAGGTGCTAGTCTCCTGGGTAGGAGAAATTGAATCTTTTGTCTGGAGCCAGGCAAGTCAGCAAATCTGATGCAAAGACAAGGTAACTAGGGTAGAATAAATGGTTGCAAACTAAGTTTGAGGGAGAATTAACATGCACAGGGCATCTAATATATGCCCATCACTATACTAAGAGTTTGCACGTGAATTCTTTTTTTATACATTCATATCACCAAACCAGATATCATTATTGCCATTTATGGATTGGGACCTGGGCTCATAGAAGTCAACTCTATTCCATAAGCATATTGAATGCATCCTGTATGACACCAGGTACAAAATCAGGCAAGTCAGAAGCTTGCCTTCCTGGTTCTTGATCTCTAGTAGAGATAGAATAATTCAACACTTAGAGTACAGTATCATAAGGATGATATTTCAGAAATATGCTAAGACCTATTGGGTTCACAGATGTGGATATGATTCAGGAGGGTTAAGGGACACTTCATGGAGATGGTAAAAATGGAGCTGAAACTTTCAGAATAAACAATATTCAGCTCTACAAAGGCAGGAATTGGGTGGGAAAGGGGAAGGCAAGGTCGAGGGCAAGTCACATATGTGACGGCTCATGGCATGAAACACCAATAAAAAATTAGCTATGCCTGCAAAGAAGGCTCCTTGTGGGGAAGGTATTAGAGTAGAATCAGGAAAAATATAGGTGCCAGGTCATGAAATGCTGTGTGTAACTCAAGACAGACTTGCAGATGGGTGCAGTAAGTGATGTAACAGGTATACACGTGCAGAAATGTCTGACTTCAACACCTGGTTCAGTCCACTACCCAGAAACACGAATGTAAGAAGTAGCAATGATGGAGCCCAGGTAAAGCCAAAGGGAAGGCTGAAACCACACCAAGACATGGTGAGGAACCAGGAATCAGAGAACCAGCTGGCTCAGCATGAAGGAGCAGGTAGGAATCAGGAGTAAGCCCTGGGCTTCAAAGACATAAGTGTGTTTCCCAGGTGTCCATCAGTGGATTGATGGATAAAATAGATTTTAATTGTTCTCACCATAGAAAGAAATGATAATTATGTGATGTGATAGAGGTGTTAGCTAACATCATGGTCATCGTGTCACAATATATAAATATACCAAACCAGCAGGTTGTGCACCTGAAACCTACACAGTGTCAATTACAGCTCGGTAAGAGAAGGAAGGGACCCAGCAATGACAGAGGAGGCGTTCCAACAGAAGGCGCACGCGCTCATCCCCTGCCTCTTCAGCGGCTGGTCCATCCTAAAGAATCCTTCCCTGAATTCGGCAAAGTGCAGGTGTCAGACAGCACTACTTTAAACGTTTTCCCCCCATATACTGACCTGGACAAATATAACTACATCAGTTAATTTGAGGTATATAATCATAAATTTCACAAGAAGGGAGTTTTTCTCGCCATACCATTACTGATTGCTTTTGATGTGTAATCTGTTATTTCCACCAACAAACACTTTCACAGGCTAGAGGGAAACGACAGAACAAACGACAAAGACTGTGTTCAGCCTGGAAAATTGTTTACTGTGACTGAAAACACTCTCCTTCTTCTCTTTTTAGACTCCTTTTTTGTTCTTGAGGAACTTTTTATTCTCTTGGAGATAATGTCAGAAAGTTAAGATATACTTAAAAAATATACTATGCGAACAATTTGTAAGTAGGGATACACTTAATAACTGTGTATATCAATACCTGTTCCTAATCATAGCTGCTTTTTAGTATTACAAATAGTTTTTGTTTAAGGCCAATTTAAAAGTCAAGAAAGGCAGCTTTTGTTTTTAATTGTCTGTTAGAACTTCTAAGAAATGAGATCTAGTCATAGTCTTTGGAGGAAGGAATTCTTAGTCAGTTATGATGCTTATTTATACTGTCTCTTCCAGCCAGCAGTTTATCGGCCTTTGGCAGAGTCATTTTTCCCCCTGCTATATCAGATTTTTTTTCCTCTAATACCCATGGTCTCCTGACCTTCTCAATATCCTGCGTCTACCCTTTTAAGCTGGACATCAGAAAAATTCACACTTCCTAAAGGGCTGTTATCCCCTCCTGTGGTTTATTGAATTTCACCTGTTGATCTAATTTGAATACACAATCTCAGAGGCCTTCAAATAATTACGCATTTTTTAAAAAGAGAGAAAGGATTAAAATAAAAGTGTATTTGATTTTTTGTTCTTATTGTTTTCAAGGCAAATTTTTACCCGGGAAGCCAGTCCCTTGTCAAAGAAACATTTCTTTTAAAAAGACAACATCGTACAAATGTGCTTGAGTGACTGTAAAAGTTTACACTTCTAGAATTTGGAGGGGAAACGAAGCTACTCGTTAATTTGTCATTTAGAGATGCTGCGAGATAAATGAGTGTTGGAAGAATATTAAATATGAATGT
This sequence comes from Tursiops truncatus, assembly GCF_011762595.2. Taxonomy (NCBI): domain Eukaryota; kingdom Metazoa; phylum Chordata; class Mammalia; order Artiodactyla; family Delphinidae; genus Tursiops; species Tursiops truncatus. Next base: position 7,273,368 of record NC_047054.1, read on the forward strand.
TAATACTAGTGAAGTAACAGCAAGTGAAGTAGTCTGGACCTGTCTTAAGAAGCGTGGCCGGATGAGGTTTTGATGACAAGGTGTGGCTTTGGTCGGTGGGGAACAGGGAGTCTTGAAGCAGAGAGAGAGGGTCCGTTCATTTTGGTGATGGAGGAGGAGTGAAATGTGTCATATCTCGAAATTTACAAGTGCTGTACCACATGTACTGTCTGCAGGAGCCCTGATCTGAGCTCTCAGAGAAGGTGAGATGCAGTGATACAGTGGCTCGTGGGGTTCACGCCCCTCCCTCAGAACTCACAGATGGGCAGAGTTTGAGGGACAGCTCTAGCATTGGGAAACAGGAAGGGAGGGCGGGGCCAGGATGGATGGGGGAACGGCTGATAACTTTGCTGGTAAAGTTTTCTCCTGTTTCCCCTCCCAAGCTATCTCTGAACTCCGCCACCTGCATCGAAATGAAAAGACACCTGTCCATACAAAACAGATCCTAGGATGCACGGAGGAAACTGATTTTGGTGAAATGAACAGAATTATAAAGTCTCAAGAAAGTGTTTTCTAATATAAGTACTTATCTGAGGTCATATACACTTAGAGATGTAGTTATAACATCCCCACCAGTAGTTGTCTAACTTTGCTCAAACTCCTGTGGAGACAACACAGCAGCTAAGTAAGAGATAATTCAAAAGGGGAATATCTATATTCATCCATCAAACGGTTTCACCCCCCTCTTTAATCTCTGCATTGTCTCTAGTTCTCATCTTGAAGCTGCCGGGTAACGGTCTTTCTGTGTGTGTGAGGGCAACCAGTGGGTCAGACCATGTCCTTATTTTTCTGAATAATTATTATGTGTCTTCATCCATCTCTGAAAAGCACACACAGATGTCACAGTGATTCCTCTCTGTGGCATTGTCTTCTGGAGCACATTTCCACGCTCTGGCCCTGACGTAGATCTCATGGCTCTAAGATAGCACCCCTCATGTGATTTTTGTTTTGAGAATGACATGGAAGGCAGCGCCCAGCCCGAGAACTGGTCTGAATGGCTGGGAATGAGATAGTCCAGCAACTCTGAATGGGCGCTTCTATTTCTGCAGGCGATCCACAGACACAGCTAAATCTGTCTTCTGTTTGTCGAAATATTTTTAAGAGTGTGAGAGAGATTGCAGGCTGCCCATCCTCTTGAAGGCAACGAGACTAAAATGATTCCACCCCTGCCAGAGGGAGGGAAAGCCCCATGATGGCATCTGGCTTCTCAGAGTCCCCAGGACGGGCTGTTCCTTCCTCTGAGGCCTCTATAAATGCTAGCATGTACCGATGTATCATGGGTAATCAAGGAGCCGGAAAGACTGGCTGGAGACCGCTGAATAATAATAGCTTCTGCAAAGGGAAAAGCAAATGTCCTGGAATAAGAGAGGGAGGTGGAGCTTGAGTCTGTCAGCAGAGAGCTCTGTGGAGCTGGGATGGTCCTGCCAAGTACACATCTGTGGAATCAACGAGAGGGTGGAGTTTCCACCTGTTTCTTCCAGTTTGCAAAGATGTATAAAGTAGTATTTTTTAGTCCTCTGATGAGGTCTAAAAGCCACGTAGAAGTAGCCAAAAAGTCTGATTCTTTTTTTCCCCATGAAAAGCCCCGGATGCAGGCAGACACCAGGTACAGGGCTCCTTTGAGGCACCATTAGGAAGTACAAGACTGTACACTGCCTAAGGTGTAAATATTTGTGTGGATTTTCAATTTAATCCATTCGCACCTCTGTCTGTAGAACAATCCTCATCGATGTCAAGGGCGGTTTGAAAGAGTATTGCGGTTGATCACATACTTGGGAGCTCTCTTAAATCCTCTTGTTTAAAATAATAGAACAGGGCACAGGATGGATGCATTCAGAGAGAGAGGGAGAGGTAATGTGAATTTATAAATAGATAATAGATAAGAAAATGTACAACACATCTTTGAGAAGAAAGCATGTTGGAAAGTACAAGTTTTCCAAGGAAGAAAGTTCCCTATCTTCCGTAGAAAAGAGTGAAAAAGAAACGAAGCCAAGGACAGAGCCTCGTTTTAGCTCAGACCCTGTAATTCCCCAGAATCTTGAATCCTACTGAGGAGAATTTCCAGGACTGAGCAGTGAGACTGGGAAACCAATAATAAGATGTCAGGGGATACTGGAAGGCCGTCGTCATGCAGGGACAGAGACATCAGCTAACGCTTCACCCTCTGGGGTTGCACCATTAGCCTCAACTCCCTTAAGAAAACTGCTTCCTAAGATAAATCATTAAAGCATTCTAAGTGATACGTTAAGGTATTGGATCTTTACCTACACAGGGTCTTTTTTTTTTTTTTTTTTTTTTAAGTATGTGGGCCTCTCACTGTTGTGGCCTCTCCCGTTGCGGAGCACAGGCTCCAGACGCGCAGGCTCAGCGGCCATGGCTCACGGGCCCAGCCGCTCCGCGGCATGTGGGATCTTCCCGGACCAGGGCACGAACCCGTGTCCCCTGCATCGGCAGGCGGACTCTCAACCACTGCACCACTAGGGAAGCCCTACACAGGGTCTTCATGTGAGGAAGGATGAGGAGAGATACAAGGTTACAGATAACAGCACATCTGTCCCCAGGCTATCGCCACTGTTAGAAAGTCCTTGTGATGGGTCAGAATCTCAATTCCACCAATTGACCCGAATTCTGCCCTTTGCGCTCACAGAGCAAAGTTGATGCTTCTGGCACACGACATTTATTCTGAGGCTAAAAGAGAACAGAGTGTTGACTGCTAAGTGTCAGGGGTAGTAAACTAACATCCTTCGTACCCTGCCGCTCGGAGGCTCTCTAAGGGCCCGGGGCACCTGAACTCTTCACATTTCTGGACCTCTAAGGTCAGGGTCCCTGGACAACATATTTCTGAGTATTTTTCAGCCTTATCATCTGAGCTCACCACGGCTAATCTATCCATTGATCAACAAGGGGTGGTTTCTGGAAGTGATGCGTGCCTACTCTCTGTTCTAGAAGAGCACAGCTTGTTTATCCTGGTCGACAAAGGGTTTATGGCACAAAACCGGGCCCTTATATCACCTGCTTGTTGGCTCAAAAACTGATTGATCAGGAGAAGTCAGATCTGGCCTTGCCGTCACTTAGCTTGATATTTCATACAGGAAGTCTAGTGGGGACATCTTGATATAATTGGCTCTCCTTCAGGTAACTTTTCCAGGAAACAATTTTGTACATATATTTTGGTGAGTCCAGTGAAGGGTCTCTCAACTATTTTGACCTCTTCCAATACCAGGGAGGGTAAGGCTTCATGATGAGGTGATGGGCACTTTGAAGAACAATTCAGGGAAGGCTTTGACATTCCACAGAGAGAGGAAGCAGCTAATCAGAGGACACGGCTTTTCTGCCAAAGGGCAAGATCTGTTACAGATTACGTCAGAGTCTTCCACCTCTTGGCTGGCATCCCCAGACCGTTCCAGAAAGGCTCGGAGGCTCCACGGCAAGGGAAGTGAATTGGGTTGAACTCCCACCCATTCTACCTGGCAGAAGAGTGTCTTTTCTGAATTGAGTTATCAGCCCCACGGTTCCTTCATCCATCCATGAAACAGGGAGGAAGCATTTAAGTTTAGAAACTCTACCTATGTAGCTTGAAGTGACGATGCTAATTACCACTCACAGACTCCCGTATGGTTGGGTTGGTCTAGATTGACCGTGGAGAGAGGCTCCAAAAGAAGTGGATCACTGGCTGCCTCCTAGGAGGCCCCACATCTCAGGCACGGGAAGGGGAAGGGCAGGAACGGAGGGTCACAGGTCCTGATTTTGGTCATAGATGCTTCTTGTAAACTTTTTTATGTCCCTAATGTTTCACCCTTTCTGAAAAGGTTGACATGTACTTTTCAGCTCTGTTGAATCCAGGAAACCCAACAACTTTGCTGAATAAACTTCAGGTTTTCCTGAAGACCTCCAAACATGATAAAGGCATTAACATATGACTATTTAAACTTGATTTAAGAATTGTTATGACTGGATTCAGAGAATGTGCGACCCAAAATGTGTCTGCTTTAACTGATGTCCTGGGAGAATCAGTGGCGTGGTTATTTATCTTGATTTCTCTTTTTGTTTTTCGTCCAACCTAACCAAACTTCACCATTACGTGGAACATTTATTCATTCAACAATCTTCATCGAACACTTAGCACTCCTTCAGATTCCAGGCACAGTTCTAGACATTGGGGGTGGAGCAGTGGACAAATTTAAGAAAAAAATCCTTATTATAATGTCTCACATTCTAGTGTGAGGAGAAAAATTTGGACAAATAAAACATGCCAGTTGGTGATACATGTTATGGAGAAAAATCAAGGGAAGGAGTGAGGGGATACTTGGAAAGGGGTTGTGATTTCTAGCTGATGGGGCTGGGAAGGACGTAAAGAGAAGGGAATATTTGCGAAATGGGAATATTTGAGAAACGATCTAGAGAAGGTGGGAAAAGATCTGTACTGTGTCTGAAGGATATGCTCCAGGCAGAAGGTACATAAAATCTAAAGACGCTGAAGCTCATGTGCCATTATATTCCAGGAAAAATATGACTATGTGGGTTGAACGGGGTGAACAAGAGAGAGAGCGGTAGAAGATTAGGCGGCAGAGGTGATCGGAAGCTGGTGGTGGTCAGATTATATTGAGTTTTGTAATCATGAACTTGCTTTTCAGCTGGAGGACTCTGAGCAAAGGAATTACATTATGAGGTTCATATTTCTAAAAGATTATTGTTATGAATAGATTATAAGGTGACAAGGAAGGAAGGTCAGTAGACAGAAGCCCAGCTAAGAGCATTTTATGGTAAATGAGACTCAAGTTGGTGGTGCCTTTAATCAGTGTGGTAGTTACTGTGGTCTCAGGAATGGTTGGATTTGGCATAAATTGTCCTCCAACACTTAATTTTGAAAAAGCATTCAAACCCCTAGAAAAGCTAAAATAATGTTACAGTGATACCCGTATGTACACTTTACCTACATTCAGTAAATCGTAACCTTCTGCCACGTACGTCTTGACTTTCTCTTTGTACACGTACATGTGTGCACATGTATGCACACATATACCCATAAAAACATGTAGATGAGCCAGTTGAAAGCAGCTTGCAGACATCACGGTATTTCAGCATCCATCTCTTGAGAAAAAGGGCACTCTCTTCCATGTCCGTCCTACAAATAATGAAATGACCATTGATGACATAATATTATCTAATACTCAATTCATGTTCAAGTTTTTCCAATTCTATTAAAACTCATCTTTTGTAACTTTTATTTTTTGCTTGGTTTTGGTACATGACATTTTTAATTGCATGCAGTGCAGGAGCAGATATTTCCAGAGTTTTAAACATTTGCTCAGATCAGCAGTGTTTCTTGTGGTCAGGACAGTGCTACCTATGAAAAGATTAAAAAAAAGCTGCCCTCGACCCTTCAATCTAAAGACCTAGATGACAACATTTGCTGATGAATTAGAAATGAAGCATGAAAGAAAGACAGGGGCCAGGGGAGCTCTGAGGTTTTTGGCCTTGGCCAAACTGGACTAACAGACTTGCTGTTTGCTGAGGTTTCTGTTAGATCCCAGATTTCAAGGAGAAGTCTGGGTTGGAGATGCAAATTTGGGAGCCATCAGCACATGTTTTTAAGGCCAAGCAATTCGATGAGCTCACCGAAGGCGTATGTATGTGTATATAGAGAAGAGGTCCAGGGACCATGGCCTCTGGCACTCCAGAATCAAGAAGTCAGATAAACGAAGATTACAGCAAAAGACAGTCAGAAGGAGTTGCCAGACCAAGAAAGGATGAAAACTAGGTGAATGTGTCCTGATTTATATGGAAAATGTCAGAACAGGGGTTCAAAGAGGAGCCTTTAACTGTGTCAGACCCTGGAAAAATGAAATGAAGCCTGGAATTTGATCCTTTGCTTTACCAGTGGGAGGTGTTGTTTCATGGTGGGGACAAAACCCCAACTTACATGGGAGAAGGAATAGGAATGATGGAATTAAAATCATCGGGGATTTTATTATAAATGAGGATAGCGAAATGGGACAGTAAACAGAGGGGAGATTGTGGGTCAAAAGATTTTTTTAATGGGAAAATTATTCAGGAGATAGGAAGTATACTGTTGGATCAATATTCTGCAATAGGTATTGTGATGGTTAATTTTATTTGTCAACTTGGCTAGACCACAGTTCCCATATATTTGGTCAGAAACTAGTCTAAATGTTGCTGTGAAAGTATTCTTAAAATGAGATTAACATTTAAATCATGAAGCTTTGAGTAAAGTTACTCTTAGGATATGACAGCCAGCTCCAGTCCTGACTTCCAGAGGGTTCTGAGAACATGGTCACCCATGTGGGCGCCGACACCCTGCTTTCAGAGAATTAAAGGGTAAACCTGGTGTTGAAAGGGCAGGATCCATGAATTCAGAATCTTCCTCCTCAGACATAGGTCTTTTTAAGAATTGCCTGTATCCATGAGTAAGAATAGAATATTCATTATTGGAAGCCACAGTTGGGGAGTCATCTTTAAAAAAAAATCTTCCTAAGATTCTTTCAAATTCCTCTGCTGAGCTTATGTACATTTCATTGTCCAAGGTATTCTTATTTCTAATTTAGATTAGGGTGAGAGCCTCCTAGCTGGTCTCCCTCTTCTCTTGTTCTCTACGGAACAACTGCGGTCACCATTCATCAGGGCCCTTTCTTCTGATAAAGTGTTTCAGTTGCTTTCCATTGGCTTTTGGGAAAAAAAAAAAAAAAGATCTAGCACGAGCCTCCCTCGTTCTGTCTGGAAAACTCTTCTCTACGTTCTCCATCCAGTGGATTCATCTTTACCTTTCCTGTCTCTGCTTGATTCACACCCTCGGAGATGAGCATGCCCTGGTACCTAAATAGATCAATTACTCCTAGCGTATCTTCTCAAAGCATCGTATAACTCCATTTTCAGCACTACTGATAATGCACTTTACTTTGATTTATTTAATGTTTTGATTACATTTATCTCTTTACCACCAGACTTTAAGACGCTGAATGCAGTATCATGTACATTTTCACTCACCATTACTCCGCATAGTGTCTGAGGAATATAACATATAGCAGGTACTATAAATATGAAGGAATGAATGAATGCCTGTGAGAATGTCTGCTCTTTGGGATGGAACTAACAATCCACAGTATTGTATTGAGAAAACCCATGGGGGGGCCTCAAATTAGCCAGCTAAAGACCAATTGCCGTCTTTAAAGAGAACCTCCAGGATGTAGGTCCTACTCTAGATTCCTGATGGAATACACTTTGCGATTTTTTTTCTTTTTTTAACTAATATCTGGGTGATAGATACCAAGATAGACCTGCAGAAACCTAAAACTCTCATCCGTCTCACTCTATCAGGTGGAAGAAAGCATGCATTGTAAGCCTTGCAGGTGTACTGGAAATCATGCAAGAGATACTCGGGCAATATCCCACCCATATTCAATATTTCAGGAACAGCACTAGAACATACATGGTCCATTTGCTTAGTCAAATGCTGTGTGTCTGAGGTGGAGGGAGCGTTTCCCTAGATCTCAGCAAAGGTATTTCCTCCCTCTCCTCTCCGCCTCTGCTCAGTACTGTCTAGAATGAGGCTACATTAAGAAGCTGTGTGTGATAAGAGGGTTGAGGAACCCCTGTGTTAGCACTTCCTGTTATTGGTCTCTCTGTACAGCATAGCAATACAATTATTGTTTGAATGAACAATTAGTGGTGGAAGTCATCACTCTTTCAAGGAAGAGTATCTTATTAATTCAGAAAATATGAAGCAGGATGAAGTCAAAGGACTTGTACAGTGTATAGTTATGGCTTTTAGGAGCTTGGATTTGTTATGACCAGGTGAATACTAATAATGATAATGACACCTAGTAGGTATTGTCTGTCAGGCAGTATGCGATCACCTCCAAATGGATTATCTCAGATCCTCACACAACACTCTGAAGTAGGCATTGGCTGTTATTCCCATTTTACACACGAGATAATTGAAGCTTAGTAATATTAAGGGAACTTCCTGAAGGTGTGTAGGATGCTAAGTGGCTATAAGTGTTAGAGTTTTTCCTCTTCCTTCACTCTCACCTTTAAACTGGGTCAAACTCTCCAATCATTCAAGTGATTGCAATTCGTATTTTGCAAAAAAAAACGTTTATTTCATCTGGGAGTTAGGAGAGAAGTAAGAAAGAGAAATACAATTTATTCCAAGACTGTTTGGGGGAAAAAAGAAGCATAGGAGTACTGCTGAGGAGTACTGTTTTCCGTAATTATTTCAATTCCTTGGAACAAGGAAAATCCTCTGGCGCTGCTTTGGGGGAAATGTTCTGTAGGTGGAGTCTGTAGATATTAATAGGTGCAGTCCATGATGAAATAGGAAGCACGTAAATCATGTTTGTTAAGAGCAAAAATATGAGCTCCCAGGGACACCTGCCAACACGATAGAGAGCCCAGGGCGGCGAGGCCCCAGGAAGCGGGATAATAGTGCACATGGCCTGTTTAATAAGCACTTAGCCTGAGGTCTTTCCAATACGCAAAGGACAGCAAGTGTGCTTGGACACTCTCTTCTTTGGCAGGCTGACTTTCTCGCAGCAACGCTGGACTTGTCCTATGAAAGTTCTCTAATTCATCTTTCCAGAAGGCCTTCCTGGCAGTGCCCTTTGAAAAGATGATAAAATGTAGGCTTAAAAGAAACATATCTGATAGGGATAAGTGTGGCTAATGAGATGTCTTATAATTAAACTGTAGAATTCGCTGCCACAAGTTATTAAGTCTCGGGAATCTTCAAACAAGAATTAAAACAAGGCGAGCCTAGGCAATCCCATTAACTGAGATAAAATTAGACAGAATATCAATCATTCTACATTTGGGCATCCTCTGAGGACGAGATAAGGTTGGGAAGAGTTTTTTTCACGGTGTAGGATATCACTTAAGCATTATAATTTCACACATGAAACCCTTCAATATTCTTAAGTGTGAGCAATTTTTCTCTAATTACTCCCTTTTGATATCTATTGCATATTTACCTTGAATTTACTGATGTTTCTCTTTTCAATCCTAGATACATCCCCCTTTCCCATCTTTAAAATGGTTACAACATTCTGGTTCCTTTTAGACCCATGGTAATTTGAAGTCAAAATTGTGCAGTAGGATTATTTTTGAACAGGAGGCAAAGATGTCAAGTTTTACAATTTTTTTCTACTAGTGAATGATTTATGGAATCTTATATATCAAAAATAAAGATCAAACTTTGAAGTTTTTTTTTAATTGCTTCTTTTTGAGCTATCTTTTTTTTTAACATCTTTATTGGGGTATAATTGCTTTACAATGGTGTGTTAGTTTCTGCTTTATAACAAAGTGAATCAGTTATACATATACATAGGTTCCCATATCTCCTCCCTCTTGCGTCTCCCTCCCACCCCTCTAGGTGGTCACAAAACGCTGAGCTGATCTCCCTGTGCTATGTGGCTGCTTCCCACTAGCTATCCATTTTACGTTTGGTAGTGTATATATGTCCATGCCATTCTCTCACTTTGCTTTTTGAGCTATCTTAATTCCGTTTGTTTCAGGATTTTCATTTTAGGGTTTTTTTTGTTTTTGTTTTTTGCAGGGAATCTAGACACAATGTCTTGACCTCATTTCTGGGTCAACTTCAAGCCAGTGAGAGAGCAGTGCTAGAGAGCTCACCATGTTTTCTTCTTCCTCCAAGATGTCCTAATTCATTACACTTGTCCTCAAAACCGTTCTCATGTTATCCTAATAGGAGGTCAAGACCCTCAGGATGACGTATTAACCTCTACATGTTTACGTGTAACTAGCGTATAACCAGATTGAATACTTTGCAAGTAAAAACCCCTAACGTGTTTTGTAACCTGGGAACGTGGTAACAAAAGTCCAGCAATATTGGGAAATTTTATTAGGTTATTGAAGAAATGCTTTTTTAAAGTTTCTGATAGAAATAAATGATGGAACTCTGAAAAGCTAGTTTTGGTAGGACTCTGAGATTCAAGGGTTATTCAGTTCCCTTTGGTTTTTAACAGAGATTCTACCTGAATTTAGGAGGCGGGATATAAAGAATGATGGTCATAGGTATGGTTAAAACACACCAGTTAGAATCATAGAGCATTCTTAGATCTCGAAGCAACCTTAGTTTTAGATTATTTGTATATGCAAGACTCTCCTACACAGAGAGGATGCTTAGTATCCCTGATACGGATCCAGTAAATACCAGTAGCACCACAGCATCCCCTAGTTACATTGTACACCAGTCAGCCTGCATTTGAAACATTCCTGGGACTGATGGTCTTTCTAGTTGAGGATGCTCAGATGAGAATACCGAGGGGGAAAAATGAGTATCTGCTCCCCTCACCCCGACATGCACAAGCCCAAGGTCACTCAGGACATCAGGGGAAGGCCTGGAGCCAGAGCTGTGGCCACTGTGCTCCTCTTCCGGCTCTGCCCCCTTCAGATGCACTAGGCTGCCTGCAAGGGCTGCAGGGAGAGTGAACAGCGAACAGTAGGAAGTCCACACCTGCCTGCAACCATCACAAAGGAACGTTTTCCAGGTCATTTCCACACGTACTTTTTCCCTCTGGCATCTTAAGTGCTCTTATCACAGCAAAGAATGTAACATTAGTAGCTTACAAAACTGTTTTCCTCTATGAATAAGTGCATGTATTTCAGTTATGTACCCACGAGGCTATATAATCCCAAATAAAGGGCTGTCAGCAGAAAGGGGGTATTAACCTTACTGAAGAGCTAAAGCCCCATGCACTTCGTTGCAAAAAACGATGGTTTGAAGGACAGTTGGAAAATTACTGCAATCTCAAGGCAACTGTAATGTGTGTGCCGTAAAGCTGGTCTTATTTTGCTATTCAGTTTCCATGGCAAAGCTGACTTTCGGGAAGTAAGGCAGAAACTTGCAAGATACTTTGGAGTGACCAGTATTTTTGTTTGCTTAATATGTCAATTACCTGTTGTGCTGAACTGATGGAAATATACATATATATATATATTTCCGTTTCAGCATCTCTGAAGTATTACAAAATCCTCTTAATGTTTGTAATTTTAGGACATATGTGACTTTTATCTAGGAATCCTTCTATAGTCCAAATACATTAAACTTGTAATCACAGTACTGAAAGAGGGAAAAATGTACACACACACACACTTTTTATTTGTGTTTGGGGATAGTGGGCATAGAAGTAGCTGAGAACCAGATACTTGGCAACAAAAGGCAAGTTGAAATAATGCAATAGCCTAAAGCTGAATAACCATCTCTTTGGGTCTTAGAATGTTTATCTGTTCTTTTCTTCCCCCCCTCCCTCCTTCCCCTCCCTCCCTTCCTTCCCTCCTTCCTTCCTTCCTTCCTTCCTTCCTTCCCTCCTTCCTTCCTTCCCTCCTTCCTTCCTTCCCTCCTTCCCTCCTTCCTTCCTTCCTTCCTTCCCTCCTTCCCTCCTTCCCTCCTTCCTTCCCTCCTTCCCTCCCTCCTTCCCTCCTTCCTTCCTTCCCTCCTTCCTTCCTTCCTTCCCTCCTTCCTTCCTTCCTTCCTTCCCTCCTTCCTTCCTTCCTTCCTTCCTTCCTTCCCTCCTTCCCTCCTTCCTTCCTTCCCTCCTTCCTTCCTTCCTTCCTCCCTCCCTCCCTCCCTCCCTCCCTCCCTCCCTTCCTTCCTTCCTTCCTTCCTTCCTTCCTTCCTTCCTTCCTTCCTTCCTTCCTTCCTTCCTTCCTTCCTTCTTTCCTTCCTTCCCGGTATTATATGGATTCATCTTCCAATACCCCAGAGAGTTATGATGACCTTAACTTTGAAATTTTCCCCAAATTAACTAAGAATGGAAAATAAAATTTTCAGTACCTTAAAAGGTATTTTAAGGTACATTCCCTTGATTTTCTCTTTCTGGTCCTTTTTAAGATTATTATCATGAGAGAGCAATATATTGAAATATTGGAAATTCTAAGATGTTTCAGGAAATTGTGTGGTCTGTTCCATTGGACCATGATATCTCTGTTTCTTATGGAAAAGAAAGTAAATGCTCTTGTCTGTAGAGCCCATTTAGTGAGCTTAAAATAATATTTCGTTATTAATTAAATGAGCTACCTAGGATGCAATGTAATTATTGCATTTGTGATACAATATAAAATAGTATACATGTGAAGGACTGTATAGGCTCCAGACTGAGTTCTATATTCAGCACAGGGTGGTGAAAGGGAGGGAGGATCAACTGTCAATTTCCGTTGACATGCTGCAGAGCTGGAAATTAGGTCAATATTGTTGACAGGTGTTACCTGCAGACGTTGTGTTCTCCTTTGCTGTAACACAGGAAACATTTTGCTATGGACGATTAGAACAAAGTCAGATGCCAAGTCTTCTAATATCTGTACTTTCCTCAAGCTATAAATCTGGGAGAGAATTTGAAAGGACACACCTCAATTACCAAACATAATATATATAATTACCAAACAGTGTTTATATAATTACCAAAAATAATATATACAGATGCATCAAGAAAGAAGTACAGTGTAGTGTCACCAAGTTTGTACCCAAAGGGCACACAACTAGTCCAGAAACAATGACGCAGGACATAACGACAACACTTGCCAATTGTGTGGAATGTGATGTGTGAGACTAGTAAACAGAGCATCCATTTAAAAATGTAGGTGGCGTTTCCTCACATTTGCCATTAGCTGCAGTGCACTGTGCGTCACAGTTCAAATGGATTTTGTTTCGTTTAGTCTGTTTATCTCACTATAACCACCTTGGGATGCTTCCCAAGTCACCTTCACAAGCTAGCAGAATGGTGTGGCTCTTGTAACCAACAAGCAGCCTAAGGCATCAGTAAATTCTGAATCACTGAGAGAAGCGATGGGTACCATTTCTATTTGGGCAGACAAACAATAATCTTATACCCAACTGTTGAAAACACACTTAACACCCTATTTTTAAACTCTGTGAAAGCCATAGAATTTAAATTAGTGATTACAACTTGTGAAAACGGTTTTCGTGAAGACTAAGTGCCTTGTAAAACTGTGTAGAAGCCTCAAGTGGGAGATTTCTGTCATGAATGTCATGTACCATTGAGAATGAAATGAAATTTATTGGCTAGAGGTTTGGTACTATCTACATCCATGAAGTGAGCCCAGATATCTGTCACCCAGGAACGCATTCTTATGTAAAAATTAAGAAGTTATGTATTGATATCTATTTCTTTAAAAAGAAAATATCTTAATTAATAACATGCTCTTTTATTAGTCATCAGGAGAACCTGTGTATCAACCTATTTTTATGGAAGTAAGGTGCTTTAGCAATAGCTCTTCGTGTCTTGAACAAGAATCTCTGTTTTCTGTTAACAAGTAGGACATCATCTTATAGTTAGAACTGCATCTGTAGTAAGAGGGGCGAGGTGGACCTTTTAACATTCTCTGTGGTGGGACCTGATAATCTTAGCTTTTACAATCTAGTATATATATCTTCCTTCTTCTCTTTCTTCTTTATCCCTTCAAATAATATTTATTGAATTCCAAGAATATGTAAGGTACTGTTTGGGATTACAAAAGTGAGTCAGGTACAGTGCTTGCCCCAAATAGGTTTTAGTCCTGGAGGTGTTTGGGGGTCTTACTTCTTCCTTCAGTGAAGTAACCTTGGCTTCAGGGTCCAAAGGGATCAGAAAAGACAAGTTGCCTGCTGGCTTTAAAAGTCGAGATTCAGACTTTCAGCTCCTGGGATAACAGTGTCCTCTAGATTCTTCACTCTTCCACGAAGGAGGGAAGAGATTGCTTTTCTTGGTAGATTCAAGATGAAGAGGAAGACGAGAATCTCAGTTCCTAGCTTCCATCACTCTTATTTTAACTATTCCTACAATTGTTTCCTTCCCTCTTGCTGCTCATTCCTTCAAGGGAGGTGAGTCTAGTCTCAAGCTCCTGGTCAGGCAACTTTGAGAGACAATGATAATGTTGACATTCAGCTGAGGTAATTAAACTTGATTTTTTTTTTTTAGCCTCTGTTTTTACCAATTTATTGCTCTGTGAAAGCAACTCTGTCTACTCTGGTACTAAAGCCGAGTCTGTCTGTCCCAGAAATCACTGCAAATCCAAGACTCGCTTGCACAGAGGTTACAAGAACAGGGTCAGGCTGATGGTAACTCCTGCGTGGTCTTTATATAACAGAGATGGGTTCATCTTCCCATCCTTCTTTTAGGTTGTTTGAGCAGAGTTTGAAAATAAAGAAAACTTCAGGCACAGACATTTTATTATTATGTTAAAATAGATGAAAAGGAAACTAATGATATTTTAGGGTTCAAGATTTAAATCTTTCATTCAAATAGAGTGGAGATTTTTTGAATTATTGAGAAAAAGAAGATCATGTGATCTCGCCTTCCGATTCACCTCTTAGGTTAATACTCTTCTCACTGGATGTGCTGGAAGGTAAAGAAACAGACTGGAGAACCCTGGGTTTCATGCTTCTGTTTTCAAAGGTCATATTTGCCTACCCGTGTCCTTCTGCTGCTCTGACACCCACAGCTTCCTTTCCTTCCCCTCTGCCTTGGCCGACTTCTCTCTGGCACACCAGCCCCTCCAGCGAGCTGGCCGTCCTCCTGCCTCGGGCCTCTGGACCTGTGGGTCCGTCCTGGGCTTGCTCTTTGCTCAGCTAAACCAACAATTCACTTGCTAACTTTCTTCAGGTCTCTGTTAAGTGTGCTCAGAGAGGATTACTCTGACCTGCTTTCAGACTGCAGCTCTTACCCTATCTGTCTTCTTATCCTTTTCTTTCTTTTATCTTATCTATCCCCCCAAAGAGAAGGTAAACTCCCTGAGAACAGGGACTTTGTCTTGTTCACTGCTGTGTCCTCAGGACTGAGAACAGCGCCTGGCATATCATAAGAAAACAATAAATACTTACGGAATGAATGTGTGAATAATGTATTAGCGCCTAGATGGAGAGATCCTATTGGCACATACACAGGAAAGATAAACTCAAGATTAATAATGGGAACCTACATGTCCTTTAATTTCCTTTATTGCAGTGCAACCCTACTGGGACTATACAGAGCTATGTGATTCCATGAAGCTGTAAGACTTTTCCTTCTGTTTTGGATAACTCAAGCACCTTAATAGAAATGCCCATCTTCTGGCCAATCTAACTAGAAGAGTACATTTCTGTATCAACATATTTCAACTCAGTGTAGAAGCATATGCTGGTCAGAAATTCTCTTTGAGGCAAGTATCAGAATTTTACTAAATTTACTTTTCTCAATACTTTTTGTTGTTACAGGAAAAAACAAAAGCTGAGTTATTCCTAGTATCGCATCAACACATTAGTAAACAAACATACTCTCAAAAAATGCATTATTGAGTGAAAACCAGAAATGATGGTTGGATTTTGCCTTAATGGTCTCCTTTACTCTATGATTGAGTTCAGAACAGCATGACAAAGGGTCAGGTAGGGTCAGCAGATCTTAGTAATAACCCTCATGATTCAGGAGGGAACACAGATGTAAAAACAGAAACAGAAAACCCCCTAAAAGCAAAACCCAAACCCCCCTCCATTTTGCTCTATGAGTAATGTAAGTTTTGACATGAGAACCCAAGTGTGTTAAAGGGCCTGAAAAGTGGGAATATTCTCCGGTAATAGAGATACATTCTTCCTGTGTTTTTCTATAGTTCTGAGAGTTGGCTGTGGAAGAAGTAATAACTACTCGTCAAAGTGTTATTTGGATGTAAACTTGAAGAGGGTTAACAGAGCTGACGTCCAGAGTTCTGGGAACCCAAACAGTCAAGTGTTTTTTGAAGCAGTGTTCAAGAGGCAGTGAGGTTGATCAAAGGTGGCAGATGGTAACTTGGAGCCTTTGAGCACAGAAACCCTGGAGAGTTGGGGGAGAAGAGAAAGAGGAGGCTGAAGAAATAAAATCTTTCAGCTGCCCTTCTCCAAAAAGGACAGTTTTCATTGCTGATCGAAATCGCTTTCCCTCTTTCTCCCTCATGAGGTCACTCATTTAATTTGTGTCTAGTGGTTCTTTGTATGGTGAGAAAGAGTCAAAAAGAATCTTCTATGCAGAAAATATGTTCTACAGTAAGTCCCCTACATACGAACGAGTTCCATTCGGAGAGTGCGTTCGTAAGTCCAATTTGTTCATAAGTCCAACACAGTTAGCCTAGGTACCCAACTAATACAATCAGCTATATAATACTGTACTGTAATAAGTTAATAATACTTCTTCACACAAATAATACATAAAAAACAAACAAAAACTAAAGAAAACATTTTTCATCTTACAGTACAGTACCTTGAAAAGTACAGTGGTACCAGCTATTTCACCGATGCTTTTACGCTTGCTTCTGGACATCCTGGGCTTGAAATAAAGATACTGTACTACTGTACTCTATACAGTACTGTACAGTAAAGTACACAAAAACACAACCACTTGTAGAGGAAGCACACATGTGACAATGTACTCCACACATGTAAACTAACCTACATGGTTGGTCACGTGAACACACGTTCGCATCTTTGAAAGTTCACAACTTGATGGTTCGTATGTAGGGGACTCACTGTATTGAAATGTCTTCACATGTTTCACATTATACTCCATCCCTCTGTGCTTTTGGCGGCACCTATTTTGATTCAAGGAATATTCTTTAAGATGTGTGGTCCTCAACGCTATGAGATTGGAAATCAATTACAGGAAAAAAAAACTGTAAAAAACACAAATATACTACTAAACGTAAAATAGATAGCTAGTGGGAAGCAGCCACATAGCACAGGGAGATAGCTCCGTGCTTTGTGACCACCTAGAGAGGTGGGATAGGGAGGGTGGGAGGGAGGGAGATGCAAGAGGGAGGAGATATGGGGATATATGTATATGTATAGCTGATTCACTTTGTTATACAGCAGAAACTAACACACCATTGTAAAGCAATTATACTCCAATAAAGATGTAAAAATAAAATGTTTAAAACCGCCTTAACTATATATTTGTAAAACAAAAATGCATCATCATCTATAAAGGCAAATTATTCTTTGACTGTATGGCAACTAGAGTCAGATCACCTGGTTTGAAAGCCAGTTTCTACCACTTGGGCAAGTAATTTAATTTCTCTATAATGTAATCTCAGTGCCCATAAAACAGAGTTTATAGTAGCATTACCTCCTAGGGATGTTGTAGGTATTAAATAAAATAGTCTCCCCCCCAAAAAAAACACAAAAAAACCCACAGATACATGGAGGCTAAACAGTGTGCTACTAAATAACCAAGAGATCACTGAAGAAATCAAAGAAGAAATTAAAAAATACATAGAAACAAATGACAATGAAAACACGATGACCCAAAACCTATGGGACAAAGCAAAAGCAGTTCTAAGAGGGAAGTTTATAGCAATACAATCTCACCTCAAGAAACAAGAAAAATCTCAAATAAATAATCTAACCCTACACTTAAAACAACTAGAAAAGAAGAACAAAAAAAACCCCAAAGTCAGTAGAAGGAAAGAAATCATAAAGATCAGAGCAGAAATAAATGAAATAGAAACAAAGAAAGCAATAGCAAAGATCAATAAAACTAAAAGCTGGTTCTTTGAGAAGATAAACAAAATTGATAAACCCTTAGCCAGACTCATCAAGAAAAAAAGGGAGAGGATGCAAATCAATAAAATTAGAAATGAAAAAAGGGGAAATCACAACTGACACTGCAGAAATACAAAGGATTATAAGAGAATACTACAAACAACTTTATGCCAAAAAAATGGATAACCATGAAGAAATGGACAAATTCTTCAAAAGGAACAATTTTCCAAGACTGAACCTGGAAGAATTAGAAAATATAAACAGACCAATCACAAGTAATGAAATTGAAGCTATAATTTAAAATCTTCCAACAAACAAAAGTCCAGGACCAGGTGTCTTCACAGGCAAAATCTATCGAACATTTAGAGAGGAGCTAACACTGATCCTTACAAAATCTTCCAAAAAATCGCAGAGGGAGAAACACTCCCAAATTCATTCTACGAAGCCACATCACCCTGAAACCAAAACCAGAAAAAGATATCACAAAAAAAGAAAATTATAGACCAATATCACTGATGAACATAGATGCAAAATCCTGAACAAACTACTAGCAAACAGAATCCAACAGCACATTAAAAGGAGCATACATCATGATCAAGTGCAATTTATCCCAGGGATGCAAGGGTTCTTCAATATACGCAAATCAATCAATGTGATACACCATATTAACAAACTAAGGAATAAAAACCATATGATCATCTCAATAGATGCAGAAAAAGCATTTGATAAAATTCAACACCCATTTATGATAAAAACTCTCCAGAAAATGGGCATAGAGGGAATCTACCTCAACATAATAAAGGCCGTATATGACAAACCCACAGCAAGCATCATACTCAATGGTGAAAACCGGAAAGCATTTCACTAAGATCAGGAACAAGACAAGAATGTCCACTGTCACCACTCTTATTCAACATAGTTTTGGAAGTCCTAGCCACAGCAATCAGAGAAGAAAAAGAAATAAAAGGAATACAGATTGGAAAAGAAGAAGTAAAACTCTCACTGTTTGCCAATGACATGATGCTATACATAGAAAATCCTAAAGATGCCACCAGAAAACTACTAGAACTAAGCAATGAATTTGGTAAGGTTGCAGGATACAAAATTAATGCACAGAAATTTCTGGTATTCCTATATACCAACAATGAAAAATCAGAAAGAGAAATTAAGGAAACACTGCCATTTACCATTGCAACAAAAAGAATAAAATACCTGGAATAAACCTGCCTAAGGAGGTGAAAGACTTGTACTCAGAAAACTATAAAACACTGATGAAAGAAGTCAATGATGACATAAAACAAATGGAAAGATATACCATGTTCCTGGATTGGAAGAATCAATATTGTGAAAATGACTATACTACCCAAAGCAATCTACAGATTCAGTGCAATCCCTATCAAACTGCCAATGGCATTCTTCACAGAATTAGAACAAAAAATTTTACAATTCATATGGAAACATAAAAGACTCTGAATAGCCAAAGCAATCTTGAGAAAGAAAAACGGAGTTGGAGGAATCAGGCGCCCTGACTTTAAACCATACCACAAAGCTACAGTAATCAAGATAGTATGGTACTGGCACAAAACCAGAAATATAGATCAATGGTACAAGATAGAATGCCCAGAGATAAACCCACACACATATGTGGGTTTATTTATTTATAATTTATGACAAAGGAGGCAGGAACATACAATGGAGAAAAGACAGCCTCTTCAATAAGTGGTGCTGGGAAAACTGGACAGCTACATGTAAAAGAATGAAATTAGAACACTCCCTAACACCATACACAAAAATAAACTCCAAATGGATTAAAGACTTAAATGTAGGACCAGAGACTATA
Source organism: Tursiops truncatus (assembly GCF_011762595.2). NCBI lineage: Eukaryota > Metazoa > Chordata > Mammalia > Artiodactyla > Delphinidae > Tursiops > Tursiops truncatus. The sequence continues at coordinate 7,292,762 of NC_047054.1, forward strand.
ACATTCTTAAAGGAAAACATAAGAAATACACTTTTTGACATAAACCACAGCAAGATCTTTTTTGACCCACCTCCTAGAGTAACAGAAATAAAAACAAAAGTAAACAAATAGGACTTAATTAAACTTAAAAGCTTTGGCACAGCAAAGGAAACCATAAACAAGACGAAAAGACAACCCTCAGAATGGGAGAAAATATTTGCAAATGAAACAACAAATGATTAATCTCCAAAATATACAAACAGCTCATGGAGCTCAATATCCAAAAATCAAAAGCAATCCAGTTAAAAAATGGGCAGAAAACCTAAATAGACATTTCACCAAGGAAGACATCCAGATGGCCAAGAGGCACATGAAAAGATGCTCAACATCACTAATTATTAGAGAAATGCAAATCAGAACTACAATGAGGTATCACCTCACACTAGTTAGAATCAGCATCATTAGAAATTCTACAAACAACAAATGCTGGAGAGGGTGTGGAGAAAAGGGAACACTCTTTCACTGTTGGTGGGAATGTAAATTCATACAGCCACTATGGAGAACAGTATGGAGGTTCCTTAAAAAACTAAAAATAGAACTACCATATGACCCAGCAATCCCACTACTGGGCATATACCCTGAGAAAACCATAATTCAAAAAGACACGTACCGCAATGTTCACTGTATCACTATTTACAATAGCCAGGACATGGAAACAACCTAAATGTCCATCAACAGATGAATGGATAAAGAAGATATGGCACATATATACAATGGAATATTACTCAGGCATAAAAAGAAATGAAATTGAGTTATTTGTAGTGAGGTGGATGGACCTAGAGTCTGTCATACAGAGTGAAGTAAGTCAGAAAGAGAAAACAAATACCGTATGCTAATGCATATATATGGAATCTAAATAAATAAATAATGGTACTAATGAAACTAGTTGCAGGGCAGGAATAAAGAGGCAGACATAGAAAATGGACTTGAGGACATGGGGTGGGAGGTCGAAGCTGGGGCGAAGTGAGAGTAGCATCGACATATATACACTACGGAATGTAAAATAGTTGGCTGGTGGGAAGCCGCAGCATAGCACAGGGAGATCGGCTTGGTGCTTTGCAACGACCTAGATGGGTGGGATAGGGAGGGGGGGAGGGAGGCTCAGGAGGGAGGGGATATGGGGACATGTGTACGCATTTGGCTAATTCGCTTGGCTGTGCAACAGAAACTAACCCAGTACTGTGAAGCAATTATACTCCAATAAAGATCTATTAAAATTTTAAAAAAAATGTGTGGTCATTTTACAACTCAGACTTGCAGTGCTTAGTGGTACAGAAAGTTGGCGTGGGCTCTGGAATCAAAGATGCCAGTGAGCCAGGAGTTGAAGCGATGTAGCTGGGAGCGGTGTCTGAGGATGGAGGGGAAGGAAGCAAAGCCTGAGAAGGTGGGAAGTGGATGAAAAAATGGAGGCCTTGAAGAAGGAGGGAAAAAAAAAGAACTATATGCCGTGTGTGTGTGTGTGTGTGTGTGTGTGTGTGTGTGTGTGTGTGTGTGTGTGTTACCATGCAGTGATACCTGTAGACATTCCATAGGTGATTCCATAGGTGATGGTGATAAGGACAAAGATTAAGATGGGTTATGAGAAAATCCGAAGAAGTATTGGGGTATTTAATTATCAAAATTTAGTGGAAATGACAGAGTTTGAAGACAAGATAGTGAAGGAAACGTGAAGCATCATGCTGGTTCAGGGTCCTGGTCTTTATAAATGCTACCTGGCATGATTGAGAAGAGTCAGGTGCCAAAGATGTTAAGGAGTGTGGAGAAAGGTCATCAAAATAATAGTGACTAAAAATTGATTGGGTATCTACACTCATGCAAGGTTACCATGTTTGCATTTCTTCCTGGCCTCAAATTATGTGGAATTAGAAGTAAAATTGTCCCAGGTACTCAGGTACTGAGAGTTGTAACATAACGATGCTGTCAGGGTTTTCCATGCTTCAGTTAATGTTAGAGAAAGAAAAGATACACATATTAGAAGGATGTCTTCTAACAATAGGAAAATAAAGGTCAAAATAGAAAGTTATAAAAGTTGAGTCAGAAGTAGAAAGGAAAGGCATATGAAGTGATAGAATGGAGGTAATACCTCTTTAGAAAGATTAATATTCTGGTAGTAATGGCAGACATAGAAATGATGGGTATGGGCTGGGCATCAAATTTGCTGATGCGATTTCAGGGGAGACCTTGGCGTCCAGCTGGAAGAGCCGATTCCAGTTCTGGCAGGGAGAGTTCTAATTCAAGCTCTAATTCCGGCAATCAGGGTAGTGAAAGCTGCTCATGCCAGAGTTGAAAGTCACTTCAATGTCTTAGCTCCTTAAGAGAGAATTAATTGCGGAACCATTGCCATTGTCACGGACACTATTCTTTTTGTTTGATGTAGATGTTTCTGTCTTCAATCTAACCTAGACAACAAAAAGAGTTTAATATAACTGAACCACTTTGCTGTACGCCTGAAACTAACAGACCATTGTTAATCAACTATACTCCAAAATAAAATAAAAAATTTTTTAAAACCATTAAAAAAAATAATTTAGTGTGATTATAATAAAATGAGAGCAAAGCCCTTCCTGGAGTTTGTGTTGCTTGGTAGGTGTTCACCAGTCACAGTACGTCTCTGCATCTTTGAGGAGTTGTGTGTGCAGGTGAATTTCCTCTGGGTAGCGCTCTGTTTCCGTGAGCTCCTTTGTTGACTGTTTGTATCTCCATATAACTATCTTCAGATGAATGTCACAATCTCATTTGTCAAAAAATAGGTCAGCTTCTGAGTTTTTATAATATAAAATATTGAAAGAACCTAAAATTTATTTTTGAAATGCAACCGTTCCGCTCACAACCCTTGTCGTTTTACAAAGGTGGTATTTCCAGCCTTCCATGAAGGAGTTGGGGAGGCTTTCACGGTTGCACAGTCAGTACTTTGGTACCTAAGTACTCTCACCTGTGTTGGAAATGGCACGGAAGTTGGGAGGCCAGGTGTACAGTTTGGAAAGGTGGCCACTAGCCAAGAACTCACCTCTGCCGCCATCTTCAGCTTCCAGTTTTGTAGGCAAAACGCAGTTACTGAGAATAAGAGTCACTGTTTTCTTCTGTGTCTAATAGAGAATGTAGCACGCCACCTGCACGCGGGTGGAAGGGAGTCGTCACAGGTTGTACAGGCGGCTTCCCCGGGGTGGGCTGGGGTTCTTTGTGTGCAGCCAAGCAAGAGAGGAGCCTCGCTGATTCCGTCTGTGCCTCTTGCATCGCTGCAAAAGGTGTCGTCCCTCTGAGGCTTTGGGAGCTGAGTGGCAGCGACTCACAGCCACAGTTGGAGCGGGCTGGTGATTTCTGGCTTGAATTCATCCGATTTGCATTCTCCGGGTGTCTGTGTGATAGGTGTGGTGGTGTTTATAACACTGCTTCTCCGAATTTTCTGACGCTGAGGATAACATGGAGCATTTAATATGTACTCCACCCCCACCCCAGGCTCCGTCCAAGACCTGCTGGCTGTGAGCTTTCAGGGCAGGAGGCTGGGCAGCTGTGTATTCTGCAGGCACCTGCTTGTTGTACTCAGAAGAATTTGAGAAACAATGGTTTTGTAAAAAATGCAAATTGATAGCTATCGCTAGGCAGATACTGAGATATATTTTCCTCTAGAATCGATGAGTGACATCTTGTGTCCCTAAGGTTTAAGAAGCCCCAAGCCTACTTATGCTTTGTATGGGCTGCCCTAAATACACACGCCCCTCTAGCTTTTCTGTAGTAGAGTGGGAATATGTTGGATCATTGAAATCCAAAGGAAACCTAGAAAACGAAGAAAAAGAAAAGAGCACCTCTTCTTAATAAAAATCCCTGCAGCATCACAGACATGCAGAGGCTCCATGAGCCCAGAGAGCTCAGGGGTCTGTATCATTGCTCTCACAACCTCTTCTTCTAAAGACTCTTGTAAGAGCCAAAATGGTACAGAAGAGGGGGAGTCAGAGAGGCAGTGTTGGGGGGTGGGAAGCCCCATGGCATGTGAAGACCTGGGCTCAGATCCCCCCCACCCAGTTGCCACTAACCAGTTATGTCACCTGAGCAAGTCCTCCACCTGCCTTGGTAATTGTGAGCATCTTATCTACTTGCCAGGGTTCAGATGTGGATGGTGTGACATAATGCAAGTGGATACTGCTTTCTAATAGAAAAGATTGTCTTTAATTTCTCTCCAAGGGTTCCATTTACAAAAGAGGACACAAACCTACTAATAGAAGTTTGCTCTGACTACCACTATTTGAGGTGAAAGGTCTTGTACAAGTGGAGCTATTCTTGGTCCCCACTAAGCCACAGGAGTCTGGCAGACAGGAATAGGTTGCAGATAGTGAGAGACCCGTTACAGAAGGAATGGGGACAATAAACTACTATTCAGCACTAGGAAGAAGTGAACTGCAAAGCCATGAAAAGACATGGGGGAACCTCAGATGAATATTATGAAGTGAAAGAAGCCAGTCTGAAAAAAGCTACGTGCGTTATGATTCCAAACGTGTGACATTCTGGAGAAAAACAATACTATGGAGACAGTAAAAAGATCAGTGGTAGCCAGGATTTGGGATGGGGAGGGATGGTTAGGTGGAGCACAGAGGGTTTTTAGGGCAGTGAAAATACTCTGTATGATACCGTAATGGTGGATGCACGTCACTAGCCGTTTGTCCAAACTCATAGAATGGACACCACCAGGAGTGAACCCCCATGTAAACTATGGATTTGGGTGATGGTGATGTGCCCGTGTAGGTCCATCAGTTGTAACAAATGTGCATCTGGTGAGGGGTGTTGCCGATGGGGACGTTGCGTGTGTGTGAAGGCAGGGGTGTATGGGAAGTCTCTCTACTCTCTCCTCAAGTTTTCTGTGATTCTGAAACGGCTCTAAAATATCAAATTTACTAATTAAAAACCTAGAAGAGAGAATGGGACGTGACCGTCTGCTGTTCCACCATTTCAGGTGGCCCAGCTGCTACAGCACACAGAGACGGACGGATGAGGATCTGTGACGGACGGATGTGGACGGATGTGGATGTCTCCTGGCTGTCCTAAAAAAGAAAAATGTCGATTTTTATATTAACCATCTTTTTGAATTAGGTTACTCTTACTTCCGCCAAATAGACCAGTAGTAAAGAAGTAACAGATATATTTCCTGTGGGATTTTTCTCTAGAAGGCTGGTGAAAATCTCTTTGCAATCAAGCTCCACGGTCTGTCAGGAGGGAAAATCAATGTGGGTCACACACAGGGAAAAACAACCTGAATTTAAAGTAAATTTACTGAGAAAAATTCTTCTGTTTCATATCCTGGCAGTTAAGGTTCCCTTCACTGGAAAGTGAAGGGAAGGGTCAGTCCAAAAAAAAAAGGAAACTGTTAAGACTTTTAAAAGAGAGAAAGAAAAGGGAGGGAGAGACTAAAAAGAAATAAAGGTTTGGTGTTTAGGAAAGAACTATATTAAAAGGGAGAGAAATACTGGGGTTGCCTAGGAAGAATAACAGACTTGAGATGTAAATTTCTCTTGCGATCCCTCTGGACCACTTAGGATATGGGCTTAAGATTCATTATCACCTGTTGTCACTCCTCTGTGAAATTCACATGAGCTCTTCTGCAGTTTGGAATCACTTTTTTTTTACAAATGGGAGACAGATTTCCCATGTCTACTTTCAACTTCTATGGGTGCTTTGAAAAAAAGATGTATTCTCCCCATGAAATTCTGAAGCCTTTGCAAATGTTGAAGTAATGAGTTAGCTCTAGAAATTGTGGAAGTGCAGCATTATCCATGTATTTACTGTTTTAGAATGGATTTTATTTGACTCAAAATATGTATTTGCTTCTTGCTTTCTTTAGCTTTTAAATTTTTAAAAAAAATTTTTAGTTTTGGCTGCGTTGGGTCTTCGTTGCTGCGTGTGGGCTTTCTCTAGCTGTGGCGAGTGGGGGCTACTCTTCGTTGCGGTGCACGGGCTTCTCACTGCGGTGGCTTCTCTTGTTGTGGAGCATGGGCTCTAGGCACACGGGCTTCAGTAGTTGTGCCTCGTGGGCTCTGGAGTGCAAGCTCAGTAGTTGTGGCTCGTGGGCTTAGTTGCTTCGCGACATGTGGGATCTTCTCGGACCAGGGCTTGAACCCGTGTTCCCTGCATTGGCAGGCAGATTCTTAACCACTGCACCACCAGGGAAGTTCCTCTTTAGCTTTTAATCTGTTGCTCTGAATTAATTTTGAAATGAAGTTCAATTTAAAAAATGTGGACCGTTGGAAATAACACAGAAGAACAATAGCTCTTAGTGACGGTATCTTTAAAACATATATGTGTATAACTAAGTCACCTTGCTGTACAGCAGAAATTAATACAACATTGTAAGTCAAATATAATTCAATTTAAAAAACGATACAAATCTAAATACTTACAGCTATTGACCACTTTTCCTTAACGCTCATGCCAAGGGTTATGGGGAGGAGTAGGGCAGCGTCCAGCTCATGGATTTCTCTGAACAACTCAAGATGTGTGACCCTGGGTCAAGACTGAACCAACGATAGACTGTCTGAGTCACTTAGATGAATTTAGTCTTAATAGAGAAGTGAGGGCCCAGTGAAAGTCGTTTAGGAAGAAGTGCTGTTATGGTGGTTCATCGATGTGAAAGAAAGACCCTGAAGCAGAGAGCCCAGGGGCAGGTGTGAGCCTGACACATTATTCTGCACGTGGAGTCCCGGGTTTATGAATTGGTTGGTGTCTTTAACTTTCCAGCCACATGTTGGCGTTGTGTCATTGGGTGCCAACTTTGATAATGTGATAAGGTGCTGTGATTAAACAATCAATGCTTGGTCTCCTGCCCATGTTCAGATACTGAACTAGGCAGGATACTGGATGGACTGCTTCAAGTCCATTGTTTAGTCAGAGAAGGTGCCTTCATTGATGGGGTCATTTGGCCAGTTCAAAGTAAGAAGTTCTTGAATTTTCATAGCTGCCGAGCCTGTTAGAGATTATTTCTCAATCCCAGGGTGATCAGCTTAGGATAGGAAGGGAGATGTATCTGCAAATTGTAGGCGAGGAAGATGAAACGACGAGAGAGGACTGACCTAGAGGCCACATGGGGTTGGGTGCAGGTGGGGTGACCTGGTCTGAATCTTGGCTCTGGTGCTCAGTAAACTCTACAGCCCCAGAAATTCATGTAACCTCTTCCTGCCTTTGTTCTCTCATCCAATAAGCCTATGTATAGAATGAAGATTAAATGAGCTAATGTGCGCTATGTAAGGGACTTAGCACGATACCTTGCATGTACATAGCGCCCGATAAACAGTCAAGCGATGATCTTCGTTGTTTTTAGCCGTAGCAGCCTGCAAGAGAGTAGAAAGGAGGACCATAGCATTTGACAGCTTGGCTCTGTTTTCGTGCAGTTCCATATCTACACAGAAGTGAAGGTGGCTCACCAGCGCTCCAGTGACGGAGGCCAGGGTCCCTCAACTTGCAGAGGCCACGTGACAAGTTGAAGGCATTCGTACTCTCATTAACAGTGGCCCATGCCAGGGATGACACACTGAGGGATCATGGGATCTTTTAAACCCCAAATGGGAGTTTGCTGTCTGGGTAATGAGTTTGTCACATCCCCATGACTCTGGGCAAAACCTATGCGGCTTATTCTTGCTGGAACCATTGTCATCGACTAAGTTGGGGAATGTCAGTCAAGAGACAGAGAATTGCGGGTGTCCAGACATCCCACAGTGCAAAGGAAGTGATGGGAAGGGGGTCCCTGGACTTGCCTTGTTCTGTAACTTGGGCTGTCGCGCTGCTTTTGGTCGGTTTCCCTGCCAGCTTTAGCCTGTGTGACATCATTTGCTGATTCCCAACCTACAGCTCTAAAGCTTCCTCGTTTCATCTTGCTTGCCTACTGAGGAAGGAGTAACTGCAACATTATTTTTTCAGGTTAGACTTACTAGCACAACATTCCACTATGTGGTTAAGAAGGTGAATAGCTCAGTCTGTCACCTTTTGATTTGACAGTGGGAGAGACCTTTAGAGCTACTTCATCGTGTAATTTACTTATAATGCTGTGCAGGAGCCGCCTGTAGGGCCGTCCTGTGACTTTGGGTCCTGACATTTGGCCTTGTAGATTGAGCACCGCTCAACCTGCGTGATGTCAGCCAGCTGAGCAGGTGTACACGGGAGCTATTGGGTTTTCGATTTGTTTGGGGAAAACTGTCCTCAATTCAAAATGTAATTTGATTTATGAATATTTGGGGGTTAATCCTAAAGGGAAGTTAAAGTAAATCATTTGTAATTATCCTTACTGCCCTTATCTGACCACGTGAGGATGGCCTATAATCGTATTAGGGAACAAATTTAGGACTGCCGCTAAGCATCATCGTGAGCCTCTAGAAAATAGGTGACTTGAATTAATTAAGCAATAATACTGCGACCCTTCCACAATTTAATCCTACATAAGGGAAATGCCTATCGACCAGGATATATTTTATAGTTTTTCTAAAATTAGCTGTTGGAGGCTCATCTAGACCCAAATGTGTTTTAGTCCGAAACCAAAATTTTTACTTTTTAAAATGTGAGTTGCAACCAGTATGCATCGAAACATTATTTTTGTTGTGTGTAGCATTTTCCTTTGCTTCAGCCACACCCCAGGACCAGCTCTTCCCTCCCTTGGCCTGCATTTTCCGGCCCCTGTGTGTCTTCATTCCCACAGTAAAGATAAGTTGGACATGTATTATTCCAGAGTGTTTCCTCTCTGTTTCCTTCAAAACATCACAGTCCCTAGTAGATTCACAAGAAATACATACTGAACAACGGAAATTTATTTGGCAGATGTTACAGAGAAATTACCCATTGTGACAAGAAGCGAGTAAAAGGACCTCAGAGAGGTGACAGGTCATGAACCGATTTTGTGCCTGAGTAAGATTGAGAACTAACTAGCTAACGTTTATGGTGGGCTTACGATGGGTCAAGTGCATGTCATAAGGTACCGCATTCAATGTAATCCTTATAATAACCCTCTGCCGCAGGTTTTTGATCTCATTTTTTAAAGACTTTTTTTACAGCTGTTTTAGATTCACAGCAGATTTGAGGGGAAGGCCCGGAGATTTCCCATATACACCCTGTGCTCACACATACACAGCTTCCTGCCTCGTCAGCATTCCCAGCAGACGGGACCATCCTTACAGCTGAAGAGCCTCACTGACACGTCACATCACCCAGAGTTCACAGTTTACATCAGGGTTCCCTCTTAGTGTTGGGCGTTCTGTGGATTTAGACAATTGTATAATGACACGTATCCATCACTACAGTATCGTACATAGTAGGTTTAATGTCCTAAAGTGCTTCCGTGCATGAGCTGTTGACCCCTCCCTCCCTTCTAACCCCCGGCACCCACTGATCTTTTTACTGTCCTCATAGTCCTGCCTTTTCCAGAGTTCCATATTGTTGGAATTATATAGTATGCAGCCTTCTCACATTGATTTTTTTTCACCTGGATTATACATTTTAGATTCCTTCATGTCTTTTCATAGCTTGATAGATCATTTCTTTTTAGGGCTGATTACTAGTCCATTGTCTGGATGGACCACCATTCATTTATCCATTCACATACTGAAGAACATCATGGTTGCTTCCAGATACTGACAGTTGTGATTAAGCTGCTATAAACGTGCACGTGCAGGCTTTTGTATGGGCATTAGTTTTCAACTCCTTTAGGTAAATACCAAGGATTGTGGTTTCTGGATCACCCGACGGTATGCCTCAGTTTTGTAAGAAACCGCCCAACTGGCTTCCTAAGTAAGTGTACCGTCTTGGGTTTGCCCAGCAATGGAAGGAAGTTCCTATTGCTCCATCCTCACCAGCTTAGTGTCCTCACTGTTCTGGATTTTGGCCACTCTAATATGTATAGAGTGGTTCGGTCTCATTTTTCAGGTTCTCATTTTTCTTGGATAAGAAAAATGAAGCATAGAGTACTTAAGCAACTTACTTGCAGTCACATGCTCATACCTGAAAAGCTGGGATCTAAATACATTTGTTGGAACTGTAACCACACAGCCAAGGCTTGCAAACACTTCTAACCACCGCATCCCACCCCTTTCTCTGGAGAGACAGTTTTCCTCAAATTTAAAAATAGAAGACTGCCCTGTTCTCCTTATGCGTTGGTTTATATTGAAGGTAAAAGGAGGCACTGTATCTAAATGTACTTTGAAAATTGCAAAGTTCTGTGAATATAGGTAGTCACAGGTTCTATTATTCGGAAAAGATGAGATCATTTTGAGTACCAGGTGTAACACCAAGTCTTTACATGACTTTAAATCAATTTCGCTAGACCTTAGATTCCTGATCTATAACATAAAATATGGCTACAGTTTAAGCATTACTATGTGACATGTGTGCTGTGTGTTAACAAAATAAAAATTGCAGCATCTGAGGCCCTGGAGATGGACAGGGGGTAAAAGATACTCAGTGGCGATAGTTGTGCCTGCAAGAGGCAAGGTACAATGGGTCAAATGCAAAGACATGAGAGGAAAGAATAAAAGTTGAGATGCTAAGTTGATATGAACCTCTGTCTGTCTAAAGGAAGATAGCATGATGCTTATCACAAGAATCTCTACCAGGAGAAAATGATGCCAGTGAGAAACACAGACGGCCTCCTTGTACCTGCCAGATAAGTGTGTGGCCCCATAATCAATGAGATTTCCCATCAAGTGTGCAGGTGCAGTTGGAGATGCCCCTGGTTTCTTCATTTTTCCATAGAGCATGTCTTTTTTTCTTTTAGCTTCTTAGGATGAAATTATTTAACCCATTTGAATAACTAATACATTGAGTCTTGCTGACTATTCATTGAATAGTCATATATGATCAGTTATTTTGGTAGATACTGGCAATGATCCTGTTTTTTTCCCTGACATTTATGGAGGTTCTGTGTTTGTGTCAGTTTGTAGCTCCATATTGAATCACTGGAACTTTATAGCAATGAAACTCACTCACTTTGAAACTGACGATGTGCTGTAGATGGGCTTTTTTGTAATTTATGAATTGGATATTAGCGTATATTGCAACCTTCTCATTTTCATCATCCCTAAAGGTAAAATCTACAATCCATTTTACAGGCAATTTTAAGTATAACATTCTTCTTTTTCTGTGCTGTAGTTCTACTATGTGCATTAGAGAAATGTCTTCCCTACTCCCTTTTCAGAGAGCTCACTTCACACAAAAGTTATTTTGATAGAGCGGAATGCTGTGTCAGTATCTCCAAGTCTTGTACCACCACGATTCCAGAAGCACCATTATTATTAATGTCTTAGTCCACTGATTCTAGAAAAGCTCAACAGGAGCAGACAAAGACATTTGCCAATTTTGAGAACACAGACAGAAATATTTGGCTTGGGGAACTGCAAGAACAAAGCAGTGAGGTGGAGGAACTCAATGCGCTCTTCCAAATACAAGGATGTTTCCGACGGCTTTAATTGTACCAACAGCAGATGCTTCCTATGGAAGGTTACTTTGCAAAAACATGAAATAAAATAAACCTACTAATGGAAACTTTCTAAGTCCCATTTTGAACTGGGCATCAGAGAAAGCTAAATAGATACCGCGGGGATCGGGGAGTGACGTGTTTTTTTCTGCAGAGTGGTTTTATTGAAGCATCATTTGATGGTTCACATTCTGATGGGTGGCTGGCCATCCATTAAGATCCCTTCCCTAAGGGGTACAATTGCCCATTCAAATATGGATCAACAAGAGAGTAAGGCTTTGATTTAGTTCACAAACACTGCCAGGTCCATTTCTTGCAATGTGTTATTTAAGAGCCGCTTGCAGCATATGGGAGATAATAATTGCTGGTATTATCAGGTGGAATGTTGTAACAAAGAGTCCACAGATATCATGTAATGAGCTCTCTGAGAGAGAGAAGGTAGTTTTTGGAAACCTCAGGCTCTTCGCTGTTGGCTGCCAAATAGTGTTTTTGCAGATTACCGTCACAGAATGCTCTCAGAAGTACTCTTTGGTGGACAGTAAAAAATGCAAATGGAAGTTCATTCATGGAGTAATGATTGCTTTGGACGGATCCTGAAGTGTAATGTGTCGTAAACACTAAACGATCAACCTTATTTATGTGGCCCCCGTTTTAGTTACTCACCAACTATTGAGATGATTTTCAGCAGGTCGTGTAGACGTATTTCTTAATTGCACGTTACTGTTGTGGGTGAGTGAACATTCTCTCTCCTAGATACAGAGGATATAGGTTTGAAACACTATTATATTCATTCAAGAAAGGCTGCCTAGTTGACACGGTTGCTACTGGCAGGACCAGTTCCAGAGGACCGAGCTCCTAAGGCAGCTGGGCCAGCCCAGAGGCACTGGGGCTCCTTCCAAGCAGACGCCACTGCGTCAGGTTTAGGAATTTCTCACTGCCTGGGATCCCAGACCTCTCCTCCCAGTCAACCTGTGCTAGATTTCACCCAAATGTGATCATGAACTCTGAGTCTGTTGTCAGTCTGTTCAAATGTGGAGCTACCATCCTACCAACATCTGAATTTGAACTTCCTTTCCTCTCTCACTATTGCACCAGCTTGGAACTGGTGTCCATCCCTCGCCTTAGTGGACTCGGACTTCACCCCACCTGTGAGTTGCCCTTTGCATTCTGCTTTTCCCAACTGCTGGTCACAAGTTTGCTCGGTCACGTAGTCTAGACGTGTAATTCACATGTAGATGACACATCAAACCATTGCGCACACATTAGTCATTAAAATTGACCCAATGCAGGCAACTATAGGAAGAAAACTTCCAGTTGAACTCATATGGAACCCATTTGCCTCTTGAGGGGGGAAATAAAGCTTTTAAATTATACAATGGAAAAAAAAAAAACCCCCCTGACCCAATCTGAGTTTTCTCAGTGAACAGTGTTGTGCAGTGGTGACCAAGCCATGGAAATTGTCTTCAGCAAGAAGTAAAATAAAATGATTTTGTAGAGCCTTTAAAACATTGTTGATGCTGTATTAGGTAACATCCAGGAGACTTACCTGGGAAAAATAAAATCTGTCATTATTTGTAAGTCAAAAGGATGAACCATATTGTGTGTGTGTGTGTGTGTGTGTGTGTGTGTGTTTCCCAACTTTGCCTAGCAATTTTCTCTTGTGAACGTGGAGGTCTTCAAGAAGACCCCTGGCTTTGATATTTCTTTTCTAAGTACTCATTTTTACTCAGTAGACCCGTAAGTGAGCCATGGATTAGGATAAAAGCAGTTTGTCCATAGGCTCATTTAATTCTGAAGATTGTCCAGTAAAAAAGAAAAAAGGAAGCAGTGTCTCCCACGTGTGAGAAAGCTGAGTGCACTAAGCAATTCAGTGTTTTCCTGTAACCGGCAGTGAGTTTTTTGTCCTTTTTGAGTATGATACCCACCCAGTGCCCTACTGTAACGACAAACACCAGATGAAACTTCCTTCACAAGGCGAAAGTGGCTGCAGGGGAACATCCTTATTTTCGAGACATTGGGCACAGAGATTTTCACTGACAGTAAGTCATAATGCCGTTGTTCTTATACTGCGAGGTTAGGCACACCTGTTTGAATAAGCTGTGTATGTGCTAAGCCTCTTGGCTGGCTTTGAGAAACATTTTTGTCTTTCTTCTCAACAGTGAAAAATCAGCTCAGAAATGGAGGTAAGGGAGAAACACGGCTTATGGGAAGAAGAAAACATTTAACAATAGGAAGGAGAAAAATCCTTTCTACATCTTAGGAGGTGCTTTCTTTAAAGAGAAGAAAATCTGCTTTTCTGTGTCTGAGTTAAACTGTCTGAGGCCTTCAGTCTGCACTGTAGAGTTATCCAAACGGAGCCCATCTCTACTGAGAAATCGAAATCTAATCCGTTGTAAGGAATTTGCTTTTTTTTGTATGGACCACTAAGATGGAAACTTCCAGCTGCGTTCCCCTGCTCCTGCCGAGGTTGGAATTGAAATTTCTTCTCGCAGTGATGGAGCTGCAGGAGAGGTACCAGTCTCTCACTCTGCATGCTGAGGGGAGCAGCATGGCCCTGACTCAGACTGACTTGGCATGGATTTCCTTTCAGCAAATTAAAATCTGCCTCCCTTGACCAGGCGAAAAATAGGATACCGTCACATTTTGCTGTATCTTACCAGGGTACCGCTGGCATCCACCCCTCAAAAAAAAAAAAATCCTTCTCTAAAGTTTTTTTTTCAGATTTGAGAGATTGTTTTTAAGGTTTGTCTGCGTTTCAAACTTTCTTTCCCTAAAAATGAAAAATCAGTTTGGGAGAGTCGATAAAGGGCCATATTTAAAATGGTAGTTTGTGTTCTGGAAAAAAATCTTGTATTGTGATGGTAAAAGTGGTTCACCATCTCCATGGAAGAAAAATGGCACGTGATGATATAATTGACACCCATGCATCCATCATTTTTTCTACTCTTATAGGTCATCTGCTGTGCGTGGTCATGGGTCAGATTCTGGGGCAAATACAGAAATGAATAAGATGAGACTTTGTGATGGTTAATTTCATGTGTCAACGTGACTGGTCCATGGGGTGCCCAGGCAGCTGGTTAACCGTTATTTCTGGAGGTGCATGTGAAAGATTGGCATGTGTTTCTTTGTTTTTTTATTTTGGATATTTTATTTATTTATTATTAGTTTTTTCAATCTTTGATGTCATTTGCTTCCAGCATTTTAAAAAAAATTTTATTGGAGTATAGTTGATTTACAGTGTTGTGTTAGTTTCAGGTGTCCAGCAAAGTGATTCAGTTATACATATACTATACCTATTATTTTTCAGATTCTTTTCCCATATAGGTTATTACTGAATACTAAGTTCCTTGTGCTATGCAGCAGGTCCTTGTTGGTTATCTATCTTATATATAGTAGTGTGTATATGTTAATAACCAAGCTCATGATTTATCCCCCCACAGACACATGTTCCCTTTGGTAACCATAAGTTTGTTTTCAATATCTGTAAGTCTGTTTCTGTTTTGTAAATAAGTTTATTTGTATCATTTTTTAAATTAGATTCCACATATAAGTGATATCATAATGATATTTTTCTTTCTCTGACTTACTTCACTTAGTGTGATAATCTCTAGGTCCATCCATGTTGCTGCAAGTGCCAGTATTTCATCTTCTTCATGGCTGAGTAATATTCCATTGTCTATAGATACCACATCTTCTTTATCCATTCCTCTGTTGATGGGCACTTAGGTTGCTTCCATGTCCTGGCTATTGTAAATAGTGCTGCAGTGAACATTGGGGTGCATGTATCTTTTCAAATTATGGTTTTCTCCAGATATATGCCCAGGAGTGGGATTGCTGGATCATATGGTAGTTCTATTTTCAGTTTTTTAAGGAACCTCCATACTGTTCTCCATAGGGGCTGCACCAATTTACATTCCCACCAACAGTGTATGAGGGTTCCCTTTTCTCCACACCCTCTCCAGCATTTACTGTTTGTGGACTTTTTGATGTTGGCATGGTCATCCTGACTGGCGTGGGGTGATACCTCATTGTAGCTTTGATTTGCATTTCTTTGATAATTAGTGATGTTGAGCATCTTTTCATGTACTTTTTGGACATCTGTGTGTCTTCTTTGGAGAAATGTCTATTTAGATCTTCTGCCCATTTTTCATTTTTGATTGGGTGTTTGTTGGTGGTGTTTGTTTGTTTGTTTGATATAGAGCTGCATGAGATTAATCCCTTTTTAGTTTCGAGATTAATCTCTTGTCAGTCACTTCATTTGCAACTATTTTCTCCCATTCTGTGGGGAGATCAGCATTTGAATTGGTAGACTCAGGAAAGCACAGGGCCCTCCCCAGGGTGGGTGGGCTGCATCCAATCCCTTGAGGGCCTGAACAGGACAGCAAATCGGAAGACAGCTGAACTCACTCTCACTGCCTGACTGTTGAGCGGGAACACAGACCTTCTCCTGCCTTTGGCCCCCCAGCTCTCAGATCCTTAGAACCACACCACCGGCTTTCTTGAGTCTCCAGGTTTTAGACGCAGATCATGGCATGTCTCAGCCTGCATGGTTGGTTCTGTTTCTCTGGAGGCCCTGTCTCATACAGACCTGCTCCAGGGCTTCTCAAAGTAGGGTTAGGGAACTGCTCGTGATTTAGAAGAAATCATTTTGATATTTGCATGTAGGAGGCACTCTTTCTCTTGATAGGAAGAAACTGCATTTCAGTAGATTCTGCCAATTGAAATCTTTCATCAAAACTACTATGAAAATTAGAAAGGATACAGATCAGTGTTCAAATACAAAAATAATGATAATCACTAATATTTATTGTATGAAGTCTCTATATATGTACACAAGACACTGAGTGTTTTAGAAAATTATTTATTAAAGGGTCTTGTGATCCCTATGGAACTTTTATTGAAGTGATTCCCTGAAAGAAGAGATCCCCTGTTTTTGGAGAATTGGAATCACACCATGGGCCCAGAAAGAAAAATCAGCTGCAGATGCCCTAGGATTAGATGGTGAAGACTAGAGTTGAGATGATTGCTTGGATAGGAACTTGGAACAAGTCTCTTTCATAAAGTTGTTTTAGTTCCAGCTTTTTCAGTTATGGCTGAAAAGACAGGCTTGGAAAGTCTTCAGTGGTGATGTGCAGTATTGATTGTCAAATATTTTTTAGGCTGAAGACACCTCGGTGCTTGGTTAAATGAATAATAGAAGAGAAGGAAAAGATGAAAAAATACTAGAACAGGCACCCCTGGCTCCTGGAGTTCAAAGGCAAGGGCAAAGATTTGATATTTGGCACAGTGTTTTGGAATTGGTTTGGGGAATGTACAAAAGTTTAATTAACAGGGATGATTAAATTTCATGAGTGTAAGAGATAAGCAATCTTAAAGAATTTTAAATTGAGTTGGGGGTGGGGAAATGGAGAAGTAGGCAAAAGAAGTACCAGGGAGAACAAAATATAATTTTCTAAGCGTTTTAATCAATGAGCCCAAGCGATTAGTCCAGGGACCTGGGGTCTTTAAGGTAATTAGGACACAACAGAAAGGTGAAACACAAGAAGGATCTGTGAATTTGTAATGCTATCAAACATTGCCAGCTGCTAGAGAAATGTGTAACCCTGGAACGCTGGCTTGTGTCATCCTGAGAAGCAAGGATGGCATCTTTTCTTCTTGACCTTGGAAACACCTTTTGCTTTCTATGGAAACCATCCCAGTGTTTCTAGGTGAAAAAAGGGACTGTAAAGGTTAATAAATCAGAATGACAACAGAAGTGATAAAAATGTGAAAGAAATACGTGGGTGCACATTTTCAAGTCTAAAAATTCTTTGAAGCTAGAGAAACCCTTAGCTATAGTGCTTAAGCTCTAAAAGATAGTTTAAAAACCATGGGATCGGAGTGTTATATCCCTGTAAGTGATTCTGCACTGCTCAACTACCCTCCATATCATTGTATTTTGATCATTAACTGTACTGTAAAAGTATTATCTCCTTATATAATGTTAGTTTGCTACCATTTGCATATTCTTCATTGATTTGTTATCAACATTTTGATAGTAAAAAGTGCCTGTTTTAAATAATGAAAATGGAACAATAGGATTATAATACAGGGCATAGTGTTACAAATCCAGCAAGTAAAATGCTGCAGATGTTAGGTGGGTACCAAAGAGGAGGCAGATTTTTCTTTTTAAATTAATTTATTTTATTTATTTATTTTTCACCGTGTTGGGTCTTTGTTGCTGTGTGTGAGCTTTCTCTAGTTGCAGCGAGCGGGGGCTACTCTTTGTTGCAGTGCGCAGTCTTCTCATTGCGGTGGCTTCTCTTGTTACGAGCACAGGCTCTATCTAGGTGTGCAGGCTTCCGTAGTTATGACTCACGGCCTCATTAGTTGTGGCTCACAGGCTCTAGAGCGCAGGCTTAGTAGTTGTGGCTCGAGGGCTCTAGAGTTCAGGCTCGGTAGTTGTGGCACACAGGCTTAGTTGCTCCGTAGCATGTGGGATCTTCCCGGACCAGGGATGGAACCCCTCTCCCCTGCATGGGCAGGCGGATTCTTAACCACTGTGCCACCAGGGAAGTCCCAAGGAGGCAGATTCTTTAATGGGGGAGGATCAAAGAAGAGGAGATGGTTTTGGGGGATAAATAGGTTTCATTACCCTGTTAGGAGGGATAGAAGGGCATTTCAAAATGAAAATGATGGTTAAATAATAACATGGAAAAAATGTACAGAGCATGTCATGGGATTAACGTGCAGTTCAGTGAGGCTGGGTGGTAGGAGATGATGCTGGGAAGGAATATTGGAGTTAGGTTGAATATTTAGTGTAGGAGTTGGGGCTTTATCCTGTAGGAATGAGGAGACTTTGAAAAATGCTTTTGTAGAATTACTAGATAGTAAATTACTAAATTACTAATTACATTGCTCAAAAAAGCACACTGTATATTTTTCCCATCTGCTCAGCTCACACCCCACCTTCAACATCCACAGGTAACCACTTTTATTTGTTTCTATGTGTGTCCTCCTGAAGGCTCTTTATGCAAATGTAAATTATTATCTCTGCCCTTTTACACAAAAGGTAGCACTTTACACTTTTCCTATTTTGCTTTTTTTCCCTAAAAATATACATTTTAGAGCTTTCCTGTATTTTTTAAAAGCTAAATGCTTTGGAATTACTGTAGTTTATTCTACTGGTTTCCTACTGCTATCTTAGTGGTTTTAATCTTTTAAAAGCAATGTAAAACCATCAGTTTGCATGCAGCAAGGAAACCTCAAGAATAAATTGCAAGAACTGGGATTGTTGAGTTCAAAAGATACTGAATTTCTAATTTTGATAGTCATCAAGAATTGTCACCTGTAGGAATTATATTCATTTATATTCTGCATGGTACTTCTTTTTTAATAGCTTTACCAACAATGAGTGATCCAGCTTTCAAATTTTGGTAGTCTTATCGGTGAAATAAAGGAAGCTTGGAGTAGTTTAATAATCACTTTTCTTATTAAGAGTGGATTTGAGCATCCTTTTTGTATGTTGAGATTCTTTTGTGTTTATTTTCTATAAACTCACTATTCACTGCTTTTGCCTGTCTTTGATTGAGTCAATGGTCTTTTACTTATAAATTTAAAGGTGTTAATTATAAGTTAGTTATAGAAACCCTTAAAGGTCATATGAGTTGCAAATGTTTTATTTCCTAATAGATTGTTCGCCTTTTGACTTTTCTCACAGTGTTTGTTCGTTTTGTTTTCATACGCTCCTTAGTGGTTGGAACGGTCTACATTTTTCCAGGATTACACATACATTCTACCATTCTAAGTCTTTTGTTTAATACCAGCTCTTAAACTCTGATGTATTTTTTAGTTTATCTTGATGCAAAATGTGAGCTAATAAAACAAGTTATATTTTTATGTCTAATTAGTTGCCTCCAAATATACTATTTCTTAATAATCATCTTTCCTCAATTGACTTGCATTTTATGATGCATCTAGAATAGACGACAATTCTACCTCAGTTCAATTACAAATACCCTGGAGTTCTGATAAACACAGCAAGATTTTTCAAATGTATATTCAGGGAGTATCAATATCATGCAGAAGAAAATGTAAAAAATAAAAATAATAAAACCCAGGGAAATAAAAACAAGAAAAAGAAGGGAAATAGCCTTCTCACATATCACATGTATATTATCAAGCTCCAGTAATAAAACTGCATGATTTTATGAACCTCATGAATGATTTACAGCCCAATGGATCACCGTAGGGCTTCCAGTATAAAGTCTTTGAAGGGACACCAAGTCCTGTTGTCTGCAGCCGTGTTTGTTGCTAGATGTCTGTTTTGAGGATTCTGGAGCTTGGAAGTCACCTGTGTTTAAAAGGGGTGAAAGGTATGGAAAGACCGAGATAGAAGTGAGAGAGTATCTCCATGGGATCCCAGCAACTATTGAGAGATTGAAGGTGGGTGGTGAGGAATCGGTGGAGAAAGACGGCTCAGAGTTTTCTAACCTGGGAGGTGCTTTCAACCTCCTAAAACACGCTTGAGAGGAAGATAACCAGGAAGCTTTGCAGATCTGAGTCTGAGTTTCTGATTTAGAGTAACAGAGGTCAGCTTGGGAGTCAGTATCAGACCTTCAGTGTGGCAATGGAGTGACGATCCAGAGAGAGTAGAAAACAGGCAAAGACTAGGACCGAGGATGGAACTTTGAGACACATCTGCATTTAAGATATGGTAATGTGGAATAATCAGAGGGTTAGGAAGCGAATATGGAGAGAATCCTGGGTAAATACAGGGGAACAGGGCTGGAGGAAATAAGCTGGGGGTGGCCCTGCACTCTCTTCCATTTCTTGGGCTCTCGACAACAGTAATGTGATTGGGTCCCCCAATCTGTGAATGAAAAAATGGAGGCAAAAGAAGGGGATCCTGTATCGTTCAGAGCACATGAGAAGAGCCTGCAAGTGTGGAAAGAGGAATGTGTTTCTTTGTTTTCTGACGTCTGTCAGGAAATCACCCTAAAATAGGACAGAAAGGTCCATCTCTTAACGTTTCTGGGTCTCTCAGAGTATTTCCTCTGATCATAAGTTCACACTGGCAGGAATCAGGCTTTCTCTTGCTCGTCAGCCTCAGTATTTGTTTTCCATAAATTAAAATTCAATTAAAATCCAATCCGCCTCCCTTTACCTACAGTCCCGTGGCTGGTTCTGCTCTCGGAAGTTAATACACAGTCAGAGTAATAAACACCATGGGATCAACCAAGAAACTGAAAGTCATGGGTCTCTTACCTGAAGGCTCGAGCTGAGAACTGGCAGATCAGGTTTGATCAAACCCGGAGTTAATCAGAGGATTGGTTGACTATAGCAAGCTCCCATAATAAACCCTTTGAAGTGGAAACATGGAAACTCTAACAAGATCAGTCTAAATCAGGGATTGACATCATTTCAGAATTAGGTTGCCAAGATGCTGAGCCCATTCTTTTTCTGTTGTGCCAGGTGTGGAGGGTTAACGCCACCTAAGCATCCCTTCCTTTCCCAATAGAAGCTTCCCCAGTCATCAGGATACCATTGTTCCAATCGTGTTTCTCCTGTCATTGGATGTGATGATCAGTTATTCAGACCTAGGAGACATCATTAATGCCCTCAGGGAATATGGGGTCTATTGGAGCAGAAAATGAGAGGCAGTGTTAGATTACTGAACATTCTCAAGAGGGAAAATGGGAAGAAATTACTTCAGGATGAGTCAACCAAAGTAGGCAAATTTTGTTAACCAGAAGGTGAAAGAGAGGCACAAGCCATCTAGAAGTTGGGATTTGAAAGGGCACCAAAAGGAAGGTGGGAAATTCCAGACTTAGATTTGCCAAATTTCCTTGTGGATAGCCCTTTCTGATATCTACTTTGAACAAAAATATTATGAGATGCTCGTGACAGCTTTATATCTGCACGGGAGTCTAACTATAATAGAAGTTTTTTTTTTAATGTTTTGATGCTTTTGTTACCTATATAGTATGTATATCCTTTTTTATTTATTTTATTTTAATTTTTGCTAGAAGATACAGTTCAGTGCTGTCAGGTGAATCACTGCATTTAATTCTCTTTGCCTTTTGCTCTTTTTGCTTTTGTCTTATTCTTTAATTGTGGGCTGCTGTTTCTTGTCTTCCTCTTTTCTAAGAACAGTACATAAATAAGGTTTTTAAGAGTGCATTAAGAGGGCCATCAGGCTATTTTGTATAAACCCAAAAACACACAGAAGCATTTCAACACATGAGAAATAGAGCTGAAAGTAGAGCAAGTATTCATAGGATTAGGTACATTTTCTTTTGTTTTTGTTAGACTTACTAAATTGCTCCTATTAATATAATGTTCTCATGCATAATGTAACAGCTGAGAGCAAAGAGTAAAGTTTGAGAGCCCTACATCTTGAGAAGCTGCGTCACTCCCATAAAAGTGGGAAGCAGCTTGTGCCAAGTCCCCACACGCCACACTCTGACACACCTGTAATGCAAGGGTGGTGCAAACTGCCTAATTTCCTACAGCAAGTCATATCAAAATATTGCATCAAAGTTAATTAAATTTTTCAATATTTCTTGAGAGAAGAACAAGGTATTGTGATCTTAAAAATAGATCTGTAAACAGACGGAAGAGAGTTTGGGAGATGGGACTTTAATGAAACAAGAGAGGGAAAAATACATTAAGGAGGAAATCATAATGAATCATAGAATGTTAGAGTTTAAGCAGTCCTCAGAGACCATCTGTTCCAAGCCCTCATTTTAGGATGGGGAGGCTGAGGTCCATGCATGTTATGTAAGGTCACAGAGCGTCATAATGACTCAGATTCCTGCTCTGTGAACATAACTCTCTGGGAGAATGTTAGGCACTTGTGAATATTTCATTCATTTTTTTTTTCACCCACTAGGGTACTCTTGGGTGCTTTGAAATAGTAATTTCCCTACAGTAATCTTGAGCACAGAGGGTATCATACTGTGCAAAAATTAAGCTGGCCTTTAGAAATTACTCAAAATGGTCTAGGGTCTGGGATACTCAAACTTATAGCTTCAGAAATTCAATTTTGATCACTTACCAAGAAATGAACAGGCGCTGGGGGATTGACAGATGCAATACTGACTTATGTACCATAAAGATAAATGTGCTTCTATATGAAAAGTTGGAATTGGTGAATGAACTCTATAAAACGTGTAATTCTGTGCATGGAAATTACATTGGTAACAAGAATAAGATAATTCTAATTGTTGTCATGCCTCATGGTTAGGTCCATGCCGAAATCCCAGTTATGGCTAAAGCATCTTCATTAACATTGTGGCCTGACATGATATTCATATCTTCTTTGGGGACAAATGAAGAGTTTGTAGAAACTACCCTGTTTTGAGTAGTGGGGAACTTAGCCAATCCTTGCTGTACACAGTCTGGTAGTGAGAAGTGTTCTGATTTAAGACTCCAAAGACATGGGTTCTAGTCTCAGTTGTACTGTTGTGTAAGTACTATAACCCTGGGAAAGTCAAGAGATTGCTCTGAGCTTTAACTTTCTATCTCTGAAATGTGGAAATGGATCTTGGTGAATTCCAAAGTATTTTCCAAAGCTCACAGTCTGAAACTTCAAGGAGCATTCCTTTTCTAGACACCACAAGCCCTTATCTTCTTGACTCCCTGCTTTGTATTGACACCAGTCATGGTATTTCCATTGATTTGTCATAATTTAATGAGACACAGTATCTTAGTCAAGATCTTCTAGAGGGCAGGTTATCTGGCAATAGGAGGGATAAGGTCCTCCTTTAAAGTTGCCCCAGAGACCAAACTTCTGCAGCCTGTGTATGTTGGACATTGCCTCTCCGGCACCTACCATTCTTGTTTTGCAATTTCTCTAGTGCCCTCAGAGGCGGCCACCATGCTCCACAGTTGTAACACTTCTCGTTGCCCTCATATTGATGGAGTTCCATGAGGACTTGCTCTCACGTGGACTTGGCCTCCACGCACACTGCATCTCAGCTAACCACTGGTGAAGCTGACGCAGAGTTGATGCCACTGCTCACCAGAAGTTATTACCATCTTGTTGAATGCTATGGACTGAATGTTTGTGTCCCTTCACATTCATGTGTTGAAGCCCTGATCCCCAATGTGATGGTATTTGGAGGTGGGACCTTTGGGAGATAAATGGGTTTAAATGAGGTCATGTGGATGGAGCCCCTTGATGGGATTAGTGCCCTTATAAGAACAGGAAGAGCCAGAAGGACCTCTCTCTCTCTTTGCCTCTCTCTGCCTCTCTCTGTCTCTCTGTCTGTCTCTGTCTCTCTGTCTATCTATCTTTTTCTCTCCATGCATGCACAAGGAAAGGCATGTGAGGACATACCCAGAAAGAAGGCTTTCACCAAGAACCCAACCATGGTGGCACCCTCACCCTGATGTCAGACTTCCAGCCTCTAGAACCATGAGAAATAAGTTTGTTGTTTAAGCCACCCAGTCCATGGTGCTTACTATAGCCTCCCAATCTAAGACACATACATCCATAAAGGGCTCCAGCTGCTTTTGGGTAGATGAGTAATCCTACTGCAGAGTTCCATCTCAAGGGCCTGCTTTTTAGAAGCACTCTGGCACCAATTGTCTTAGCCTGGGTCTCCCATGAAGCAGAGCCCAAGGAGAATCTCAATCTGTTCTCAGTTTACTTGGGAGTTTCAAGGTTAAGGGTATAGATGAAGGGAAAGTATGAGAGAAGGAAACACATGGTCCTCTTGTTACTGCACTGGCTGCCACTTCACCAAGAGCTGGGAGAGAGGCAGTGGGTTTGTGGGCAGGTGTGTTTCTTGGAGTGTGGGATTGTGAATGTGTGCAAGTGGGAAAATCACACACTCAGCTCAGAGTGATACACAGAGGGGAGAAAGAAGGCTCATCAGTGCACTTGGTTTCTTCTCACCTCACCTCTCCCATTGGCTGCACCCGCCCCCCCAGGGCAGGTAGTTTCTCCCAGACTCCTCTGTTGTATCTTCTGATGCCGTGGGTGCCTCTGAGGATACCACATGCCATCCGATGGTGGGCCCTTTCATCTACACCCAGAACGCCAGGGTAGGCATGTGGGGCGTGAGGGTCTTGAGGCCCAGGGCTCAGTCAGACGGTCACCATTTGGAAAGCATGGCAAGATGCGACAGAGGAGATGGTGCAGTTCCAGACTCGGGTGGACTCTTCAGAAACAAGGAAGACTTTGAAAAACTCTAAAAATGCACATAGCATTTTTGTTTACACACTAGCTCAAGTCCCAGAGCTCTACTGGCCAGCATAGAGCTGATAGTTAATAACACTGTATTGTACACTTAAAAATGTTAAGAGGGTAGTTCTTATGGTGAGTGTTCTTATCACAAAAAATAATTATAAACGAAGAGGGCAGGAGGAAATGTTTGGGGGGGATGGATGCTTACAGCAGAGATTGTGGTGATGGTTTCATAGTGTGTACTTATCCCCGAAGTGTCAAGTTACATACATTCAGTATGTGCAGTTCTTTGTATGTCAATCATACCTTAGTAGAATGGTTTATTATTGTTGTTATTACTGTTATTATTTTCAGTGAATTGCTTTGTAGTTAATGGAGCAATCTCATCACGGGTCATATCTTGTTTGTTTTAACCTGGAGACAGTTAATCCAGGATGATCTGGTTAGTTCCACCAGGAGAGATAGCTGTTTGGCTGCCTTAATTTGAAGTTGTCTTTCTGACCAGTTCCTTCTTTTCCTGAAAGGGTGATAATAGATAAAGATCAGCAGAGTAAATGTGTGAAAACTAGGATATAGACTTACCTGTGAGGCCTTAAAAGAGTCAGCATCCTTTGCTGTGCCTCAGTTACTCACTGTAAGTCAGATGCAAAACCTGAAGACCCCTGCGTTTTCTGCAGACTCAGGCATCTAATGCCTCCTTGTCATTTGTACACCTGGTGGCTCCTCACTCTTGGGACTCTGGGATTTTGACTTTAGGCTGAAGTCTGCTGATGGACTGAATAAAATGCTTGGTTTTCTTAGAATGTTAGCACATAAAGAGATCTTAACGCAAACCCTTCATTCGAGAGATGAGGGTATTGGGGGCTAAAGAATTTCTGACTATCCCAAATATATGCAGTGCTTCTCTTAGAAAATCCTTCTTTTTCTTATGGTTTAGGGAGGAAATATGCCATCAGCTTTCCCCAAGTAGCAAAGAGTCAGCCAGCTGTGTGGAAAAACAAATAAAAAGATATTTTTGTCTTTTAATATGAAAATTATCTTGTACCTAAATATCTCCCTAAATATTAATTCCTAAGTGATAAGCACATGAAGTCTGAGGATTTTAAGAGTAAAGTAAAAGATGATGGCCATCCAGACAGCATGAAGTGAAATCATAAGTAAGACAAAATCTCACTCCCACCCCCCGTCTTCCTAAATCACCTTTCCTCTTGGTAATAGGCTCGGGACTGAGTTGGAAGATTTTCAAGAAGACAAAATCAGATAATGTCATTCTCTTCCCAGAGAAATAGCTGTACATTTCCTCTGGCTGAAAATTCCCATCAGCCAATGGATTTTGCCAATATCAATACTGATAAAAAAAAGAATATTATCCCCAAACTCTACAGTTCTAGATGAAAGGGCATGATATTCTGAGAAATTGGTTTCTAGGGCTTTAAATTGTGTGTGTAGTACGTGTGTGTGTGTATGCGCACGCATGTGAAATAGGGTAGGATATATATCTAGAGAGAAAGAGGTGGTACGTATAGGGTGCTGACAGTAATGTCATCAATTAACAGAATCTGTAGATTGAAAGTGATCTTAGAGGTCATCTAGACGAATCTTCCAATTTCAATGGAGGTCAAAGTGAGGCTCAGAGAAGTGGCTTGATAATTAGGAACATACACATAATGACCATTTAATTTTCGAGTCTTGAAGCCTTCTGCTTTAATTTTTGCTAGGGTGTGAAAAAATAGTCGCGCATAAAGGAATAATTAATGAGCAAAGAGAAAGTCTCCATCCAATAAAGGAATAGAGGCATGTATTCTGCCCATGTTTTATAACTTCTTTCTCCAGCTCCTTCTGTTGCATTATTTAAATGGTAGAAACTGTCTCCCTGAGAGTTGGTGTATTGAATTTCCCTGCATGTGTTCTGAGAGATTGAGTTCATTTGACTGTTGATTCTTTAGTGCAGCGAGGTATCCCAGAAAGAGATGGAGCGGTAATTTAATTGAAGACCTTAGCATCCATTTTGGCCCTTCTTTTCAGATGCCCATGTAGTATTCCAGCATAGCCATGGTATCCTGCGGACTCCAAGTGAAAAATATATTACCGGGGCTCCCAGACTTTACACTCATGCAGTACAGTTTTATAGCAAGGTTCAGTTGATCACAAAATAAATGGACCCAAGCAATACACTCTGGAGAATGTGACTTGACACTGTAACCATTAGGGAGAAAAGCGCCCAGATATCCACGGAGTTGTGGGAAAGAGAATCTCTTACAGCATCAGGGTGACTTAGCAGGGACTCCTGTGTCTCTGTGGTGATGTGCTGCTCCTGGAATATTCTCGGCCCAGTCCTTCTACTCTGCAAAGCCCTTTTGTTGATGACTCAGCACTTACTATTTATTCTAAACATTGATTTATATAGATTTCAATTCAGCCCCTTTGTGAAAAGTCCCACCTGTGTTTTGTAGCCAGCTAAATCTTTTAAAAAGTATTTTTAGATACATTTATGTGTATCTACATACATCATGCACACATGCACCTATGTAATTACGTACAAACACATATTTATATACATACATATATGAACCAAAAATAAACTAGATTATTCATTTCCTTGGGTACTTTTGAAAAATAGTTGATGAGATATTCCTGAAGTCAGGGCGATACTGGAAAATTCCACCAGAGGGCAAGTCCAAAACCAGGTTTTTGTGGGAATGGGCAGACATGGCTATTGGGGACACCAAAGAGCTTGAAACTTTTCAGTGAAATAACTAACCCTTACTTTCCCCACACGTTGGATTTCGCCTCTGCAATTAGCGCCCCGCAATGGAGTTCTGTTCAGTTAACAATCCCTGATGAGAGGCTGATTAGGACAGGCCTGCATGTAGCTACCTGGATCCCCATCCCTGCAAGCCCAGCCTTCACACCCTGTGGACCACTCGTCCACACACGATGCTCTTCCGCACCGCCGAATCCCCCAGCGAGGCCGCTTCCTGAGGATGGGTTTTCCTCTCACCAGCCCATTCACAGCATTTGCTCAGAGCCAGTCTACTAAAGAGAGACGTTCTAATATTTTCTTCTTGTCCTTTCCAACTCCAAACTTTTCTGTGAAAATATTTCTACCACGTCAGAGTTTATAGCATTTGCATTTTGTACTATGCTGTAATCAGTGCTTTGATTTGTCGTCTGTAGATTGGAAAAAATAGTTGGAATGCTGTCATTCTGCTCTACATAAATATTATTTGTTGCAAAGTCACATAGCAGGATTGGACCTGTAGGGCATCCAGTGTCGTTCAACAGTTCAACACCATCAGCTCTCTGATGTGTGACGCTGAACACCTGAGAAAAATCTCACAGTGATGTACTTGATTGGCTGCTCGAAAGCCCACCACATTTTAGATTTAAAATAATAACAATAGTAATAATAACAACAAAAATGACAACAACTGTGAGCCTCAGTTTTGCAGAATAGGCACTTGGAATAATACAGGTTGTTAATAGCTGACCATCCCCCTCTTGGTTAAGTTCTGGATGCTTTGCTGTTGCCATGGAAGCAGGAGCTCCTCTGAGAGAAGGGGGTTCTGCATCACTTCCCTGGGACACACATCATGAATGTCTGCTGGACTTCTAAGCACCTGCCCCCACCCCCATGACCACAGTGGCTTCCTTAGTTACTAAACTTAGGACTTTCCACTCCACTAGGCCAAAAAATCAAGACCCTGTTACCAGAGGAAAATCTCATTGGCTCCCGATGCTTGTATTTAGCTGTGATTTTATTTGTCCATGAAGAAGAACTGAGGATTTATGGAAACTTTTGCTGAAAGGTCTATCAGCGTTGACTGACTGGAAGATCTTCAAAAAGTGCTCCAAGATCCTCCAGACGTTGTCATGTCCCAAATCAGGGTCATGGATACTCTAGCAGTAAAAGATGCAAAAGACACCAATATTAGTGCCCAAATATATATATATATATATATATATATATATATATATATATATATAAAATCCCATGAGGACAACTAGGGGAAACTGGAAATGGTTAACAAGTCAGTGCTTGTTTGTTCGTGTGTTTCTTCTCCTGGTTGCACTTATTGGCAGGAATGGAACAAAACAATAGAATTAAAGATGTTAAGGGTCCATATGGGTCTCTTCCTTGCTCTATCAAGAAAAGCAAGGCAGCGTGCTGTTTTTTCCTTATGATAAAATGCTTGCTCGTTTTACAAAATACAGGAACCATGGATAAGCAGAAAGACATGAAAAACTCCCAAAAGCCCACCATGCAGAGGTAATCTGTTAATATTTTAATTTAATAATAATAATGTCCATTGATTCATTCCGACAATGAGTTCATAATACAGATCTTGTCAAATTGCTTTTTCCCTTAAAAATACTATTCGATCATTTTCAGGTCAATATAATTTCAAATTAATAATTTACTCCTTCAATTTATAGTCTAGTAAAGACATAGGATTCTATTCTATGTATGTATCATAACTTTTAACCAATATTGTATCACTGGACATTTCATTTTTAATAGTACTTAAAATACTGTTATGTAACAGTATTTTGCACACGTACATTATGATTTCCTTAAAGAAATTCCTATAAGCAAAATTTCTAGTTCACAAGCTTTGTTGTTTTGTTTTTAACATATTTTAAAATGGCCCTTGAACTTTGATTTTTACCAGTGCAGTGTAAGTTTGCATTTTTTATATCCTTCTGAATGGCGGGCATTAGAAATATTTCTTTTTATAGAAGAAATTTAGTCATATTTTATTTATTTGTTCTTTTTTTTTGGAGCAAATAATTTTTATTATTCTTTTTTCTTTTACAAATACACCGAAGCATCATGCAGTGCTGCCAGCATTGGATGCAATCCTGGGCCACAAGTCCGCACATTCCTTTGCAACTGGTCCTGTGATGGCAGAACCTTTCATCTCGCCTTTATTGTTTACTATGACCCCTGCGTTATCTTCAGAATAAAGAAACACACCATCTTTTCTCCGGTATGACTTTCGTTGTCGAATTACCACTGCTGGATGTACCTTCTTTCCGAGCTCTGGTTTGCCTTTCTTGATGTGGCCGTCACCATGTCACCCACACCAGCAGCAGGAAGTCTATTCAGTCGTCCCTTGATCCCCTTCACAGAGATGATATACAGATTTTTGGCTCCTGTGTTGTCAGCACAGTTGATCACGGCTCCAACCGGAAGACCCAATTTGGGAAGACCCAAATCCGGAATTTCGCACCAGAGGACCCACCACGTCCTCGCTTCAACATCTTGAAGGCCGGAAAGGGACAAAAACAAACAAACAAAAAAAACTTGACTAGTTCGTAAAGCTAGTTTTAGTTTAATTGGTTTTCTAGGTTCCAAAACGAAAAGTGGCATTAAAAACTTATACTTGAGCAATGATCATTACAACATTACCCAAAGAGGGACACACTATGAAATGCAGCTTCAATTTTGTGTTAATATTTTCAGGATCCTTCCTTAGCCTAATTCTTCTCCTTCACCCTTTTTTTGGGGGGAGGGGATGCAACACAAGGACACACAAGATTCAATACTCTCAGATTCTGGAAGAATCCTGTAAATCCATCCACAGGGATGAAGCCTTATTGAATGATAAGCCTTTATTTAAAATTTATCAGTACTTGCGTTGTTTGTGTTTGTTACCAGTAACGTCTTCTTATTTTAGGAGACAAGCAGGAGGCTTAAGCAGATGAAACTTATCAAGAACAATTACGTTTCAGGAAAGTATTTACTCTCTAAAGTCTTATGATCAAGCAGGGTATGTAGCTGCCCATTCCAAGTCCCAGTCAGACCAATCCTCTTCTTTTGATTTTGTTTACAGAGGACTTGTCAGGATCTTGTGGTCAATCACATAGTCTAAACAGCATGGGGACATATGGCAAGTCAAGGAGGACAAAGCACCAGCCCAGCCAGGAATTTGAAAATAATCCTCAGAGGCTTCCCTGGAGATCTGTCTCTCCGGGTTATTTGAAATGTCCTGTTGTCACTCATCCAATTACGGACCGCATCTAAAATACCCTGATCTGGATTTCCCTGGTGGCGCAGTGGTTGAGAGTCCGCCTGCCGATGCAGGGGACACGGGTTCGTGCCCCGGTCCGGGAAGATCCCACATGCCGCGGAGCGGCTGGGCCCGTGAGCCATGGCCGCTGAGCCTGCGCGTCCGGAGCCAACGGGCGTCCGGAGCCTGTGCTGCGCAACGGGAGAGGCCACAACAGTGAGAGGCCTGTGTAACTAACACACACACACACACACACACACACACACACACACACACACACACACACACACACACACACACACACACACGGGAGAGGCCACAACAGTGAGAGGCCTGTGTAACACACACACACACACACACACACACACACACACACACACACACACACACACACACACACACACACACACACGGGAGAGGCCACAACAGTGAGAGGCCTGTGTAACACACACACACACACACACACACACACACACACACACACACACACACGGGAGAGGCCACAACAGTGAGAGGCCTGTGTAACACACACACACACACACACACACACACACACACACACACACACACACTAAAATAAAATACCCTGATCTAGAAGTTGCCCCGCCTATATTTGAATGCCAGCTGGAGGAGAGGAATAACTACTCTTTGAAAGAACGTATTCTATTTTAGAAAAACATTACTTGAAAAGCTGTGCTGAGCTAAAGATGCTCAATAGCATCCAATCATACATTTGAAAAATTACATTAAAAATTAAAGTATATCAGGCACGACTCTAAGTTAGGTGCTTTACCAATTTTAATTAACTTAGTTCTTAATGGGGAGGTACTACGATCCCCATTTTACAGAAGGAGAACCGAGCCAGAGAGAATTTAGAAACGTTGTTCAACGTTACCACGATTGGTGAATGACGGCCCCCTTCAAGCCCAGATAGTCAGACGCCAGAATCAGTGTTTTTAAGGACTGTGCACACTATACTGCTTCTTTTATGCTTGGGTACGTCAAAGAGAGACCTAACAAAAGGTCTTTTCCATAGGAACTGTTAACTGCAGTCTTCTAGAACATTAAAGCATGCGACACGGCAATGTCACAAGTGTTGGTTCCAAAGCAGAAGGTCATCATAGATGAGCAAGGTAGAGGTTCTGAACACATAGAAGTATCCGACTTGATTCTGGATTCAATAGCCCTGAGTGAAATGGTTTGATCCACTGGCTTTTGCACCTATAAGTCGAGGTGACCTGGTGAGCTTAAAACCAGTGCAGATTATTAAATTGTATGCCCTGGAAACACTGATGCTGGTGACTGGGGCAGGGTCAGGAATCTGCATTTTTACCAAAGCTCCCTGGGTGAATCGAATGGACTGTGGTTTGGAAACCATGGGATTTCCTAACTCAGTCTTTCTCAAACTGTGGTCCCTGGAGAGCGGCCTCAGCCTCACCTGGCACTTGGTAGAAGTACAAATTCTCTGTCCCCGCCCTGGACTTAGGGATCGTGGAAATCTCTTTTAACAGACCCTACAGGTGACCCAAATGCCTGTTAAAGTTTGAGAACCGCTGCCCTAACTTTAAATCAAATCCTCAGGAAACACATGGCATTAGTCTAGACATCAACTCCCTAGAGAATAATGGCAGCGCTCACACAACCTTCAGCATAATTTTGTGTCACCGCTCATTCTGATACTCTTTTTAAGTCATGCTTCAATATTTGTTCCCTCTGTACCAAAAGGAAACCAGGTTGCATATAATATTTCTCCAGGGTGAAATTGAAGAGAAAAGAAAACCTACTTTCCTAGGGGATGAAAAAAATCAGTAGAGCTGTTTCTGAATCATCCTTAAATTATTCAGTCCTTATGGATAGAAGTTATTCTTTTGGTAAAAATTATTTTTTTGTTTATCATTCAAATGAAATGACACTTGCAGTATCAGACACCATTTGTCACCGTTTTCTGGAAGCCAAGATATTAAAAATTCTTCACAAACACTAATTAGTCTCCTTACCGTTTGGGGGGAAGTTAAGGTCAAGGATGTCACCTTCATTGTTTTCGAGAGAAAATGGAGACACGTGAATAATTGTCACCCAATTTGTATTCACTTCCCAACAATTCAATAACAGCATTCTTTCCATTTTTAGCTGACTGTATAGTTACACATATTTGACTTTCAGGTGCTAATTTCTTATATTTTGGGAAGCATTCATTTGTAGTTAACCTTTGGACACATTTTAAGTATGTAATCTCGGCTTACATCTCATAACGGGCCGTACCTAAGAATAAAATATTATTTTGTGCAGTAGTTTAAAATAAATCAACTAAGTAGCTTAAAAAAGACTTATCAATTGTCTGTGACCTTTTATCATTTATCATATAATCAGTGTGCTCTTTTTAACAAAGCCCCTTCTTATCATCCAACGAAAAATGAACAATGCCAATAATTGTCAGAAATTTTAAGTGCTTTTCCTAAATATCTCCTTATTATCTAGTCTTTGATAGTATTATGTAGAGTCCATATGTGCTACTCTGAAGCTTAACACGTTAATAAGTCTACACACCATTACACATCCCCAGTGAGATATATAAATCAATTCATAGATAAGTAATAGAAAGATAGATGATAGATAATTGATAGATTGACAGACAGATGGTAGATAGATAGAGCTAAGCTTACCATTTCGCAGTGCTTATTGGGCAGAGAGTACTCATGTGTTCGGGTGTGTGTGTGTGTGTGTGTGTGTGTGTGTGTGTGTGTGTGTAAATATTTCAGGTCAGCCACTAATTAGATATGCATTATTGGTCCCTAATACTAAGTCAATTAAAGTTGAGGTTGTTAAATTAATTTATTTGGGCTTAAGTCACTCTACCAATAGGCCAAGTTTCTCTAGGCTTTTAAAATAGTGTCCTGAATTGTGTCAAGTCTGCTCTTGTCCTTTCTGGTTTTCTACTGGTCTTGATTCTTCAAGAACAGTCTTATTATAGAGACTCCTCTTTGCAATGATTCATGCGATGTACTTTTATTCAACACCCACTATTGAACATCCACTGTGCTAACTGCTGAGCATTAAGAGATCCAGAGAGACAACGCTATGGTTTGTTCAACCACAATCAAACATCAAGCCCAGAGACTGAATTTCTTTTTCATAATTCATCCTTTCTTGCTCATGACTTTATCCGCGTTATTGATGTTGCATTAATGTGTGTCGTTTGGACGTGAAGAGGGTGGCCCCTGGAGCCAGACTGCCCTTCTCCACTCAGCAGTTCTGTGACCTGGGGCTTCTCCAATACTGTCTTATGTAAAATAAGGATAATAATATCAATAGTATCTACTCCACAGGCTGACTTAAGGATTTGCTGAGCTAATGCGTGCAGCGTTTTTGAAGAACGCTGTAGGATGGTTTCATGAATGTAGCTATGGTTATTATTTAGAGAAGATGCCCGTGGCATAGAGGACACTCACGTGCAAGGGAGGACCAGAATGCCAGCTCTGCTGAACACCTGCTGTCTGGGAGCCACTGAAAAGGAACAGAGCTTCCTGCTTGCTACCCAGGCTACTTTCAAGCATCCTGCCGCCTTGTTTCCCCAAAGGAGATCCTGGGCATTTGCTCTAGTATGCAAGTTATTTTGAGTTGTTTCTGGAGAAGTGGTATTAGATTTATACTGACTCTGTGAGGCTGCTTTCAGCAGGGTTGAGGCAGCAAATTCTCCCTGGAGAGCAGACAAAAGGCAACATACGCCCTGGTCCCTTTACCTCAAATAGTAAATTTCTCTGAAAAGGGAGAGTGGCCCTCCTTAAATTCCACGTGTTTAAATTCTCTCTATTTCATAAACGATTTTCAAGCTATGCCTTTCAAATCGTGCTGGAGTAGAGGAGCTCAGTTGCACCGACTTTGCAGTGGTCCTAATTTATGCGGTTGGGAAGAGCAGGCCTTTGCTCTCTGCAAATCCTGGCGGATGAGCCCAGACCAGCATCTCCTTTCAAATGCATCACGGGAAACTCCATTTTCACTCCAGACAAGTCCATCTCCACCGGCTCAAACTATGAGGAAAGAGAAGCGATTGCTGGGCCAGGCTCTTGACAGGGGGAGAGCTACCACGGGTGGCTGGGAAGATTGGGGAAGGGAGAGCATGTTTGTGTCTTCAAATGCGGCGAATCTGAATTTCAAAACGTAAACTTTTTAAGGCAATCTGGGAGGAGGGGATCGCGTTTGATTTTGGGAAGCAAGGAGTGAAGGGTTCTTAGCGAATCGGTCCTTCCTGTTGCTTCTCCCTGCGAGGTCCCCTGCCTGAGTGCTGCTTTCCTTGCAAATGTGCCCAGGTGACATCCACAGCAATTTCAAACACTCTGCACCTACAGCCAGAGTGCGTGGAAAGGGAGCTGTCAGCTCTGAAAACAGAGATGCCTCCGTACAAATAACTAACAAAGTAGGCGAAGGTGCACCGCTCTCCCAAGAGCCATTGCTGGTAACAGTACTCAGCCATCTTCTCTTTTCACCAGGCTGCAAACTCATTTTGAAAACCAATTGTCCACGTAGGTAGGACTGCTGGGGCTGACCCTGGAGGGATAGCTGGGGTGGAGGTGACCTTCCAAAGCTGCTGCTTTCTGATCCCATCTTACTGGAAGTGCATGAAAGACTATTTCCTTTCCCCCTTTCCAAGAAAAGTACTTAAATGGCTCATTATTTTTATTTTATTAATTTTTATTGGAATATAGTTGCTTTACAATGTTAGTTTCTGCTGTACAGCAAAGTGAATCAGTTATGTGTATACATATATCCCCACTTTTTCAGATTTCCTTCCCGTTTCGGTCGCCACAGAACACTGAGTAGAGTTCTCTGTGCCATACAGTATGTTCTCATTAGTTATCTATTTTATACATAGTAGTAGTGTATCTATGTCAATCCCAATCTCCCAGTTCATCCCACCCCTCCGCCCTCCTTGGTGTCCATAAGTTAGTTCTCTACATCTGTGTGTCTGTTTCTGCTTTGCAAATAAGTTCACCTGTACCATTTTTCTAGATTCCACATATAAGCAATATTATACGATATTTGTTTTTCTCTTTCTGACTTACTTCACTCTGTATGACAGTCTCTAGGTCCATCCTCGTCTCTGCAAATGGCACAATTTTGTTCCTTTTTATGGCTGAGTAATATTCCATTATATATATTTACCACCACATCTTCTTTTTCCATTCCTCTGTTGATAGACATTTAGGTTGCTTCCGTGTCCTGGCTATTGTAAACAGTGCTGTGATGAGCATTGGGGTGCATGTGTCTTTTGGAATTATGGTTTTGTCCAGGTCTATGCCCAGGAATGGGATTGCTGGGTCATATGGTAGTTCTATTTTTAGCTTTTTGAGGAACCTCCCTACACTGGCTCATTATTTTTGACTGTGGTTCCATTAGGGCTTTTATTTTGCTCTCACATGTGGATTTCATTTTGTCCTGCCTGATGCAGGATGGGGTGAGGGGTGAATGCTTCCGGCAACACTCCTGGTGGGAGGTCGCCCAGAAACTGCTTCTCAGTCCTCCAGTGATCAGGACACAACATTCACTGAGCCCCGCCCAACGTCCTCATTGTGCTAACTGCTTTCACCTCTTATCTCACTGGATCTTGGTGACCCCCAGGAGGTAGGTGGCGGGTGACGTGCTCACTAAGCAGACCTGGAGCTGAAGTTTAGAGTCTCAAGAACTTGATCAAGATCATACACCTGGTGTGGAAAACGTCTGTGATCCCTAAATGCCTCATGTACACTGTGCTCTAAAAAAAATTTGCTTTGTGTTTGCCTGAAAAAATTTTATTCAACTGTAAGACAAACTTGCCCTCTGTCGATGCTGCCCACGCCCATCATCACCATTTTCCTTTTTTTTTTTTTTTTAATATTTTTTCCTTGCTCTTTGGCTGTTCTCTCTATGCCAACGATCTGCAGTTTGTGTGGCATTTATGTCCTTTTCTCATATCCGCCTCCCCTACTCCAAGAACTTTCTGTTGTGGAATCTCATATTCTAGCCAGAAGGTTTAACTAGGAACTATTGATATTTTCATTTTAAATATTTAATCACGCATAATGATCTATCTGTCTAACCACACTGAGTTGAAATCACTCTGGTAAAAGGTTTGGTCTATCCTGTAGAACTCCAGATTCCCTGCTTAGAAGAGTCTGAAATCTTGCAAATAAATCAAGGACCCACATCACAGAGTCTGAGGTTTCCGAGGGATTCGAGATCATCACCATATAAATTTCATTCTGCATTTTGTTTGGTTCTATTTGTGATGTAAAGTGAAGTCCATTCCATGGAGCTGGCCTTGCCTGCATCTTCTTCTCCATAGCATCCTCTCCTCCCTCCTTCCTTGACTGGATTTGTCATCATGCTGATGCTCTGACGCTTCTCTCTTCCCATTTATCACCTCACCTCTGTCTTCCATCTTCCACTGCAGATGGTCTACCCTTCAGCAGCACCAGGATAATGTGAAACTGAAGATTAATTATTTAAGGACCATTTACCACAGGCTACTCTCTAAGCATGGCATTCACATCTGTACTTTTACTTTCCCAGTTCCCACCAATGTCAGTGCCCTTTCTCTTATGCTGCCAACCTCGGGAAGAACTTTTTTAAGGGCTGTTTATCAGTTTATCAGTAAGAAGCCCTGCTGGGCATCCCATGTGGCAGAGTGAGTGGTGATCTCATCTGCCTTGTATTACCCATGAGGACAGAGAAGGTATTTTGTTTATCTCGGTGTTCTCAGAATCATGGCTTTGTTTGCTCAGTAAGAATTATTGAACTGAATCCTTACTAAGGTATTATTTTTCTCATGCATATTTGAATTTTAATGGGAAACTCGAAAAGAAGGGGAGAAGGAAAAAGAAGAGGAAGGGAAAAGAGAGCTAAAGGAGAGAAAGACGTTAGCTTAAGGAATGACATGCTATGGTTTTAAGGGATTAATGATAGAATTTACATCAGGGAATGGTTTACGAAGGGCACTTATCTTTTTAAAAGGTTGTCTGTATTAATGTAGCTATGTTTGCTGTAATAGCTCTTAGACCTAAATTCTCTCTCTTTTAAACATAAGTTGGTGAAATCTTATGAATGGTCAGCAGTGATTCATAGTAAGATGAAATCTCTCGTATTATGAGGAAGGAGGGAATAGCATAGCTCTTGCCCCATGTTGGAAATCTCAGAGGCCTCTGTAATATTGGTGAGATATGTGAGGACCACTAATAGATTCATGCGTTATGTAATTTACACTTTAAGAGATTCAGTACAAAGGAATGTTTTCAAAACAGAATTTGAATATTAGCTCCAATTCACCTTTTATGTATAATCTTGGGAAAGTCCGATAACAATCGTGTTTCAGTTTTCTAATCTGCAAATTAGAATGATGGAGCATATGTAAGGTGTTCTGGATTCTTAAGACGTCATGTTTTTTAAATGCATTATTAAAAAACTAAAGGTGTTTATTTACAAAATCTTAACACATTGAGAATTATTTGCTGAACCCTTAATCCAAGCATTGCCTGCAATCCAAAAATCAATCAGGTGTGGATCCTGCGCTCAGGGAGATGTATATACCAAGAAAGATTTTTTTTCTAGGTATAGATAAATACTGGTGATTAAAGTAGAATGTATCCCATTTTAATTAGAGAGTTTAGGGGAAGTGACGTAAGGGCAATGAGAAAAAGAGGATTTTCATGGAATTGCGGAGTTCTTCTGAACTGCTCTTGAGAGAGTGTTGGAAGATGGCTGGGATTTGATCATGTGAAGTTGGCAGGAGAAAGGGATATAATGAGACAGAGACAACATAAGCAAGTTCTGAAGATGGGGGTGGGTGGAATTTGTGAATATGTGAAGTATGGAACACAGTCGTGGGCTTTACAGGTACAGAGTACGTACAGAGTACGAGGAATACTGGGTGATTTTTCCTAGTAGAGTTAAGATTGCCCCGTTGAAGACTAATCAGAGAACAGGAGAAAAAAGAAAACTTTTTAGTAATTGCAAAAATGTAGGTGAGTCATGTCCTAAAGAAATGAAAGACATTGTAAAAGACAGGAGAAAATGGGTGGGTAGATTATTGAATAAATGACCACGTCACTGACTTATGATGAATGAGTGATCATAAATGAACAGGACTTGTCATACAAACATTCTAGATCTATAAGTTTTCTTGCCTTTTAAAAAATACTTTTCTCACATGTATGGAAGAAGTCCCTGATATAATAAGCCAGTTTGAGTTAATAATGCAGCAAATTTGTTCATGAGAGTTTGGGGTACTCAGCAAAAATGGTGAATTATTAGAAGTAAAACCTTTGGGAATCATCTTCAGAATTGTGCACTGATTTTGGTTCGAAGCAGTGCCGTCATTTTTGGGTTTTTATTCTGTTCTTTGTTAAAATGTGTTTACAGCTACATTTCCCATTTTAAATACCTGTGCATCCCCTAATTTATTTTTCTCCCTTGGAAGAGAGTACATTGCCAGCCGAAATTCTTCTGAAACTGACAAATAGAAGACTGAAGGCACAGATCTAGTCACAGATCCAGTAATGGCTGATGTTTCCAAAATTTAGCTTAGATGGATTCTCAGCCCTTTAGAGCAGGTCCACTTTTTATTTTTCTTTCTTTGCACAATTGCGCAAGTTAGATTATTTCAGTGCCCTCCTTTAATGTGTAATGAACTAGCATAAAAATCTATAAATGTCACTTTTCGGTCGGCCAATAACTATTTGAAAAGAATGAGAGAAATGAGAAATAAAGTCAAAGCACCCTCCTCTTGTAGATGCGGAGGATCCCTAATTGTTACTTTGCTGAAAAGAGGAGCTGATGGGACTCTTAACACATGAAGATAAACTTTGCTTCTATCTCTGGGTTTGTGTCTGCACATTCCTAGCAGAAATGTATTTGGTCTTCAGTTTAATTTTCTTAATTTACATGTTGGATAAAAAAATCCTTTTAAACAGGATATGATGAAAATACAGCACTTATATAGTGGGAAAGAGGGTAAAACATATGATTTAAGTGTTAGTAATACATTTTTTAAAAGATTGATAAGAATAGTTGTACATTTCTATTAAATGCTGGTTCTTGATGAAAAGTAAAGTTAAAAAGAAGAGAATGGGGAAACCATGAGAGGTTTGAAAGATTCTTGTAGATATTTCCAAGAACGTTAATGTTTCTTGACATTGGTCTCATATTTAAAAAATAAAAGTAGGAGAAGTCTACTGTAAAAAAAAGTAATAAATATTCTATAAAGTAAAAAGTAAACGTTTCTATTAGTCCATTGACCAAAAACCCTCCCCTAATTAAAAATAATTAACGGTTTATGTACCATTCCAGGCCTTTCATATATATTTTTAAATATCTCAATGTTCAACTCATATAGCTCGACTTCTGTTGCTGTTGTCAACTGTATTATTCTATCAACACCACATAATTATTTTTCTAACCCAATTTGGATTATACCATACCTATTATTATTTGACCTGTTAACTCGTGTAATGTTTGATATACATCATTCTTTATCTGCATACACAACCCTACCTTATTCTTTTCATCAATTGCATAAAGTACCATGATATTGCTGTACCATATTTTAGCCACTCTTTTATTAAGAAAACTTAGATTTCCAATTGCTAGTATAATGAATGGCAATTCAGTGTACATTAACGCACATGTATATTCTTCCACGTGTGTTAAGTGTTGCTTAGGATGGATTTTGATGAATACCACCAAAAAAAAAATCCCTACTACAGCAAATAACACTCTCAGTATTTGGTATGAGAGGGGTGTTGTCTTACTCGCAGTAATCCAAAGCCTTGCCAGTGTTTGCTGAATTCACCAAAGTTATCAGTGAAAATGATTTTTATTGTTATATTAATCTGCGTTTCTCTGATAATTGGTGAAGTCCAACTCCTGTCTCGTGCAATGGCCATTTATGATTCTCTTTCTGTGAAATGCCTGTTCACTTGTTTTGCCCACTTTTTTCTTCCATTTTATTTTTCGTATTGATTTATAGAAGCAATTTCTACATTGTTGATTTTAAGAATGCTAAGAATTTGTCTAGTATGTAAGATATTTTAGTATTGGCGGTTATTTTGGCCCTGTTGCTTGTCTTTGAATTTGTTTCTATCATTCATAACCTCATAAAAGTGTCTTAAGTATGGGAAAGATTTTCCAGGTTTGGGAAAAAGCATGAGCAAAAGGTTTGATGGTAGAATGATTATGCAATTTCTATTATTATAGGATGAATAGAAAATTAAACCAATATGGCAGCTATAAAGTAAAACCCTTGGTCCCTTACTCCATAAGTAATACATATAAAAAAAAAAAAGAAACCAGGTTCTCAATATTTCAGATTTGTTTTACTTGCCTGAACACGTATAAGCAAAGATATAATCTGTATTCAAAATGCTAATTTGGCCTTTAAAATCTGACTATATTAATTAGCATGAATTAGAGCAACCTTCTCTGTCAGACCTGCCAATTAATATGTATGACAATTAAGTTTAAACCCAGTTGACTGATGAAAACATTAGCACACAGTAAAATGACTTCAAACAAATACTCTCCCAGCTCTCTGCTAAGGACCCGGACTACTGCGTACCTTACAGAATTTGTTTCCATGCTCTAATCATACTCATACGTTAGCAATTACAGTTGAAATACATAGCAGAGTTCTTTTCACAACAGAGACTCTGAAAGGACTTCTGGGGTGGAGTGAAAAGAACATTGAGGCTGCGTATTCATTCAGGAGTTCATTTATGCTATGGGTTACAGTCTAGGAATTTTTCTTAATCCACATAATATACTATAGAATCCTAGAACTCAACACCGCAGGAGATTTATGCTATCTTTCTAAAAAACATTCACTGAGTGATAAGACAACAAATCCCTTCCTTTGAAGGACGGAGCAGAAATCACATCTGAGGAAGAGGCAGAGAATGAAGTGACCTGGTTGGCTGCCAGGAGAAGTCTTGAAATGTCAGGATCCAACCTTCGGCTTTCCGCCTTCTAAGCACAGAAACTAGGTCTTTCCCAATCTCTCCAGAGTCGGGGATTTGACTGCATTCTGCACATCCGTTGCAAACTAACCAGTTCACAAGCTCCTCAAATATATAAAATAATGTAGCAGGAAAGTGGGTGTGCTATTTGGGATCTCCTGACAGTTTTAAAATATGACATAATAAACTAAATTGTATATATTAGGATTATTTGCTGAGTATCAGACTAAAGATATTTAGTTGAAATAGCATGAAAGCAAATGCCTGTAACCCTGACACCTTGGCGTTTCCAGCTGTGAACTAAGAGAGCACCAGCCAGGATAGACGGTGCCAGCTCCGTCAGAGCTGCTCCAAACAGGCCGGAAGAGTAACGGTTTTCATTGCTCCAGGTTCTGAAGGATATATTCTTAACACAGTAATTCCATCTCAACCTTAGGGACTAGGGTCCCGAAACCCCCTGTGGGTAAATAAATTGAGAAAAAAATGTTTGTTTGTTTTGCGGTACGCGGGTCTCACTGCTGTGGCCTCCCCCGCCGCGGAGCACAGGCTCCGGACGCGCAGGCCCAGCGGCCATGGCTCACGGGGCCAGCCGCTCCGGGGCATGCGGGATCCTCCCAGACCGGGGCACGAACCCGTGTCCCCTGCATCGGCAGGCGGACTCCCAACCACTGCGCCACCAGGGAAGCCCTGTTTGTTTGTTTTAATGGGACTCAGAAGATTGAAGTATATCACAACTGAAGGTAGTAAAACCCTAACATAGAAAGATAATCATAATACAGGAAATAAAACGAGGGAACAGCATTTCTTCATGTTAAATTGGTAAGATTAAGAACTCTGCTGTTAATTATATCTGGAGCATAAGTTAGATGTCAGCCTTCGTCTGTGGTATAGAGACTACTACCTAAAAGTCCCTTCCCACACTTACTAGCTTGTGACAAGGTGTCTCTAATTTCATTTCTTTATTTGTGAATGGGTTGAACAATAGTTATCTCACTCAGAAGTTTATTGTGAAGTTCAAGTGAAATGCTTCATGGAAGCACAGAGAAGATCTCAATAAAAGTTAGCCATTATTGATATTTCCATTGTTATTTTTTATTCTTTT
Source organism: Tursiops truncatus (assembly GCF_011762595.2). NCBI lineage: Eukaryota > Metazoa > Chordata > Mammalia > Artiodactyla > Delphinidae > Tursiops > Tursiops truncatus. The sequence continues at coordinate 7,335,510 of NC_047054.1, forward strand.
AAAAAACGTATTGATGTCTTCTTTATTCTTTTTATTCTTTTTTTTTTCCAGTACACGGGCCTCTCACTGCTGCGGCCCCTCTCGTTGCAGAGCACAGGTTCCGGACGCGCAGGCCCAGCGGCCATGGCCCACGGGCCCAGCCGCTCTGCGGCATGTGGGATCTTCCCGGACCGGGGCACGAACCCGCATCCCCTGCAAAGGCAGGTGGACTCCCAACCACTGCACCACCAGGGAAGCCCTCTTCTTTATTCTTTAACATGGACCATGGGCACGTGCAAGGAAACTGTTTTTTTACTCTTTGTAGGGTAAAAAAAATTCCCTTTATAGAAACTCTCTGTGGTTGTATGACATTAGTTTCTGCAGAAATTTGAATTTTACCCCCAATTTTTTCTGGACCTCTTCTTCTGTGCTGAATGTCATTAAAGCAGGCTCTGATGGATAAAAATCCAACCCTCTTGTCTGTAATGCAGGGGGAACCCTGCTTTTCAATTGCATTTGTCTTCCACTTTTCAACTTGAAGTCCCCCCAAAGCACTGATTCTATTTCTACAATCTCACCCTGGACAGAGTGCCCCTCACAGCCTGTTGGACCTGTTTCTTCCACTGAGTGTAGATGACATGGTTCAGCAGCGGGTCACCACCATGTTCACAAGGGTGCCTCTCTGCTCGAGTCCAGCCTCTTCCTTTGCTTTGGTTTCACATGTATGAAGACGCAGCCACTGGGCTATCTCCATTTCTCTGTCTTTCATCAACTCTGGTCAAGGAGCAGTTCACAGGAACAGAGCTTCTTTGATTAGGTGCTTCTCTTTTTTCCCCAAAACACCAGGACCTTTCTCCTAGTCCGTCTTGTTGTGGTTCCTTCTATATCTTTAGACGTGGAAAATCTTCTCTGCTGGTCTTCAGGTAAAGAAAATTCTCCCATGTGTTGATTTTACAGTTGAGTTTAGGAGATATTATTGCTACTCCTTAATTTAAAAAACTGATCAATTAGTATATGTGAAAGTGTTTTATAAGCTACACAGTGTAATAAAAGAGCTATGATAACATTGCAGTTTATTGTATCTCTTCACAAAGCCAAGATGTGCACCAAGATTATCCTCATTGGGATCCTTAGGTGTGTATTCCAGTTTTACATACAAAGGCAGTTTAAAGTAAAAATGGCAAACTCTACTCAAGACCACTGTAGACTGTCCCTCACAGAGATCTTCCAGTGTATCATTATAACCAACAAATTTTGATCATCCACAGAAGTTATGTTGGTGTTTTAAAGTTTGAAATCTTTGTGAACCAGAAATATAAACAAAGTGAAATAAAACAGAGCTTTATTTGCTAAGGGCTCTGACACCCCTAAGTATCACTGTAGCTGTTCGATATATTTGATACTTTATTCAAAATTGTGTTTAGATGTATAGATAGATAGATAGACAGACAGATGATGTGAAACTTCTTTTTGTCTCATGGTAGTTTTTGAAAAAAACACAATTCAGACTGCTTTGTGTGATTTTGTAATAACTCATATAAATGTTCTGCATTGAAATTATTATTCTTATTTGAGGATACACATTGGAATAAAAAGTTAGATTTTAGACAGGAAATCTAAACATATTTAGGCTGCGTTTGCTTCATTAAGAACTCCTTTCTCAACATACTGCTAAGAAGTAAGATGTCCCAGTGGTACTGTCAGACTGAGACAGAGTACCCTAACTCAGCTGCTCCTGTGTTATTCTACCTCATGGCAGGAATCCGTAAACTAGTTTTGAGTTTATAATGCAAGTCTTTCTCAAAGCTTTCTGCCACATTCTATAAAACTACCGATTAATCAGATCCACTCTCCCCCTGAATCATAAATCACTAGTACATTGACACTGGATCTCATTCATCTTAGTAACTTCTATGCTCCTTGTTGGAGTAAAGTAAACTGAGTTCATCTATCGAAGCCTTTGATCCTGGAGACAATTCATCCTGCTTATCTAAGGATGCTGTGCCTTTATTTTGGAAAATTCGTTCTCTTTGCGCGTTCTCCTCAAACCTAGGGAAGAGGCCCTACCACACATCCCGAGATCCGTGGTCTGCGCCTCACTCTTCCCAGAGGCAGAGGCTAGAATGATGATGGGAACGTGGAGGTCCCTGCAGTGCCACCTGGAGATTTCTGTCCTTCCCGCCTACCTGGACACCAGCATGTCGTCCTGGGTACCTGGAACTGATTCTTTACGGCTTTCTCCATCAGGGTAGTCTTTGAAGGGAAATTCTGTCATGAATCTCTCTTTGTTTTAAACATCACAATGGCATTTTCTTGTTGTTGTTTTGCAATACACAGTGAATACACAACAGAAATCAAACATAAAAATGACTCTTCTTCTAAATTTAATTGTAGAAATTGTGTGTGTTTTCTTAAAAAATCATAGTGCACCTGGGCGAAGACCAGTACATTGCAAGTGAAATGATGGTTCTTGATGAAGGTGATGCTGTGAGAGAGCATTTTGGTCTGGAGATGTGAACACTGATAATGGGATAGAATTCTAGAAAACGTGGCACCTTTCTACAATTTCATTCAACACGCTTTTATTGATGCCTACTATGTAGCCAGTATTACTGGATGTCTGGGATATACATGCATGTGCAGGCGCACACACACACACACACACACACACACTACTCAGTCATTGTTATTACCTTTTATTAAGACAATCAGAGCAGTTTAAGGTTGACAGCAAAATCGAGAGACACGTACAGAGAGGTCCCACATACCCTCCTCCCCAACACGTGCACAGCCTGACCCTTATCAACATCCCCCAAGAGACGCTACATGCGTTACAATCGATGAACCTACACGGACATGTCGTCGTCACCCAGAGTCTCTAGTTTACCTTAGGGATCGCTGTTGGCATTGCATTTTCTGTGAGTTTGCACAGAGGTACGATTTGTACAGTTGACATATATCCATCATTATTATATCATGCAGCGTAGTTTCACTGCCCCCCAAACCCTCTGTGTTCTGCCCATTTATCCCTCCCCAACCGCAGCCATGATTTTAAGTCCGTGATTTAATAAGGGAAGTTTATTAGAGAAAAATGATATGGACCAGAAAGAAGTAGATAGAGCTATGAAAGAGCAGCTCGGCTTATAGGAATTAGAAAACACATGACAAAATAAGTAGCATTTGAGTTGGACCATAGAGATAAAGAGAATTATTCCAGGTCGTGAAAGCGGGGGCTTTGTTGTTAAATTGCACAGTGTGCTCAGGGAAGTGTGAGACACTCAGTGTAGTTTTCACCGGGCTTCCCTCACAGCACAAATGCTTTGCCTCACACTATTACTTATTCATTGTCACAGCCAGCATTCCTATTCTATCACCTATCACAGTGGGAATGACCTTGTCTCTTGAATAACATTTCTTTTCTCTTGAAATAATTTCTATCCGAAATTCTTAGTTTCTTCCCATTCCTCTGAATTCTTCAGTTTTCCAATAAAATTGTCATTATAAAACCCACGATTGATTCTGCCATCCTTCTGTTAAAGTCATTCACCGCCTCTTCGTTGCCTACAGCATTAAGTCTCAGTCCCTTCACATGAGGTACAAGATCAATGACTACCTGGCCCTAATCTATCTTCCCATCCTCATCCCTCACCATCTCCTTTCTTGCACAAAACTACACTGATGGCTTCCCTGGTGGCGCAGTGGTTGGGAGACCACCTGCCGATGCAGGGGACACGGGTTCGTGCCCCGGTCCAGGAAGATCCCACATACCGTGGAGCGGCTGGGCCCGTGAGCCATGGCCGCTAAGCCTGCGCGTCCGGAGCCTGTGCTCCGCAACGGGAGAGGCCAGAACAGTGAGAGGCCCGCGTACCGCAAAAAAAAAAGCAAACAAAAAAACTACACTGAGTGTTTCACACTTCCGTGAGTACACTGTACAATTTAACAACTCTCTCTGTTTATAAGGCCTACAAAGCCCCCGCTTTCACAGCCTGGAATAATTCCCTTTATCTCTATGGTCCAACTCAAATGCTACTTATTTTGTCATGCGTTTTCTAATTCCTATAAGCAGAGCTGCTCTTTCATAGCTCTATCTACTTCTTTCTGGTTCATATCATTTTCTCTAATAAACTTCCCTTATTAAATCACGGACTTAAAATCGTGGCTACGGTTGGGAAGGGATAAATAGGCAGAACACAGAGGGTTTTAGGGGGAATGAAACTACACTGTATGATATATAATAATGATGGATATATGTCAACTGTACAAATCGTACCTCTGTGCAAACTCACAGAAAATGCAATGCCAACAGCGATCCCTAAGGTAAACTAGAGACTCTGGGTGACGACGACATGTCAGTGTAGGTTCATCAATTGTAACGCATGTAGCATCTCTTGGGGGATGTTGATAAAGGTCAGGCTGTGCACGTGTTGGGGAGGAGGGTATGTGGGACCTCTCTGTACCTATCTCTCGATTTTGCTGTCAACCTTAAACTGCTCTAACCGATTGTCTTAATAAAAGGTAATAACAATGACTGAGTAGTGTGTGTGTGTCTGTGTTTGTGTGTGTGTGAGTGCCTGCACATGTATGTATATCCTGGACATCTAGTAATACTGGCTACAAAGCCCACCTGTTTGCCAGGTCTCTTGGATTGCACGTCTCCTTGGCCTTCTGGGCGTAGCACTAGAGCCTAACATATTTATCTCTGATTCTTCAAAGTAATAAGAAGCAGGAATTCTGTTTCACACTTTATTAATCATATAACGAGTTAATAAGTAACGGTTTCCATTTCTTGGAATCTCTGAAAAGAAGCAATTTCTTAAAGAAATTAGAAAGGTCCTTTTTTCACCCTCACTGGAGCCAACTAGTTCCATAGACTGCTTAAGAGGTCCTGCAGAACTGAATGAGTTGCCATCCTTGTTGGTCTCCTGGGGCACACACAGACCAAGGCATTGGGTAAATTCCATGAGACACAAAATTATCTCTTAGAGTAAAAGAACTTGTCTTGTCTGGAAAGATCATTTATCAAGTGTTCAAGTCAGGCTGAGGCTTAATTCCATTGAGTTCTTTTAAGTTGGATGAATAAATCCATTGTCGGGACCAGAAGGAATGAGCTGTTTGTACCACTGACAGTTTTTCACACTAGTTAATTTTTGGCATTGGAACTAGTCTACCCTGCCTTTTCAGAAGTCATCTGGTGTCAGCAGTTCTGCAGGGACCTGATTTATCCCAGAAGTGAAGATTTGCAGGGGAGCTGATTCCGCAACCTTTATTGCTAAATCATTTTGACGTTTAACAACCTTTCTTGCCAGGGTGTTCTTTCTTATAGCTAAGGGGTTAGCAGCCTCTGGCACGGGTTCTCAATCTTTTGATTAAGAGGAGATTCTTTTCATTTCGCAAAGCTTTAAGATAACTAGAGAGAGGAAAAGAGGGTTGCAAAACATATTAGACACGTTGGGGTATTCACTTTTCCCTGGTAGGAATCGTAAGAGACGTCTGGAGAAGGGTATCGCTGTGGATATATCTAAAAGGGGAGAGAGGCATGCCCCAGCAGATTTGCCTGTGCTGGTGGGACCAACAGTCCGACCACCACTCACTTAATGTGGCTGGTGAAGGGATGAGCATCAGATGGTAATGAAAAGCCCAAGAGAAAATGACAGTAAAAGGAAAAACGTTACGAGAACCAGCTTCTCATTATTGGCTTCTCTGTTCTTATTCTCCTTTTTCCTGCCTAAAGTCTTGCTTGAGGTCTCAATATCCCCGTGACTCCTCTTTAATATAAGGTGACTAGAAACTAGTCAGGTTCTGACAACCACTGGAGTCTTACGATTTCCAGGCTGTCTCCCTTGAAGCCCTTACAATTATTTCCAACTCAACCTGTTATTTTCTGCTTTTCTTTCCTTCCTACTTGTCTTAATTACAACAGAGAGAGTGAGACTGGAACTCCATCCCTGTTCTACTCAGAATGCTTGGAACCTTCACACCTGGGAGTCAACCCATGCCATATCTCTCCCTTACCATCACTTTCTCTTATTGCTTTCTTGGCTGTGGAAACTGGTCAGTTTTAAACAGCTTCTAAATTACTTATTTAAGATTCACTCATTCCCTACTGTGTGGGGAGGTGAATGGATTCAGGTACAAAGCCATCATCAGTGCTTTCACAGAGACCTGCTCTCGGAGGCTGGAGCAGTGCATCTTCCTGGTGTTTTATCAGGGAAGCCGCCAAAGACATAATCAGATGATCACGGCTCTCTGATCGTAAGTCAATGAAGTATTCAGTTATCCTGTCTCTGTGTTTATCTATTAGGACCAGAAACGACTGCCAGGACACATATAAACTGTTCTGCTTTTGGACGGTCCCTGAATCCGTGATTCGTTTTGCTTTTTGTTTTCTTTTCAAGAATATTCCTCAGGTTTGTTTGTTGTCCCCTTAGGATTCTCAAGGGATGTAGAATAAATATATGGCCTTGTCTCTGTCTTCAAATAACTTTTTAGTTGAGAGAGATAAATAATACACAGGAGATAGAGTAGGAATGCCGGCTGTGACAATGAATAAGCAATAAAGTGTGTGAGGCAAAGCATTGGTTCTGAGAGGGAAGCCCGGTGAAATGTTTTATAGAAAAGGTTTAAGTTGAGCCTCAGATTAGATCTCGTGAGGGAGCGGGAAGACGGCATTGGAGTCCCCACTCCGACATCTACTGAACGATGTGAGCTGAGGGGTCAGAGGCTCGTGGACATCAGGAAAAACGTGCTCTGAAAGTTTCTTCAGGGATTCCATCTGACTCTGGATGGACTTGGGTGAAGGCTGGCAGAAACCAGGCCATTGGTAACTCTGGGAATGAAAACAAGTCTAGAAAATCTTTGTAAACTGAATTCAGATGCTGTGCCTTGATATTATGCTTCTAAGTTCATAGCTAAATGCTACTGGCCCAGAAACTTGGGTGCTTCTTTGAAGATCATACGGAAAACTCTATTTCTGCATTGCTGAATTGCAGTTTTTGCACCATTCACCCGCCTAGCTTCTGGGGATTCCCTGGCTTACAGCTGCTTCTCACCAGTCCGTCTTCATTGTCACATGGGCATCCTCCCTGTGTGCCTCTGTCTTTATATATTGGAGCCCATACCACTCTTCATTTTAATGCCTCAATTAATTACATCTGCAAAACTCTGCTTCCAAATAAGGTCACGTTCTGAGGTACTGGGGCTTAGTACTTCAACATATCTTTTTTGGGGGGAGCACAATTCAACCCATAATAGGGGCTAAAATTATATTATCTGAAAAGAACTACAATTGCTCCTCTGTCTTCAATTTGAACACCTCTAAATGTTTGTCTAGATGACTTGATGACAGTCTTGGGGAAAATATTAGATAATGTGATGATAAAGGCTTTTTGTCTCTGTCTTTGAAAACAATGTACACCATTTAGGTAGAGGACAGTTTGTTTAAATAGATTTTTAACAAGTTTTAGCGACTCTGTTTTAAAAAGCCAGAGAACGAATTGGTATCAACTGAGAGAGCGTCCTCTACTGGCAAAACTCAGTACTGCATCTGCTCTCTTTGTTGCTGTTTTTGATGGTAAGAAAAGATAAATACTTAACTCATATAGTACCTGTAATTCATATTTAGTATATCGGTGGCAACTGATGCTAAGAAAACATTAAAGTATAAATATAAAATCATTTATTTAGATTTTTAAAAGATTAACCTTATAATGTTAGGTAAGATACTCTTGACTAACAGGCAATATGAAAAAGAGCAGACGCTTTTGACATAGCTGTCAAAATTTATTTCAACCTTATATTAAATTGTCATGAATATAATATCCAGAATATTATCTAATTTTTAGTGCCACACTTAATGAGGACATTCAGAAAAGGGTTTAAGGCCAGAAACAATTAACCAAGAAAGTAAATTTAGTAGGTAGGCTAGAAGGAGCACAGTATTGATACTTTGAATTCTGAGTAGTACTTCTCAAGTCTCATGGTCTACAGGGAGAAGGAGATTAACCCTGGACAGCACAATGGCACTTAAAATCAATACACATCCTTCAACTCCTTGTGTCTTTTCCTGATGGTTTTCTTTTATCCCACCACTGGATAGAGCTGTTGAACAGAGTGCTACCGCTCCAAATTAGACGATGCATTTTACATTCCAAAGACATTTTACAGCCTTATATATATATATATTTTTTTAACATCTTTATTGGAGTATAATTGCTTTACAATGGTGTGTTAGTTTCTGCTTTATAACAAAGTGAATCAGTTATACATATACATATATCCCCATATCTCCTCCCTCTTGCGTCTCCCTCCCACCCTCCCTATCCCACCCCTCTAGGTGGTCACAAAGCACCAAGCTGATCTCCCTGTGCTATGCGGCTGCTTCCCACTAGCTATTTTACATTTGGTAGTGTATATATGTCCATGCCACTCTCTCACTTTGTCCCAGCTTACCCTGCCCCCTCCCCGTATGCTCAAGTCCATTCTCTAGTAGGTCTGTGTCTTTATTCCTGTCTTGCCCCTAGGTTCTTCATGACCTTTTTTTTTTTCTTAGATTCCATATATATGTGTTAGCATACAGTATTTGTTTTTCTCTTTCTGACTTACTTCACTCTGTATGACAGACTCTAGGTCCATCCACCTCACTACAAATAACTCAATTCCATTTATTTTTATGGCTGAGTAATATTCCATTGTATATATGTGCCACATCTTCTTTATCCATTCATCTGTTGATGGACACTTAGGTTGCTTCCATGTCCTGGCTATTGTAAATAGAGCTGCAATGAACATTGTGGTACATGAGTCTTTGAATGATGGTTTTCTCAGGGTGTATGCCCAGTAGTGGGATTGCTGGGTCTTATGGTAGTTCTATTTTTAGTTTTTAAGGAACCTCCATATTGTTCTCCATAGTGGCTGTATCAATTCACATTCCCACAAACAGTGCAAGAGGGTTCCTTTTTCTCCATACCCTCTCCAGCATTTATTGTTTGTAGATTTTTTGATGATGGCCATTCTGACCGGTGTGAGGTATCTCATTGTAGTTTTGATTTGCATTTCTCTAGTGATTAATGATGTTGAGCATCCTTTCATGTGTTTGTTGGCAATCTGTGTATCTTCTTTGGAGAAATGTCTATTTAGGTCTTCTGCCCATTTTTGGATTGGGTTGTTTGTTTTTTGGATATTGAGCTGCATGAGCTGCTTGTAAACTTTGGAGATTAATCCTTTGTCAGTTGCTTCATTTGCAAATATTTTCTCCCATTCTGAGGGTTGTCTTTTTGTCTTGTTTATGGTTTCCTTTGTACGGCCTTACTTTTAAATTAACAAATGATTAGCAAAATAATTACACCCACCTGGCACAAGTGACATTGATGCCAGGCCCCAGTAGATGGCGCTGTTGAAACTAAAAGCAGAATTCAGTATTCCCTTGTCATTTGGAAAAAGGTTTCAGCGGGTAGTTTTCCACTATATTCCGAGATGTCTTGTATATAAACAGAAATTAATAGTGTTTGTTCTCTATTAAGAATAACTTCTTTCATCACTCCTACATTCAATGAAAGTGCAAAATTCTTGGTCGAGGATGAAGTGTAGATTTAGTGTTCTTGACGTACTGACCAGCCTACAAACCAATTAAAATCCTCATGGATATTAATTATTGAGAATTCAACAGCTTCTAAAAATTAAATGTAAACACACTGAATTCATTGATAATGCTATATTATTATCACCCCAGAAATCTATTTAGACTGCAAATTATTTGATAGAATTGGAGAGTTTCATTGGAGCTTAACATTAAGGAATTGGAATCTATTCAGGAATTTGATTGACAATGTGTTTTCTATTTTTTCCCCTTTGCATATCTGTGTCCTCTGGGTTTACTAATTACTCTGGTTGCTTTTTGTCCACCAATCCCGCATTACAACGTCACTTGGATTCTTGTCAGACTTTCTCTCTGTACATCCTTCATCCTTTCATTCATTATCTTTTTATCTTGTATTTAGTATACACTCAGCCTGTTCCAGAACTGTGCAGACCATGGGGATATCAAAAAGAATAAAATAAGGAATCAAATAGAGTCTCAGCCTTGAAAAATTTTATAATCCAGCAGAGGTGAAAGACACATCAAAAAATAGGCACAAAGTTAAATAAACATTGTCTGCCTTCCCATTCCTGGCCTTGTGACTAGAATATACTAATCCTCAATAAATTAAGGATTGCTAATTCTATTACCCAAAAAATCTTGCTATTAAAATGTGTAAAGTGTATTATATTTTTTAAATGGACATTTTTTTAATAGAAAAAAAGAACCAGAGCCTCTTATCATGAGAGATTAAGCTAAAATATTGCATAAATGGTCACAGGATATCACTATGACTACAGGTTGGTCTACTGGATAGGACCTCTATCAGGCTTCAAACCAAATGGTTTCCTAAGAAGGATTTATTCAGAAGGGAATTTGGGATTTTCTGTTTCTTCTCTGGTAAGCAGGACTGTGTTCATTTACTGTTTTGCTGAGACCATACCATGTTCCAAGTGTTCTTTGTATTTATAAATACCAAGCTGATGACTCTCCTATTATTTTCGTAAGCTGATTAGGTAACACTTAATATTAACTATTCTTGACTCACATTAATACATAGAATTTGCAAATTAGAGTCAACTGTGATTTGCAAATTGAAGTTAATTAGAAAGCCCTAATACAGCCCCTCCTAAAAAGGCCAAAACACTTTGCATAGAAATAGCCAGTTTAGAAGTCACAATTTTCCTATTGCTTTTGGCAAACAATTATTCCTCTGAGCTGTCCTCAAGACTGGAGTGAAGAGATGAATATTCACAAAGTTGGTGAGGACTTAGAAAGTGATTATGGGCCCTTTCTTCTTAACCACTGGGGACCGAGCTTCTACAGGGCTCACTTTTTGCCCAGTGACAAAATTTAATAATTTGAAAAACTACAATATCTCATCAATGAAAAGAAAGGTGATCTAGAGAAGCATTTCAAAATAATAAACACACGATAATCTGTTGAGATTCTTATGTTATTGTCAGACCTTATTCTTCTTTCTTATGAAATTTCAGTGTTAAAAAAAGCAAAAAGTTATCTGTGACAATAAACTTATAACTGACAGAAATTTATTATTTAAAATATAAGATATTAAGATTATGAATAGGTACCTTAAAAAATTAAGTGGAATTATACATCAAAAAAATACTGCAACATGCTTTACCACATTAATGGAATAAAGGAATAACAGCCCTCTCCGTGCATGCTGAAAAAGTATTTGATACAATTCATTATCCATGATAAAAGTTTCAGAAATTGAAAATAAAAAGGAGCTTTGTTAAGGTTATATAAACCGCAACAATATCCTGCAGCAAAGAGCATGTGTAACACAGAAATTTTAGACTCAATATTTCTAAGAAGTTTTCAAGAATAAGTCAAGAATATTTCCTAGACCAAGCACAAGGAAAGAATGTCCAGAAGTTCTAGGCAAAGCAATAAGACATGAACATGAATTACAGAGTAGAAAAAATCAGAATAAAGAGACAAATTTAATACTTTGCAGGGGACACATTTATCTGATTTTGCAATTAAATATAAATAGCAAAATACTAAGAGGTAAACTTGAAAAACTAAAAAGAATTAGGTAAAATTTCTGGATACATAATCAGTTTACAAAGGAAATGTATGTAGCATGCACTGACAGTCTAGGATATATATTTGGAAAAAAATAACCCTTTACAAAAGACACAGAAAATAGTCATTGACATTATAAAATATACCCTAGACATTTATGGGAGAAATATTTAAATTCTTTTTAAAGGATATTAGAAGTGATCTAAATAGATAAGAATAAATATATTTATACTAATTTCTAAATTCAGTGCAATTTCAATGAAAATTTCTGCAATATGTTTTCCTAGGAAAGTTGACAACCTGATCTTAATATCTATATCATATTACAATTTATATTTTCCTGCAGTTTATATCCTAAAATACATAAATATCTAAGACAATTTGAAAAATAGGATCAAAGGAGGTAAAAATCACTACTAAGTATTAATATATAAAAAATGTGGTAGTGAAAACACAGTATGTAGTAGGTTAGAGAAATGGACAAATAAGTTAATGCAATGAAATAGAAATCCTAAGAAAGAGACCCTGGATAGAAGAGAACTTGCTATATGACTCAAGTGACAACCCAAATTACTGAGGAAAAGATAAATGACATGGTAGATCACATGGGCAAATTAGCTAACAAAGGAGAATTTTAAGATAGAAATCCTAAATCATACATAATCAAAATAAATCCCAATAAGTTAATGACCAAGATATTGCTCTTAAACTAATAAAAGAGAATGTACAAAAAATGTCTTTATAACTCTTTGGCAAAGATGAATTTCTTAGCCTAAAGAACCTTAAGTCATAGGAGAGTACCCCCAGTGGATTTGAAAAAGCAAAATTCAGCATGTGTGTTCAAAAATAGGTTACATATACAAAATTAAAATACAGTAATAGATTGGGAGAAGATATTTGCTGTATCTAATACCAACAAGAAATTAATATCTCAAATATGCAAGGAACAATCTATAAGTTAAAAACTCAGTGGAAAGAAATTGTGATATCTAGGATATAATTGGAGAGATATGTGACCAACCTCAATAGTACTAACAGACTGGAAACAAAAATAACAGAGTTGTAAGTCATACCCACAAGATAACAAAAAAGAAATATCAGAAAATGACTAGTGCTGGTGTAGACGTCTGGAAAGAGAGAGTTCCTGCATTGCTAATTGTTATCAGTTTAAAATAGATTGTTAGGGTAGGACTTAGTTCAGTATGACTAGTGTCTTTATACAAAGGGGAAACTTGGACTCAGAGGTAGACACACAGAGGCAAGAAGATGTGAAGACACATGGAGAAGACGTCCCCAGGACTGGAGTGATGGGTCTACAACGAATACCAAAGACTGCTGGTGAACACCAGAGGTTAGGGCAAGGCATGAAAGAAATTCTCCCTTAGAGGTTTCAGAGGACCATGACCCTGCCAACTCCTTGATTTCAGACTTCTAGCCTCCAGAACTGTGAGGCAATAACTTTCTATTGTTTAAGCCACCAAGTTTTTGGAAGTTCTGTTACCAAAATACACTAATTTTGTATAACAATAAAATAGACTAGTTTTATTTAAATTAGTGTAAATAGTTTGGAGAGTAATCCAATACTACTTCATTATGGATAAAGCATAACAGTGCGAATATCCCACGGATGTGGAAATATACAACAAAAATTTCCTCCCATGGTATCTGTATGGGACAGATATAAGAAAGTTTACTGAATATATTTATAATCAGGGATCTGAGGGCCCTCTGGTCCTTAACCAAGCGGGAAAATAGCGTAATTTGATCTTACGATGGAGTATTATGCAACAGTCCGAAGTAGTGTCAGCTTTTCATGTGGCAGCACGGATAGTTTTATGCTTGATTGTTTTTGTGACATGGCTGTGTGTACTTGGAATCCATGTTTTGCAAGATTGTTGCCTATCAAAAACATTGTTTTCTTAGAAAATGGTTTCAGTGTTTTAATGAAATACATATACATTTCCAATAATTTGTTCTTTTTTTCTCAAAGCATAGTTGATTTACAATATTATGTTAGTTTCAGATGTATGACATAGTGATTCAATATTTTTATAGTTTATACTCTGTTCAACATTATTATAAAACAATGGCTATATTTCCCTGTACTATGCAGTGTATTCTTTTTGCTCATCTATTTTAGGCATAGTAGTTTGTATGTCTTAATCTCATACTCCTGTCTTGCCCCTTCTCTCTCCCCACTGGTAACCACTAGTTTGTTCTTTACATCTGTGAGTCTGTTTCTGTTTTGTTACATAGGATTGGTTGTTTTATTTTTTAGCTTCCACGTATAAGCGATAACATAGAGTGTTTGCCTTTCTCTAACTTATTTTTTCTGGCATAATACTCCCTAGGTCCATCCATGTTGCTGCAAAGAGCAGAATTTCATTCTTTTTTTATGCCTGAGTATTGTTCCTTTGTATGTAAACACCATATCTTCTTTATCCATTCATCTGTTGGACACTTAGGTTGCTTCCATATCTTGGCTATTGTAAATAATGCTACTATGAACATTGGGGTGCATGTATGTTTTTGAAGTAGTGTCTTTGTTTTCTTCAGACAAATACCCAGGTGTGGAATTGCTGGGTCACCTGGTAGTTCTGTTTTTAATTTTTTTTTGGAGGCTCCGTACTGTTTTCTATAGTGGCTGCACTACAGAAATTTACATTTCCACCAACAGTATACAAGTGTTCCCTCTCTCCACATCCTTGCCAACATTTTTTTATTTGTAGAGTTTCTGATGATAGCCATTCTGATAGGTGTGAAATGATATCTCATTGTGGTTTTGATTTGCGTTTCTCTAATGATTAACAATTTTGAACGTCTTTTCATGTGCCTGTTAGCCATCTGTATATCTTTTTTGGAAAAATGCCTATTCAGGTCTTCTGCCCATTTTAAAATTAGGTTGTTAGGATTTTTTTTTGATATTGAGTTGTATGAACTGTTTATATATTTTGTATATTAGCCCTTTATGGGTCATATCATGTGCAAATATTTTCTCCCATTCAGTAGGTTATCTTTTCATTTTGTCAATGGTGTCCTTTGCTGTGTAAAAGCTTTTAAGTTTAATTAGGTCCCATTTGTTTATTTTTGCTTTAGTTTTTTTTTTTTGCCTTGCGAGACAGATCCAAAAAAAAATTGCTATGATTTACGTTGAGTGTTCTGCCGATGTTCTCTTCTAGGTGTTATATGGTTTTAGTTCTTATATTTAGGTCTTTATAAGTCCAGTAATTATCTTACACAATATTATATCAAAGTCCTTGGAAATTTTAGTAGGTCTATAAAACGTTTTCAATGAAACATAATTTTTGTTGCATTAAAAATGTATTTGTGGGGCTTCCCTGGTGGCGCAGTGGTTGAGAGTCCACCTGCCGATGCAGGGGACACGGGTTCATGCCCTGGTCCGGGAAGATTCCACATGCTGTGGAGCGGCTGGGCCCGTGAGCCATGACCATTGAGCCTGCGCGTCCAGAGCCTGTGCTCCGCAACGGGAGAGGCCACAACAGTGAGAGGCCCGCGTACCGCAAAAAAAAAAAAAAAAAAAAAAAAAAAAATGTATTCGTGAGCCTCCAAAATTATAGTTTCACTCACCTAACATCACTTAAGGTAAGAAAGTTTTGACTAATGTGGTCTTTATCGCCTATGCCACATCTATATGGAGTTTGACCTTGGTAGAAGGTAAATTTAAAAGTTTGAAAAGTAGGTTTAGATTAGCTTGAGATTTTGAAAGTTGGTAGAGAAAATACTAATGAAAGGAAATTTTGTGTAGTTAAAATTTTTGTTAAGCAATTTAGAGAGAATTCTGCGCCAAATTAGAAATCTGAGATACAGAAAGATGGAGTTAGTCCCCATTTAAAATAGGCCATTGTTCTGAATGAGGTTCCCCTGCTGATGCCTCAGATAATCATCAGAGAAGCCTGGTTTTATTAGGCCACCTCCTAACACAGGAAGTGCCTCTTTCTCTGTAGCAAGATATAAAGAGAGTAAAATACAAATTAGTAATATTTCTGGAATACTCCTAGAAGTTTATTTTCAAAGAGAAAAGGCTCAATCTAATTGACATTTTATCCCAGATGTTCCCAGGCTATGTTTATCTTGAAAGGGTCCCCAGAATCATTTCATATTAAATGTGCAAGTTCCTTCGGAGTGTTTTTAGATCAACTTGTTCATTTACTATATAAGGAAACTGGGAAATAGAGCGGTCACTTATTAATGTGAACCAGCTTGCCTTGTAAGATTCAAATCTATTACTAAAGCCCATGATTTTGCTGTCATACAATTTGTCCCTAAATTAGGAAGAGCCATAACTCTGTGGCCAATAGTCTGCAAGGTTTGATACACTTGAACATTTGTAAACTTTCACCAGATTTGATCTAGGAACCCTACTTGGTATGTAAGGATGGCCATGTGATTTATCATTCAAACCAAGGTGTTTTGAGAGGAAGAGGAAGGGGAGGAGTTTGTGCTAGATGAAGCCCACATCAAAATCACAAAGAAAATCTGAACTGTCTCTGACCAGCCAGGACACACGCTCACCCTCTATGTGTGGACTTAACGGTTCCCCTTCCTTCCTTCCTTCCTTCCTTCCTTCTTTCTTCTTAAACATCTTTATTGGAGTATAATTGCTTTAAAATGGTGTGTTAGTTTCTGCTTTGTAACAAAGTGAATCAGTTATACATATACATATGTCCCCATATCTCTTCCCTCTTGCATCTCCCTTCCTCCCACCCTCCCTATCCCACCCCTGTAGGTGGTCACAAAGCACCAAGCTGATCTCCCTGTGCTATGCGGCTGCTTCCCACTATCTATTTTACGTTTGGTAGTGTGTATATGTCCATGCCACTCTCTCACTTTGTCCCAGCTTACCCTTCCCCCTCCCCATATGCTCAAGTCCATTCTCTAGTAAGTCTGTGTCTTTATTCCTGTCCTGCCCCTAGGTTCTTCATGACTTTTTTTTTTTTATTCTATATATATGTGTTAGCATACAGTATTTGTTTTTCTCTTTCTGACTTACTTCACTCTGTATGACAGACTGTAGGTCCATCCACCTCACTACAAATAACTCAATTTCGTTTCTTTTTATGGCTGAGTAATATTCCATTGTATATATGTGCCACATCTTCTTTATCCATTCATCTGTTGATGGACACTTAGGTTGCTTCCATGTCCTGGCTATTGTAAATAGAGCTGCAATGAACATTGTGGTACATGACTCTTTGAATGATGGTTTTCTCAGGGTATATGCCCAGGAGTGGGATTGCTGGGTCGTATGGTAGCTCTATTTTTAGTTTTTAAGGAACCTCCATATTGTTCTCCATAGTGGCTGTATCAATTCACATTCCCACCAGCAGTGCAAGAGGGTTCCCTTTTCTCCACACCCTCTCCAGCATTTATTGTTTGTAGATTTTTTGATGATGGCCATTCTGACCGGTGTGAGGTATCTCATTGTAGTTTTGATTTGCATTTCTCTAATGATTAATGATGTGGAGCATTCTTTCATGTGTTTGTTGGCAATCTGTATATCTTCTTTGGAGAAATGTCTGTTTAGGACTTCTGCCCATTTTTGGATTGGGTTGTTTGTTTTTTTGATACTGAGCTGCATGAGCTGCTTGTAAATTTTGGAGAGTAATCCTTTGTCAGTTGCTTCATTTGCAAATGGTTCCTCTTAAGACAGAATCATAAACTGGTGATGTTGAAGGCCAGGAGCAAGGGCAAGAATACAAGGAAGAGTTTTAATCCTCAAAAAGCCTTATCTTTTATGTTGTTGTAAGTAATTAAATAGTTTTGGGGCTCATGATAGAAATCAGACATTAATTAAGGAGGATTTAGGGAGGCTTATGCTAAGCATTTTGAAGACATTTCTTTCATATCTATGTCAGGGTGAATTGCAGGCTTCTTGGAATTGATGTTTTGATTATGAAAAGAAGAGTATAATAAGGTAATGGGATCTGTAGCTAGTGGACAGAACTCTGTCCTTCCTGTGCTTCACCACTAAGTTTAGAAAACACTTAAACTCAACTCTACTACTACATATCAATTTATGAAGTGAACATAAAATTATTGCCGTGTTTCAAGTTTTTTTTAATGAAGATTACAATTAATATCCAAAATCATTCTTTGAAATGTACCCACCTCTAAGGTTTTCAAGAGCATGGTGGCTCATGTAGAATTTCCTGTTTCTGCAAGTCCTACATGCCTTTCTATTTTTGGTCAACCATGCTTACATCTACAGAAGGAAGAGAAACTGACCTTCAACACTCCAATTCATTTATTTGGTTACTTCAAAAAATTATGATTAAATATTTGGCCAACACTGGTACCAGGAGTCCTATAAATTTGATTTTATCCTTTGGATTTTTTTCCTTTGTTACTATAGTTAGAAAAACAATTGCTAATTGACCATCATTATTAACAAACTGCTTTAAGGATCTTCATAGATTTCAGGTTGTTTGATCCTAGAGGTCAGGGCTGCCTTTGTGCTGGTTAGATTTCGGTAGGAGGTAAGTCATAAAGCACTGTGGGTGGTCGTGGTGTTGCACACACTGGTGATCACCTTTATTTTCTTGGTTGATAAATCACCTTTAAGTGAAGGTAAGGAGCCTCCCTTCTCTCCTGGAATTGACAGCCATGAGGTCTTTCGTGTTGCAAAATGGTGGGGCTCTGGAGAAGATTAGAATAGATATCCTTAGACTTTTGAGTGACTAAGTCTCTCTAGGAAGGGGGATAATTGAATGCTCTGTTCTGAGGAATGAATATGAAAATTAGCCCTTTTTCTCAATGTACAGAGGGAAGGGATAATTTTCTTTCCTGTGTCTGTGTGAGTCAGATATGTGTGTGTCTGCATCACTTCTGGCAGTTCTCGCGACAGTTGTGTGATATCATGTCAGCATAAATTATTGTAAAATCTTTTGGCCATGCATACTTTCCAAGAGCTAGTGCATGTATCTCTAGGACACCGACACTATAAGGAAGTCCAAGATACAGGAAGGCAGCTCATAGAAGTCTGTTAAAGGGCACTGTCTCTGTCCCCTGTCGCTGGCCAGACGGCAGTAGTTATTTTATTTAGAAACCATTAGACCGTAGTAGTTGCTTGCCTTTAGGGATATCACTGAATTATATATAAACAGAAGAATAATGTCTATAATGAGGATAAGAGTCACATTTTTATAATTTGGGCTAGTAAGGGACAGGTACTATTGCATGGAGACAGATTTCCATCCAAATTTGTAGTAAAAACAACTGGGTCTTAAATTATACATCTTTGATTTTGAAAAAGACAGTATCCACTTAAAAAAAAAAAACTATCCCCAATCCATCGCCCCAGAGAAATCTTATATAATTTAAATTTTGAGTATCAAAAAGTAAGTTTAATACGCTAGAGATCTTTAAAGTAGCACTAGTGGATCCTTTGAGTAATGCAAAGATACAGTCCTTATTTACTTAAAAATTTTTATATAGTGTTTTCCGCTGTTTAAATTATTTACATAGTACTTTATAAATAGAAACAATCAAGATACAGATAGGCAAAAACAAGAAAACAAATTCAATGTTAATTTCATCAGCCAGCAATAACTATGAACACATATGATGCACATTCTTACAGAATTACTGCAAATACACCCACACCCACAAACACACTGACATTTTTAAAGCGATTTCTGTACTTAAAGGGCTTTAAAGGGATTACTGCACTTAACTATTTTGGTAACCACACTTTCCCACTAATCACTACATTATCAGTGTAGAGGTTTTTTTTTTTAATTTTTAAAAAATTGTTCTTTCTTTACACTTTAAGAAAAGATATTGTCTTACAACAGTTATCCATTTATTTGTTCATAAGTGTCAGGGTGTCAGCCATATTTTTAGTCTGTATTGAACTCAGCATACTTGGATATTCTTGCTTGAAAGCAATCCATACAGGCAGAGTGGGCTTGTGGAATTATCCTTAATTAGTGCACATGAGGCGTGGTTAGCAGCTTAAGACCCAAATCTCACATTAAAAACGATAGATGCAATTGTTTCTGAAGTAAGTTACTTTACTGCAATTCTTGCTTCTCTGCTAGAAACTTTCTTTCGTGTTTGGAATTGGAAGAAGAGCCATTCTTAGGAGGCGCCAGTTTGGCATGATATCTGAGGCATTTGTGAATTACACTCTTAGGAGCTCTGCTGGCTCCTGGTGTGGTCCCCTTCTGTTTCTGTGAAGTCACTGTGGCTTTGACGAATCTTCTTAGTTCAAAGGGGTGTCTTCACTAAGATTGTCTTTTCCTTTTGCCGTTAATTTCTGAGGATTTTATACAACTCTTGAGTGTTATCATTACTATGTCAGTGTTATATGTTATAATATATTTGACAAAATATTTAAAAATTATCATTAATAACACATCACAATAGGAATATACATCTCTTGCCAAACCATGTTGTTGTCAGATATGATGAACCATGCATCAAAATTATAGCAATTTTAAAACTTCTGTCGTAATTCATTACATTCTGATTATTTAACTGAACCAAAGGTATAAATCAAAGTTAATCATTCCAGAGACTAAGAAGATAGCTTAATAATATCTAAAATTTCATGAAAGATATCCTTTTAAAACAGTGAAAATGACGTCAGGGTTAATTAAATCCCATCTTTATTCCTATTTTCACTTAGTTTCAGCAAGTCATTCAGATTTTAGAATGTGTTTAAGTGAAGAAATGGTATTAATGTTAGGAGTCAGTGACTTTTTTGGATAACTGTTATATTTTAAATAATATACAGTTAAAAATTTCAATGGAAATTACTTATAGTCAATTGTAATTTTTTTTTTTTAGTTCAGATGGAACATGATAGGCATACTATATAAAATATTTATTTAAAAATGCTAGACAGTATTTTTTTTTTTTTTTTTTTTTTTTTTGTGGTACACGGGACTCTCACTGCTGTGGCCTCTCCCGTTGCGGAGCACAGGCTCCGGACGCGCAGGCTCAGCGGCCATGGCTCACAGGCCCAGCCGCTCCGCGGCATGTGGGATCTTCCCGGACCGGGGCACGAACCCGTGTCCCCTGCATCGGCAGGCGGACCCTCAACCACTGCGCCACCAGGGAAGCCCTAGACAGTATTTAATAAAATGTTGAACAAATAGATCAAATCACATTGTAAGAAAATCTAAATGTCCAAATTCTTCTGCTAAGTGGGAACTTGTTTCCTTTTAAAAAGGATATTATTTGAAATAAATGGGATATTTATGAAAAATATCTTCCTTTTCCCCTGGCTTAGGAATTTGTTGTTGTCGAAGCTTTGTGAGGATGGGATTTGAAGTGTGCAAAACATCACATATAATAAACTCCATAAGACATCCACATTATTGGTTCTAATTGCAGTTTATTGAAATAGATGCGTTACTCAAAATCACATGTCTATATTGAGAGGACATACAGATTAAATACGACAGAATTTCTTTCTTTCTGTAATGGATGAATTAGCAAGTAAATAGAATTGTTTCAGACCCAAGAAGACAGGTTTCATTGCACGCCATCCTCTCTCAGATGTTGGAATTTTTTCTGAACAAGTGAGGGCAAGTACAAGTTCATTTTGTTTACTGGTACGTAGGTCGGCATAAGTGTTTGTTCCTGTGTGTGGTTAACAAGGGTAAATGCTAGACAAAATTAATATGAGGGCTCAGATAGAAATCAGCTCATTTTATTTCTTGCTGTTAAAATTAATTAATGGACTTGAGGACACGGGGTGGGGGAAGGGTAAGCTGGGACGAAGTGAGAGAGTGGCATGGACATATATACACTACCAAATGTAAAATAGATAGCTAGTGGGAAGCAGCCAATAGCACAGGGAGATCAGCTCGGTGCTTTGTGTCCACCTAGAGGGGTGGGATAGGGAGGGTGGGAGGGAGGGAGACGCAAGAGGGAGGGGATATGGGGATATATGTATACGTATAGCTGATTCACTTTGTTATACAGCAGAAACTAACACACCATGGTAAAGCAGTTATACTCCAATAAAAATGTTTTAAAAAAGTAATTAACAGATAATACTTTCATTTTCAATAATATTTAAATAGGTGGAAAACCAGAAAAAGCAAAGAACCCCAGTACATTATACACACATCTGTCAGTATCGCCTTCCTTCATTCATTAAGCTGATGCATATTCTAGTGTTCCTGACGTGTCACATACTAGACAACGCAGATACAAAAATATGCATATTATCCCTTGAACTGTATAGGCTTACAGCCTAGTGGGGAAGATGGTCAAACGTACTCGTGAAATTAACTGTAGCAGGCCAACAAGTGAATGAGCATTTACACTGGGTTAGGGAGAAGTTTGGGGAAAAGCTTTAATTGAAGGAAGTCATGGTTCAGCTGACTTTAACAGGGCGTGAGGTTTCTGTCAGGTGAACAAGCTAAGTCAGTATATTCTGGTCGGCAGGTATAAGGTGAGCCAGAGCGTGTGGGGTGGCTGCCAGAGAAGTGTGTGAGGTCCTCGTGGTTAGGAGAGGGGATGCACAGAGTAGAAATCAGTGAGGGGTGTCCTACAGTGATCTATGGCAACTGAACCAGAAGACGGTGGCTCACTTTCTCATGGGACAGTTCAGGAGAGTCAGCTGCTGGAACTGCTGCAGAAGCAGGAACGTCGAGGTATACGACCTCCACGGTCGCTGGGATTTAACCCCCATGAGCCCAAGAAGGCAGCTCGTGGTCTTCTCTCTCTATTAGCTTTGTCTTTTCCGGAATACTTCTTGAAGATAAATTTAGCGCGCTCCAGGGAACTAAGGCTGTTAAATATTCTGTCGTTCGATCTCATGGAGAGGAATAAACATTTGAGTGGTTTATCACAGCTTGGACCCTAGGGCCCTTACAGGGGATCATGGAGTCCATTACAGCAAAAGCTAAAAGACGAGGTTGTAGATGTCTCTGTGTGCACTTTGGGAGATGGGAGACTGAAGGATTTTTGACAGTTTGCCAATTGGGAGAATAACATGATTTGTGCCCTGGTTAATTGAACATCACACCAATTACAGTACTGAGATAATTGTGTGTGTGTGTGTGTGTGTGTGTGTGTGTGTGTGTGTGTGTGTGAAATTCACTTGTTGCAGACCAGTGCAATCCCCAAATGTAGAAGTAAAGGTAAGGGCTTTGGAAAAATTAGTGTTTACCCTTTACCAGTTGGTATTGGCGTTTTTGACAGAGAAAATGACTTGGGTTTATATCATTACATAAGCATTTTATTTTAGAACAGTTTTAGATTTATAGAAAAATTACATTGTACAGAGAGTTCCCATATACCCATCACCCAGTTTCCCCTGTTATTAACATTTTATATTGGTTCTGATCAATGATTGGTTCCAATCAATCACTTGTTCCAATCAATGAACCAATAATGATACAGTGTTATTAACTAACACCTATATTTTATTGAGATTTCCCCAGATTTTGCCCAATGTTCTCCTTCTGTTCCAGGATCCCGTGAAAATACCAAAGTACACATGTCCTACCCCCTTAGGCTCTTCTTGCCTGTGGCGGTTTCTCAGACTTGCTCTGCTTCTGATGACCTTGCCCGTCTGAGGAGAACTGGTCAGGTATTTTGAGGAGTTCCATCAATTGAGATTTGTCTGGTGATTTTCCCGTCGTGTGACTGGGCTTGTGGGTATTTGGGAGGAAGGTGACAGAGGTAAAGTGTCATTTTCGTCTCCTTGAATCAGGGAAATGTAACGTTAACATGAATCGTCACTGTAGATGTTGACGTGAATCGTCACTGTAGATGTTAACATGAATCATCACTGTAGATGTTGACCTTGATCACTACCCAGTGTAGTGCTTGTCTGGTTTCTCTACTGTAAGTTCTTCGTGCTCCACCTGCCTGTTCTCTCCCACATTCTTGGAAGGAGTTACAATGCACAACCCAAATGGAAGCTCTGAGGAATTAGGCTCCATCTTCTTAATGGCAGAGTATAATTTATATTTCGAATATATATTATTTGGAATTGTACTGCATGAGAGATTTGTCTCTTCTCCCGTATTAATTAATTAGGTCATTTATTTATACCAGTGTGGGCTCCCTGATGTATATTTTACACTTTGGGTTATAATCCTACTGCTGTATTTTATTTATTTATTTGTTTCTCAAATCATTCCATAACTTATTGTTGGAAATTCTCACGGTTGGATCCTGTGTCTCTTCATTGTGTATGTATGTTTAGTACTTCCTCATTTTCTGGCACTAAAAGATGCTCGGGATTCACTATGTGTATTTCCTGTACCAGTCCTAGAATCAGCCAATTTCCCAAAGAGCCCTGGTTCATTTTATTAGAGTAGTTTTTAGAAAACAAGACCTGGGCACTGCATGTGCTCATTATTTCTGGGGTATCATTGATTTTAGGTCTCCTCAACTTAGAAGGAAGGAAATATATGTGTGCATACTAACATACATATGTATATCTGTTTATTCATTTATCAATACTTCTATATGTAACCATCCCTATCTATATTAAGCTAAACATGAATTCACACTGATTTCTCCAGCTCTCATACATTACCACGTGGATCATTTTAACCATATTTCCTTGTTTACCTATAAACTGCCACTCTGAAAGTGAGAAACCTGACCCATTTTCCACCATCCATTTAATTGATTTAATCAGTTCCAGTATACATGTATAGCAACATGAGAATTGTTAGCTGTAACCACGTAGAACACAACTTTAGCAACTATAATGTGGTGTTTATGTGCAGTGCCTTTGCTTTCAGTCTTACATACTTCACTTCTTTCCAGAGTTAACATAGGTGAAAATTTTTCTCTTTCCCCTTCAGTGAAGGTGTTTCATACATGTATGGTGTAGTTAGATTCTCTTGTCAAATTCTTCATTCCTTCCTAGGATTCTCTTATTTCCTAATGATTTTAAAATTTGCATTCATTAAGATAACGTTCGATTATAAAAATATATGGCTTTTGACAACTGCATAATGTCATCTATTCACAGTGACAGGCGTCATGCCGAATAATTTCACTACCCTAAATATTCCCTGTGCTTTGCCTGTTCAGCCTTCCTCACCTCTGCTAATCCCATAGAAACCACTGCTGATTTTCTTTTTATACCTTTTCTTTTTCCAGAGTGTCATATATTTGGAATCATACAGTCATTACCCTTTTTAGATTGACTTATTTTAATTAGCAATATGATTTAAGATGTGACACATGTCATTTCATTACTTGATAGCTCATTTTTTATTACCAAGTAATATTGCCTTGTGTGAATGTACCATAGTTTTGTTCCCCAACTGAAGGATATCTTATTTCTAGGTTTTAATAATTATGAATAAAACTACTGTGAATATCTATATGCAGGTTGTTGTGTGGACATTCATTTTCAAGTCTGTTAAGCAAATGCCTAGGAGCTTGATTGCTGGGTTGAATGGTAGGGACACGTTTAGTTTTGTAAGAAGCCACCAAACTGTCTTCCAAAGTGGTTGCACCGTCCTGCCTCCGCAGCAGCGCTGAATGAGAGCTCCTGTTGCCTCACATCCTTACCATCAGGCATGTTTAACTTTTCGGACTTGAGACATGCTGATAGGTGTGTGGTTCCATGTCATTGTTATAATTTGCAATTATAACTTGCATTTTTTTCTATTTAAGTTAAAAAAAAATTTGCATATTTTATGTACAAATACTACATTAAATAGATGTTTTGTAAATATTTTCTTCCAGTCTATGGCTCGTCTTTTCAGAGAGCAGAAGATTTTAAGTTTAATGAAGTTCAACTTATCAGTGTTTTCTTTCACGGATTGTGGTTTTGGTGTCGTGTTTAAAAAAGTCATCACCAAACCCCAGGTGATCTAGATATTCTCCTGTGTTTTCTTACAGAAGCCTTAGTTTTATGCTTTACATTTAGGCCTATGATCCATTTTGAGTTAATTTGTGTGAAATCTGTGGAACCTGTATTTTTTTTTTTGCTTATGGATGTCCAGTTGTTCCTGTACCACTGGTTGAAAACACTTCTCTTTTTTGATTGAATCACCTTTGCTTCTTTGTCAGAGAGATATTAAGCCAATTGACTGTATTTCTGTGGGCTTATATATGAGTTCTCTATTTTGTTGTATTGATATGCATCTATTTTTTCTCTAAGATTGGTGAAAGAGATCATGGAGAATTAGTGTCATTTCTTTTCTTAAATGTTAGGAAGAATTCACCTGTAAAATCATATGAATATGATACGTTTAGGGGGGATGTTTATTAATTATTGATTAAATTTCATCATTAGCTATAAGCTGTTTCAGATTATCGGTTTCACCTTGTTTGAATTTTGGTAATTTGTATCTATCATCTGTGTTGTCAGGCATAGAGTTGTTCATAGTATTCCCTTATTTCTCTGTTACCACCCATGGGATTAGTGGGGATAACCCCTTTTTCATCTTGAATATTAGTAACTTGCATCCCGTCTGCCTTTTTCTTGGTTAGCCCGACTAGAGTTATATCAATTTTATTGATCTTTTCAAAGAACCAGCTTTTTGGTTTTGTCTGTTTTTCTCTATTGTTTTCCTGTTTTCAATTTCACTGATTTCTGCTCTAATTTTTAGTAGTTCTTTTCTTATGTTTACTTTAGGCTTACATTTCTCTCCTTTTTCTAGTTTTCGAACATGGAAGCCTAGATTATGTATTTTAGATCTTTCTTCTTTTCTAATAAGTGCATTCAGTGCTGTAAATTTCGCTCTATCACTGCTTTTGCTGCATTTCACAAATTCTGATAATTTGTTTTCTCAATTTAATTTACTTCAAAATATTCAAGTGTCTCGTGAGACTTCTTCTTTGACCCATGGGTTATTTAGAAGTGTGTTGTTTACTCTCCAAATATTTTGCATTTTCCATCTACCTTTCTGTTGTTAATTTCCAGTCTAATTCTATTGTGATCTGAGAAATTTTTTTTTTTTTTGGTACACGGGCCTCTCACTGTTGTGGCCTCTCCCGTTGCGCTCCAGACGCGCAGGCTCAGCAGCCGTGGCTCACGGGCCCAGCCGCTCCGCGGCCTGTGGGATCTTCCCGGACCGGGGCACGAACCCATGTCCCCTGCATCAGCAGGCGGACTCTCAACTACTGCGCCACCAGGGAAGGCCCTGAGAAAATATTTTGTATGACTTCTTTCAAAATAAATTAGTTAAGATGTGTATTATGACGCAGAATAAGGGCTATATTGATGAATGGTCCAGGTGAGCGAGAAAAGCACACGTTTTTTGCTGTTTTGGGGATAGTGCTATTCTGGTCAATTATATACTTCCTGATTGTCTACCTGTCTGACCTATCAGTTACTGAAAGAGCGGTGTTGAATTCTCCAACTATAGCCGTGGATCTATTTTTTCTTCCGTTTCTTTTAGTTTTGCCTCATGTATTTTGATGCTCTTTTGTTAGATGCATACATATTTAGGATTGTTGTGTTTCCTTGGAGAACTGATCCTGTTATCACTATTAAACGCCCCTGTCTATCTCTGATAGTTTTCCTTGTTCTGAGTTTGTTTTTGCTCTGAAGATAATATTGTTATTACAGCTTTATTTTGATAATAGTATGGTCTTTCTTTCTTCCTTTATATTAAATGTATCTGTACTTTTATATTCACAATAAATTTGGGGGGAAAATGTGGTTAAGTCTTGTGTTTTTATCTGCTTTGAAAACCTCTGTTAATTGGTTTATTTAGACTATTTCCATTTATTTTATTTTTTAAAAAATATTTATTTATTTATTTGGCTGCACCGGGTCTTAGTTTCGGTGTGCCAACTCTTAGTTGTGGCATATGGGATCTAGTTCCCTGACCAGGGATCGAACCCAGGCCCCCTGCATTGGGAGCACAGAGTCTTAGCCACTGGACTACCAGGGAAGTCCCTAGACTATTTCCATTTAAAGTGATTACTGATATGGTTGGATTAATATTTACCATGTTTATAACTATTTTCTATTAATTGCATTTTTCTTTTCTCTTTGTTCTCATTTTCTGCTTCCTCTGGTTTTAATTATGCATCTTATATGATTCTATTTCATATCCTCGTTTAGCATATCATATATACTTCCTTGTTATTTTCTTTGTGGTTGTCTTTGAGCTTGCAATATACATTTTTAAGTCACCTCAGGCCACTTTCAAATAACTGTGTACTGCTTTGTAGGTAGTTCAGGTATCTTAGAGTATTCCTTATGGCATTGCTGTCATTCATTTCATGGACCCATCTACTATAATCAGCTAATACATTACTACAATTATTACTTTAAATGAGCCCTTATTTTTGAGCAACTGAAAATTTAAAAATATTTTATTTTACCTTTACATTCCTTCTCCAACAGTCTTCCTTCATGTAGACCTGAATCTTTTACATTTATCATTTTTCATCTCTCTGAAGAACGTTCTATAAATTTTCTCACAGGGCACGGCTGCTGATAATGAATTCCTTTATTTTTATTTGAGAAAAATCTTGATTTTTATTTACTTTTCAATGATACTTTCACTGGATAGAATTCTAGGTTGGTATTTTTTTCAACACATAAAACATTTCATTCCGTTCTCTTCTTGCTTACAATATTTCTAACATAAAAACCCAACCTATTAATAAAGCCATTGAAGGCATTTTTGATTTCTATTTGTGTTTTTTATTTCAAATGTGTCTTTTTTTCCTTACAGTTTCCATCTCTGTGCTTCTGTTACCCATCCATTTTGCACATTGTCCTTTTTATCATTAGAGCCCTTAACCTATTAATCATTGTTAGTTTAAATTCCATGTCTGATAATTTAACAAATTTGTATCATATCTAAGTATGCTTCTGATACTTGCTTTTTTCTTCAGACTGTGTTTCCTTGATTTTTATCATGCTTGGCAATTTTTCATTGAAAACTGGATATGATGTATCAAGGCGTGGGAACCGAGGTAAGCAGGCCTTTTGTGGGGGGGGTTTGTGTTTACTTGAGAGGAGTCTGGCTCTGTTTCGTGTTTGCTCTGGCAGTCGGTGCCAGAGGCTTCTGTTTCCTTCTGCCGTTTCTCGGCTCCCATGTTTTCTTTTGGCTCAACTAAGATGAAGTCCTTCTCAGATAAAGTCTGTGTTGCTGCTGCTTCAACTGGAATCTGTGCTGTTTCACTGGAGTCCTGCCGGCATGGTGGGAAGCTGTGGTGGGGGAAGGATTTTACAGCTTCATGGTTAAGTCTCAGTCTTTAGGTGGGCTTGTGTCTCTGGGCCGTGACCTTCTCAAGTGTGTCTTAGCTTCTTTCCTCTCTCAGGTGAAATAGGAAGGCTGGAGGAGGCTGAGGTGGGGGGAGAGATGCTCTTTCCTCAGGTGACACGTCTCTGGGAATGTCTTTACCCTGGAGAGCACACATATTTCTCTGGGTCTGTTTCATAAGGATTGCTCTTCCCCTTGCCCCGCCAGAACCAAGAGAGGCTCTTTCTTGACTTCAGTAAGAAAAGATGGCGGCGTCCCCAGAGGTAAAGACCACCGAAGCGTGCTGCTGCAATTCTGCCACCTTCAGGAGCGTCCTAGTCTACACTCCACCTTCAGCAACTCATTGAATTTGCTGGTTAAGTGTTCCTACCACTGTGCGGCTCCAGTAGCACCTCCTCCAGGGAAGCAGATCTCAACTGTGACCCTCTGAACTCCCGTCTCTCCAGGTTTCAGGGTGGTGGCTTTTCCTGCAAACGCCATCCGCTCATGAGTCCAAGAAAAGTCATTGATTCTTAGTGAGTTCACCTTTGTCTTCTTGCAGGGATGGGAGTGACAACTTCTGAGCTCTTTATACATCAGAGCTCAAGCTGGAAGTCGTCTTTATTCTTTAAAGGAATTTCAAGAGTCTTATATTGTGTGCCCTGATAAGAACCAGCCCTGGGGTCTAGTTACAGTCAAATAATAAATTCCTATGGAAAACTCTATTCTCTCTCTATGCTATGATTCTCTCTCTTTTCAATGCTGGGTCCTATCCAAGAAAGCAATCTAATAAAAGCAATGATTAAAATTATACACGAATAAGCTTCAGAGGGCCAAGGTAGATCCACTTTACATATCTTGGACATTTTCTCTGCATTTAGATTAGTCCCTAGAGCCTGAGTCAAATAGTTCAGCATTTCTTTATATTTTCTCTAGTTGTCTCAGTCATTTGTTATTTTATTCATTCCACAAAATTCGCACCTACTCCGTGTAAATATTGTCTAGGAATAAACGCGCCAGATCATATTTTCTAGATAATGCGGTGAACACACTATTTAAAATTCTTACTCTTGTGGTATTTAGGTTTATAAATTAATGTTTTCTTTTCAATTTAATTGTATGTTCTTTGAGGCAATGAGCTCAGCTCTTTAAGTCTTTTGTAATGCTGTATCCCTCCTCACCCCACACCATCCTTCATTACGAAAACTGGATTAGAGCACTCCTGAAATGTCAAGAGGTCTATTTAAGGCTAAAAGCACTTGAAGACTAAACTCTTATACTTATCTGAATGGAGCTTCAGGCGTACCTGGGTAATTGAGGTATTTTCAAACATAATAGGACAAAAGCCTATTGTACATTCTGGAAATCATGTGATGAAGGGTTTTATTGTACTATATGTAGAAGGAAGATACAATGACAACCTAGAAGCATTTATTAAATTATTTCTATAACATGAGCTTTGGAGTCAGATGAACTGGATTTTGAAATCCAGCTTAACCTCCTGTTAGCACTGTGCCTAGCAAATAATTTAAACTTTAAGTCTTGGTCTTCGCATCTGTAAAGTAGACATACAATTATAAATCATAAAAACATTTTCATGAGAATTAAAAGACATAAAGTCTGAAAGGCACTGAGCAAATTGTGTAGCACATAGGAAACTTGATAAAGTGTTGCTGTTCTTTTTCTACTTACTTTCGTACTCCAATGAGTATAGGAAAGTATCATATAGACTCCATAAATGTCCTTATTCTACCCAAACAGTCTTCAGAAACTTGGAGATGGTGTAAGCTTTTGCTCTTTGCCCACATTTGTAATATAAGGTTAACTCCTGTTGGATTCTCTAAATCATTTGTCAGCAAAACCCTCTGAATGAAAGATGGTTGTTTCATATAGGTAACATAGAGAAGGGAACACTCCAGGATAAGCAGTGAGAAAAAGGGATGCTCTATAAATAGAACATTTGTGGGGAACAGGAAAGTAGAGCGGAAGTAATGGGATTCTGTGGGAAAAATCAGGGAGAGGCCGGTCTTTAAAGTCCGGGTGGATCAGAAGGATGCTTGACTTCCTTAGGCTCATTGCTTAATTCATTTGATTCCTTATTCACATTTTCGAAATAAACAGTATTGAAGCATAATTCACACTGAATAAATTATACCAATTTTAAGGGTAGATTTCAATGACTTTGAAATATTGGCACACCCATATAACCATCCCACCAAACAAGGTACATAATATTGATTTCCTTTAATTTGTTCTTTTTCTACATAATTATGGAAGAAACTTGGTTTGTTGATTTTAGATCTTCCTTCTTTTCCTGTATAAGCCTTTATACCTATACTAATTTTCTTCTCAGCATGGCTTTCACCACATTCCATGAATTTTGATGTGTTCTGTTTTTATTTTTATTCAGTGCAAATATTTAAAGTTTTTTCTTCTGATTCCTTTTTTGATCCCTAGCCTAGTAGGAAATGTGATGTTTAAATGTCAAATATTTAGATATTTCCTAAATTTTCTACATTTTGAGTTCTAATTTGATTCCACTATAGTTATAGAACTCACTGTTTACTATCAGTCTTAATAAGTTTAGCAAGACTTATGGTCTAGCCTGTGGCTTATACTGGAGAGTATTCCATGAACACTTAACAAGTGTTTGGACTCTGCTGGTGTTCGGTGGAGTGCTCTATAGATGTCAGTGAGATCAAATTTCATGATATAATCTTTATCTTTCCTGATTTTGCATCTTACTGTTTTATCCCTTAGTAATAGAGGAGTCTAGAAATATCAAAGTATAGTTGTTGAATCAGTGATTTCTTCTTTTTGATTCTGGCAGATTTTGCCTTATGTATTTGGGGGGCCCATTGCTGGGATAGTGTACATTGATTATTGTTATGTTTTCTAATGTATTGACCCAAGACTTTCTAACACACTAAGTCCAGTGGCTTCACAGATTTCTATTACCTACCAGTTCTTTTAAGGTGTGCACATTCTAGAGGGCCACTCTTTAATGCATTGCCTCTGGTCCAGCAGCATCCACATCACCTGGGAGTACTATTGCCAAGTTTAACAAATAAAAAACCAGGACACCAAGCTGAACTTGAATTTTGATACATGAAAGAAAATTGTGTGTCTTTCATTGAGTACCTGAAATTCATACGTACCTGGGTTACCTGTATTTTATCTGTCAGCCCCACCTGGGAACGTTTTAGAAATGCAGAATCAAGAACTCTACCTCAAACCTGTTTAATTGGAATCTGCATTTTAATGAGAGATTTTGATAAGTTCTATGCGTATTAAAGTTCCAGAAGTGTAGGGACCTAGTTTGACATAGAGCAGGAAGTCTCAGGTGGAGTATCAGAGGGTGATATCTTAGCTATAAATTCAGAGCAGCAGTAGGAAATACACACTTTTGAAGAGAATCTGTGATCACGGGTTCTGCTCATTTCTGCAACTCCCCAATTAAACAATTTACTGGATTTCCTTAATATCATGTATAATCAAAACATTTCCAAATTAGTTGTAGCTCTTGGCTTTAAGTGTTATAAAGCTATAAAAAGAAAATAATTCAGAAATGTAGTCACTGGAATATTATTTTTTGCATAAAGCTTCTGTTTTAATTACATTAAAAATATTGGGCCAAAGCCATTATGGAATTTTTAAATCTCAAGGCATTTAGAAATGTATATTGGATTGTCTCCATTACCACCACCCCTCACCCTAAGCCCACATCCTTTTAGATGTTCATTTTGCTAATGATCACATGCTTTACTATAATTGATTTTTAATAATTACTTCAGCTATTTCACCTAAATATATCTGCACTGAAAGTTTATCTGTAAATTAATTAGCCTTTATTAATTAGCCAGTACATATGTATAATAAAAATGTAATATCTATATTATATATTACATATATACATATGCATATATCTCTTCTGAAATATAATTCTAAGTGTCAGAAATCAGAAACCTTCATTATTTTTTTAAAATAACAACCATAAGGAACACTACTTTTTATTTCAGAGATGTTTGTGCTTTTTTTTCCAATTTGGAAAATCCCATTTTTTTTTCTCTCTTTTTTAATTGAAGTATAGTTAATTTACAATGTTGTGTTAGTTTCAGGTGTGCAGCACAGTGGTTCAGTTCATATATATATATACACACACACGTATAGGAATATATCCTTTTTTAGATTCTTTCCCCTTATAGGTTATTACAAAATAGTGGGTATAGTTCCCTGTGCTATACAGTAAGTCCTTGTTGATTGTTTTATATATAGGAGTATGTATTTGTTAATTCCAAACTCCTAATTTATCCCTCCCCCACTTTCCCCTTCGGTAACCATAAGTTGTTTCCTATGTCTGTGGGTCTATTTCTGTTTTGTAAATAAGTTCATTTGCATCTTCTTTTTTAGATTCCACATATAAGCGATATTGTATGGTATTTGTCTTTCTCTGTCTGGCTCACTTCAGAATGGAGCACTACTCAGCCATAAAAAAGAACAAAATAATGCCATTTGCAGCAACATAGATGGATCTAGAGATCATCACAGTGAAATACGCCAGACAGAGATTTTTGTGCGTTTACAACCCCATAGTGATTTCTCATAGGATCACTTGGAAGTAGAAGCCGCTGAGAGAGGGTGAATTGTGAGGGCAGCTCCCACCACTCCCGACCATTAAGACACTCACCTGGTTACATCAACTCCCCACCCCTCTGCTTCTTCATCTTATAATGAGAATTCTATCACACTTACTTTTCCAATGCTGCTGTGTGGGTCAGATTTGAAAAGACATACAATTCAAGCAGTGCTCGCCTCAGTGTTCAGTGGTACAAGGAAGATCTCTACTTAAAATATGTTGTTTGTTACTAATATTAGTCTTTACTGTCTCCATGTGGACTTTTATGAAAACTTAATTCTTCTGAGGAGGGTAATATATTATGTAGTATTTAAATATTTATATAAGGAAATTCCCTGGTGATCCGGTGGTTAGGACTCGGTGCTCTCACTGCTGGGGCCGGGTTCCATCCCTGGTCAGAGAGCTAAGATCCCGCAAGCCACACCACGCAGCCAAAAAAAAAAAAAGAAAAATTAATGGGATGGTTTATTTTGTTTTAAATAGTTAAGCACAGGTGTTGGTAATTATTAGCAAGGCAGCAAAAAGGGAAGCAACTTGGGTGGCAGGCCAACGGTAGCCATATGGGAAAGACAGATTTAGGGAAGATAAATAAAGCAGAGCTCAAGCTAAGCCCTGTAATTAAAGCCTTTCATCTACTCTAGGAATGCAGCTGGTGCAAAATATTCACACCTGTTCCTCACATCGAGAAAGAATGTATATGTGTCATAACTGATCCTGTCTGTATTCAAGCATTTGTTGACTCTCATTTGCTCCAGATCCATTCAAATGTTTCTGAAGTTGTCTTGGAAGTTTCCATTTAGTCATCACATAAATGGTTGAAGGACTTCTTGCTGGTCTTACTGGTTCATCTTCTTATATAATTGCAACTTTGTCCTCATCTTTACTCTGGGGAGTTTTATGATCTTGACGCTATTATGCTATGTATTTTTAGGATGGTATCATTTGACCTGCCTTTACAGAATATCACTGGGATCACCTGGCTTTAGTGGGTTTTCAGATTCTTTTCATTGTTTAATAGGCTGGTGAACACATGAGCTCTTAGGCAACTGGTCACTACTTCTCAGGGGATACTGTTTTTTTAATGAATAGATCATATTTTAGAGCTGTTTTCGGTTTACAGAGAAATTGAACAGGAAGTACAGAGAGTTCCCGTACACACGCCTCTTCCTCACACAGTTTCTGTACATATTAACAACTTCTATGAGTGTGGTATATAACATCTGTTGCAATTCATGAACCAATATCAATACATCGTTAGTAGCTAACGTCTAGAGTCTACATTAGGGCACACTCCTTTTGACATATAATCCTATAATGCATGCCTAACGTGTCACCTCTTCATTCTTACACTATTATACAGAAGAGTTTCATTGCTCTAAAATTCCCCTTTGCTCCCCCTGTTCAACCTTCCTTCCTCATTCTGAACCCCTGGCAACCACTGATCTTTATACTGTCTCTATAATTTCATCTTTTCCAGGATGTCATATGTTAGAATCATGCACCATGTAGCCCTTTCACAATGGTTTCTTTCACTCAGGAATACGCATGAACTTCCTGGATACCTTTTCATGGCTCGGTTGCGCATGTTAATTAGCACTGAATAATATCCCATTGTCTGGATGTACCAGTTTATCTATGCATACACCTTCTGAAGGGCATCTATGATGCTTCCAAATTTTGGCATTTATGAATAAAGCTGCTGTAGATATTTGTGTGCAGGGCTTTATGTAGACATAAGCTTTCAACTCCTTTGGGTAAATACCAAGAAGCATGATTGCTGGACTGTATGGTAAGAGTACGTTTCGTTTTGTAAGAATCTGCCAAAGGGTCTTCCAAAGTGGCTTTAACATTTTGCAGGTAATGAGAATTCCTGTTACTCCACATCCTTACCAGCGTTTGGTATTGTCAGTGTTCTAGATTACAGACGTTCTAATAGGTAGATAGTGATACCTCGTTGTTGTTTGAATTTGCAATTCACTAATGATACACATCGTTGGCATCTTTTCATATGCTCATTCACCACTTGTATATCTTCTTTGGTGAGAGGTCTGTTCAGATATTTTGCCCATTTTTAAATTGGGCTGTTTATTATTACTTAGTTTTAAGTGTTCTTTGAATATTTTGGGTAAATATGTGTTTTGCTAATATTTTCTACCAGTCGGTCACTTGTCTTTTCATTCTCTTAACAAAGTATTTCACAAAGCAGAAATTTTTAATATTACTGAAGTCCAACTTATCTTTTTTTTTTTCTTTTATGGATTATGTTTCTGGTGTTTTATCTAAAAAGTCATCACTGAACTCAAGGTTACCAATATTTTCTTCTTTATTTTCTTCTGGAAGTTTTATAGTAGTTTTTCATTTTACCTTTAGGTCTATAATCCATTTTGAGATGATTTTTTGTGAAAGTTATAAGGTCTGTGTCTCAATTCATTTTTTTTTTCATGTGAATGTCTCATGGTTCAAACACTATTTGTTGAAAAGGCTATCTTTGACCATCCATTATATTACCTTTGCTCCTTTGTGAAAGATCAGTTGACTATATTTATGTAGGTCTATTTCTGAGTTCTCTATTCTGTTCCATTAGTCTCTTTGCCTATTACTTTGCCAAATATCATACTTTCTTGATTATTGTAGCCTTAAAATAAGTCTTGAAATCAGGTAGTGTCAATCCTCTGATGTTGTTTCTCTCCTTCAAAATTGTCTTGGCTATTCTGGGTCTTTTGCCTTTCCACATGAACATTAGAGTCAATTTGTTGAATCCACCAAATGACTTGCTGATTGAGCTGAATCTATAGATCAAGTTGGGAATAACTGACATCTTAGCAATGTTGAGTCTTCCTATCCATGAACATGGAATATCTCTCCAATTTTTTTAGTTCCTTTGATTTCTTTCATCAGAATTTTATAGTTTTCCCTGTGTAGATCTTGTATATATTTTCTTAGATTTATACTTTAGTATTTCATTTTGGGTGTGGTAATGTAAATGACATCATGTTTTTACATCAAATTCCAATTGTTCCTTGCCTGTATATAGGAAAGGTATTGACTTTTGTACATTCACCTGGCATCCTGCAACCTTGCTATCATCACTTATTAGACCCAGGAGTTTTTGTTGTTGCTGTTGACTCTTTGGGATGCTACATAAGCAATCATGCTATCTGCATACACAGTTTTATTTTCTCCTTCCAATCTGTATAATTTTCATTTCCTTTTCCTATCAAATAAGCTAGGACCTTCAGTACTATGTTGAATGGGAATGGTAAGAGGGGTCATCCTTACCTTGTTTCTGATCTTAGTGAGAAGACATCTGATTTTTCACCATTACGTATGATGTTAGCTGTAGGTTTTTTGTAGATGTTCTTTATCAAGTTGTAGAAGTTATCCTCTATATCTAGTTTGCTGAGAGCATTTTATACTGAATGGGTGTTGGATTTTGTCAAATGATTTTTCTGCATCTGCTAGTATGATTATGTGATTTTTCATTTTCAGCCTGTCTGTGATAACACTAATTGATTTTTTTGTTTTGTTTTGTTTTTGTTTTTGTTTTTTGCGGTACGCAGGCCTCTCACCGTTGTGGTCTCTCCCGTTGCGGAGCACAGGCTCCAGATGCGCAGGCTCAGCGGCCATGGCTCACGGGCCCAGCCGCTCCGCGGCATGTGGGATCTTCCCGGACCGGGGCACGAACTCGTGTCCCCTGCATCTGCAGGCGGACTCTCAACCACTGCGCCACCAGGGAAGCCCTGATTTTTTTTTTTACTTGTTTTTTTTTACTAATTGATTTTTAAATGTTGAATCAGCCTTGCATATGTGGAATAAATCCCACCTGGTCATTATTTAAAATTCCTTTTATATTCCTTTGTATTCCTTTTATTGTTGAAACCACATGCTAATATTTTGTTTAGGACTCTTTCACTTGTGTTCATTAGAGATATTGGTCTTTAGTTTTGCACTCTCGTAGTATCTTGTTCTGGTTTTGGTATAAGATTAATGCTGGCCTCATAGAATGAGTTAGGATACGTTCCCTCTCTTTCTATTTTCTGAAAGTAATTGTAGAAAGTAATTGGTATACTTTCTTCTTTAAATGTTTAGGAGAATTCACCAATGGGTCTGGTGCTTTCTCCTATGGAAGGTCATTGGTCATTGAGTTTGTTTCTTTAAGAGATATAGGTCTGTTCAGATGATCTATTTCTCCTTGTGTTAGTTTTGATAGATTGTTTCAAGGAACGTACTCATCTCCTCTAAGTTATTCAAGCCGTGGGCATAGAGTTGTATATAATTTTTCATGTTCATGGGCTCAGTAGTTAGAAATCTCTCATGTTGGGATCCTGAGTTTTTATCTTTGCAGGTCTCTGCTTTGCTCATATTCCAGTCATCTTCAGACACCCACTTTCCCATTTTATTAGCCACATTGATATTTAGCAGCTTATTGTCCATATAGCTTCTGCTCTACTTTTCATGTTACCATTACTGTGTCTGGGTCATACGTACTGTTAATTATAATAAGGAATTATTATCAATACATAAAAAGAGTGTGTGGAGCAAAATGAATTGCTCTCTCATAAAGTTATCAAGGGAAGAGCCTGTGCCTTAGCAATAGCTTGAAACATTTCCTGACCCCTTGTGGGAATTTTTTCCTTAGCTTTGTGACTTAACATCATAAAGATCTTGCGTTTTGCTGTATTCCCTTGATGCTGGAACTGTACCACAA
Organism: Tursiops truncatus; assembly: GCF_011762595.2. Taxonomy (NCBI): domain Eukaryota; kingdom Metazoa; phylum Chordata; class Mammalia; order Artiodactyla; family Delphinidae; genus Tursiops; species Tursiops truncatus. The sequence goes on from NC_047054.1 coordinate 7,373,624, forward strand.
ACCTTGAAACTAGTACTCAATACGAGGTACCTCAGTTATTTGGCTGGAAAGACCAAAAGAGGTAAAAGACACAGAATTAAGAAGCCACAGAAATTAATATAATTTTAACTGATTCTTTTCAGTTAGCCAGTCCTTTTCTAGCTTTTGTACATAGAAAGAAAGTGAGCACACACCCCTGTCGTGCACTGACATCAGCTGACATCAGCCAGCCTGCGTCATGGGACATCCCAGTACTGCTACAACGAGGGCATAAACAATGTTCGGGCTGTAGTTTGGAGGCTCTTCATGCATGATCCCAGTGCCATGGGCTTCCTCTCCTTGAGGCTAATCTACTACTGATGCCCCTGATGTCCAAATTGCCTGAAATAGAGTCTAACACTGAGCCTTAACCTGACACTATTTACTGAGGAGACTCAGTAAGTAGTTGGGAGAAAGTTGACTACATCTCTTGGGAGAAAGTTAACTACATCTCTTGGGAAAAAGTTGACTACACTGGCTTCCTTCCACCCTTGAAAAGGCAGAGCTTTATTTTGACTGGAGAAGAAATATGTTTTGGATATTGGTTTGCTTTTCCTGACACGAGGTCCTCAGTCACTGAAACAATCCAAGGGCTCTCCACGTTCATCCTTCAATATGGGTCCCACATCACACGGAGTCAGACTAAGGAGTTCACTTCATAGGGAAGAAGATGCTTCTGTGGACACAGCAAAACTGAACCCACATACTGTGCCACCCATAGGCAGCCAGCCTGGTAAAGTGATGGAATAGTTCACAGGTGGCACATCTGAGGGTCACAGGTCAGAGATGACATCCTGCAAGGATAGGGCCTTATCCTCTGAGATGCAGTATACACTCTAAATTAACAACCACTGTACGGTGTTGTGTCCCTAGTAGGTAAAATACGCAGGTCCAGGAATCAGTGATAAAGGTATAGGTGTGAGTCTGCTAATATTACTTCCAGTGACTCACTTGGGGTAACTGTTTTTCCTGCCCCTTCAACTTTGGGCTCTGCAGGTTGTCTTGTTCCTACAGAGAAGCAGGAGACACAGAAAGAGCCCCTGGACTTTCAGCAATTATGCTGCCCAGGCTCATTGGATCTTACATCAAGAGACCAGCAGGTAACAAGAGGAGTGACCCACCTTCCTGGCAGGGGCAGTAGTCACTGATGATCAAGAGGAGACAGGGATGCTTTTGTAATATGTGATCATGGAGAAAAGTTTCACCTTCCTCCCTTCACATAAAGGCGGTTTATTCCAGCATCTCTTTGTGCTCCTTGCTCAGTTTTGAGAAGAAGTGGACAAACGCAGTAGCCATGGCCTAAGAAGAGCATGGTTACTAGGGGGCTAGAAGTCTCATGAATGAAGGTGTGGAAAAAAGCATCGTTTTGCTCACTTGGACCACCGTAGATAAAAGCTGAGTGTGAGGGGAGTTGGGAATGACATCAGCATGGCCTTGAGACCAGCTGGAGGGGCGGGACCTGCAGTTCATTCCACAGCTGTCCCTCTGGCATCACAGGGCATTGGTTCCAGGACACCTTCAGACACCCAAATCCACGGATGCTCAAGTTCCTTACATAGAATGGCCCAGTACTATCTGTTTGGTATCTGTGGATGCAGAATCTGTGGATACTGAGGGCCGACTATACTAACTTCTCTCTTCTGAGCTGCCCTTGGGAAGAGAGGCACCACCGAATCTTGCTGCTGCTCCCAGAGATCATAAGACCAAGTGGATATGAGTGGCTCAAGGGATGGGCGATAGCCAGCACTGTCATGCATGTCCAGATCCCACTTTGGGAATTAAAGACATTCATTGAGTGGTAGGGAATCCTGCCAGCTGACCGTTCAGATATCGGCTCATTCTGGGAATTGCTTTCCTCTGAATTAAAGAGAGTAATATCTCCCGAGGTCACACTCCTTTCCACGGGGCATCCTGTATCCACTGACTGGTCCGTACAGGGGCACAAATGCTTTCCCTTGTCAACCAATATCAAGATAGCTTTGATGGGCCGCCTCAGCGTAAAAGTTCCCTGTGTCATACCTGAGTGCTCTATGATGGTTACAGTGGTGCCCAAACTCCTCTCTACCCAGTCCTGCATCATCTTCTTTTTCCGCTGGTGAAGAGCACATATTACTAAACTTCCTGAGCACTGCCAAGTCGGAATCTGCTTCCCAGGAATCCCAACCAGCAAGGATAGTCTTTTATTTATTTATTTATTGGATGTTTTATTTATATATTTTTAAAATCTTATTGGAGTATAGTTGATTTACAATGTTGATCAACATATATATACCTTCTTTTCAGATGCTTTTCCATTGTAGATTATTACAAGATATTGAATATTTTTCCCTGTGCTATACAGTAGGTCCTTGTTGGGTTGTCTATTTTATATACAGTAGTGTGTATATCTTAATCCCAAGCTCCTAATTTACCCCTCCACCAACCCCACGTTTCCACTCTGGTAACCATAAACCTGTGATTCTGTTTCTGTTTCGTAAATAAGTTCATTTATATCATTTTTAACAAATAGATTCCGCATATGAGTGATATCATATTTGTTTTTCTCTGTCTGACTTACTTCACTTAGTATGATGATCTCTAGGTCTTTTAGAAGTTATTTCAGGAGTGACATCATCGACATGGCAGAGTAGGTAGTGCCAAGCCCCTATTCCCGTAGAGAAATACTGAAAATATGGAAAGACAAGCAGAAACTGTTAGGATAAAATTTGTCAGAACTCTGGAAAACACACAAAGGTTTAGAGCAGACAAGTGAACACTGGATCGGGAAAAAGGCAGCTTGAAAATGATGGGAAAACTTTGTGATGTTTTCACTCGCTCTTGCCCCACTCTCTTCCCAGGGCGACAGTTATTTCTGGAATATCAGAATTAACTAGGGAAGAGAACCAAGGGCATATAAATGGAGGCAAAAAGGCCAACAGAATATGGGTATTGTCGTTGACATGTCCTCTGAGGTACCTAAATGCAGTTGAGATTCACTGAAATGTATGTTTGCCCTCTTTCTACAAACAGCAAGAAATGTGCTCCTAGTTGAAAATCAAACAACAATAAACAGAAAAGTGTTGCTGAGTGACCATCCAATAATGTGTTTTTTCCCTAAACTGTGTATCACAATCCGTATGTCGTTAATTATGCTTTAAAATGTGATTTCTCATTGTAAGAATGTATCTCGTCACCTGGATGTACATTAGCTTATACAGTTGTGAAGCTGTTACTGGTCATTGAAATCATTCTGCTTTTTCTCTGTCGTCAGTACTGTGAGAACTATCCTTATAGGTGTGTTTGTGTTCATTTCACTAATTATATGTTTAACAAATACTGATACACTTCTTCCTTGAGATTGTGATTCTTTCCATTGTGTTTATGCTCACAAAAGGTTCATCCTGCTGGCAAGAAAAGTTACATATTCTGTATGTTTGTAGAAATATATAACTATTGATCCAGAATATTAAGAACCATCACATTTATAGTACATTGATAGCCGTATAAAGAACTCTTATTCACTTTATTAAAATATTATTTATTGTATCTCAGTAAAATCTTAAATATTTCCACGTGTATAGTTTCACTGTTTTTTCTTAATGTTATTATTAAGGTTTTTATATTTTTCTCTGCTACAATAAACGAGAATAGAAAAGTAGATACCAATGAAAATTATCATGATTTTTTACTGGGTCATATTAAAATATTTTATTAATTTTAAATTTTCAGTCAATTTCCTTCTGTTTACTAAGTCAATAAGTGTCATATATAAATTATGATAAATTTATCTTTTAAATTTTTTTCTATTTCTAACTTACTCCTTAGCTAGAAAGCTAAAACAGTATAAAACTGTATAGTGGTAATAGTCATAATTATTTAATTGTTTACTTTAATGAGAATTGCTCTTTTATTTTACATTGAATTTAGCTTTAAAAATGATAGAATTTTTCATGTTATACGAGTATATTCCTGTATCTGTTATATAATATGTTTAAAAATTAGGAATAATGTCAAAAGTTGTGGAATGCCTTTACAAAATCTACAGAGGCATTTCTTTTCTTATTTAGAATATCTTCGAGATTAATTATAATAGCATTTTCATAATGAGAAATCATTCTAGAAAGAAAGTCTGCCTGTTGGGATGAGTATGAGTTTTGGAGTTAGAAACGTAAGTTCAAATTAAAATAATAGGTTAAAGTTTAATCTAAACACTTTCCTTGTTATTAGGCAATGTTTTCTAAATATTTTGGTATCATGATTTCATGTCCTACTAAAATTAGTTACTTTAATATTTCTCTCTGTCTTGGAGCAAATTATATATTATGGGGTTTTCTGTTCATTTAAAGTGCAAAAGAAATCCGTAAAACCACGTGGATGTGGATGAGAAGGCTTTGGGAGAAAGTTTAAAGTGGAAAGAGGGGAGGGGGTAATTCTAGCATTTAATGCTTGGTGGAGGAGACTAGACCTACAGAGGGGAAAGAAATCAGTCATTAAAAAAAAGGAGATATAAGTGTCCTTGGCTATCAAAATAAAGGGATGAGTGTTTCTGGGGGAATGGTCACCAGTTGCGAGTGCGGCTGAGACCTGAAATACAATAAGATCTAAGCATAGTCCAAAAATTTTTTAAGTGACCCAAGGATGTGATTATTTATTTGCAGTAATGTTCTACACAGGACTGTTCATAATAGCAAAAAAAAAAAAAAGGTAGATTTTCAGAGGTATGGTATTGATTATGGATTATGGAAGTGGTATTATCCCTTGGCTACACTGATATTAAAATGAGGTTGCAACCACATATTTAGTAATTGGAAAGGAAGTTCACACTAAAATTTTAGGTGAACAAGAGGAAATTACATAACAGGGTATATTCAGGATTATGAAGGACTTTTTGTCAGTCTGCTTATCTGCCTATTTTAAAGATACTACAGCGATCATGTTTAACTTATATAACAGGAAAATGAAATGAACGTTCTCATCATGAGGAAGTGACCTGTGAGTCTAGCTGCATAGAGATCTTGGGTGAGTCTACTGACAGCTGTCTCGTGGAGTGAAGGTGCCCACAGGTGGGTGGCAGCCAGCTCTGGAATGAAGGTAGGTGTGAAAATGAAGACAATAAGTGTGCACTGCTGCTTTGGGATTCTGCCCTTGAAAGAGAGAAAGCAGATTGACTAGTGACCGGAGGAAGAGGCAAAGTTGAGTGAGGATTTGATTGTTTAAATGGAAGTGTCTTCAGCGGTGAATCATACAATGGAAATTTCCCAGGTGAGAGACAAAGATTGAATATTCAATGAAAAAGAGTAAAGAACGTAATATTATTTCTGATAAAATAAGAATAGTTAGACTCCAAAGCATGGGTGAAAAATTAGTCTTGGTGGAAGAGTTAGCTCTGCTCTTGCAATAGGAGAAGAGAGAGAAGGATACAGGAAATACATATGTATTGATAATTAGGAAGATCAAGTTGTTGTCTCTGATGGATTCCCTTCTCTCTTTTAAGAGAGAGTTAGGGGTCATCTTCTGAGAGTGAGTGGAGATTAGGTGGCCAGAGGTGAAAGGAGAGGGGGACCATTTGAAATAGGACTTGGAAGGAAAAGGAGAGTGAGCTGACCTGAGAAATATAGTGGAATTGCGTCGTCCCAGTGCTGAGGGTCCTGTGGCTGATAATGAAGAGTTTGTAATGGAAACATTCTTCCATATGGGTTCATCTTCTATGGCAGTGGTGTGCTGCTAGGATCCAGGTGGTGGGTTATCAGAAAGGGGATAATTGGGTTCAGTTGTTACCATTTAAAATACCTCCTGGGGCTGCTTTGAAAATTAAATGAGATAATGCTTACTGAATGTTTAGATCACTGTCTGACACCTCAATAGCACACGAATTAATAGTTCGAAAATGATTTTTATTCCTGAGCCAGAGTTCACTCATACACACACACACACACACAGATAACACACACATACACACACCTAAAATAAATATTTATGTATTAATAAAATAGGTATACTTATATGCGTGTACTTTCAGAAGTATCAATTTCAGTGATATTTCAAACTTAACTTCTGATTATTTCTATTGCTTCAAATTCCGGTTTCTCTCATAAAAATATTTTATTTTTATTCTGTGTATTTTCATTTTACCCATCTTTTCTTAGTTTCATTTCTAGAAGTTTGTATATCATTAGTTGTTTCAAATAATTTTAATTATTCATCAATTCAAGTGATAGTTTTCTCTGGTTTTCAAATTTATGTATTTGTATTTTAATCTGCTTTTCTTCAAACATCCTGTTTTACTTCTGTTTGTTTTAACTTAAGCTCTTGTAATGAATCCTTATGAATGAGTCTTTATTTACTGATCATTTTCTTCATTGGATGTTTGAAATAATTTAAGTCTAAGAGGGTATCTCTGAGTCCTTGTTTGATATTATACCCTAAGTCTAGATACCCAGTTTTAATAAAGGTTTTTACTTATATTACTCATTTCTTAATTGACCTAGCATTCATTTATGGGAGTATTATTTTAAAAAGAGATGGACAGGGCTTCCCTGGTGGCGCAGTGGTTGAGGGTCCGCCTGCCGATGCAGGGAACACGGGTTCGTGCCCCGGTCCGGGAAGATCCCACATGCCGCGGAGCGGCTGGGCCCGTGAGCCATGGCCTCTGAGCCTGCGCGTCCGGAGCCTGTGCTCCGCAACGGGAGAGGCCACAACAGTGAGAGGCCCGCGTACCGCAAAAAAAAAAAAAAAAAAAAAAAGATGGGCATCTGTGTTCTGCTTAGAAGCCCATAATAGTGAATGTAGATGGACACACATGAAAACAACACAGCCCTCAAGACCTCACCCAAAGATAATTCCTACTGATATTTTGGGGTATGTCTTTGGGGGAACCTGATGGCTTGATAGAACCGGAAGCCAGATGACATGCAGTTGCCACGTGAGTTTAGAGTTTTATTTCAATTTCTATAATTTTTTTGTGACTAAGCAGACCTTTTAATGAAAATTGCACAACACATATCAGGAAAACGTTCACTAAAATAATGCTCTAGAAGTCTGTAATATTTTTAACTTAAACGTTAAATCGAACATTTAGTAAAAAGAAAAAAAACATTTATTCAACAATATTTTTTTTTCCGCCGTGTTCCTATAGGTGGGTATTTCTAAGTTCTAGTTATAAACGAAGATTTACTTAAAACCCATTCAGACTAGGTGGTTGCACGGGTCTCCTCCTCTCTCCCTGTTCTTCAATAATTTTGTGATCAAGCAGTTTTTGTTCTCTCTTATTACCTTAATTTTGACACATGATGAAACTTGGAATGAGAGAAAATCAATTAGTGTCAGAGAACAAGATTTCCTTTGTAATTTTTTTCAGAGTAATTGCTTTCACGGGCTATACCTGCAAATGTTGATTGTCTCTACATCTTCTGCATCAAATGTTAAACTATAATATGATTTTTACAACCCCCTTTTTTATTAGCAGATTTCAGGGGTACCTTTCAGCACTTTATTTTTTTCAAATTTACCATCTATTAGAATTGCAGGCAGGGGGCCTGTGTGTTGTGAGAACTTTAATCTTTCTGTGTAGTGTTCCATTTGTGGGTGTGTTAGTGAAATGTGGGCAGTTGAAGTTGGAAAGAGAACTATTTTCCTTTTTAAAGTTTATAACCTGTTGAACAATATTGAAACAGGAGGTCAGAATATCTTCCAAAAAATATTGATTATTGTGTTTGGTATTTTTTTACATATGTATTTTGTAAGGGAGGAAAAATAATTTCCCCTCTACCCTTCTGAGTTCTTAGCTGAGACCCCTTGTAATGAAAGATGGATGAATAAGAGGAAAACACACAGATATTTGATTAACATTTTGACCTCATATATGTGTATATGGGAGATGCCCAGGGAAAATTGAGTGAACTCCCTGAGGTAGCTTGGAATTCAGACTTAAATACCTTAAGAGGTATGTAGGCCTCTTAGAGGAGAGGAAATGATTTTTAGGGAAGATAAAGGGTCCTTAGAGGAACAGATGGGAGGTGTGCTAGTTTGTGACAAAGTGAGTCTGGGTGTGGTGTCCGCTTCTAGTTTCCTCTCCTGGTTGATGAAACTCCCAGGCAGGGGGTTTATGATAATTGGTTCCTTTTGGGGGATCTGTCTACAGGCAGATAAGGGGGTTCAGAAAAGCCTCTCCCTGCATTGCTGTTTTCCAGGTGCCTACAGCTCCCAGTAATCAATATACACAAGCAGCCTATTCTGCAGTGGTATGTCCTGAACGCCCACATTCATATTTTGGGGTGACATATTCAGCCACCTTTCAATTTCTAAGTTCCGAACGTGTTGCATAAGGAATAGTGTGGAATTTAGTTCAACAACACTGTTTTCAATATAAAACTTAATACAAATATAATATAGTTTTCAATATAAAACTAATACAGAAACAGAGTATTTCGTGATAATAAATTGCGCTTCCTTATGGAAATAAAACCGTATGTGAAAAGGCAACACAGATTTTCTTACAAGCACTTGTTAAGTATCTAATTCAAACTAATAAGAATAAGACATTTTACACTTACCTAATAACGAGATGTACTTAGTTCTTTCCACAATTCTGTGAAACTGTGAGTTTCACCTCCATGTGGACTAAATGTCTTCTCCTTGCTACACTTACTGTTGCCTGTTTGTATTTCAGGCAAATGCATCTTACTTGGCACCCCCTGTGATGGGCGGGTGGGTGGTAGTGATGACTCTTGGACAGCTGCCGGTCCTTTTTAGAATGGAGGCCCTTTTCAACTCTACCTTGCTTAAGCTAAATTAGATCTGTTAAATTCTCTAAAAAGAATTCTAAGCAGTCAGACGACATTGTTCCACGTCAGAAGAATGAAATGAGCCACTTCCAATAAAAATGCTGGCCACAGCAAGCAGGTGCAGAGGTGTGTGCTCACGGGGTCAGCATCACAGAGAAGCCAAGTCCAGAACATCTTCGGAGCAGCTCAGACATACTGTGCTTGCAGAAATCAGCAGGCGAGGGCAGGTTCTGCAGGAAAAAGAAGGATACTGCAACGTGACACCATCAGGTTGAAATCCAATACAACCAAGAAAGTATCACAGTAATTTGGTTCATATTTTATGAGATTAGGTCATTTAGATTTCTTACATCTCGGTGAAACCTTGTAAGTATATCATCTCGAGAAAGCTTTTAAAAATTATACAGATAATGAAGTGCTTGAAACCGTCCTTATAAAACACTGTGAGAACACGCCCTTGTCAAAGATGGGCCGCAGTGAACATTTCAAAGTTACAATGAACCAGTAGTCATAGGCTTCCTAATTATGAAAGATGTATCCAAGATACAGCATAGTGTTACTACCCAATCCAATATGATCACCCTTCATTATATCTTCAAAGGCTCTTTTTCCAAATAAGGCCACATTCTGAAACTTCAGGTATTCACGAAATTTGGGGGAACACCATTCAACCCATAATATAGACCTAAACGTCAGACCTAAGCCTATGAAACTAGTAGAGAAAAGGAGATAGAATATAAACTCTTTGTGACTCTGTAATAGGCTAATGTTTCTTAGATACAAACAAAGTAATAACCAGAAAAATAAAAACTGAGAAATCAGAAGTTATCAAAATTTGACACTGTTGAGCTTTGAAATACAGTATTAGTAAGATGAAGAGGTTAGCCACAAAGAAGAAGAAAATATTAGCAATATACATTTCTAAAATATACTTGAATCGAGCATACTCAACAATAAGAGGCAAACAGGCCAATTTTTTTTTTAAACATCTTTATTGGGGTATAATTGCTTTACAATGGTGTGTTAGTTTCTGCTTTATAACAAAGTGAATCAGTTATACATATACATATGTTCTCATATCTCTTCCCTCTTGCATCTCCCTCCCTCCCACCCTCCCTATCCCACCCCTCCAGGCGGTCACAAAGCACCAAGCTGATCTCACTGTGCTATGCGGCTGCTTCCCACTAGCTATCTACCTGACGTTTGGTAGTGTATATATGTCCATGCCTCTCTCTTGCTTTGTCACAGCTCACCCTTCCCCATCCCCATATCCTCAAGTCTGTTCTCTAGTAGGTCTGTGTCTTTATACCTGTCTTACCCCTAGGTTCTTCATGACATTTTTTTTTCTTAAATTCCATATATATGTGTTAGCATATGGTATTTGTCTTTCTCTTTCTGACTTACTTCACTCTGTATGACAGACTCTAGGTCTATCCACCTCATTACAAATAGCTCAATTTCATTTCTTTTTTATGGCTGAGTAATATTCCCTTGTATATATGTCAGGCCAATTTTTTTAAATGGGTAAAAAGATTTGAACAAACATTTTGTAAATAAAGGTATACAGTTGGACTACAGGTATATAAAAAGTTGTTTTGTTTCATTATCAGGAAAATGCAAGTTACAGTCACACTATGATAATGCCACACACAAACTAGAATGGCTGAAAAAGCCTCAAAATATGGAATGTTGGTGAGGATGTCGAGAAACTGGGCCTATGATTCTCTTTGGGCGAGAATATAAAATGGCACAATCAATGACCTCAGTTGGTTGATTGAGTTTCTTAAAGTTTTAAACTTTTACTACTCATGGCCCAGCCATTCCATTCCTAGATATTTAGCTAAGAGAAATTGAATCATATTTTTACAAGAAGTTGTACACACATGTTCATAGTGGTTTTATTCATAATAGTAAAAAAATGCAATAGGAAAAAACCTCAAATATGCATCACTTGGTAAGTGGATAAACAAAATGGGATATACTCCACTGGAATTCTGCTTAGCAATAAAATGAATAAATGAATAACTTTTACAAGTGTCAAATTCATGTTGCTTAGCGAAAGAAGCTAGATCATACCTATTGTATGCTTCTGTTTATATATAAAATTCTAGAAAATAAAATCTACTTTATAGTGCCACAAAGCAGATCCCTGTTTACCTGTGATCGGGGTTGATAGAAAGATAGGTTATGGCATATCACTAGGAAACTTTGGAGGGTGATGTAGAAGTACTGTATCTTGGTGGTTTGGGTAGTTTCACGGCTATATACTCTTTGGATTTTATACTTTAAACTGAGGCCTTTATAGTATACAGTTACATCTCAGAAATATAGTTCACTAAATGAATGTTTTTATTTATGGTAGAGATGTGTGTTTCCAAATGAATAGTTTTCTTACCTTAAATTTCCTATACTTATATTCAAAGGAAACTATTTTGGAGTAAATGAATGAGCACCACTTGGGTTGAATTTCTGCTTTTTTACTTTCTCATTTTGTATTGCTACCAAAATCAACAAGATATTTCAAATTCTAATTCTTTTTATTATAATCTTTGGAGTCATAATGGTTTAATTTCTGAATATGTCCAGCAATAATTTCTGACGTATGTAAATGGGGTAGCTGCCTACTGAGTATACAAGTCAGCAAATAAGATTTTTTTTGAACTTCAAATGTTCTGCATCTCATGGTCTGGGAATCTAGGATTTGTCTTGTGCATATACATTTTTTTTCTTTTTCTTTCTTGTGTCACTTTTTCTTTCCTTTCTCTTTTTCTCCTCCCGTGTCGCTATAACTAATCTCTTTAAGAGAGTAACCTGGGTTGTAAGTGACACGATTTTAATAAATAATTTTATTTCATAGAACCTTAACCATTAGAAACTGTATAATCAGCTGGTAGTAATCATCTATATGATTTTTGCTCATAGTGAATCTTTGAATCTCTTGGAATAAAATAGCTGAGTTGTATTTACATTTACCTTACTGCAGAGAAATTTAAGTCCTCGATTAGATGTATGTTTAGAAACTATTAAGGATGGGACTTTAGGTCTCTTGTAACATTACAGTCTCAAGGGTTTTTCTGTTCGAGGTGATGGCGTGAAAACGGGACTATGCCATCTCTAAACACCTGGGCCCTTCCATCAAGGCTAAGTGCCTTCACGGTGGCCGAGCACAGGCCATGGAGTGAGGGGGCCGAGAGAAGAGTCAAAATTTCCTGATTTTCATTTCAGTGGTAGCACTTCCTAACACACAATCGGCTTTAAAAAAAAATTGTGGTAAAAAATACATTAAATTTACCATCTTAACCATTTTTAGGTTTATAGGTCAGTAGTTTTAAGTACATTTATATTGTTCTCGAACTTTCTCATCTTGCAAAACTAGAAGTCTGTACCCATTGAGAAAAACTCCCCCTTTCTCCCACCCCCAGGCAGCCACCATTCTACTTTCTGTTCCTATGATGTGGATTGCGTTAGGTACCTCTTCTGAGTGACTGATTCAAGCCCTGATAATTTATGTAAAGGTTTCTTTTCCATCAGCCTTAACAACATCAGAGATAAATTATGCTTCTGTGTAGCCTCTGTGCTCATATTCATAGGACTTTCTTAAAATGTGAATGAGTCACAATTTACAACTTTGAAGATGTCAGCCAGCGTCACAGAGAATCTAGTTTCTGGTATTTACTTCAATTTAGCACATGTTTATAACATAACTCCTATGTGTCACAGCAGTGAATCCCTTCTCGAAGTGGCTTGCCTTGTAATTGAGAAAATGATCATGTAAGAACTAACGTTAGGCTCAGGGTGAGATCCTCGGATTGTGAATTACAAGGAGGAGGGAGACACCGTTTTCAAGGAGACCAGGGAAGATAACACAGAGTAGGGCAACCAGCTAGATCTTGAAGTTTTCTAAATTTAGTGACAAAAGAATGTGTCAAGATGTGAGCCCACTGAGGTTTGTCTTCAGCAAACCAAATGACATACATTCTGTGATCAATCATCCCAACCATTTTCTTACCAATAACTCCATTGAATCAAACCTGGTGGACACCAAAGACTGGTTTGCGAGGTCAGAGTCTGGAAGAGGGTACGTGCTCAGAAACTCAGTGAGGAATGAATAACTCTAAACAGTGCTTCACATGTTTTTCCAGGTTCCTTTAAATGGTGTTAGTGGCAAGCTTGGGTTAAAAAGCGCTCTCAGGGCTTCCCTGGTGGCGCAGTGGTTGAGAGTCCACCTGCCGATGCAGGGGACACGGGTTTGTGCCCCGGTCCAAGAAGATCCCACATGCCGTGGAGCGGCTGGGCCCGTGAGCCATGGCCGCTGAGCCTGCACGTCCAGAGCCTGTGCTCCGCAACGGGCGAGGCCACAACAGTGAGAGGCCCGCGTACCGCAAAAAAAAAAAAAAAAAAAAAAAGCCCTCTTAGCACATTCTTTCTTGAAAAAGAAAGTCATGAAAAGCAGGCACACAAAATTGGCAGTTTTGATATGGCAGTACAGGAAAAGGCATCGCATTTTATCGATCTTATTGTGAAATTACGTTTTAAACTTAAAGTCGTATCAACATGTACTTCAAAGCCAAATAATTTGGACTATTTTCCACTGTAGCCGCAGTGGTGGTAGATTAAAGATGTATACTGCACAAGATGCATTCATGGGCAATTACGAGCTGAGTGACTATAAACCTCCAGACCTTTGAATAAATACGCTCCTTTATCAACTATAAAGACATTATATTTTAGATGCACTCCATGCATTAAGATTCCTTGAAAATAAATCATCATGTGTTCCTAAGCCTTCAGAAAATAATTAGCCACGTACTAGCTAAGGGGTATAAAAAGATGAAATTTGAAAAATCAGTAAATGATGAGAGGCAGGTAAGCTAGCTTTGCTGTGCAGTGAATTTGTGACTCTTCTCTGAATGAACAGAAAAGGCCCATTGCAGTTATTAGTAATTAGTTATCTACTAATCTTCATGCTCTCAGGGTAAGTTCAACATTATCATTCGGTTCATTATCAGAGAGCTGAATGCATGTCAGAAGTCAATTTTGCATTTAAAAGTGGTTGTGATTCTTATATTTTTCTATGTCGTTTGTTTTTTCTTTTGTTTGTTTGTTTTGCTTTTAAGTGCTTTATCGACAGTGCACAGAACACCAACAACACAAGGGATTTGGGGGTTTCAGGCTTTCAGATTGTTCTCCTCATCGTTTTGCCTTCAGGTTAATAGATTTTTTTTTTGTAATTGTCATATAGAAGTTTTGGGGTCACAGCTCAAATATGAACCCTGGATATAGAGGTGGTGAGTTTGGGTGACATTATTGATCCCTTACCCTCTGTGATTCCATATGTATTCTCACAAAACAATGTATCCTTAGTTGGGTCTATAGATTAATTTCTTTTCTCCCTCATCCATGCTGTTTATCTTTTCACACTTAACAATTTGAAAATGTTTTGAGTTGGCTATCATTATATATACATACATATTTTAAAAGGAACAAAAAATAGAGCCAGTACTAAATCATCTAGATACATTCTGTTTGCAAATCGACCATCAGTGGACACGGAAAGAAGTTGACCATTCTCGATTCAGCAGTGGGCAATCAGCAGTGGTCCTGCAGGTGAATAAGGAGACTGACCAGTGTGTGACCTCGTGTCCTAGGGAGGGTTCAGGGAAGGCTGCACCCAACGCAGTCTTCTCCTATACCTTTACCATGACTGATCCATCCCGAAAAATCAAGAATTTACTTAGATCACTATGATGGTGGATGTTTGCGATCTTATTCTTCTGTTTGCCCAGTTAATGAGAAGTTGACCATAAGTAGGTATAAGAACTAGGAAAAATACAGATGAGATGGAGGATGAAAGGGAGGAAAGTGAGACAGAAGTGAAGAAATCAGTGTCTTAATGACGACCTTTAAATTTGTTTCTGAATTCCTAGTGACCAAACAGTAAAAGGGGCCAGCTCTATTATAGGGTTGGCATCCACAAAAAATTCATACTCTTAGTTCCTCAGAAGCAACATTGCTACACCTGCCACTAGAGCCTGAAGGGTTTCTCACACAGAAACCTTTATAATGGGCCCTGAATAGTGTCTTCAAGTCCAGATGGGACAATACTTGCCCATATGCAAAAACTCTGTAAAGCAAGGATGTTTTTAAGGGAATCAAGGTTGTGTACTCAAATTTTATAGGTCCTTTTTGTTAAACCCGATCTGGCTGAAAAAGCACTTATAATTTAATTGAGAAGGTTTTTGTTTGTTTGTTTAATTTGAAAGCCATATGGATTCATGAAATAGAAAAGCAATTTTTAGAAGAATATGATGGAGTGATCAATAAAGGCTTTAAAGCATAAAATATGGTACATTAGAATAAAATTACGTGGGATAAATGGAAGAGAACTGTAAGTTCAATGAGGAAAGAGTAACAATCTACCAATTCTTCCCCCTAAAGAAGAGCTTAGTTCCTAGTTTTAAATGGAAAATAGTGAGTTTCAAATTGCTATGGTATTTAGACTTCACTAGATAGTTAAAAAAAGGTACAACATTTATTTTTAAATGTTGATATTTGCAGCATCAGAAATTATATGCTTTGTAATGATTTCAATTTGTTAGACACACTTTAGATTCAAATTAAAAAGTGTGAATGGATAGATCATTTTCTAAAATTATTGTACAGCTTATAAAAGCAAAAACTTTTTGCTGGCCCTTGTTACAGAGAACACTTGTGAACTCAACTGTATCCAGTAATAAATGTCACGGCTGGTTTTGTATGAGTAGTTTTTGAAGTGTCACCCAACTCCGTGAAAATAACGTGATGTGAGAGAAAGTGTGTGTGTGTGTGTGTCTGCGTGTGTGTGTCTGTGTGAGTGTGCATGTGTGTGTCTCTGTGTCTGTGTGAGTGTGTCTGTGTGCATGTGTGTGTGTGTGTGTGTGTATGTGTGGTGAGGGAGAGAAAGGGTTCAGCTGACTGAGATAAGGTAATGTGAGTACACGCTCCCCAAGGCATGTGAGGCTGAGACCTAGACTGTGCAGTGACCACACTACTGGAATAGCCAGTAGCCACATGGGGATATTTAAATGTAAATGAACTAAGAGCTGAAATTAGAAATTTAGTTCTCCTGCCACACTAGTCTAGTTCAAGGGTTCATTAACTACATGGGTCTAGCAGCTGTCCCATTGGATGGCAGAGAGAGAGAATATTCCCTCATTTCAGACAGTTGGGTGGCACTTACCTTGAAACATGGGTGGATGACATAAATACCACTTCACTCTAAAGGACCCGACCTCAGATGTAGGCAGCAGTGTACATCTCTTTTCCTCCGACAAGGGTCTGTAGGGTATACTATAATAAGTGTTCTGTGTTGCACTCTTGGGGATGACTCATGGACATCCATATGGTGTTCTGAGCATATGGTGGGGTTGACAGACATTAAGGAGAATGCAAAAAACTGATATTGGAGCAGATTTGGGAGCTATACTTTAGCCAAAATGTTAAAATTGAGCTTTACCTTATCTTTTTTAAATGGAATATTTCTGAATATACCACTTTTTTAGAACCAGAAAAACCAAGCATTAAACTTCATTTGTACTATATCATATTACTCACTCTTCACAAGGAACATTATACTGGCCTTTGGAAAACCTTCAAGTCCTCTCATCTAAATGTGTAATTTTTTGATTTGTGACTAGATCATTTTCCTTGATTGAGTTTTGTCTTAAGTCAAAGGTGGCATGATGTATTCCAATTTGACACAAATTTTGCTCATTTATTCTTAGGGAAATTTTTTTAATTTCCATGAGTTATTATGAAAATTAGTTATCAATTTTGAATATTTCACAATGAAGTCTCTCATTTTGAAGGGCACAAATGAATTTAGTTAATTGAATGTATTAACGGTGATTAGAATGAAAAGCTTTACGAGTAGGACAAAAGTAAATCCAAGAAGTTTTTAGATTAATAAGTAATAAGTTGGAAGAATTAGAAATATCATTTAAAATAGAAAATATGGAATTAATACAGAAAAAGTAATTGACACACTCTACAGGAAAAAAAAATTTCTGTTGACTTGTGCTGAGAGAAATATCTGGTTGCATTTATATCAAAGGTAAGATATTGACTGAGGTTATTAAGGTCAATACTTATCTCAAGTGAAGAATAAATCTTGAGTTCTTCATTGAGTCAAAATATCAATACATGTTTGGTTACAGAAACACTAAAAATGTATCATAGTCATATTTTAATATTTTCTGATAACATAATGATTTTCGGGAAAGACTGCTATTTCTCTGACCATGGTTTTGAAAGAAATAGAATCTATCAAATATGTTGGGGCAAGGAATTTATCATGGCCAGTTTGGACGTGTCCTTCTTTGTTCTTCCTCTTTTTTCCTTTTCTTTTTATGTGTCTCCTATAAGACATGGTACCTTTGTCCACACCTCTGGTTTGCCCGTGTATTTTTCATCTACAAGAAGCAACTGGTAATTTTGTAAAAGGAAGAACAGTTTCCCACAGGTGATATAACGGCCTCCAGGCATTCCAGATGTGAAAGGGCCTTCGTGGAGGTGGTGTTGAAGTGTACGTTGATCCTCTGATTTGATGCAAGTGCAGAAAAAGGTCTTAAGGATTTAAAGTTGCGCGGGATATGAACCATGCCTGCAACTTGCTTTTCATTCCTCAGGTGAAAACAGATGCTCTGGGCAGGTTGTCATGTGCCAGAAAGGGTGTACATTGTGTGTGTGTGTGAGTGTGTGTACATGCCTGTCTGTGCACAGGGTTGGCACAGAGTGTGGGATGGAGGGATTGCAATCTCTACCTTTGCACATCTGATTTCTCTGGATGGTTTGCCTGTTTCTTTGGGAGGCAGGTTTGGGGAAGCACTGCCTGGCCCAGAGGCACTGTTGTACCGTCTGCAGTCAGTCCCCCCCACATCCCATCCCAGTCTCACCCACAAACATGATGTATTAACAGTATTGAGGAGATGACTTTACTATCAGAGACAGTTTGGAGCTGCAGGCACCCAGGAGTTTCTGGCTACTCCGCAGATGACCAGATGTGAACCTTTGCCCGAGCCCCGCAGACTTCTGAGGTTAGAAGTAATTTGAAATTTTATACTTTACCCTTCAATCACTGCTTTATCCATTTGCTAGTAATCCCCACATTATGCAGTTTCTGCTATCTCCTGCTCTCTCACTGGGAATTAAGGCTGTGAACTCTGTGGACACAGTGACAAGGGGGTTATTATTGATGAAGTTGGTAGCAGCTCTTCACCATGAGATGCTTAATTGCTTTGCTCAGTCCAGTCATCAGTGAAGTTACATTCCTCTCCTTAACAACTGGTAAATTATTCATCTTGAAGTTTCTTTTGTAAAAATGTTTTCAATAAAGAACAGTGCTATGCTTAATGCACAGGTAGAAAAATACAAACAAACTCTTTGGCTCAAGGGGGCCCATCAGTTTCAGAGGCCCTGCCTTTCCCGTGACAATATCTAATTGCTTCTTGGATATGCATTAATGTTTTCTTTTAAAAGAGGCCCATTGGATTTGTGGAGTGTTTACTTCTTTGTTTATGAAAAACCTCTTTCTTATGTCTGACTTGAATTTTTTGTTACCTTTTATTTAAACCCTCTGGCATGATCATCTATCAATGTCTATCAGGGATTGTCTTGGAAGAATTGTCGGCTTACAGGGTCTGTTTTTCCTGAGTTCCTATGGTTTTTCCAGGCATTTCCCCTTTGCATCAGTGCATTGCAGTGCACTGTCCTTCCTTGTGGAAAAGGTCACCTTAATCACATACTAAAAATTTTTCCTAGCAGATCAGCTATCACTTAGGTGGGATACCGGAAACTACTACTGCCTTTCTTAATATTAATTTTCCCTTCTTCCTGTCCTCACAGTTTTAGTTTGATGCCTGGATGCCCAGAATGAAGTCCACAGTTCCTAGCCTCCCTTGCAGTTACATGGTGATGTGGTGACTTACAAACAAGGGCTTACACTGTAAATACTGAAAGGACACTAAAAAAATCCTCCTCGAAACACACCTGAACCACACACCTGGCTCCTTCCTCATTGTTTCTCCATTGATCAGCCTGGAATGTGTGTAGAGGGGCTGAGGCCAGGAATTCTGTTTTAAAAGCTAGCAAGCAAGAAGCTCTCCTTGACTGAGAACAGGTCACAGGGATGGTAGGAGGGCTGAGCTGGGAGCTCTGGACCCTTAATGACTTGGTGCAGTTTCCACAAAATCCACAGGATCCTATTTTTCTGTTCTATTTACATGAGCAAGCAAGAAACTGATACTATGTTCCTGCCACTTTTATGGTGCTTTTTCTCTCACATGCAGCTGAACTTAATCCTAGAAGGTAGTTAGATAATTTTTTTATTGGATCAATGAAATAATAGAAACAACACTAGATATTATCACGTGTAATACCACATCCAGTTTTTCAAACCTCCCTGCAACATCTATGACAAGCGGTCTCCAAGCCCTGTTTGAACGTCTTCTGTTATATGGACACTCCATCTCCCTGGGTCAACTAATAGGTTTGAACATCTTCCTTTAAGATAAAACAGAACTCAGGTAATCCCTCCGATACAAAGCAGATCTTTAAGAGTCAAAGACAGCTGTTATGTCAAGCTAAAAATTCAGAGTAACTTGAACTCTTTCAATATCCTCTACCATTGTAGCTATGGTTTCCTAGGCATCTTACGGTTGTCAACATCCTATTTTTCAGTATCTGCTGTCTACAGCTGAAAACCATTTTCCAGACCAAGTCTGATGGGGGCCAAGGAAAAGGGTATTTGCCTGTTCTCTCATTATTACATCGTCTTCTTGTTGGGTTACAAAAATCCTCTGATTTCCCGAAGCGGGTGATCCTGACAAGAATAAATGAATGGTCATTCCCATCTAGGTCTCCTTCTCTTGGAAGCAAGTGCTCTGTGTTTGGTGCACCTAGCAGGAGAGGGGTGGGGACTGTGCATTACAGAAGCCAGGATGTCAGTTTCCTCTCTCTGATGCTCTGTCCCCCTCTCATGCTCTTACATGTCTTTCAAGGTTAGTTTACTGATTGAGTTACCAAAAACTGTCACATTGATTTAAAGGTACATTGGATTATATTTTGATATCTGAAAGAACTTATTTTTTATGACTCACCATTACCTTCTTTCCTAGGATGGTAGCCAACCTGGGGAAAATACGTGTGTATCAAAATGACAGTTTCCTTTGGGAGAACCCATGCTGAGTGGTCTTGCTAAATTAGTCACAGGTCATGGACAGTCATAAAGTATTAGATGTAGGTAATTGGATTAGAAGAAGGTCATCTCCTACAACACTCATATTTGGCAGACAGAAAAATAAGGCCCCGGAGATGACGTGGTGAAAGTCACTTACTGTGTGTTGACAAAGATCCAACTGAGAGCAGAGAAGCCCTGACCTCAAGCTCTTGCTCCTTTTCCCTAACCTCTTGGTTCACCCTCTGAAAGTCCCCTGAGAGGGTGACATTGGGCCACCCAGGGATTCCTGCCACCTAATCCTCCAGCCAACCTAAGTATTGTTTTTTTATTTTTTTAATCTACTTTGTGTCCTGAGATTGACCTTACAAATTTATTTGAAATTTAAAAAAGTTTTACTGAAAAAAATCCCTTGTTTAACAAAATAAAAATTCAGATGAAACCTCTTATAAGTACAAATAAATAAATAAATAAAATATCTGTCTATGTGTGTGGAATACTAAAGGAAAATCTAGTTTCTCCAACCACTGAAAGTCATCAGAAGACATTTTGTGACTATTGAGAAAGGAGGAAAATACATCTGTACATCTTGTTTGACACCAAAGAGAAAGAAAGTTTGGAATTGGGCTGTTGCCTTTGAATGGACGCGGAAACGCAGGACAGGGCAGGTGACGTGTGACTACAGTCGCGCCTGCACCCCTTTTTGGAGGTTGGAGGGGGCGTTCATTGTGTGTGCCTCTGGGGGGGCGGGCAGGCAGGAGAAGCACGGACATTCCAGCCTGTGTCCTGTTGAAATGGTCTCTTTTTGTTTCCTCCTAGGTGACCCTCCTAGGAAAAAAATGGGTCACAAAACTTTTAGTGTGTGTTACATAAGGAGCTATGACAGCTTTTGATTGTTGTTAATTATGGGATGTAAACTGAAATTGGATCATGACATATGTTACATAAAACAAAACATTTTTTTTTTTTTTTTTTTTGGCGGGCCTCTCACTGTTGTGGCCTCTCCTGTTGTGGCGCACAGGCTCCGGATGCGCAGGCTCAGCGGCCATGGCTCACGGGCCCAGCCGCTCCGCGGCATGTGGGATCTTCCCAGACCAGGGCACGAATCCGTGTCCCCTGCATCGGCAGGCGGACTCTCAACCACTGCGCCACCTGGGAAGCCCCAAAACATTTTTTTTTTAAAAAACTCCCCAACTTATTCAAACGTGAGATATGAGAAAACCAAGCATTTCTTACTTAAAAGGTTGAAGAAACTTGGAGGTTTAACCTAAGGTTTTCATACAATTCCAGCCTATAAGAGCATTTTGAGAAGCCAGGGAAAGCATTTAGGTAGATGAGGAGGATTTTGGAGTCAGTTGTTGGTGTGCTGTCTGCTTCTCTTCATCATCCCAGTAGAAAGGGATGGATAATGGATGTTTCTCCCTTAAGCCAAGTCAGATACTTAGAGCCCTTAGATGTCACCTCTGTAGGTTTATAGTCACAGGGTGCTGGGTGAACGTTTGTCTGGTTAGGTTCCCTGAGCCTGGAATGAGAAGGGGTTGCTAGTCCATCCAGATTGCACACTCAGTGTTTATTTGGGCAAAGAGTGTAGAAGTATTTCAAATAGAATAAATGTGAAATCTTGTCCAAGAGGGCAGCCTTGAGATGCAGCAGAAGTGGCCACCAGATTCCTAGAGGTGGAACTATAAGCTTCCACCTAGAGGAGAACATATCTGTAGCTTCACATGAGCTACATTTCCGGTTAGGAGAATGGAGACGGGCCCTAAAGAACTGATGAAGACACCCCATTAGGAAAAGTCAAATGTGTACCCCCACTAGATCCAGAGGATGCATGGCTGGCTCACTACAGCACCCTGCTGCGACTTCTGAGATCATAGGCAGAGATCATAGTTATCAAGCTGGTGGGGATCATGGAGAAGAGAAAAGATAAGCCAACTCAACTCCCCAATGACCAGCTGATGCAGCCCAGCGCTTATAAAAGAGAGAAGTTGGAAATTTGCTTTGAAGTTTTGATTACCATAGATTGGAGGTATTCATTATTTTATTATAAATTTTTAATTGTTACCACAGACTAAATGTATTTATTATTTTATTATAAACAGAGACTCTGTTTTGTCAATGCAGGTAATCTGAGAACTGTTCTGTTTAGTTTTGTTTTACCAGAAATGTTATGAGACTTACCCTAAATTTATCCAGAGACAGGGGAACTTCATGATAATGGTTCTACACTCATATATATTTACACATAAAAACATTGCCTTTAGAGGTAAACTATATTCTACCAATTCTTGAAGGCCCCTTTCAGCTTCAGATTGCTATGATTTTAATATTTTTCTTCTCTCCTCTCTTATGGATTTCAATTTTCTTCATTGAGAATTTCGAATAAGTTAGGCTGTCTTTATCACGGGTTTTCTGTAAGAGTATATTGTGCATAATTTCACAGTGTTGAAATGTGGCACCTTTCATTAATGTACTTTTAAGTGCAACTTAAAGCTGAATTGTTATTATTTTTTCATGAAAATGAAGTTAGAATTTAAAAATGCACAGGATTTTCCAAGTATTATATATCATAATGGATCTTAGAAAACATAATTTAGCCCATTTTTTCTACTAACACTCATGTTTAGGAAACACAAGTAGCAACTGTGGAACTAAAAATATTATCAAGGAATCAAACAAAATAATATTTAGATAGCTACAGAATTCTGTGAAACAGCTCCTGTCTCTACGGATTCCTGTGTTTTTCAGAATGCAGGACTTTGAGTTTGAAGATGACGACAAAAACTCTGAAAATTAGGTTAGGAGATTGACAGAGTCAACCAAGTGATGGAATTATATTGCCAAAACAAACACAAGTGTTGAGATTCTAACTAACCTTTAATTTGCTCATATCAAGACTATCATTCATTTTACTTATTATTGGGAGTTTTTCCGTTATTTTTTTAACCTCATACATATACACCAGAACCTTAGCCTTTTTGACCAAGGTAAATCAAGCCTCAAACTCAGTGAAGAGAGCATTACAAAGAAAAACACCACCGCCCTCTAAAGCTGTAAGCCTTGACCTCTGTCTGCAGCACAAAGGAAAAAAATAAAAGGCTGATTGAAAACAGTAAAACCACCTTGGCAATTGCTGTGGGTTTACCGTGTTCTTTATTTCCAACACAATAAAATCTGGAGAATGATGGAAGATGGGTTCTTGCGAACCATGGAGTGAATATTGCAACTCTCCTTTAATGAGTGTCTCAGCAACTCGTACTTCCAAACCTGCTTGTATTATGATTATTTGTTTTAACTCTGAGCAAACTTGAATTCATCCATATTAGGAAGCTGAGGATGAAGCACTCTTCTTTCCATTGTTTTCCAATTATTTATTTGTATTTATATTTTCAATTTCTCTTCTGAAGTATAACATATATATATATATAACATATATAAAGAACATTGTATTCTCATTTTTAATATAGAGCTCGGTAAATATGTACATTTTATTCTTGTATAACCCCACCCATATTATAACAGTATGAAGGTACCTTATAACATGTAATATATAATATATAAAATATAGCTATATAACATGTAATGATACAGTATGACATTAGTGGGTTTATTATTATTTTAAAATAAATGAATATTTAACATTTTTCTGTTTTTTTGAATATGTATTTGTATTTATCTTAAAATAATAGTAAACCCGTTACATGTTAATGTGGAAAACGTTTCTGTTACTGTGGTTAGAACAGCCATGAGATTTACCCGCTTAAGGTTTTAAGTGTACAATACCAAAAGCACAGGCAACAAAACACAAATAAGTAGGGCTACATCAAACGCAAAACTTTTGCACAGCAAAGGAAGCTATCAACAGAGGGAAAAGGCAACCTACAGAATGGGAGAACATATTTTCAAACTCTATATCTGTTAATGGGTCAATATCCAAAAGTAAGGAACCTCTATAACTCAATAGCAAAACCAAAACCCAAACCAAAAAACAACCCGATTAAAAAAATGGGCAAAGGAGGGAATTCCCTGGCAGTCCACTGGTTAGGACTCTGAGCTCTCACTGCTGAGGGCGCAGGTTTGATCCCTAGTCAGGGAACTAACATCCCATAAGCCATGCAGCATGGCCAAAAAGAAAATAAAAGGGCAGAGGACTTGAATATACCTGTCTTCAAAGAAGACATACAAATGACCAACAGGTGTATGAAAACATGCTCAGCTTCTCTAATCACCAGGGAATTGCAAATCCAAACCACAATGAAATATCACTTCACAGCTATTAGGAGAGCTACTTTCAAAAATAAATAAATGACAAGAGTTAATGGGGGTGCAGAGAAGTTGGAACACTTGCACACTGTTGGTGGGAGTGTAAAATGGTAAAGTCACTATGGAAAACAGTATGGAGGCGCCTCAAAAAATTAAAAGTAGAGCTACAAAATGATCCAGCAATACCACTTCTGGGGATGTATCCGAAAGAATTGAAATCAGAATCTGTTTAATTTTTAATGCATTAAATACTAATAGGTATAATATACATAAACAGAAGATCTCTGGAAGCCTCAATTTACAAGAGTAAAAGTTTCCCAAGACCAAACATCTGAGAGCTAGTGACCTACCCCATAGCCTAATGATTTCACTTCTAACTATGTACCTGAGAATAATGTGTCCATGTCCCCAAAACACATATATGAGAATGATGCTAGCAGGTGCTTTTTGTTTTTAAATAATAGCCTCAAACTAGAAATAACCCAAGTGTCCACTGACAGGACAATAGATAAATAAATTGTGGTATTTTTATAAATTAAACACTGTAAATCAATAAAAAAAGAACTGCTTTATGAAAGACATCGATAGATATCATGGAAAGAACTTTGAACAAGAGGATAAAGACTGACAGCAAGTGAATACTGATGGATTCCATTCATAGGAAGTCTGAGAACAGACAAAGATAATCGGTGGTGATGCAGATCGAAACTGCCCCCGACTCAGCATCAAGGAAGGGGGTATGCATTGGACGGACACAGGAGAAATCTCTGGAAGGGAGACTTTGCCATCGCTACCACTGGAAGATTGTTTAGCATGTCTTGCCAAATAGTATCCAACACCCTTGAATGGAAGAGACAACAAAGGTCAGGCGATAACGATGAATGTATGAAATATACAGGGATACCAATGAACAGGATATTAATAGAAGAGCACCAGGAATTGAGGACTAATAGGCGCCATTGCTAAATCATATCTGAAGAGGTGACATGGTTTGAGGCAGAAGAGCCATTGCTTCTGAAGAGACATGCTATGTTTTCATGTTTTCACACTGTACATACGGTTTTCCTGGACAGGACAGTCTTTTCTACTGAACTGGCAAATTCTTTCTGTCCTGTGTGGATTCAGGAGGTAAGAAGCACTCTTGAACCTTGTTGAAGTTCACACCAAGTTGCTGTACTTTATTGACCCTTGGTTGTCTCCTCTGCTAGACTCTAAACCCTTGTGTGGAGGGACCACATTTAGTGACCATTATATCCCACTGCCTAGCCCCACCTAACATAGAGTAGGCACTAACATGCTAGATTTTCTTTATTAATTAATTAAACTCATTGATCAGCCAATTACACATTTATTAATTCATCAAAGTGTATAATGAATCAAATATTTAAATGTACAAATAATGATGCTTATGAAATAAGAACAGATGAGGAATATGGGAGGTCGGAAGAAAGCTAAGACCCGGAGGAGAAGATCACTGCCCCAAACTACAGCAGAAGGTGACCTGACTGGCAAGAGATTGCCCCCTCTGTGCTGGGACACGCTGGCCACTGGACCCGGGTGTCCCAGGTGTGCCCTCCCCAGTGGGGGCAGGGACAGTCACCTCCATACACCTCATCAGGATGATCCGTGGGCAGCCATCCCTCCTCTCCAGCTCCCACGTGCTGCCAGGTCCCAGCGTGGGCTGGAGGAGGCTGGCAGAGGTAGTTGTTCATAGAGGAGACGGAGGTGGGGAGGGGGGTCAGATGTCAGAGAGCTGGGGAACAGGCAGCCGAGAACTTGTCCAGGAAAGGGAGAGGAGTTGTGGCAGGAGGTGAGATCTCTTGGGAACTGAGGCTCCGAGCCCCCAGCGCCTGCTCCATTTGTCCCATCAGATTTCCCTTACAAAAGAAGCGCAAAGATAAAAATATCCAGACTGTTAGGACTTCGGGCACCAGACAGCATTGAACTTGAACTGCAGGGTCCTTTAAGCATGGGACCCTCTAGGGTGCTCGGGTTGCACTCACGAAGTGGGTCCTGGGTCTGGGTTTGGTAGGACTTCTGATGGGACTGGCGGTAGTAGGTCCTCAAAGATCATTCACCCAGCTCCACGTGTTTAAGAACTTTGTGCGGATCGGCTAGGAACAGTCCTACACATGCGAAGACTGCTGTGAGCGGCATCCCATACTGTGCTTGGAACAGCAGAGTCTGATAGACAGGGAGGCACCAAGGCTTGATCTTGACCTAAAGGGCAGAGCAGAACACCACCAAGACGGTAACGTCTTCCTGCTTCTCCTGGGACCTCCTGCACCCTGGGCTTCTCTTAGGATCTGAGGGATGATGAAAAACCCAAATGTTGACTAAGATAGAACCTCCCAGCTCTCCTGAAAAATTAGAGCTTAAGACAGAGAAAAGTGAGTGAGAAAAATAGAGAAATGAGGCATTTTTGAAGGTGAGTGTTGTCAAGCAAATTCATCCCAGTTACCACTGTGAGTCGGCCTGCCTCTGGCGTTTGCAAACTCCCAAAGTCGAGTTCCTAGGGCTCCATTTCCAGATTTTTGTCTGTCCTCAGACACTGCTGGTAAAGTACACCAGAACATCAATATATAATCTAGTCACATATATTTTTAAAATTTCCTCTGACCCCAGCCAGATGGGGACACACCCAAACCCATATATGAATTTGGGGGAGGACGGATATTATTACAATAGCCATAAAGGAGTCTGAGAGATAAATGAATACTGTAGTATTAAATGCTTTATGTGTTCTTTTTTAATTTAATTTTTCTTAAACAAGGAAAGGACAAAAAAATCTATACCCCATTAAATTACCCAGTAAAAGTAAAGTTTAGCAGAGTTAAAATACAAGTTGATGAAATTACCAATGTTGTCATTTACATGTAGAACTTCAATTTCATAATGATTTATCTTTATGACTCAGGTATTTCCATATACTTTAGCAATTTGGATACTTAAGTTTTACAATATAATTCTACCAGGATAAAAACACATGCCAGGTTTCTGAAAGTTTTAAAGTGCAAATTTTCTCTTACCTTAAATTTTTTTACCTTACATTTTATAATATGTCTTTATATGCATGAAAATAAATAAGTAGATAAAATACAAAGACTATTTCAGAAATAGGTGGAAGGGTTTATGCTTCTGAGATAAATTTGCTGCCTCTTGCTCTTTAAAATGAGCTTCTGCGAGTCCCCCAAAATCCTGATTTTCTTCGACACCTCCCTGTCTTTCCCTAGTGTCCACCCACCCCGGCTTCCACACTGTTCTTTGTTAGGGCTTTTCAACTAATCTCACAACAGATCTGAATTTGTCCACTTTTCTGTTGTTTCCTCCTCTTCCTCTCTCTCCTTAGGATACAGTTTTCTCATGTTTTTGGATGGTGGACAAAGGAGATATTGATTTGTTCTGCCGTTGATTTTCCCTGTCTATTCACAGATTTGATGTGAACTGTAAAGAGATAAAGGGATTACTTCCTGGAATATCTGGCAAGATCCAGTGAAGTTCTCCAGGGAAGTAAAAGGTAGATAAGGAAAGTAGATGCAGGTGAATTAATAAAACAATGGAATATGTGCTGTGTGTGTTTGTCCAGCTAAGCCGTCCCTGTCCCATTTGCAAACTTGAGTCAGGTTAAGTAATCTTTTTCTATAAGACTACACTAGTCCATATATCCAGTGGGTGAAA
This sequence comes from Tursiops truncatus, assembly GCF_011762595.2. Lineage (NCBI taxonomy): Eukaryota > Metazoa > Chordata > Mammalia > Artiodactyla > Delphinidae > Tursiops > Tursiops truncatus. The sequence goes on from NC_047054.1 coordinate 7,401,557, forward strand.
TAAATCATCAGTTAAAATTCATATACATTCCCAATTCTCCTCTCTCCCTCTCTCTCTCTCTCTCTCACACACACACACACACACACACACGCACACACGCACACACGCACACACAGACACACTCTGTGAGCAAAGGTGGCCAACACTTCCACATACAATCACGTGGCGATATCAGATTTTGCTTTTTATTGTTGTTACTCATTTTTTTCTTAACCTTCAAACCCTGTGCATGTGGTACATGAGTATCTTATTTGACTAGCATTGTCAGGAAATGAGGAGGTCCATCTAAGTGTATTTTCTGGATAACTGACAGTTGCCCTTTATAAGGAAGTTTATCCTACGTCACCTATTGTGGACAGACCCTTGCTGATGTCATCGTGCACTGCATTTCACCCTACTAACGCGTACGCACAATGCCTCCTCTTCTCTGCATCCGTGATACCTAAGCCCATCATCAGTGTTCTGAGCACCGTGTGCCGGCCTCTTCAGCGGCTATTAACATGTCTGGGATGATTTGCTTCTCCATTGCATGAGTCCAGAATAGCGGATTTTTAAAAACATCTTTGTGTTTTTACACAATTTGGTTCCTATGCTGTCATACCTCATCTCGTATTGCTCTCTGCGGTCTTTGCCTTATATAGATGCCATGTTCCAAAATTCTAACTTGCTTCATCCAGTCTTCTGCAGGCTCGGAAACAAAAGGACCCGAATGTTTGAAATTCCATTAAAATAGATTCTGAAATTACCTCAAAAATAATGCAGGACAGAGTAGGGACTTCAGTATGAGACTATTTTAATCCTTATGTTTGTTGTTCAGATACTCTTTTTATATTTTTACCATCTTCTTGGTAAAGGGCCCAGAACGTCATACCATGAATCAATAGCACAGTTTGCGCCTGGACAGGTCAGTGTATTTTTAAGGGTCTGTTTTCTCCTTGCTAAGATGAATAGATTTGATGGAATTATCCCCCAAATTCCTGACATATATGGAAAGTCTATAACTGGAGATGAGATGTGCCTCTGCATATGAATTTGAGTTTGAAGACGATTTTAGGAAATACCATAATGAAAAGTTAAATGTGAAGTTAAAAATGAATTAATAAAGATCTAAAAGTATGAGAATAAGAACACTCTTTATGGAGCAGTATATTATATGAATATCTTATCTCTATTATAAATATACTGAGTCACATTAATTGCTTTCAGAATAAATATGATCCTCCCAGAATACTTAAAATTATATAATTTATTGTGTTTTCAGCAAATATGTTTATTTTATATGTAAACAGCTTTCTTTATATATAAATTATATATATAAGTAATTTTATTTAATTTGAAAAGTTGTGTCACATACATTAGCTAAGTGTTGGCTAGTATGTCTCAGAGATTTTTCTAGAGTATTTCAACTGGGGCATTTAAGATATTTTAACCCATGTGGTATATGTTAGAAACTACGGATTTCTTTGTTGAGACGGTTTCTGTTATTAGCAAGTTTGTTTTGGTCAGTGTCACAAATCAAAGACAGTTCAGGTCATCTGTTAATGACAGTTAATCAAAATATGTATATTAACCAACTTACTTTATTTATGATGGTAGAATTCTAGCTGCACCCTTAGTGATAATGTTTCTGTAATCATAAACTGAAGATACCTATATATAGGGAAGACATTCCATGAGTTCAGTTGATGGTGAGAATGCTTTTAAGGATTTTATTTCCCAAAATGTGAGGGGCTGTTTTTCAGAAACTAGTATTGTTAGGCCATTTCCACTGAAACAAAAAACCTGAAAACTTTCAGTGACGTGGCTCATCCGCTCTGACCCAATTTACAAAGGAGTGTGACTCAAAAAAAGCACTGAGAAAAGGCAAGCGAAATAACTGGGACTTGGTTCTTGCATCAGTGTTGTTGCAGCTAAGTGACTACTGCATCAGGACCAGGAGAAGCATGTTAAAATGTATCCATTTTCCGCTTAGTAGATTCCTGCAAGAGCTGCCTCATAGCTGGCACCAAATGACAATGACCCAAGGAGACAGTAAACAAAGAAGCTACGAAGCCAAAATTATATTTTCCAACTGGCTTGTATTGCTCTCTCTCTGCTGTAATTTTTGCTTGAACTTGACAGCTAATCATTGGTGAGCATATGCTGCTGGTGAGTCTTGATCTTGCAGCATTGAAGCTTAGAGCCAAATTGACAGTGATTGCATTTTAAGTATCTGTCCGCTCAAGAATTTACAAATCCCCAAATGGTTTTTGCAGAGATATTGACCATAGGAAACCAAAGTGCCCTGAAGTATAACTGCTTTCATGAACTCAGATTTACTGAGTACCTATTGTGGAGTCAGAGTCCAAAGTTTGCCCAGTGCGATGAAAATAATGCAGGTAAAAGATGGGGAGATTCCACCCTGTTGCCTGTCATGTAGTAGTTGAAATAAAGCATAAGTACAACTATAATGCAAAACATAATGGGATGAGTATAAGACTTTTGAAAACAGAGTGCTAAAGTGATTTGGATGAGGGAGTGATCTGTTCCAGCTGAAAATAACCAGAAATGATTTATTAATGAGGTGGCATCTGAACTGGGTATTGAAACTTCTCATCTGTGTGTTGACTGCAGATAAAATTAAGAGACTGATATTAGTAAAAGCATATACGGGGATGGGAGAGTATAAAAACATTGACCAAAGTTAACCTAGGATGAAGTGTAAGCAAACCAAGGACAGAAATGCTGATGTAGTTGAAAATTATGTTGGGTTAGACTGAGAGATTTGAAAGTTATTACAAAGAGTATGTATATTTTTAAATAGGGAGACAACCTGAATAGAAGAAAGATATGTAGATAGATATAGAGAGACAGTTATCCGAGGATTATTTTATTTCATATTTGTTTCAACCATTCACATTAATACCATTATTATACCCATTGTCTGGATGAGGTATTTGAGGCCCAAGGAAGATAAGGAACCTGACAAGGGCACCCAGCCAATAACTGGCCTAGCAGTATTCAAATCTATTTGTTTTGACCCAGAGTCTGGGCCCTGTACCAATGTTGGAATTCTGCGTCCCAGAAGGTAATAGTATAAGATTAGTCACACAGCAGTGATAAGCTTAGTTGCATCCATAAGTTCCAGTGGGAACTTAAAGTTCTGATTCAACCATAGATCCAAACGAGACATTTCCTCTTGGTTATTATAGCTCATGTTTTTTTAAATTAAATTTTAATTTTTGAGCATTTTAGATTTATATTATTGTAGAGCTACTACAGAGGGGTCACGTGTACTCCACTGTGCCGTAAGGTCAAAGTTAATATTACATGCTGCCTTGACATTCGAAGCCAGAGGGCCTTGAATGGCCTTACTACAAATTTCCCTCCTCACTCTATTTCTGAAAATAAAGTCCCCTAGCCAAACAATCTTCCTCATTAAATGAAACACATGCATGCAGTTCCTGCTTATCTCTGAGTAGTGGGTTTTAGTTCCCTGCTGGCCGTGGAATTACTGAAACAAGATGATGACACCTTCCTGTGGGAGCCGGGGATGGGACGGGGGGTGGTGAACCTCATCCTCTTGATACTACAAAGCCTGCTTCTTACAGCTCCTGGTTGTGCACTGTGTCCTGGATACAACCCACGTGGTGTGTGGTGTGTGTTGTCCTACTGTTAACGTCTTACATCAGGTGGCATATTTGTCACAACCCCTGAACCAATACTGATACATTTGTAAAGGTTAAAATTCATACTGTATTCAAAGTTCCTTAGCTTTTACCTAATGCCCTTTTCCTGTTGCAGGATATCACAGTATGTTTAGCCATCATGTGTCCTTAGGTTCCTCTTGGCTGTGACAATTTCTCAGGCTGTGCTTGTTTTCGATGACCTTGACAGTTTTGAGGACAGCTGGTCAGGTGTTGTGCAGAATGACTCTGTTGACATTTCTCTGTTCTTCTCATAGTTATACAGGGATTATGGGTTTGGGGGAGGAAGACTACAGAGGTAAGATGCCGTTTCCTCACATCATATCAAGGATACCTGCTACCCACATGACTTATCCCTGTTGGTGCTAACTCGATCACCTGGGTGAGGTGTGTTTGCCAGGTGTCTCCACTGTAAGTGACTCTCCCAGCTTTTCATCCTGCGCTCTTTAGAAGGAAGTCAGTATGCACAGCCCACTCTTAAAGAGTGGAGAGTTATACTCTATCCTCTGGAAGGCAGAGTATCTACGTAAACTTTTTGAAATTCTTCTACCAAGGAGAATTGTCCACTCTCCCCATATACTTATTTTTCAGTCATTTATGGAGTCACAGATACTGGTTTTATAGGTTGGATATAATCCAGTTTTATTTTGTTGCCCAGATTGTTCCAGCTTTGGCCACTGGGAGCTCTTTGACTGGGAGTAGGCTCCTGTTTTGACATCCCTGGATCACTGTGCATGTGTGTTTGTGTGGATGTGTTTTGCAGCACTTGTATTTGTTTCTGGTATCACAAGATGTTCTGGGCTTGTCTTGTATATTTTCTACCTTAGTCCTACAGTAACCCCTTTCTCCAAGGAGCCTTGGCTCCTTCTTAGAGAATGGCATTAAATTCTGAGATCTGGTTGCTAAGTATGCTCACTGGAACTGGGCAGCCTCACTGTTCCTAGGTGTGCTCAGCTGATAGAGCAAGGAAATATACGTGTGTGCATAAGCCACGTATAGACACATATCTATAGGCATTTCTATATGTAAACACGGGTGTATATAATAGGGTAAACGTGAGTACCTGTCTAGTTATTCAGTTCCTATACACTGTATGGTAGTATCAGAACTGTACTCTATTGGACATGACTTTATTAACTGGAGTACAGTGATTTTCCACAATTCCTTTTGCCGTCAGTCTTACAAACTTTACTCATTTCCAAGGTAACTTAGGTCAGCATCTTTCTCCCCATCTCTTTCAGTTAGATTATTTCATACCTTTGTAATCCAGTTAAATTGTTTCATCACATTTTGCATTCTATCCGGTGTTCCTGTGAAGGGTGTTCTGAAATGTGTAAATGCATGAAAAATCTCCATCTCATTTCTGCAACTCTAGGACTCAGATTTTTCTTATTTTAATTGAAGACATCTCTTTGTTGTTTAAAACTATTGGAGTTATTTATGTTATCTGGTGTTGCACAAACTATGTTCATCTAATATATGCTGATCCCTCACGTATTCTTTGTAAGCAGCTATTCTGTATTCCCAACTCTTCTCCAGGGAAGAGAAACAGACCTAATTTAGCCACTGCTCCTGCTGTAATGAGATTCCCAAGTTTATGTTGGAATTGTCTCCCTTTTTGTAAATAGTATTCATTACGTGCCTCAAATCCAGCAAGGTGTTAACACAGTCCATCTTTCCAATGTCCCTGGTTTGTCAAGACCTTCTCTTGATATGAAACCAGTTAGGTTTCCATTGTTTTCTGTTGCAGGTGTTACCATTTTTGCATGAGGTTTTTCTGGGTTTGGTCCCAGGTTCCTCTACTCATTATATTTTCAAGTTGTATAATCCTTCATGATCACCTTCACATGTAAAGTAGTTTCTTATATATAAAATACCTAATATGGTATTTGCAAGTACTTCTAATTACCCATAATATTTGAAATGCCAGGTTGAGATTCTTTAGACTTGTATGAGTGGAGAACAGATAAAATACTTTGCGCAGAAGGTGGTTAATGCAGAATGTGTGCAGTTGCGAGAGGGACCTGACGTGTTATGCGAGATGAATGAGTTCCTTTGTTCAAAAAATATTTATGGAGCACACACAAAGTGCCGGACACTGTGACAAGCACCAAAGCTACCGGAGTTAGTATAAGAGGCAAAACCTCACTTCTCTTATAAAGTTTAAATTCTAATGCAGAGATATGGCAGGTATACAGACAAGAAAAATATGAACACATAATATGCCTAGTAGGAATAAATTTTATTAAGAACACGAAGCAGCATGAACAGAGATTGATGGAAATGGGCACTTACCCAGTAGAGGATGGCCACACGTAGGCTCTGACAAGCTCATTTTTAAGCAAGGACTGAAGCAAAATGCATGCAGATATAAGAAGAAAGAACATTTCAGTTTAAGGAAACACCAAGTACAAAGCTTCTTAGACAAATCAGGCTGAGTGCAAATCAGACTGAGAAATAGCTTAAAGGCTAATGTGGCCCATAAGCCACATGGAACCCACACAGGAACCTGTCTCAGGTTCTTAATCCCCTCTCTTTCTCTCTCCTTTTCAAATGATCTTACAGGTAGGGTAAGCACATAATTTAAAGACCCAGCTAATACAGTTTGGAAAAATGAAAGAGCACTAGTAATAATTATACTAGATACAAAGCAGAAATGCTGTATATGATCTGTTAAACTATATATGATCATGCTATATATGACCTATTAAACTTAGGATAAATAAGCAAGAACCGATTCATGTTTTCTCAGAAGTAGGAAAGGAATAATCTCCCAATTTGTAAAGTAGGCAATGAGGTAAAGAACTGTACCTTCTTCTCTTAATACATGAATGAAAAGGAAGAGATACCAAACCATTTTGTTCCTATCAAAATAAGCAACGTGTTCATTTTCCACCATGCACATGTTAGAACCACTTTAGACCAAGATATAACTGTGGATTACTAAAGGAGGACCCACAGAAAAATCTGTAATTTTCAAAATATTTGGATGAATGACTGTAGCATTTTAAGAAATAATGAAATAAGATGCAGGGTTCATGGGGTAGGTGGCAGTAAGTATGGCTTTCAACTTAGGATGTCATCTAAGTGGAGGTAACAGTTGACAATGTTGGATAGGATATTGGGAGACTAGGTAGAACTGGATCAAGATTGACATTGTTGGTTGAAGCCAGAGCAGTGAATGCAATAATGTATGGAGAAGATATAGATGGGGGAGAAACACAAAGGGATATTGAGCAGTGTTCATGGCAGTGTTCATATTCACAGTATGAAAGAAGGAAGAAGAGTGAACATAAAAAAAGAGAGTATAGTCAGAAAGGTGGGGTGTGGACCAGGATAGCACTCCATCACAGAGGTCAAGTCTTGAGAGTTCCTGCAGTGTTCCCCTGTTCTACCCTTGGTATCTCCATATCATCAAATGTGACACCAGGAAGTATGAAGATTGCAAAGTAGAGACATCTGGTTGACCCATAAGTACAGGAGGCAATATGGAAACATCAGAATGAGGTGAATCCAATTAAGACTGAGACTTTCATATTAGATGATGGAAAAGGAGCCCTGCACGTCGAGAGCTGGCTCCTTTTCTTGCTAAAAATGTGAATTGGTAAAAAAATAATTTTAATTTTTTCATCTATAAACTGGAAATAGTAATCCTTGCACAAATTGCCTTATGGGGCTGGTAAGTCACTTGAAGTATTAAAGAGAAAGTGCTTTATGATGAAGACTCTAAATGTGGCGTGGAAACATGCTTCTGAGGTAGGAAAATATAGGCAAATGCTGCTCTCAGCTCCCTCAGTTTTAGAAGTCATAGATTTGTGTGATGAAATCTTTTATAGGTAAAACCAAAAATGAAAAAGAGAGAGAGGAAGAAAGAGAGAAGACAAAGAACGTGTAGCATAGTGAGATGATGAGGTTCTGCCTCTTCTTTTGTTAGGGATTTTAGACAAGTAACTGAAACTGTCTGTGACTCAGTTACCCCATCTGTGAAATGGTGCATATTCCCCAACCCTTACGGAATGGGGAGGAGATACATAGTGGGGATTCAGGTTCATAGCTGTTAAGATGATGTTTTTTTTTATGGTTTGTGAGAAGGTGTGAAAGGAGTCTGTTGGGGGCTATTGAGAAGGAAAAAGCAAAGGAATCTTTTGATTTCCTTAGGGCTATTCTAATCCAGTCCACCAGAGTAAAAACAGAAGAGACACTTCTACCATCAAGTTTTGAGAGAGTTTCTCTACTGCTAAAGTGTGTTCAGCAAAATCGAAGAGGAGTATCTCCAAAAATGATGTGAACTGTTGAGGACAAAATATTCTTTCTGAGCTTTCCCCTTTGAATTGTAGGACACAGGAGCAAAATGGCAGGGAGTCTCCTTTGGATCTGCAGACTGTGGGAAGGGGCAATGCCATGTCACTGGCCCCTTGTTAGGTGTTCTTTCCAGACTGAGCAAGGTACCCGAGAAAAAGTAATTTGTAAATTGAACTAAAACAGAAAACCTTGTGATTTTCACACCTAAATATTACACTTAGGCTCCTAATCAGGCTGCTTTCAGGACTATATTGCTTTCAAATGAGACCATGGGCAAGTCACTTCTCTGGTCTCTATATCTTTAATTAAAGCAAGAAAATGAGAAGAATAACCATGTCCCCAAGAGAGGTACTTCTGGAAGGAAATGAATTTAAAAAATACCACGATTTTTGTTGACAGCTCTCAAATCAGCTACATTCAGTAAATAACCAACCTTTCATTAACCGTTTGAAAAACGGGCCGCTAACCAATACTGTAGGAATGGAAGAGGCTCTTTGTGACACAGGGCAAATGGAAATTTCCCTTAAAATAGCTTTAATTTCCCTTAAAATAGGGTTCTTGAAAAAGAAGAGAATTTGAATGACCAGAAAATACCATGAGAGGATTACTGCATTCAGGAACTTTTCAGATAATCTCCTGTGTGTGTGTGTGTGTGTGTGTGTGTGTGTGTGTGTGTGTGTGTAAGCGTAAACCTGTCTGCGTGTGTAGACGTGTTCAAAGGCACTACAGCTGTCACAGTATCCAAGTGCAGTGGAAAAGGTAGTTTGCAGTTAGGGAGGAAAAATAATAACCCCTCTACCCTTCTGAGTTCTTGCCTGGGACTCCCTTTATAAAAGATACATTAACAGGAGAAAAGTAAACAGAAGTTTAATAACATGGACACCTCCTGTATATGTGGTAAATACCCAGAAAGTCTGAGCAACTCCCTGAGATGGCCCAAGCCGCCACCTTGAATACGATCATCAGCTAAAGACAAAAGAAAGAAAAGTACAGGAATGGCAGGCCAGTTATGGGAGATGACTGGGAAAATCACAGTAAACCAGCGTCAGCTTTGCTACGCAGATTTAAACGCCTGCCTTTGCCAAGGGCCAGATCCTCTTGTGAGTTGCCCATCCTTCTCTTCCTGGGACAGGGAGGGAGACACATTTTCAAGTGGAGATTCCCTTTAAAAATTACATTTATAAATGTCAGTGTTCCTTTCAAAAGGGTAACTTCTACTCTGTTTTCAGAGCTTCTCCTGGATCTGCAGTTTCTTAAAATATCAATTCAAAAAAATCCTTATGCCAAAGAGGCGTATTTTGGGGTGGTGTCCTCTGCTAGCCCTCATTACTAAGAATGTGTGACGATTGGCAAATAAACTTCCTGGAGCTCGATTTTACAACCTGTTTAATGGATACACCGTATGCCCTACATGGAGCTCAGAGGGTTTCTAGGAGGAGTAAATGTAATAATGGATGTACATTTTTGAGAAAACTTGAGGACGTTTCTAATTACAAGTGACTGCCTGTTTAAGAATCAAAGATCAGCTTATCTGGATTATAAATTAAGAGAAATAATTGTTGCTTAATTATTACAAAAGAAGGAAGGAATGAAAAAGGAAGCAAGGAAGGAAGGGACGGGGTTCAGGACATGTTACCCACCAAAGGGCTCCTTGGTACCTTGAATGTCTTAAACTAAGAGTTTGAGAAAATGGCGGAAGCCATATGGTCACGATGACCGCCACCCCACAAAAGAGGTCATAGATCTTTCCTGTGAAAGATGCCCTCCGTGTACCAGAAGGAGAGAAGACAATCTTATCACCAGAGATAGAGAATTCAGGGTGGAGGAATCTGTACAAACAAACCGTATCTTCCCAGTTCCTCCCCAACCATTGATTCCTCCAGCCCCAAACTCTGTGTCTTGTCAATCCTTCACAGACTTAGTTTCCTCATCTAAAAATGTAGAAAAGCTTCCAACTCTGGTCACCTAGGTCTTTATTCTCTTGTGAAGGCTCCCAGGTATACATAAAATCTAATAAAATCTGAATGCTTTTCTCCTGTTGATCTGTCTTTGTCAGTTCAATTTTCAGACCCAGACAGGGACCCTAAGAGCATTGAGAAAGATGTTTTCATCCCCTACAGGAGGATGGAATAATTGAAGAGAGGGAGGAAAAAAAGAAAACAAAGAAGAGAGAGAGAAAAATGGAGGGAGGGAGGGAATGAGGGAGAGAAGGGACAAGAAAAAGAGAAAACAGGCAATGACTTGTGATCCAACTGTTATCCAGGAAGTTTAGTGGATTAGTTAGTTTACTAACTAATTGTTGAATTTGACCTGGGAGGTGGGGGGTGGAAGGAGGGGGACAGAATAATGCACTTCTTCCACACCTTCAGTTGCCCTGCAGAGACATGCATGTGATGACCCTGTGATGTGACACAAAACCAGAGGCCAGTGTGCTTCTCTTGCATTACTGCCCTTCCGGGTTTGCTGTCTCTGATAAAAAATGGGACACAAATCCTGGGAGTGGCAAAGCGGAAGAGAGAGGAATCAGCGCAGAATTACTGTGGGTGCTGGAAGGTGGCTTTCTCAGAACAGACGTGTGGTGAGCTCAGGAATAAATGTATCAAAGCTCCCGTGTTTAATATCCACGTATGCACACAGTGCAAGTGCATGTGCATCAGCGTCACTGAGGCCACGGGCACACGTGCTATAAGGAGGGGGAATGCACAAGGAAGTCTTACCCCGCCGCTCAATCTTGTTTTTATTTTTTCTTAATTTTTATTTTTTATTGGAGTCTAGCTGATGTACAATGTTGTGTTAGTTTCAGGTGTACGGCAAAGTGATTCAGTTACACATATACATATGTCTATTGTTTTTCAGATTCTTTTCCCATTTAGGTTATTACAGAATATTGAGTAGAGTTCCCTGTGCTTTGCTGTAGGTCCTTGTGGTTTATCTATTTTATGTGTATAGGTTAAGTGTGCCAGTTTCTTTTCTTTTACGTATGTATATGGAGACCAATATACTTCATCTCAAATATCCTGTGCCTTTTGCCGCTGATCACATGTTATGCTCTGATTTTAGCTACAGGACATTCATTCTCTTACTTCCTGCCCGTCCTGGTGGTGTTTGTTGGTTGGGTGTGGTGCTGGGGCTCTGGGCTAGAGCTGGGATCTGTGGACCTCTTCTGTGAGAAATCGTTGTGTGAATCTGGGCAAGTGGCTTTCCTCTCGGGCAAACCAGGGGCAACGAGTTACTGCCTGCCCACCTCGCAGAGGTCCTTGGAGGCTAAGGTAAATCACAGCAGCATTAAAGCTTTAAGAGCCATAAAGAGCTCTGTACAACTTAGAATGTTTTCTAAGTCACCCTTACAGACAGTGTTTCCGTCTTGGATGGCTACAGTTCTCTGTTTTTTTCTGTCTACTTCCAGAGGTAAAATCAAGTAAGTACTAAACAGACCCTGAATCCCTCTCTTCTGATGGCTAATAGGAAGAGTTTCCTGCTCCTTTTCCTTGTATTAGATGAATTTATTCTACTCTCGATAATAATTTGTTTTTAACTTTTTAAAAGTTAAAGTCTCTTCTCTTCCCATTTGAGGAACGTGTGATCTCCTGAAGAGTAGCAAAGGGTCAGTCTCACCCGTGGAATAAATTAACCTTGTGATCTTAGGTCATCCCAGTTTCTGGCTCTTGGTTTCTTTAGAATTAAAATTAAGATGTATGAATAAATAATCTGTAATGTCATTCCAGCTCTAAAATTACATGATGCTGGTAGTTTGAACAAATGTTTTACTTTGCCAGAATAGATTACTAACTACTACTTCAAAAACACTGGAGCCATCTTAAATTTGAGATTTTAGAAATTCTTGGTTTAAGAGTTATTTTTTTTTAACTAACAGGGAAAAAGAATTCTGCCATCAACTTTTTCTGAATGTTCTGTCTTTTATCCCTTTTTGTTGTTATACTTCTGGATGTAGAACTAGTATAAATTATAAGTAGAACAGTGTCAAAGTTGAAGTATTGCTAGAACTTGTATGTAAAATCAGATGGCATTCCACATTTGTTACTTTAAGAAAGAGTTGAAGACCCCTACTGGCTTGTTACTATGAATGAGTGGCTGTGATTGGTGTCCTGTGACTTTTATGTTTCTGCCAGGGGCTAAATTACCTTGGCAAACCTCACAAGGCACTGCTCTTAGTTTATACCTTCACCTTCTTTGCAAGGTTTTTTTCCTAAGACGTCCCAGTGAAATAGGTCAGCCTTGCTATTCCCAGTCCATGGAAAAATGTAATGCCCCTGTGACACATTTCTCCTGTGGTTCAGACTTGAAATCAGAACCAAAACATAGAACAGAAAATGACTGATCTTGAGGCAGGAGACTGATGGGCCCCCAGGGCAAACAGGTTGAGTTCATTCCCTATGGACCGATTCTCCGAGACAAGAATAATAGGACAGTTGAGACAGGAGGGTGGGCCCTGCCCAGATAGAAGGTAAGAGACCACATATTCCTCATTCTTGAAGTCAGGACACCTCCCCAACTACACATGTGCAGAAAGGCTCCTTGGAGGTCAAAAGGGGAGTGATGCTAAGTGATACCAACTAGTGTTCACTACCCATAGGCCTCTTCAGTAGAATCCATCTTGGCTAAGAGATGCACGTGCACACATGGGAAAATCCTGAAATATACCAAATATGGACTCTGAAGCAGGGAAATCAAAATGATTAGCCAGAGGAAACCCGGAGGAAATACCCCATAAAAGTGATTCAAACTGCCACAAGGGCGTGACTCTCTCTCAGAGAGTCTATCCACATGTACTGTACTTCTTTTTTCTCCTAATAAATACTTCACTTGTTTCACTACTTTCCGTCTTTGTGGGAATTCTCTCTCTGCAAAGCCGCAGGGCCAGGACCTTGTCAGTGACCACGGGTCTAGTGGCTAGGATTCGGTGCTCTCACCGCCGCGACCCGACCTCAATCACTGGCCGAGAACTGAAACCCTGCTTCAAGCCGCAGCAGGCAGAGGCTACACCTGAGAGGACAAGTGCGACCCAGGCCTCGGAGAGTTACAAAGCCAGCTTAACTTTCGTGTCACGGCCAAGTGCTATCAGGAGAAACAAAGGCTTATAAAGAATATCACTGCAACAGGTTTTTAGAAATGTTTTCTCTTAAATCCACTTTGTTTTCTAAAAATTACTTGCATTTGATGAAGAAAAGTAAATTCTTTCTGTATATAAAGTATTTAATAAACAAGGTCATGAATAATAATATTTATTATTATGATTTTGCTAAACCTATATCTACATAGTCTTTTACTACATTCTGTTAGGAAAACAGTAAGCCTGCATTATGAGTACATTTTTAAAACATGAGACCAAGTTTTTAGAGATCTATAACCTATTTTTAAAGCAACAACAAAATGTATTCGCCTGTGTTACTGAGTTTTCATGTTATTTGGCAAACGAGATGATTTAGATGTTGGCTAACACTCCATCATCTTTAAATTTCTTTCATTCGGCCCATTTGGCATATGATCCTGGTAGTAAGTGTGCCATAAATGGGGCCGTGAAAGGATAAGGGTATTTAATTTGTCAGTAATTCCTATTTCAACAGATTTTCAAAGGAATTACAGATGTGAAGGAGCCTCCGAGTGAAATTAGGCCTAAAATATATTTGCGGCTTTCAGAGGAAGAAAGGGAAAAAGGAAAAGGAGAGAGAAACTTAGATGATTTTATAATCGATACTTTCATGTGTGTAACGTGTTGACTTATAGTTTACATGCATATGCGATAAATGTCTAGCTTACTTTTTATGAAATAAAATGAGTTTAATTTGATAGAGAGAAGTTGATTTCATTTATAAGAACTTACCCAGTGCACAGAGATCGCAAAATAATAGCAGAGAAAGTTGAAGATGGGTTAGAATTGATGAAGGAAATGTAGCCTCTCCCTGGGGTTTCTACTCTGGTTTACCGAAGAGAGAATATTCCAACACCCTTCAGAAAACAGGAAACAAGGGCCCAACTGATCCATCACCTCCTTAGTGACGAACTGTCTCTAATGCAGTGACCTCATAGGATGTTTTAATGCATGGGTGATGTCTTGAGGAAAAAAGGAAGTGTTTAGAAAATGGTTGATTTGATATGAGGTGTTATAGCTGCCTTAGACATCTAACTGTTTGGTGTAATATAACCTCTGAGTGCAAGGCCATCTAAATATTGGAAGAACCTACTACCTCTTTATACCATTCCTATCATTGCCAGTGGTTCTGAGTTGAAAGAAAAAAAACATTGGAAAGTTCTAAACAGCTGAAAAAGTGCTGAGAAATAATGAATGTTTAAAAACATTATGAAAGTGGTACATCCAGACAATGGAATATTATTCAGTGCTAAGAACAAATGAGCTATCAAGTCATGAAAAGAAATGGACCAATCTTAAATGCATATTGCTAAGTGAAAAATAACAATCTGAGAAGGCTCATACTATATGATTCTAACCATATGACATTCTGGAAAAGGCCAAGCTTTGGAGACAGTAAGCAGATCGGTGTATGCCAGGGGGTTATAGGTGGTACAGTGGTGGGTGGATGAATAGGCAGAGCACAGGGAATTTTTAGGATAGTGAAAATGCTCTGTACGATACTCTAATGGTAGATACATGTCATTATACATTTGTCCAAACCCATAGAATGTACAGCACCAAGACTGAACCCCAGTGTCACCTGTGGACTTTGGTTGATAATGATGTGTCAATGTAGATTCATCAGTTGTAAGAAAAATGTACCACTTTAGTGTGGGATGTTTGTGGTGGAAGAAGCCATGCCTGTATGGGGGGCAGAGAATATATGGGAACTCTCTGTACTTCCCACTCAACTTTGCTATGAGCCTAAAACTACTCTAATATATATATACACATATTTAATATATAAATGTATATGTATTTTATATGTATATAATATATATATGATAAGAGAAAAATTATAAAATGGAGCCATCCAGGTTTATTGCTATTTAAATTATTTAAAGTGTTGATCATGCTGCAGTTTAGCCCATCTTCGAAGTAAAAGTTGGCAAGCCTTCAATTAGAATGTTTAGTAGCCTTAATAAGAAAATTATTAGGAAGTTTCTGCCAGAATACAGTATATCCTATGTGCTTAATGTTTGAAAAAAAAAGCACCTACTATTTTAAAAGCCTGCCTTAATGGTTCAGAATCCATTTATTCATCATATTGATTAAAAACTTACAATGTGTCCCACACTGCTCCATACAAATGATCCTGAAGTGACCTAAATAAAAACTCTTGCTTTCCTGGACTTTTCATTCAGGATGGAGTGATTCAGGTTAGATAAGATACAAAATAGTTTGTGACCACCTGGAGGGGTGGGATAGGGAGGGTGGGAGGGAGGGAGACGTGAGAGGGAAGAGATATGGGAACATATGTAAATGTATAACTGATTCACTTTGTTGTAAAGCAGAAACTAACATACCATGGTAAAGCAATTATACCCCAGTAAAGATGTTAAAAAAAAAAAAAGATACAAAATAGTAAAATATATACTAAGCTAGATTGTAATAAATGCTCTGGGGGAATATTAAAAAAGAAGTCAAGAGGACAGAAAGCGCAATGGAAAGTAGGTGTAATTTTAAGGAATGGAAAGTAGGTGTAATTTTAACGTGGAAGGCTTCACTAGGGAAATTATACATAAGTGAACACATGAAGGAGGATAGGGAGGATGTGGTTATGGATGTGGGTGGAGACCATTCTAGGCAGTGTCCACAGCTGATGTGAAATCCCTAAGGGAAGAGTTTGTGGAACAGCAAGGAAGCCAGTGTTGCTGATCAGACTGAGCAAGTCAGCTGTTAGTAGGACATGAGATCAGAAGGGTAACATGGGAGCTTTACAGATGTAACCCTGTGGATAGCCCACACTGTGGTAAGCATTTTGTCTTTTACATGGGGTGAGATAGGAAGTCATAGGCAAGTTTTGAGCAGGACTGAGTGATATGATTTGACTAATAATTTAAAAAACATGTTTCTGAGGAATATCTTCTTTTGGAATGACAGAGTAACTTGTGACGGCGGCACTACAGAAAACAACTCAAAAAGCTGGGTGAATTCAAGTAAAACAAGGAAAAACAAAAAAGGAGAGAAATAATCCCCATGTTTACAGTTTGTGAAGCATTTCTTTTCTGTTACTTCATTTTCAGCCTATTTGTGTCTTTGAATATCAATGTTGTCTCTTGTAGGCAGCGGGTTATAACTCTTGATTTTTTATCCAGTCCCACAGCCTCTGCATTTTGATTGGAATATTTAGCTCATTCACACTTAATGTAGCTATTGATATCAATGGAATTATACCTGCAATTTTGCTATTATGCTATATGTCTTTATGGTTCTTCTGTTTCTCCATATGTTATATAGATGCTTCATGGCTTACCACTTTATCTCCTTCATATATCCAGAATACATTGTTAAAATTACTGCTTTAAATAATCATAGGCTTTTAAAGATATTAATAGAAAAAAGAGAAAAAATTATTTTTATGCACATGTTTAGTATTTCTGGTGTTCTTTCTTCCTTCCTGTGGAATTGATTTATCATTTACTTTCATTTCCTTTCAGTACGAAGAATTTACCTTAGTAATTTTTTAAGGAAAGATATCTGTATTTGTCTACTTGGGAAATTTTTGTTTCTTTATCATTTTTGAAGAATAATTTCACTGGATATAGAATTCTTGACTTTTAAATTTCTTTCAGAACCTCAAGTAAGTCATTACCAGGACTTCTAGTGTTTCTTTGTCTCTGATGAAGAGTCTGCTGTTTATTTTATTATTGTTCCATCTTGGCTCATAATCATTTTTCTCTTTCCACTTTCAATATTTTCCCTTTGTCTTTGGCCTTCTGGAGTTTGACTGTGATGTGTCTAAATGTGATTTCTTTCTGCTAATCTTACTTGGAGTTCATTGATCTTCTTGATCTATTGATTGTGTTTTAATCAAATTATTGAGGTTTTCAGTCTTTATTTCTTCAAATATGTTTCTGCCCCATTTTATGTCTGCTCTTCTTCTAGGATTCCCATTATCCAAGTCTCTGAGGTTCCTTTTTCTGAAATCATTTTACTCTCAGTTCCTCTGATTGTCTATTCTCTATTTATCTGTAATCAAATTTACTGATCTGTTCTGTCAACTCCACTGTGCTTTGAACCTATGTCGTGATTTTTTTCACATCAATTATTTTTTCTCAATTCTAGCTTTCCACTTAGTTCTTTTGAATAGTTTGTATTTCTGTATTCAGAATCCATATTTATTGTGTCATTGTGATATCTTTGTTTAGTTATTTTAATATGATAGTATTAATTCTTTTAACATATTTATAATGCTAGCTTTGAATAGCTTTTCTCCTAAGTTCAATATCTAGACCCACACAGAATCAGATTCTATTGACTGATTTTTTTCTTGTAATAGCACACTTTTTTGGTTTTTTTGCATGCTTCAGAATTTTTGTTTAAAACTGCATTTTAAGGTAATATACAACAGTACCTCTGGATTCTATTTTATTGTTTGAGGGCTTTGTTTCCTTTTTTAACCTGTCTGGACTTAAATTCTGGATTTTTCTCTGTATATGTGCAACCACTATCATTTCTGTTCACCCTTATATTCTTAAATTTATTTTTAAATACCCACAAGGACTCTCCAAGTGTCTGCAGAACTCAGCCAAATATTTGGGCAGAGGTTGAGTTAAACACTTCTTATCTGTGAGTCTTGTCCCAATCAGTCTGTTTCTTGGATGGGGACACATTCAACTCCTCCATCTCCCCTGGCTTCACCTGTTCTGGGCTCTATCAAGTCTCCCCAGGACATGCATACAATTCCCCAGTGAGCGAGCGATGTTTGGAGAGCCTATCTCTGCCCTCCTACTCTCCTCTTATGTCAAGAATCTTCTCTTTAATTTCTGGCTGGACTTGTACTAACTCCAACATGGAGACCACAACCTCCTGAAGGTTTACCTGTTTATTCCTGCCTGAGTCCACACATTTTAGCTTGGAAGGCTGTGGGGTTTTATTCTCAACCCAAATATAGTTTATTACACAAAGCAACAAATCTTAAGGTTGGCAGGTTTATTTATGTTTGTCCTTGTCAGAACTAGGCATGGGAGAGAAGTTATCTCTAACTTCCTCCATTCTTACCCCAAGATCTTGCTTAGTTTTTCAAAAATAAGTGTCTCTTGATTTGGGTCTTCTTTTGGTTGATTTCCAGAGTCATGGGAATTGTTTTGATTTATTTTCCCCTGCTTCAGTGTTTTATGACGACCATACCATAAAAGGTGGTAGAGACATAGGTTAGATTACAGTGTCCGTGTTGGAGGATGAAATAGAAATGCTGATTTGTGTTCAACTTTACAAATCAAAGATGTATATGTAATGTCTACGTGTGATACAACTAAAAATCATAAAACAAGTTGTAGCTGAAAGTTAATTGTAACATATAAAAATACTTGATTATTAAGAAAGAAGAGAAAAAATAGTTGAAGTTGAAAATAAATGTTAAAATAGTATATAAACCCTAATATACCAGTGATGAAAATGGAACATTTAGTTGATTTAAAGGACAAATATTGTCTAAATGCAATTAGACATTGTCTAATGTCTAAATGCTGTTTACAAGAGATACACTTTAAGATACTGCGAATAAATTTCGGAAAATGAAAGGATATAAAAGAAAATCAAATGCAAACAATGATTTAAATATTCTCACCATTCTCTTATCAGACAAAGTTCACTATAAAAAGAAGAATTATTTGAAAAAATAGGGTGACATTTCATAATGATTAAGGTGATAATTCTCCTGGAAGATATAAGAAAACTAAATCATTATGAACATAATAATATAACTCCAAAATGTTTAAAAATAATTTTACAGGAAAAGAAGAACCAAATGAGTATTATAAAGATTTTAAAAGAATAACTAACGAAGATATAATTATAAAACCTTTGCGGAGAAACCAAGAACTATTGTCAAAGGAAATTTAAGCCTCTAAAAGCAAATACCACAACATAAGAAAGGCTACTACTTATCTAAGTATTTATCTAAGTACTCATTTCAAGAATTTTCAAAAAGAACAGCAAATTGAACCCAAAGAAAGTAGAAGGAAGGAAATAAGCAAAGGGCAGACTAAAATCAGAAAATAATGTTCAATATTAAAATCAGTGAGGTAAGAATTAACTGTTTGATAACCTTAATAAAAATTGATAAACTCTAGCAAGACTGATAAAGAGATGAAGCAGAAATTAATATGCACAATTAAGAGTGAATTATAAAACTTGGACCATAATTTTTGCAGACATTGAAAAATCATGAAAAGATATTATGCCACATAACTTAAAACTTTAAGGTAAAGTAGACAAGTTCATAGAAAAAGCATAAAATACAATTACTGACTCAAGAATAAATAGAAAAATCTAAATAATTCTATATCAGAAACCAGATGATTTCACCAATGAGGTTTTCCAAACATTTACAAAAGAAATAACAGCAATCTTTCTCATGCTCTTTTATAAAAACTAAAGAAAAACGGGGATATTTCCACACCTATTATGAAACAAAACAACTCCAAACACCACAATACGATAAGGACGTGACAAGAAAGGAAAACTGGAAAATTACAAGCCCATTGCTCACATGAAAATAGATTCTAAAAAAACCTAGCAAATTGAACTTAGAAAGGTATAAAGAGGAAATCAAACCAAAATCATGTGAGTTTATTTCTGGAAGCATTTCTTTTAGTTTTTTTTAAACACTTGATAGTCAATTGTGATTTCTCTCATTATGTAAATAAAAAAGCAAAATCATAAGGTCATTTCAGTGCATGCGGAAAAGCATACAGTGAAATTCAAAGCTAGCAATTGTAAAACGTTAACAAACTATGAGGAAAAGAGCACTGCCTCAGTCTTGTAAGGATCCTTGAACAACACAAGAAAAAATATGCTATACATCGTACTCAATGGTAAATTACTGAAAATGTTTCTTCTATCATACAGAATGAAACAAGGATGCCTCCTCTGACCACTTCTATTCAGAATTGCATAGGAGGTCAGGGAGAGAGAACTAAAGTATGGAATGGGAATGAAAGGCATGCGGATTTGAAAGTAAGGAATAAAATGTGATTTTTAGAAAATCTGAAAGAATGTGAATCTATAGGAATTGAATGCATAACTTTAGCACAAATGCCAATATAAAGTCAGCATGAAACTTTATTTCTTTATACTAACAGCAAACAAATAGAAAATGAAATGTTAAACTGACACTACTGGGCTTCCCTGGTGGCACAGTGGTTGAGAGTCCGCCTGCCGATGCAGGGGACGCTGGTTCATGCCCCGGTCCGGGAAGATCCCACATGCCACGGAGCGGCTGGGCCCGTGAGCCATGGCCACTGAGCCTGCGCGTCCGGAGGCTGTGCTCCGCAACGGGAGAGGCCACAACAGTGAGAGACCCACGTACCGCCAAAAAACAAACAAACAAACAAACAAAAAAAACCTGACACTACTTATAAGATATTATAAAGCATCAAATAATTATGCATACATCTAACAAAGATGTAGACTCCTATAAACAGAAAACTATAAAACGCAGTTGAGATGAATTAAAGCAAACCTAAAATAATGGAGGGGGACAGCAGTTCTTGGATTGGAACACTTAATATGTAAAGACAGTTCTCCACACGTTGGTCTAAACATCTGATGCAATTCCAGTGTAAATCCTAGAAGTGAGTTTGTTTGTATGTTCCTATTTCTTTATTTATGTATTTGTCGACATTGGCGTACTCATCCTAAAATTCTTACTGGAATTCAAGGGTCAAGAATAATCAAGATAACCTTGAACAAGGTGAACCAAGTTGAAAGATTTATGACTTATTATATAGGTAGAATTATTAAGACCATGTAGCATTGGCACAGGGGTAAATAAATGGATGGAACAGAATTGAAAGCCCCCAAATATTCTGTCATTTGATTGATGACAGTCACGCCTCTGCAGTGCAGCACAGACAAGCTATTGGATGTAAATGATATCAATTTGATATTCATTTTAAAGAATTTTGACAAGTGAAATTATACATAAAAATCTCTTCCAGATACTTCAATAAGTATTTCTTAAATAGGATTAAAAAAAAGATTAACATAAAGGAAAATACCAATGAATTATCCTAAACTGATGCTTTTTATCATTCAAAAGTGATGCTTTTTACCAGTCCATTAAGTGAGTGAAACTTCTATTTAGAGAGCAGGATGTGATATTAGTAATACTCATATCTGATAAAAGACACAGAAACAATACATAAAGAACTCCTACAAATGCCTGTAAACAACAGATCGCCTAATACCAGTATAGGCAAAAGAAGATTTCCATATGGCCAATAAATGTCTTAAAGTGCTGACTTCTTTAATTGCTGGAGTAAAGGCAAATTAAACCCCACCAAAGGAGCTTAAATTTAAATACTGAAAATACCAACTGTTCATGAGGATGAGAAGCAGCCGCTGGTGAGAGATCAGTTACCACAACCACTCTGGAAAAAGTTTCATAGTTTCTACTAAGTCTGAAATCGTTCCCACTTTCTGGGCCAGGTTTCCACTTCTCGAAAGTACCATACAGAGAACCATATATTTGTCAGGCAGAAGATATTCATCCATGTGCCCGTGACAAAATAATTCAGAGTAGCTCCAAACTGGAAATAAATCAAAGGTTCAAGTAAGCACTGGGGTATCCATACAATGGAATATATTCATTAGTGAGAAAGCGTGAGTGCCTGTTACAACAGAACTGCATGGATAGATCTCAGGAACAGTTTTGCTCTGAGGAAGCCACATACCAGAGTGGACATTTATGATTCCCTTTATACAGAATTTAAACCTGAAAAACCTTACCGGTCGAGGCAAGTTAGCTTACCATTACTTACGTGGAAGCGGTGCTGGATCCCACGTTTCATGGCTTCATCTGGGTTATGGGAAGTCGAGGGTGTTCGCTTTGCAAAATCCATTGAGTCACAAGATGTGATATTCAGTATAAAGTTTACTTTAGAAAAGTTTACGTGGCTCCTGAGTTGGCCTGGGGAGGATAAAAATCCAGGATGGGATTTATTCCGGTAAGCAGATGAGTGAAGACAATTTGGATTAGGGTTTTTGTGATGGTAGAGATGAGAATTCTTTAGATCCTACACGCTTGCTGATGGGCTGAGACACCCAGAGGAATCAAGAATAGCTTCATGGGCTTCCCCGGTGGCGCAGTGGTTGAGAGTCCGCCTGCTGATGCAGGGGACACGGGTTCGTGCCCCGGTCCGGGAGGACCCCGCATGCCGCGGAGCGGCTGGGCCCGTGAGCCATGGCCGCTGAGCCTGTGCGTCCGGAGCCTGTGCTTCGCAACGGGAGAGGCCACAACAGTGAGAGGCCCGTGTACCGAGAAAAAAAAAAAAAAAGGATAGCTTCGTGCTCCTTGGCCTCAACATGTTGGAGGATGGAGCCGCCTTGTGTGTAGAGGGTGAAGGCTGCAGGAGGACCATGTTTGAGGGGAAGGGCAGACAGTTGCCTTTAAAATTTATAAAAATATTGAATCGCTATGATGTATACCTGAAACCAATATAATATTTAAATCAACCGTACTTCAATATAAACATATTAATTAAAAAAAAAGTCTGAGATACCTATATTAAATATTCAAGTACAGATGTTGAAAACACAGTTGTTTATAGACCCTTGGAATTCTGGAGGTGGTCAAATGATGCTGATGAGTCAAAGTGTGGATGGGAGACTGACCGTGGAATTCAGAACACAGCTGTTAATGATAACCTGGACAAGAGCTTTTTTTTCCCATTTCAAGTGGTCAAGGATGAAAGCCAGAATGGGAGGCTTTAATGGAGGACAGGAAGAGAGAAATTGAACATGGGCAAGTACAGACAGCTCTGCCCAGGAGCTTCACTACAAAAGGGAGCAGGCAGACTTAGAGATGTTAGGTCGGGACATAACTTTTTATTTACTTTTTAAGATCAGAGAAACCACGGTATGTCATTGCTTTCAGGCTGCCTCAGCAGACAATTACGACATACATGTATATGTTCTAACCCTTTCATATACACACATCTGTGTTTCTGTATCATCTGTCTGTGATATGCGTGTGTTTGTGTACATATGTACGTCTGAAGAGGGCATAGTCACTAAAGACTCCAGTTCAAGATCATAAGGTTCCTTCTGGCAGCCCATCCTTTTCTTATTTGTAAATTCATCCTCCAACAATAACAAACCCAGTTCTTCTTATTTTTTTTTAATAGCTCTTTTTTGGAGTAGAATTGCTTCACAGTACTGTGTTAGTTTCTGTTACACAACAAAGCGAATGGGCCATATGCATACACATGTCCCCATATCCCCTCCCTCTTGAGTCTCCCTCCCACCCTCCCTATCCCACCCCTCTAGGTCATCGCAAAGCACGGAGCCGATTTCCCTGTGCTATGTTGCTGCTTCCCACCACCAGCCATTTTACATTCGGTAGTGTGTATATGTCCATGCTACTCTCACTTCGCCCCAGCTTTGCCCTCCCACCCCATATCATCAGATCTGTTCTCTATGTCTTCCTCTTTATTCCTGCCCTGCAACTAGGTTTATCAGTATCATTTTTTTTTTTTTAGATTTCATATATATGCATTAGCATACAGTATTTGTTTTTCTGACTTACTTCACTCTACGTGACAGACTCTAGGTCCACCTCACTACAAATAATTCTATTTCGTTTCTTTTTATGGCTGAGTAATATCCCATTGTATATATGTGCCACATCTTCTTTATCCATTCATCTGTTGTTGGACATTTAGGTTGCTTCCATGACCTGGCTATTATAAATAGTGCTGCAATGAACATTGTGGTACATGACTTTTTAAATTATGGTTTTCTCAGGGTATATGCCCAGTAGTGGGATTTCTGGGTCATATGGTAGCTCTGTTTTTAGTTTTTAAGGAAGCTCTGTACTGTTCTCCATAGTGGTTGTATCAATTCACATTCCCACCAACAGTGTAGGAGAAACCCAGTTCTTTTTATCTACATTGTGCTTACTGATTTGTTGAATTGCAGCATACACGTAAAGTTTCAGAACTGTTGATCCAGATCCCTGTGAGAAACACATTACTAATTGCACAACATCATCTGCGTGTAGCTGTTTTTATCTTTAGCTGTACAGCTGAAGATACTGTGTCCAGCCAAGATACTGTTTTCTACTCTCATCTACCTGCTTCCGCTTCCGTGTAGTAATGTTATTTATTTGTGCGAGAGTTAGGCTCATTTGTTAATGTTTATGTTTCATTTTTGGTTCACCTCACGTGCTGGTCGTTTTTAATTCCTCATTTAAGTACGTGAAAGATACTTGGAACGTTCCTGTGGTTGCAAGCTATCCAAAAACGTACACTCAGAGAAGTATTTCTGCTTTCTACCTGTTTCCCACCTGCTTCCTATAGCTTACCAATTGCTATACTTCCTGATTTATCCTTCCTACGTTTCTTTCAGGTACATGAGCAGATACATGTGTATTTACTATATCTACTGTTTTGGTAGGATTGTATGCTATAAATGCTTTTTAGCTCTTTGTTTCACTGAAGGGTTTGCCCTGATCAAATCACTTCATATTAGTTTATGAAGATCTTTTCTTTTTTAAACTTCTGAATAGTGTTCCATTATGTAAATGCACTGTAGTTTATCAGTTATTTAAACCCCTTCCCATACATGGGAATTCAGGTTTTTTCCAATATTTTGCAATTACGAACAATGCTGCCATGAATAGCCTTGTGCATTTGTATTTCTGTCTTATTGATGGTGTATCTTCAGGGTAGATTCCTAGAAGTAGGATTGCTGGGTCAAAAGTTAAGTGCATATGTTGATGTTTTGTTTGGTTGGTGGGTTTCTTTAGTTATTGAGATGAGCTGAAACAATCAGCGTTCTCATCAGTGATGTGTGGGACAGCTGTTTTCTCACAGCCTCCAGTGCAGAATGTGTTGTCATATAATTTTTAAAGATTTGTATCAGTCTGATAGGTGAGAAATGCTATCTCAGTGTTATTTTAATTTCTTTAAAAATGAGTGAGTTTGTTCATACGTTTGAAGGCCATTATTATCTGTTTTTGTGAACTGTCTGCCCATTACATGTTTACATTTTCTGTTGGGTTTTGCTTCTTTGTCCACAATGTTTAAGAGTTCTTTGTAATACATTAGGGGTCTTAGCTCTTTGCCCTCAGTATATGTTGAGAATATTTCTTCCCAGAATGTAACTTATCGTTAGATTTTGCTTATGGTGTTTTTGTCCTTTTGTTGGCTGTGCATTGAGGGATCAGGTTTTCCATTTTTGAAAAAGAAGGCTGTTGCAATTTTTTTTTTTTTTTTTTTTTTGCGGTACACGGGCCTCTCACTGTTGTGGCCTCTCCCGTTGCCGAGCACAGGCTCCGGACGCGCAGGCTCAGCGGCCATGGCTCACGGGCCCAGCCGCTCCGCGGCATGTGGGGTCTTCCCGGACCGGGGCACAAACCCGTGTCCCCTGCATCGGCAGGTGGACTCTCAACCACTGCGCCACCAGGGAAGCCCCAGCAGTTTTTTTTCTCCAAAATATCAAATAAGACACTAGCTTTAGGATTAAGATATAAAAATATATACACACACATATATGTATATACATCTATCTATATACACACATATGTAATAATATAATAATGTTTAAAAAAAGTATCCCACAATTCCTATTTTCATAGTGTTTTTATCATAAGTAAGTGCTGAGTTTTGGCAAAGGTTCTCTCCATATCTATGGAGATTATCATGTATTTTTTCCTTAGTTTTGCTAATATTTTATATCATATTACTGGATTTCTAATATTGAACTAAACTTTAATCCTGGAATGCAAGTTGGTCGTGGAACATTATTTTTTCAGTCATAAAGGATTTGCTAGGATTTTGCTTAGAATTTTTATATTGACATTCATGAAGGATATTGGTCTGTAGCTTTATCTCTCTGTACTGTCTTTATTTGGTTTAGGTCATATTTGCCCTGTAAAAAGAACGACAAAAGTTTTCTTCCTCTTTAATGTTCTAAAATAATTTATAGGGTACTGGGAATAAATTTGTTTTAAGTTTTGGTAGAAGTCCTCTGATAAACTCTCTAAGCCTAGTGTTTATTGTAGAGGAGTTCCTTCATAACTTTCTCTATTTCTTCTGTGGAAACTGGTCTGTTTAACCTCCCAAACAGTGTAATTTCTTAGGAAGCTCTCCATTTCCTCTAGAACACATCAAATTAATTTCCATGGAAATCATCAAAATAGTCTCATGACTTTTTAAAATGCCTTCATTTTTAGTGGTTTGTCTATTTTGCTGTTTTAAGAAATTAATTTATTAATAAAATCTGCTCTTTTATATTATTTTCCTCATTAATTTGTGTGTTTATTTTTATTATCATTCTTTATGCTCTCTTTGGTCTAATTTGCCATTTTTTTTAAATACCATGTTGAGTTGGGAATTTAATTCTTTTAGCCTTTCATTTTTATTGACAAAGTACTTAGGCAGTACGTTTTCCTTTGATTATTTTTTAAAATGCATCTTGTAGATTCTGAAAAATAATATATCCTGGACAAAATTTTTTAAATTCTTTAAATTTAGCTGTTATTCCTCCTTTGTCCAGATGGTATTTAATAATTTTTTAGTAAAAAAAATTATTTACTAAAAAATAAATAAAGCAGCTTTCCATTATTTTTGTTAGTACATCTCAACTTACTGCCTTTGTGACCAGAGAGGGCTGTTTGTAATATTTCTAATTAATGAAAATTACTTACATTTTCTTTGTGTTATAGCATCAAATTTTATAATGTGTTTGCTCTACTATATGAATGTAGAATTCAGTGTATGTTTATAAGACCCACCCTAGTGATAATGTTGTTTAAATCTTTTATCTGCTTACTTATTTCTGTCCAGTTGATGTCTTAAACTGAAAATAGTATGTTCCAAGTCTCCTGTTAGTGTGTTTCTAAGTCTTCTCACACTGCCTGTAGTTTTCACTTCCGAAGGATCGTTGTTGAGGTACTTAATGCATCAGTATTCACAGGCGTTCTGTCTTCATTGTGGATTTCTGCATTTAACGTTAAACAGTATCACTTCCTCTTACTTTTAGTTCCTTTGACCTTAAATACTACTGTGATATCAGGACTTTGGAATCCTTTTTTTTCAGGTTTGTGATCTGATCTGCTTATAAATATATATAAGCAGATAATATACATGTATATGCGTATTATAGATACAGTATATGTATAGATTGTGTATATATTAGTATTTTCAAATTTGGCGTGAATTTAATCGTTCTGGTGATTCCTCCGACTCCCCCGAGGCCCCTTCACTCGTGTTCCCGCCCTATTCCTCGTGCTTGTGGAGTCCTGGCTATCTCTGCTCTGCGTCGTGTTCAGTGGTGGGAGGCTTAGGACGTGGGCATGTGGGAGGGAGGCGCTGGTATTTATTGTCATTTTTTCTTCTTTTTCATCACAGTCATCTTTTAGTTTCCTTATTCTCTTTTTTCAAGTAATGTTAAAGATGTGTGTGTGCGTTTTGGTCCCCAGGTCACCTTCGGTTTGGTGATTTGTGAAAAGCATTCTCAGAGCTCAGCGTGTAGTTACAGGTAAATGCTATTCCAGCCAAAGGCTACAAGGCAGAAGTCACAGGGAAAAGGCACATGTGCCACAGCCCACAGGACACAGACTAGCTTATTCCTCCAGCAGTGCGTTGCGACAACACATGCAGGTGTGTCTGCTGGAGAAACTCACGGTTTCTGCCGGGTACAGACCACATCGGCACCATCACCAGGCAGGTACCAAAACTCCAGACTCCCGGAAGGAAGGTGGGCACTTGGTATAAACCATTTTGTTTGTACAAAGAATTAAGTCACAGTGAGCCATATTTATCACTTAGGTAAAGTTCCACGTCTGTGTAAGGAATTCGAATTCCTAGTCCAACGCCCAGTTGCCAGGCTAGGAAAACAGGCCTTTCTAAGGATGGGGGTCTCAGGCCCGTACATATGGTTTTGCATCAAATGTTCACATATGTGAAATTATTTCACATTGTCATACAGGAGTTTGGAGAGATTGTTTACAAATGCCCAATATTGTCTGTGTCATTCCAAATCTTACCAACTAGAAGTAATTACTCTACGGTAGTAAAATTTTAAATATTTTTGTCAGCAGAAGGTGCAGCCCGGTGTCGGCCGCGAGGTGGCGCCGCGGCACAGGCCGCTCGGCGATGGGGATGCGCAGGCCCAGTCGGGCGCCTGGGGCGTCAGTGGTTCCCGGGGCCTCCAGGAGCCGACCTCCGCTGGGCCCGGGAGGCCCCTTCCTCGGGCCTCAGAGTGGTCTCGCTCCATCCGTCGAGGAGCAGTGCGGCCTCCACAGGCCGGGGACCGGTCCAGCGCAGACAGCCGGGCCCAAGGCCGGCCCAGGTCGGCGCCCAGCTCCTCCCGCGCTGTGGGCCCCCGGCCGCCCCCGGAGGAGGACACGGCGGAGACGCGTCCGCTGAGCCGGCCCGGCTCTCCAGGTAGGCCCTTCGCCGTCCCCCGGCCCCGGGCGTGCGTCGCAGCTCCAGACAGGTCCCCGCAGCCTCTGCCTCGGCACCCGTCCTTGCGCAGGTCGCCTGGCAGGCCTCGAGGACGAGGGGACCCGCTGCGGCGGCCACCCACCTCTGGGGACCCAGGTTGAAGTATCCTCAGAGCCGGGCGGGCTGGGGACGCGGAAGCAGAGGGCAGGTGGGCGTCAGGTAGACGGGCCCGGGGTCAGCATCCGGGCCTGCGGCGTCCCAGGTGAGCAGGTGTGCCCGGCACGTGCCGGTGAGCGGTGTGCCGCCCGGCAGTGGGTGTGCAGCTCTCGGGCAGGAACCCACGAATGGGACCGTCTCTGTGCTCAGTTTCCCCACGGGGGACGTGGAGCTAATTATAGTGTCCTCAGGGGAACATACCCCTGAAGTGTCCCTGCTGCCCAAGGTAGCCCTCAGCGTAGTGAGTGGTTTGTTACTGGGACCGTCACCACTGCCTCTGTCACCATGGTGGGTGTCCTGGAATGTCTCTCACACAGTCCCACATCCAGCCCGCCCTATTATCCCTTCCCAATTTGGGGGGAGGACACCTCAATTCTGAAGCAATTTCCCTGATCCCATTCCATCCCTTTTGTGTCTCTTTGGTCTTTATAAAACACAAATTGGACCATGTCCCTCCCTTGCTAAAATCTCTCAGTGAGTCCTCCCAGACTTTAGAAGGACCCTTTATTAGGAACATAGGACCTTACATGACCAGATCTCTATACTCACCTCTTCTGTCCAGATCTCAACAGTCCTCTTCTCATCTCTTACCATCCAGTCATACTGTCCAGACCAGAGGTGTTAGACATGAACTTGGACCTGCCTACAAGCTGTTCATCAATTCCTCATCTTCCTAATTGCCTTTGTCCTTTGGCATCCGCTCTAGAAGTCTTTCTCTGTGCAGTAACATTTCCATAGAACCCTCAGAATCCTATACTTATTTCTATCCTAGTCTTTATCGTGCCACCTGGTTCCTTGTCTGTAACCACCTTCTCCATTGCAAGTGTAATCTGTGTTCTTCCAGGGCACGCACAAATTGTCTTGTATGCATATTATGGTTGTCGTGCATATGCCTTGTTTACTGGCAGAATCACCAGTGCAAAGCTAAGCCACTACAAATCAGCGTCAAATAAAGATTATACAGTCAAAGATATTCCCGTATGGAAGATAAATAATGAAGGTGTTAGATGGATAAAGAAGCAACAGAGCAATATTTGATGAAATTTCTTCATTCTCTTAAGGATCGCCAAAGCAGGATCCAGTTCACACACACAGAGGTACACAGATGCACGTCAGGTGCTGCTACATTTCTTTGTTCCTTCCCTGTAAATTCTCCCAGACTACTTAACATTTACCTTTTCTAACTGTGTTCCAGTTCTGTGCCCTTTCAGAGGTCCATCCAGCCAGCCCATGTAAGATTATGTAAGCTCCTCCTGGGCATGGTATGACTCCACATTTCAAGGGCCCAGAATTGAGCCATATCAGATTCACTTTTTTGTTGTTGTTGTTAACATCTTTATTAGAGTATAATTGCTTTACAATGTTGTGTTAGTTTCTGCTGTATAACAAAGTGAATCACCTATACGTATACATATATCCCCATATCTCCTCCCTCTTGCGCCACCTTCCCACCTTCCCTATCCCACCCCTCTAGGTGGTCCCAAAGCACCGAGCTGATCTCCCTGTGCTATGCGGCTGCTTCCCACTAGCTATCTATTTTACGTTTGGTAGTGTATATATGTCAATGCTACTCTCTCACTTCGTCCCAGCTTACGCTTCCCACTCCCTGTGTCCTCAAGTCCATTCTCTACGTCTGCGTCTTTATTCCTGTCCTGCCCCTAAATCACAGCAAGATTCTTTCTGACCCACCTCCTAGAGAAAGGGAAATAAAAACAGACTCGCTTTTGCAGGTGATAAGGCTAAAAGCTGTGAATACTCACAGGTTTTTGTGTTCTTGTCAAAAATAATGGAAAAAGCATACATTGTTAATCCTCATTCATCGTTAATTCTATGGTGCATTTTTCTGGCAACTCATGAACAAGGAGGCCGTCAGACTGGGGTTGCTCTGATGCTTGGGCCGACTTGAAGCCCGGGCGCTTCAATGGAGAACGTGAAACTTAAGAACAAATGATCACAGATGACCAGCTGTGCTTCCCAAATATAGTTTAAGGTCCATCCCATCAAATGATTGCTCTGCTCTGCTTTGCTCCTGTGTCTTCTCTATAAAGACCTTACCCCTAGCCTGTCCCTGAGGCACTCCTAACCACACGTGGTTCGATGCTGCCTGACTTAAATGGATGTTTGTTGAGGTGAACTCTTGTAAATTCTAATGTGCCTCAGTTTTTCTTGTAACACCAGCTTGCTTGTGGCATAGTAGTTTTTAGTTAATGAGTAACTGAAATTGCCGTTTAAGTACCATGAATATTCAGAGCATTCTGACAAAGTTACATAAATTTGATGAAACTTAGTAGTACGTATTAAATTTGCTGAATAATTCTTCCTTGATGATTTGAAGGCATGCAAAATCTGACTTATCTGAGTATTTTTAGGTCAGTTTTATTGAGGTAGAATCTGAATTCAATAACATTTTCCATTTTTAGGTGCATAGTTCTCTGAATTTTGACCCATGTCAACAGTCCTGTAACCATGATGATGATTACGATTTAGAATGTTTCAGTCACACCAAAAATGATTCTCCTGCTTCTTTGAAATAAATCACCTCCTGCCACCAGCACCTGGCAACCATTGATCTGAGTTCTGTCCCTGTGAGTTGGCAGAGTTCAGATTGTCATATAATTGAATTTTTACAGTACATGTCCTCATGAGTCTGGCTTCTTTCACATAGTTTAAAGCTTTGGGGATTTGCACACGTTTTACGTGTTAGTTACTGATTCCCTATTATCCCTGAACTGTCGAAAGCACCATAGCTGTTTAACCACTCACCACAGGATGGCCATTACGTACTATCCAGTCTTTGGCAATTACACATAAAGCTGCTGTAGCCACTCATAGGTTTTTCCTGGACATGTTTATTCATGTGTCTTAGGTGATACCTAGGAGTAGGGTTCCTGGGTCGTATGGTAAATATATTTTTAACTTTATAAGAAACTACCAAATTATTTTTCTATTTTGTAAATATTTATACTCCCACCAGTAATGTCTGAGAGTTCTCGTTGCTCCATATCTTTCCAGCCATGTTTTTAGGATTTCCCCATTTTAATCGGTGTGTGACAGTTGGTCATCTTGCTTTTGAGTTGCATTTCCCTGCTGGGTTGAGGACCTTTCCATGTGCTCATTTTCCTATGCGTATCTCTACTTCAATGAAGTGTCTATGTAAATGTTTTGACAATTTTTAAATGGAATTCTTGCTTTCTCACTCTGAGTTGTGGAAGAGCTATATATAATCATCGTAAAGTCCTTTATCACCTATGTGTTTACCAATATTTCATCCCTGTGTGTTCCTTGCCTTTTCATTTTCTTAATAGTATCTTTTGAAAAGCTAAAGGTTTTACTTTTGATAGTCAGTTATACTAATTTGTCTTATGTTATTCATGCATATTCTGTCCTACATAAGAAAAGTTTGCCAAACTCAAGGTCACACAGTCATTCTCCTATGATTTCTACTAGAAGTTTTATAGATTTATATTTAGATCTATGATGTATTTCACGTTAATGCATGTGATTTGAGTTATGGGCCAAAGTTTGTTATTTCTTTCTTTCTGTTTTTTTTTTTTATGGGGCTGTCCATTTGTTTCACTACCGTTTGTTTTAAAGACTATCCTTTCTCCATTGAATGTCTTAGCACCTTTATCAAACCATTTGACCATATATTTGTGGGTCTATTTCTGTGTAGATTCTTTCTGTTCCATTGATTGATACATATATCATGTGGCCAGTATCACATTGTGTCGATTATTGTAGTGTTGTAGCAACCGAACATTAGATTGTGTAAATCCTCCAACTTGTTTTTTCTTGTTCAAAATTATCTTGGCTAATCTAGGTCCTTGTATTTTTCAGTGTGTATTTTAGAATCAGCTTACTGACATCTGCTGAAAAATTACAGGGATTTTGATCAGTATTGCATTGAATCTATTTAAGTCTTCTGATTCCTAAATTTGGTGTGTTTTTTTTTAATACTTAGGGTTTTTTATTTACCTCATTAAGATTACATAATTTTCAGCATGTGAATCTTGCACATATTTTGTTAAATTTATCCCTAAATATTTGATGCAAATTATAACGGTACTCTCTTGTTTAAATTTCAGTTTCCAGTTATCTATTCCTATTATCAAGAAATACAATTGAATTTGTATATACTGACCTTGAATCCTGTGCCCTTTCTTAGCTCACATCTTAGCTATAGTTCTGTTTTGTAGGGTTTTTTTGATTTTCTACATAGGCAATCATGTCAGCTACAAATTTTTTTTTTTCCTTTCCAGTCTCTATGTCTTTTACCTATCTTCTTGCCTTATTTTTCCTGTTCACTGGTTAGGGCCATGTCATTTCCTGATCCTAGGACACATGCATTCAGTCTTTTCTTCATCAATTATAGTATCATACCATTATTTGATAATTTATCTGTAGATGCTCTTTTTCAGGGTGAAGAAGTTTGAGTTTGGTGAGAGTTTTTAATCAAGAATGGGCATTGAATTTTGTCAAAAGCTTTTTCTGAATCGATTAACATGATCAGATGGGTTTTGTTTTCTTTTGTTTTCAGTTTGCTAGTGTGGAGAGTTACATTGTCTACATGTTAACATTTTCAAGACCTCGCTTGCAATGGGATTTTTCTTATTACATTGAAGGGGCTAGATTTGTTGCCCCTCCCCCAGAATCTTAAATATTTTGATCCTGGGAAATAAGGGTCCAGATTCCCCCATCCCTTGGGCCCTGGCAATCACCCATCTGCTCTCTGTTTCTATGAGTTTGTTTTTGGAGATTCCACATATAAGTGAGATGCTACTGTATTTGTCTTTCTCTCGCTGATTTAGTTCACTGAGCGTAATGCTTTCAAGGTTCATCCATGTTGTCACAGATGGCAGGATTGCCTTCCTTCTTTTTTATGGCTGAATAATATTCTGTTTTATAATATAAACCATATATATAACATATATGTATAATTATTGGATATGACAATTTACATTCCCACCAACAGTGCACAAAGGTTCCCTTTTCTCCACATTCTCACCAGCACTTGTTATGTCTTGTCTTTATGATAATAGCCATCCTAACAGATGTGAAGTGCTAGCTTGTGTTTTTTGTTTGTTTGTTTAATATTTATTCATTTATTTATTTATTTTGGCTGTGCTGGGTCTTAGTTGTAGCATGTATAGTTGCAGCATGTAGGATCTTCAGTTGCGGCATGCAGACTTCTTAGTTGCTGCATGCATGTGGGATCTAATTCCCCGACCAGGGGTCGAACCCAGGTCCCCTGCATTGGGAGTGTGGAGTCTAACCCGCTGGGCCACCCAGGAAGTCCCCAGATAGCTTGTGGTTTTGATTCACATTTCCTTGATGATTAGTGATGTTAAGTGCCTTTCATGTGCCCGTTGGCCATTTGTATATTTTCTTTGGAAAAATGTCTATTTAGTTCCTTTGCCCATTTTTTAATAGGATTTTTTTTGCTATTAAGTTGTATGAGTTCCTTGTGTATTTTGAATATTAACACCTTATCAGATATATGGTTTGCACATATTATTTTTCCATCCTTTAGGTTGCTTTTCCATTTTTGTTGATGTTTATTCTGTTACAAAAGCTTTTTAGTTTGATGTTGTCCCACTTGCTTATTTTTGCTTTAGTTGCTGTGCTTTTGATGTCATATCTAAAAAATCATTGCCAAGACCAATGTCAAGGAGCTTTTTCCTATGTTTTCTTACAGGATTTTTAAGGTTTCAGGTCTTACATTTAAGTCTTTAATCCATTTTGAGTTAATTTTTGTGAGTGGTGTAAGATAGGGGTCCAGTTTCATTCTTTTGCATATGAATATCCAGTTTGACCAACACCATTTATTGAAGAGACTATCCTTTCCCCATTGAGTACTTTTGGCTCCCTTGTCAAATATTAGGTGACCATAGATGTGTAAGTTTAGTTCTGGGCTCTTAATTCTGTTCCATTGGTCTATGTTTCTGTTTCTATGCTAGTTTCATACTGTTTTGATTATTATAGCTTTGTATTTTGAAAATAGGAGGTGTGATGACTCCACATTTGTTCTTTTTTACAGTTGCTTTGGCTATTTGTGGTCCTATATGAATTTTAGGATTGATTTTTCTATTTTTGTGAGAAATTCCTTTGGAATTTTTATAGGGATTGATTGCATTGAATTTGAAGATTGCTTTGGATAGCATGGACATTTTAACAATATTAAATCTCTGATCCATGAAAACAGGATATCTTTCCATTTATTTGTAACTTCTTCAGTTTCTTTCATCATTGTCTTATAATTTTCAGTGTATATACTTTTACCTTGGTTAAATTTATCCTTAAATATTTTATTGTTTTTGATGCTATTGTAAATGGGATTGTTTTCTTTATCTGTCTTGCAGATAATTTGTTATTAGTGTGTAAGAATGCAGATAATTTTTTATGTTGATTTTGTGTACTGAAAGTTAGCTGAATTGGTTTACTAGTTCTAAGAGTTTTCGGTGTAATCTTTAGTACAGTTTATATTATTTTAGAGACAGATATCTAAGTGAGAATTGCAAAAATGTCTGTAATACATGCAAAAAGAAAATATTTATTAAAGGTGATAATTTAATTTAATAAAAGAGATGAAATACTTGAAAAAGAAAGCAATTTGAAAAAGAAAGCAATTTGGTAAATATTGAGAGTACAGATTATTCCAGTGAGCAAAGAAAACTAAGGAATTGAATAATCAAAAGTTTTCACAAAATGCTATCAGAATACACACACACACACACACACACACACACACACATACACACACACACAAGGTCTTTCAATTTGGGCTCTTACTGTACTGAACGACTTTATCCCATGGTTTTGTGCTTAAATATACTGATTGTCTGGGAAAGAGGAATTGGAACAATAAAAATTTCCCCTAAGTACAAGCTTTTTCTTAATGTCATTTTCTTTTCTTTTACATTAAACTGCAAGTTTTATACTGAAAAACTCCCACTGTGTGTTTAATCATTTAATTCTCTATTGGATATTACACGTGGATGAACAACTTCAAATAATGGTTCAGTAATAAAAAGTCAGTGCTAAAACAATACTAATCAGTATTGTTCTCTTAACAATTCAAGAATCATTTTGGAACTTAAACGATAAAGTCATAATCATTTGTTATCAATGCAGTACATACGTGTTAGTTCAAATTAATGGCAAATAACATTTAGAGAAATGTAAGTGTGTGAATACTATTTAATATAAAACTTAAATGTATATTTTTTTAAAGTGGAATACTTTTATTGCCAACTTGTTATTCAGCTTTTCATTTAATCTGAAACTGTATCTGAAACCTGTAATTATATCCTAATGTATCATCTCGATTCTTGAATCTTCTAGGTCTTTTTTTTCATCACTCAACTTTTTCTTTTATGGCAGACAGATTGCATAGTGACCCCCAGTGTTCCTTATTTCCTTGCGTTTATGCTTTGTCTAATCCCCTGTCCTTGAGTAGGGACTGGATCTGTATTGTTTGTAACCAGTAGAATACATCAAAGGTTCTGGGTTCTCTGATTGCATTACATAGTCTGTAACTTCCATCTTGCTAGCTGACCCTCGCCCTTCTTGGATTTGATAAAGCAAGTAGCTCCGTGGGGAGAGAGAGAGGCATGAACCACATGGCAATGAATTCAGGTGGCCTCCAGCCAACAGCCCGCTAGAAGCTGAGGCCTTCAGTCCAATACCCCAGGAGGAAATGAATCCCTCTAACAACCATGAAGTGAGCAGATCTTTTCCTGCATGAGCCCTCAGATAAAACCCCAGCCCTGGCTGACACTATATTTGCAGTCTCATGAGACCCTGGAGCCCATGTGTGTGGGTGTATGTACTTAACCTGCAGGAGATAGGATGGTGGTATTTTATGTATAAGTGGAATTTTGCTATTGTTTACAGATACTCTCAATAAAAACACCATTGGGAAGTTACCCTGGAGATTGATGTGAGCTGAAAACATTTAAAGCTAAACTTCCAAGTGTGAAGTTCTGACCCAAGTCAGTCAGATTAAGAGAAATTGTAAAGGTTGATTCTCATTCTGGGCATTAAATAAGAATGAATAATGTATAGTACTCTTACAGCTCAGGGCAGTAAGATTCAAGTTGGCTCTTTTAATGAACATGGCAAAACTGAAATATCATTTCTTTCAAACTCTTTATGCTCATTTAAAAAATGGGTATGTGTCTAGTATGCTACTTCTGTAACCTTTGGAAATGTGTAAATCTAAGAACTCTAATTTGTAGTTATTATGGAGTAGTGTGACAGAGAAAACATTTACCACAGTCAGAGTCTACATACCCAGGAACAACCATGCAAGTCAGCCCTGACAGATGCACAGAGTTGGCTGTGGTAGACATCGGGGCAGATTTGTGAGACACCCAGTCACATTACAGTCCAGTCAGGGAAGCTATGAGTAGAAATTTGTTGCCCAAGGTAATAGAGTTTTACACTTACTGCTGGTGTGTCATCTTTTTCTTCACAGCCAGCAGATTCTCATTCTGTGATGCTTTTCCTTTGTCTTGTCTAATCCAAACCTAGTTATCTGAACAGAGACCTAGAAACAACTCAGTTGTCAACTAATAGATGTTAATCTCTTACTGATTAGTTCTGTGAGTTTACTTAAACCATTTAAAGAATGCCAATTTCTGGACTGCCACATTGAGAATCAGATTAATTAATGGAACTTCTGAAAGCTGTAATACTAAATGTTGAGCTATTATTAGAAATATTTGCACAAGTGAGTGTTTACACTAGACCAACGTATAGGACTATTTGAAAATCTGTATGTGGAGAAACATATCAGTATTGGTCTCTTGGTCCCTTAGAAATTAATAAACTCAACCATCATTCATCTTTATTAAGAATGTCTTAAGTATGTATTTGCGATTCAGATCAGTTATTCACTTGACCCTCATAATCTTTCTAAAAATCAGTCCAAGAACTGAGAGGTAAATTATTTTTTTCAAATAAATTCCCTATAATGATTTTACTTTTATTAGTAGAGAGTTTTAAAATTTGTTTATTTGTTTATATTTTCAAAATTGGATCCTCAGTGATATGGGTTTTTCTACACTGTGAGCACAAAACTAAAACTACAGGTTGACTAACTGAATGAAGATAAAAACTAACAGCCAGTTAAAAGTGTTGATCAAAGACTGGCCATTCTAAGAATTTGACTATGCCTTTTGTATATCTTGAAGACTTCTTAATTCTTGTAAAGTGGGGAAGAAATTACTTGGGTTTCTGTAATCAAATCAGCTGGTAGGATTCCTTTTGTTGTTGTTGTCTTTTTATGGCTGAGTGGTTTTGAGTAAATGTTTGAGGAAGGATAAAGCAGTAAGCGTGGTCACTGGGAGGAGAAAAATGGAGCAGCCCCACGGGCAGAGCCCCCTTAGAGATAGGGGTCCCTACACCCAGAAGACAAGTTGCTGACACATGGCTATCAGAAGCATATTACACACTTGCTGAGTAATAACAAAAAGCAGGCTTGGCAGGCAAGTAAGGATTCTCAATGAAAAGGTGAACAGACAGACCTTTGATAATCATCCAAAACATGCAGCAGTCCAAGACAATGAAGGAAACGGTAAAACAGTAACAAATAGTAGGTGTGATGTATGTATTTTCTGTGCGTTCAAAACATTGTTCTGAGAAAGAAAGAGAGGGAGGTAGGGAGGGAGGGAGTCAAAAAGTGGAGTGTGAAAGAAGAAGATATACTAATAAAGCTTAGTAAACAAATCTAAGTAAGTTTTAAATGGTAAATAAGGACCAGTAATAACAATAAATGATTTAAATTTGTCTGATAGCAAATTTTCAGTTTGGATTTCTTGTGTGTGATTCAGTTTATATATATATATATATATATATATATATATATATATACACACACACACACACACACACACATATTTTTTTGGATTATTTTCCATTATAAGTTATTACAAGATATTGAATATAGTTCCCTGTGCTATGCAGTAAACCCTTGTTGCTCTCAGCTTGGATTTTAAATCTAGCTGTGTTTGGTTTAGATGTGACAAAATTGACTATAATATAGAAAGATTGGGAACAAAGGAAAATTCAATCCAGAGGCATGCAAGTAAGAGCAAATTTTAAAATCAACCAAAGGGTATCCTAAGGTGAACATAATTCATGTAGATTAATCCAAAACACCAAGATCATATAGTAATTTGAAACCATCTGCCACACATATTGTAGAGGGCAATCTGACCCAATTTAATCAAATCAAGTATGTGCATGTTCTGTGACATACAAATTCCACTCTTAAGTGTAGAGCTCAGCAAATAATTTCAAATGCATTCAGAAGGCAAGGTTTACAAGGATATTTATCAACATGTTGTTCATGTAGTGGGGAGTTCATCATTTTGTCTATCACTGAGGGAGTGGATACATTGAAAGTGGTGGATGGAAGTATAAGATGCTAGGCAGTCCTTAGAAGGTACAGATCATGTGTGCATAGTGCAGTATAATTAGATGCTAAAAACATAAAGCTGAATTTTTAAAATACAATGAGAGCTATAATATAATGCTATTTACATGAATTTACGATGCATAAATTCTAAACCATAATGCATGCTTCACAAGATCATGTATTTCATTTACATCACATACATGTGTAACACATTATCCTGTTTGCCTGTGGGGGAAGATAGGAGTGAGGAATGGCAATAGAGAAGGGGTGCTAATTTACCCATTCAGTCATCTACGGAGAAAGCGTTTGCAGACCAATGATAATAGTGTATGTGAAAGTGTATAAATTCTAAACCATACATGTCTTGAGGTGTAGGTGTCTCAGCCCCTACACCTCAAGACAGAAGGAAAGTGCAATTAAATGGTAGCCTGTGTTCCACTTGTGGTGTGGGAGCAGCAGGCTCCCAGCAAAGGAGCTCATCTTCTATAAAATCTATGAGTAACAACGAAAACAACCAAACAAAGAAACTGTCCGAAGAAGAACAGGTGCTTTTGTTCTTTTTTTTTTCGGTGGGTCAAGGTGAGGGCTAGTCCAAACTTGGAGCAATCATCCTACCGGGGATGAGTTTTCCATTCTTTGTGGCTTTTTCTCTGAGGGGACCCACAGTCACAGCTTGACCTGGGAAGTGAAAAGTCAACCTTCTGGAGGAACCAGAAGGACCCAGGACAAATGTAGATGCAACAGATAGCTCACAAAAAGAGACACATCCATCATGGTTAAATGCTCACCATCGTAAATCATCAGAGAGTATTGAAAACTCAGTAAAATACTACTGCACACTTAATGGGATGACTACTGTTAAAAAACCAGTGTGTGCCGGAATATTTGTAATACCTTTATTCACAATAGCCCAAAACTGAAAAAAGCCAGAATGTCTATCAAAAGGTGAATTAATCGACAGGATGTGGCATATCCATATAATAAAAAGGAGCTACTAATATGTGCAAAAGTATGGATGAATCTCAGAATCATTGTGCTGTGAAATAAAATTCATATTTTATGGCAAGACAAGACAAATTTAAACATAAAAATTTTTCTCTGCCCTTTGGCCTCTCCTCTCCCCCCACTGTGCTTTGGGTATCTGCATTAGGCATGGACCGAAACTTCTCCATAGGAAGAAATACCTTCTCACCCATAAAGAGAAACATTCTCTTAGCAACAGTAAGACAAGTCCCTAAAGATAACGTTCCTTCTTGATAAGGGGTCACATGGTGCTTAGATCTGGATTGTGTAAACTGTTATTTAATGAACATCCCTCTGTCTCAAAAAACTTACATAATTGTGCTTTGACTTTAAAATGTGTGGAACAGTTCTCAGAGCTTTCGAGATGCTCTTCCTGAGTTATAATCCTCAAATTTGGTTTGAATAGAATTTTCCATTTCTTACTTAGCTCAACTGATTAAGTTTTCATTGATGGTGCTAAATTAAAGAAATGTAACAGACAGTCTCTACTAGATGATTCCATTCATATAAAATTCTAGAAAATGAGAGCTGATTTATAGCGACAGCAAGCAGATCTGCTGTGGCTGGAAGTACAGAAGATGGGATAAACTTCAGTGTGGAAGGAACACTTTCTGGGCGCTGGTAGAAGTGCTCTCACTTCTTATCGTAGTGGTGGTTTCATGGCTATATTTATCTGCCAAAGCTCATTGACTTATGCACTCAAATAGATGTACTGGGTGGGCCAAAAGGTTCGTTCCGTTTTTTCCATATGATGGCTCTAGTAGCCCTTAGTTGTCTTTAACTTCATTCAAAACAATGTTGTTAGATTGTATGTGACAGCTTTCACATCAGCGTGCATTTAAAAAAAGACTTATGAAAATGGGTGAATTTTTGCGTAACCATTTTAATATTGAAGATGGAAGAAAAAACAACATTTTCAGCATATTATGTTTTATTATTTCAAGAAAGGTAAAAATGCAAGTGAAACGCAAAAAAAAATTTGTGCAGTATATATGGAGAAGGTGTTATGACTGATTGAACATGTCAGAAGTGGTTTGCGAAGTTTCGTGCTGGAGATTTCTCACTGGACGATGGTCCACGGTTGGGTAGACCAGTTGAAGTTGAAAGCGATTAAATCGAGACATTAATTGAGAATAATCAACATTATACCACGTGAGAGACAGACGACATACTTAAAATATTCAAATCAAGTGTTGAAAATCATCTGCACCAGCTTGGTTATGCTCATCGCTTTGATGTTTGGGTTCCACATAAGTTAAGCGAGAAAACCTTCTTGACCGTGTTTCCACATGAGATTCTCTACCTGAATATAATGAAAACGTTCCATTTTTAAAACAAATTGTAACGGGCAATGAAAAGTGGATACTGTACAATAATGTGGAATGGAAGAGATCGTGGGGCAGGTGAAATGAACCACCACCAACCACACCAAAGGCTGGTCTTCATCCAGAGAAGGTGATGTTGTGTATATGGTGGGATTGGAAGGGAGTTATCTATTATGAGCTCTTTCCAGAAAACCAAAGGATTAATTCCAAAAGGTACTGCTCCCAATTAGATCAACTGAAAGCAGCACTCAATGAAAAGCATCCAAAATTAGTCAACAGAAAACGCATCATCTTCCATCAGGATAACGCAAGACTGCATGTTTCTTTGATGACCAGGGAAAAACTGTTACAGCTTGGCTGGGAAGTTTTGATTCATCTGCTGATTTCTATTTATTTCAGTCTTTACAAAATTCTCTAATGGAAGAAATTTCAATTCCCTGGAAGACTGTAAAAGGCACATGGAACAGTTCTTTGCTCAAAAAGATAAAAAGTTTTGGGAAGACAGAATTATGAAGCTGCCTGAAAAATGGCAGAAGGTAGTGGAACACAAGGGTGAATATGTTTGTTCAATAAAGTTCTTGGTGGAAATGAAAAATGTGTCTTTTATTTTTACTTAAAAACCAAAGGCACTTTTTGGTCAACCCAATACTAGATTGTACATAGATTGTATCTCAGTAAATACGACTTTAGAAAGTAATCTGAAAATGTGTAAGACAGATTTGGCAGTCATACAAGATTACAGAGAAATTCATATGAAACTTCTCTCAGAAATGAATGATGTATATAAAAAGTAACGTGTATAGAAACTTGAATTATAAATTTAAAATTATATGATTATTTGTGTGTACAATATACTGTGTCACAAAGCAAGTCTCATTAAATTTGAAAGATAAAACTAATTTGTTTTGTCATAAGGCAGTGTAATTAGAAAGAAATGATTTAAAAATAGAACAAAACCCATGTCTTAAAACTTGAGTAGTTACTTCTAATTAAATTATGTATTAAGAAAGAAATATTAATGAAAATAGCACTTTTTTGGAATTAAATGATATGAAGAGTCTATGTATCAAACCAAGTAGGTTTCAGTTAAAGTACTGTATAAAAGGATTTATTAAAAAATTTAAATCAAGAAGGAGAACAAAAGAAAGAATGAATGTTAATAACCAGAGTTAAGAAGTTAGAAAAACAATGCTTGATGGAAGACAAGTTGAAGGAAGGAAATAATAAACAATTAAGATAAATTGATTAGATAGGAAATAACAGCAAAGACCAATAATACCACA
Source organism: Tursiops truncatus (assembly GCF_011762595.2). Taxonomy (NCBI): domain Eukaryota; kingdom Metazoa; phylum Chordata; class Mammalia; order Artiodactyla; family Delphinidae; genus Tursiops; species Tursiops truncatus. Next base: position 7,444,362 of record NC_047054.1, read on the forward strand.
AGTTCATTTGTTCAAAAAATAATAAAGTAGGTAAACGTAAATATTTAGGAAAACTGAAGAAGAAAAGAGAGAAGAATTTATATGAATGCAAGGATGACACATGAGCTAAAAGTGTAGAGATATAAAAAAATGTATATATAAAATTTGATTTCAACAACTTATTCAGTATAATTTTTAATAAAAGTAGATAATTTTGTATAAAGTCATAATAGACTCAAATAGAATTTGGTTTAACTAATATCTAATAAAATATAAAATGGTATAAAATTAACTTCTTTGCTCCTCCACACTCAGATATAACAGAAGTCATAGGTTCAGATGGTTATATATAAACATTTCACTAAAACCTCAAAAAAATAACCTTTATGTATTACAAATAGCTGATTCCCAAAGTAGTATGCTTTATAGAAATAGTGTATAATAATGTATCATGAAATAAAGTACCATGAAAATATGTTTTTTAAAATAATTTAAAAAGTAAATCCAAAAGTTAACATTTTGAAGGTAAAAAATTACTGTATTATTTTTTCCAATAGATGTAGAATATGTATTTGGTAAAATTTATCAGGAATTTATATGTATATAGATAAAAATGGCTTCTTTAATTTATCCATCAAAAAATACAGAAAACAATAGTGAATTTTTAAAAATATTTCCATTAAAGACAAAAATAAGACAAGGGTGCTTGATATCACTGTGCCCACTCAACATTGTATGAGAGAGCCTAGCCAAAGCAATAAGACATGAAGACAGACACACACACACACACACACACACACACACACACACACACACACACACATATGTCTGTATGAAGTTTGGAATGACGGATTAAAAAAAATTCTTTTTATTCTTAATTGGATTTTCTGTATTTTAAATTTTAAAATTTAAAATAAAGCTTATAAATTTATTTGGCATGGTATTTAGATAAAAATCAAGAAAGAGAAATTTGGTAATTTTTCTATAAACCATAAATGACCAAATTTGTTAAAAAAAATGAAATCAATACTTCCAACTTAAAGTACTGATAAAAATTATAGCAGTCATAGCATTAATTCTACGAAAATTATGTAAGTCCTTATGGAGAAATACTGACGTAATATGATCTAATACTTGCATGATATACTACAGACTTTACCATAAAGAACCTTATCCCCACCGAATATTTAACTTCAGTGCAGTTTCAAGAAAAAGAGTTACAAGAACTCTTTTGGAAAAATATTGGAAAAACTCCTTCTAATGTTCATATAAAACCTGGAAAAACTCCTTCTAACATTCATATAAAACAATCACAACCGAAAGAAGCCAAGACAGATATAAAGAAGTCAAGAAGGGGAATTTGCTTAAAACATCAAAGCATGAATACGTGAATCTACTGAAATCAGAGTACAGTAATAGTCAGCTGATCCAGTGGAGCAAAATCAAGGTTCCAGAAACACACTCAACCTTGTACTTGTCATTTGTATATAGTGAAAGTACCTCTTCAATTCAGTAGAAGAAGAAGGTGTTAAATGAGACAGAATATCAGTAGCTTCTGTATGAAGCAGCTCTCTCAGACCTCTTATCAGGGCACTGATCCCATCCATGAGGGCTCTGTCTTCACGTTCCATCACCTCCCAAACGCCCCACCTCTAGAACCGCCCCCCCCCCACCTTGGGGGTTAGGGTTTCAACTCATGGATCTTGGCAGGACACAAACATTTAGACCATAGCAAACACTGTGTCACCTGCCCCCTCTTACAGTTTATGAACCTCCTCCTGATGATATTTCTGCTATAATGAAACATTTCTACACCATGGCTTTGCCCCTCTCTTCTAATTGTTGCTTCTGTCTGGTGCCCCACGTCCTCCGTGGAGCTCCCTATTAAATAGGCATTAATTGCGGAGTGTTGAGCGATTTCTTTGCGAGGATCACCTTTCTGGATGGACTAAGCTCCTGCTTCTCCCCACTGAAGAATTGTGGGTATTTAATTGGTCAAGTTGCTTCCGTGCAGAAGCGACCCTGAGCATCCCAAGGAAAGACTGTAAGCGCTCTGCTCAGGTCTCTGTCCTCCCTGAGCCTCTGTCTCCTCGGTGGGATGAGAACGAAAATATTTTTCTGCCTGAACCCCCAGGTGACTGTGAGAGTCTGATTAAGTAACACAGGTAACAGTACTTTGAAATCCACAAGTTAGGTACAAATGTAATGTATATTTTTACATTCAGAATATATCACTTATGTATAAGCTGTAATCCTATGTCCAGTTCTAGTTTTCTGCTTAAAAACTAGCAGATGAGGCCTTACCAAAGTTATAATAATTACATTCACAGATGAAAATACTTTTCCCTGATACTCAATTTCTCCTACTGGGCCCATTTACCCATCACTCATACAAAAACTCTTCTGGATTTCAGAATCACTTTTAAAAGCCATAAAAGCTCTCATACAAATCATGCAAAACTGTTGTTCTGACAACATAAATGTCCCATGCATCAAAAACACATTAAAATTATCCCAGCGGCTATGAAAATGCATCCAGCAGAGGAGGCTTCGTTTTTTGATAAGGACCCTACAGCAGTAAAGAGCATGGTGCCCCTGACCCTCCGAGGTGGCCACGTCCAGGCACAGCAGGGCCAAAGCTGTTGGAAGGTTTGCATCATGACAGGAAGCAGGAAGGCCAGGGCCCAGGCCATGTGTAGGGACAGAAGGAGTGAATATGGTGATGGTAGATGATCGAACTGCTTCTGTACCATGGCGTGAAGATTTCAAGTTTAAGAAAATCATCTCCTTTTCAGTTATACTCTTTTTAAATTTTCAGATAATTCTCTATATTCTTTGCATTTTCAAACCAAAGCACTTTAACATTGGCTCAGTGTAATTTTTTGCAGGTCTTCTTTTCTTCTGTCCCCAAACGAAAGCTGTCAAGGCAGAAGTAGTCATCCTATAAACCTCTTGATTTGTTGTGCAGATCTAACTGTACCCACACTTGGCTTTATCACATGTATATGTGATATTTATCTGTATATAAGTCCATATATCCATATATAAGTGAGCAGGTCATTGTGTTTCACCACAAAACCCAGATCAAGGAAAATGTGGCCTCAATACCACTCTCTGTTGTCCTTACTTTACAGCTTGGTTTTGTAAAAAATTGTACCAGTTGAAAGTTAGATACACAATAAATTAAAATTTGAAGAAAAATAAGATAGCATACTTTGTTCTTAAGGAATTCAGGGGATATTAAACACTTTGATGGTGTAACGTATTTACATTGGTCAGCGACACGTGCAAACGAATTAACAGTAGAAAATATTAGAAATATTTCTTTACAAACAATATCAATTTACTGTTCAAATTCTATTTGCTCCCATTGAACCCTATACATCCCCTAGCTTCGTATATTCTGCACTATATTCAGTTTGTCTTCTATAGCACCTAATATGGAATATAACGGGGGGAAATGATTAATACGAGAAGACCCTAAAGGAGTATAAATGAAATGAAAAACTCAATATTTTATTAAACTTACTAACAAGCCACACCTAGTGTGTATCTTCTGTCAGTTTGCAAGTTTCTAGTCTATTGATTATTACTAGAAAGCATTTGCTAGTGTGTCTTTAAACTTCTGTCACATAAAAGGGGGCAGCTGATATGGCCATTGTCATGTGATAATTGAATCGTATACAACGTGTTTCAAGAATGAAACATGACGAATACACGTGTTTTGTTTTGACTTTCTTTTCTCGAAGCTAACGGAAGTATCTCTAATATGTTAACACCAAAACATCCATTCTAATACCCTGGCATTTACTTTGGGAAAGAGCTTGAGTGTCCGTGTTTGGGGAAACCACTGGGAAGGTGCAGAAGAAGGATGCTTTGAAGTCTCAAGAACTTCAAGGGTCAGCTATGCTATTTTGAGATGATGGTGTATGTGCGGGAGAATTTTAAAACTATTCTACAATTTCAATTTGGAGGAGCACCTCCACCTCCTGCAATCTATCAGAATTTAGTCCCAGCCCATGACCATTTCAAGGATACACAAGTAGTCCCTTCTCTTTTCAGGGGCAAGAAAAAAAGGATATTCCAATTTGACTTGTCCCATGGAAGAAAATACAACAGGCACACCCTGGGGATAAATGCAGCAGCTCATCAGAACGGCTGATGGTCTGTGTCTGAACTCATGTGAACGGTCAACACACATTGACAAAGAATGCAGCTGGCAGCCCCTTGCTGTGTGAGTGCCTATTCCATAAATGGCAGGGAGGAGGTGGGTGTGCTTCTCCAGGAAGAATAAGGGAAGGGAGGGTAGGTTCAATCTACCTGTGTGATCTAGATACTAAGAAACTCTTGTTGAAGACATGTTCTGCAAAACACTGTAACCTGTTTCCAATTAAGGTTCTATATTTCTTCTCCTTGGGTGTCAGCTCTGGACCTCCACATTTCAGGAGATAGATTGAAAGCATGTCATACCAAGACATTCTGACTTCTGTTTTACTTCCATTGTGGGAGGCCGACCTTACCTTCCTGGTTTTTCCAGAGCTGTCATGGTTCTGGCACTAAAAATCCCATGTCCTGGCAATTTCCCTCCTGGAATGTAAAATGTCCCAGTTTGGGGTGATGAGTACAGAAGTTTGGGAAAAAGTGCAAAACCCATAAAGTGGCCCTAAAATAGTGTTACGGAAAGCAACAGTGTTTTAGTGTCAGATTGATGGGCACAGCTTCTCCTCTGATGGTCTTCCCTGGTGACAGTTGGTGTTTGCCTGTAGCCACTGATATTGACAACCACAACTGCTGTTTCACATAACAAAGCATCCACAGTTGCATCCCTTCAAGTTAACCAGATTAAGTGCCCTGTAATCATGAGTGGTAACAATCCAACTTTAATTTATCTGTAGCTTAGCTGCCATGCTTTGCATGGAGCTAATGCTAGTTTACTTTCAGCATTGTAAGTATGGTGACCACGTTTTGTGAGAGTTCAGATAATGAAAATTAGAATGGATACAGTACCGATATCTTCATGACCCAGACATCACTGAAAAGGACGGTCAAACCACTGTGTTATTTTAATGGTAGATGGAAGGTCACAGGTACCTGATTAGGGAGGAAAATAACCCAAACAGAGCACAGGAGGCAGGGAAGAATTGGGGTTCGGGTGTGGTGGTGGAGAACAGATGTAAAACACATATGGAGACTGTCACATGCGCAGGAGAGACAGCAAATACATTTAAATCGATTGAGGTTTTCATCCTCCCAAAAGACACCACTGCTCATTTGGAAGTAGTGACCTCTGAATTAGCTTGGGCACTCCTCACTAGCAAACACTCACCATCATATTCCCTTGCTTGATCTGTGAAACTGAGTAAAGTTGCATTTCATGGTTAAGAGGTTGCAACTAAATGTCCTGTGGGTGAACCATTTTGATTACAGATATGTTGGATTCATACAGTGAAGAATAGATTCTGTTGACTCTTAACTACAATCATGCTTTCCGCTGTGTATCAAGTAATGAGCCCAATGACAGCAATAACAAGTTTTCCCTAGGTGCTTTGATTTGAAAACTGTACTTTCAATGTGTCGTCTTGATTTCTATGAAGATTTGATGAAACTGCAGATTGTTGATATCTTGTCCTCATGCAAGCTAGACTTTGCTCCTCTGTGGGCATCTTCAGCGGACAGTGCAATGGTAGAAATTTGCCAGATTCCATCAAGTCTGTAAAGTTCTTACCTTGAAAATGAAATGGTATTACCCCCAAAATATCCTGCACACATTTTGCACAGTGTGGCTAAAAGGTGTGTTCTTTATTTACCTGTGATAATTGTGTCTTTCGTAATAAAAGATTTTGGTCACTTTTCAGTTTCCTCAAAATGTGCAGAAGCACTTAATGAGATTTTTGACTTTAATGAGATGGAAGACAGTAACCTTATACCTGTTGGTTAGCAGTGTTACTGACTGTAGAAAAGATGTTGACAAACTGACCTGCCGTAAAATCATGTCTTCAAAGTATGTGGAAAAACTATCCTTCTTTAATTCGACAAGACATTGAGGATGATAAAGGAGGAAGGAATTATAGGAAATCAGAAATGTATGTGCTGTTTCTCTAAAGCTGTTAAGTGGTCTCAGAAAGACCTTAAGTTATCTAGAAAAGGATAAACTGACTACACATGAGGTGTTTAATTCGCTGTTATGTATAGGTTCCAACAAAAACTTATAGAGTTAAAAAAAAAAAACCACCTCATTTTTGGGAAAATAGCATTCCTTCAGAACTCAAAAAAATTCACAAGGAAGGGCAGCCACATTAGAAGAACATCCTAAATTTTTTCATTAAAGCTGTTAAGTATTTGGAAACCACTTCAGTTTCATAAATTCAGGTTGTGCTTTAAAACCATTTTCCCTGAGAAAGAGAGGGTTTAACTTTTGATGGCATCCAGTGTGCTTCAGAGTGTTTAGAAATTTTAGATGTGGGTGGTCTATATGAAGAATTTATAGATGCCAAAGTCCTAATTGACAAATAGCTGTTTGGCCAAAACAAGCCCGTAGATACAAAGTGGATGGATATTTCTGGAGAACTGGAGACCAATTCCTACAAGTAAAAAATTTGGTGATGCTCGTAAGCAAATTCCTAAGTAACCCCTGCTCAAATGCTTTTATGAGAGGAATTTAGCTTGATGTCATCCCCTTGGACTGACACCAGGAATCAGTGTAATGTGGCCTTGATTAGAGCAGAGCTCAATCAACTGACTATTCAGTTTACCACTGACTATTCAGTTTACCACCATGGAAAAGAGGAGGTGCCAGGTTACTGCGAAAGGAAATAGAGTAAACTTTCACCTGTGTCCTGGGACATAAAGAAATGTCATGATTTCTTTGTAATTAAATGCATAAATATCCTATTGTATTTACAGTCTCCTTTTCCAAAGACATACATTTTTGTGTGTTAAGAATATACAGTAGGGCTTCCCTGGTGGCGCAGTGGTTGAGAGTCCGCCTGCCGATGCAGGGGACACGGGTTCGTGCCCCGGTCCGGGAGGGTCCCATATGCAGTGGAGCGGCTGGACCCGTGAGCCTGCGCGTTTGGAGCCTGTGCTCTGCAACGGGAGAGGCCGCGATAGTGAGAGGCCCGCGTACCGCAAAAAAAAAAAAAAAAAAAAAAAAAAGAATATACAGTAATAGAGCTTACAGATTTTAAATATCCAATGAGGAGTTTAAAGAGTTAAAACAAATTTCTGCATCAGAGGACAGAAAGAAATATTATAAAATATTGCTATACTTTTTCACATATTATTAACTTAGTCCTCCTATTAATTATTGCTGATTGCCAACGTCCAACTACCGTACTTTTCCTAATTAAAAAAAAAAAACCTCTGTAAAGCTTAGTTATTCTACATTGTTTTTAAAAATCTGGGCTAGAAATAAGCCAAATCACATTTTTCATTTGTTTTGATGTGTTTTTTTTTTTTTTTAAATATTGGATTCAGACAATTGAAATGTGTTTTCTTTATCTGGGTTCCTGATGATACTAAGCACTTACTTTGGTAGAACACGCATCAGTTTGCAAAGTACTTTATTCCAATGGTTGCATCTTATCCTCCAATCAGCTACTTCTCCTAAGGACAGCAGAGCAAACATTTAATATTCTAATTGTGCAGGAAACTAAGGCTCAGTGCAGTACAGTGACATGGGTAACACAGTTTGTTGTTACAATTCAAATGTACAAAAGTAAAGGTGACCCTTTTCTCCGTGTAAAACTGGCATTATCTTAATATATTTTTGTGTTGTTTACAATGCTGCTTTTCATGTTAACTCAGTTTCTTTTGATGAATGCTCACTCTTCAGCATCCTCCATCTCTCATGGTCCTCCTGAAGTCGATGTCTGAGTGCAGGTGAGGGTTAGACAGGACAGAGGTAAACTCACGAGCTCCCGGGAGTGGTGAGGGCGGGGCTCCTGGGTCCTAACTGGCTTCTCTCACATCCCGGCTTGGGGGTGCTGGAGAAGTTTAATCTGTGTCTCTGTGTTCCTGGATTCTCCCTCAAGACCCCTGCATTCGGTTGGCGTTCCCACTGGCTTCACTTCCCTTCTCCACCTCTGCCTCCCTGGCCAGGAGGGCTGTGGATCTCCATCTCTGCCCATGGACCTGTCACCTTCCCTTTGTCCTCCTGTGCTCCTGTTTATTTAAAAATTACTCTCAGACGTCTGAAAATTTCACATGATACATAAATAAGGAAAAACATTTGGCACCCAGAAAATCATTTGCCCTCTTAACAAACACTCTGGCTTCAGATTTCTCTTCAGGGTGACCGAAAGCTAAGCTTAGGAATTTTTCTGTAATGTACCTCTGAGTCAGTGTGTGGTATTGACTCACTTGGTGGGAAGCCATAGTGTTCCTGATTTTAAATGAAATCTAAGAAAAATTAGCTTAATAACTTCAAACTATCATAACATGTTAGCTTGTCAGAGGGCAATTACAACTAGTGAATGGCAAAGCCACAAAAATATTCCCCTCACATCCATAACTTCTGATGTTTCCTCTTGCATCACACATTTTGTTTCCTTTTATACATTACGTGCCTTATGAAAAGCATAGTAGATGGTCACACATTCTTTCTAAAGCATGTGCACACACACACGGTAACAGTGGGAGTGGGGTATTTAAACATGTATCTCTCAAAATGGTTAAGAAATTTTTTTAATACTTTTTTTTAACAGTGGTAGCTAAATATAAGTTTTAATCACTACATGTTAGGTCCATCTGATGTAGATAAGAACTCTATTTTTTATAATGTGCCTTTAAATATTCCCAAAGCGTATCTACAATTAATCGTTAACACCTGTAGAATCCATCTGGCTTCTGCATCCAGATAACCCTGGATTATGGGCTGGAGGGAGCTTTTCCAAGTCACCTGATTCTGATGCAGAATCATGAGCTGATTGTTTCCAATGAATATGCAGTATCATGAGTGTCTCTCCATTAACATCAAATGCCAGGTGTTTCTCTGATGTACAGTTTTTTTTTAGTGGCCAGTTTAGCCATCGTCTGAATTGACTCCAGGGGAAGCAGAATGCTCTTCTGGATCATAGTGTTTTCAATGAGTAATTCTTGGAGACTATTCCATTTCTTTACATGAACGGCCCTCGTTCTTTCCTATAAGCGCCTAAAATCTCTTGGTATGATTGTCTTCTATTGATAAACATTTTGGTTTCTAGTTTTCTGTTATTGCAAATAATGCTGTAGTGAAATATATACGCATACGTGTATACACATACGTAATGTGTGTGTGAGTATATAAATGTAGGCACACACACACACACAATACGTGTGTGTATATATCTTTTCTGCACACATTTGTAATGATAGTTGTACAAGTGGGCAGTGTTTACACTCATGGTGTTTTTCTCTTTGCTCAGTTGTAAAATCAGGGTAATAGTACCCGCTTTGCCTGTTGATTGTGAAGTTGAAGCAGCTTGACCTATTTATAAAAGTTCATAACTAGAAAGTACTGAAATAGTATTAATCATCACCATTAGTATGCATTATGGAGAATGATTTAACTAATATGTTTACTTTTCTTGACAGTAGAACAGACCTAGAAATTTGTTAGAAAGATTAAATTAAAGCAGGATTTGAGAGTTTTTCAGAGCTTGAGTTTATTCTGATCCCTCATGTGTATCGAGTTCTGCCTTTCCAGGTTACTGTTTAGTTTGTGATCTTTGGCATTAGAGAGACCACCTTACTTATATTTTTATGTGGTGGCATTCACTCTCAAGGAAGTTAAATCTGGACATTTTTTTTCCTGTTCTTGAGTGAATTAAGGATTTATCTGCTTCACATTTGATGCTAAATATTTAGATAAGTAGCGTTTCTAAATTTGGCCCTTGCTTTTCTGAGATGTACAGGTAGCTAAAATGGGAAATACTAAATAGAATTTTTAAAATGAGAGATGTATTAGAGGAATTGTTTTCGATCCTTCACAGGACCATAGACTTTCAACAGTCTGTTAAATCACCGATTTCCTGATAACGTGCAGGGAAAAATTAATTTGGAAAGATTACTAATAAGAGCCTGTATTTTTCAGGCCCTCCTTAATATCATCTGAGAGAAAAAAATATATCCGAGGACATACTGATAACCAGCTAGTATAAAAGTAAATACAAATCAGGAAAGAAAAAAAATTCTTTAATGCAAAGAGAAAGAGACAGCTCCCCTTTTTTTCCTTAGAGAGTTTTCTTTGAAAATTTGTTAACTGTTGATTCTTTCTCTGCCCCTCTGAGATGTAAATCTCAAAGCCACGTACCAGTTTTACTCTCGAAGGCTGTCTTTCTTCAGAAAATAGGTACTGTCCCTTTGAAATGTTTCCCTCATTTCCCAGTTTCTGTCCGGGGAGGAGCAGAGCTTCTGTGGGCACCTGGCTCCAAGCTATAAAACTACCGTTCTTCATAAAGATAGGAAAAGTTCATTTTTCCTAAAACCAATTAGCTAACACAGATGGTCATTCTAATTACCAAGAGAATTTAGGATGAGCTATGTGTGACAAATGATGCTGTTGAGTCCTTATACTTGAAAACTAGTTATTGTTTATCTTGAGTATATGCTTGGCTATGTAAGAAGGTGAGACTTCTTTGCTTCTGCATCTCTTAGTAAATAATCTGTGATGCACATAGCATTCTGGTTAAATGCTTATTCAGTAATGCGTTTGTTGTCTTTCTCTTCTGCTTTTGTGGAAAGTATTTATGGGGTGGAATGAAATTTTGTTTTTAATTATATTTCCTCCTCACTAGTCAGACTTATTAAGATTGTTAGAAGGATTTTTCAGTAAACATCACGTTTGAAAGATACACACACACACATATATATATATATTTATAACCTGAAATTTTTTAAGTTCATAGCTTTCTTTTTTGGTTAGTGCAGGGAAACCAACTTAATCCTAAAAATCAATGGAAGATGAAATGTAATCATTTATTTTATTATCATTTAAAATTAAAGTCTTTAAAATGTTTTCAAAGCATTTGATATTCCATCGACATTCAGTAAACAAAGGCAGTTTAAGAAGTTCTATTTTATTTGTAAAAATTATATTTTTTCTCTTCATAAATTATAGGTACTGGACATGTCAGGTTAATGTACACATTTTAAAGTCGTTTTTGGCTAAATATTCCCCAGTCACTCTCCAAAAAACTTGCATCATGTAAAAGCCCAATACTTGCATATGAAGTTTTCTATTTTCCTACACTTTCACGAAAGTTATGTATTATTTGCAAAATATCTCATTATTTTATTAGTGATATATATATACAATTTTTGTAAATTTTGGCATCAAGTTTATGCTATTCTCAGATAATCAGTCCACTTTTAGTATTTCTGGAAGCATGGTCATAAAATCGGAATAATTTCTTCCTTAAATGCTTGGAAGAATCCACCTTCCAATTAGCTCTTACCAGTAATAGTTTACTGTACTCATTTTATGCTGTGTCTGTCTATAGAGCTATCTACCCTTCTAGTTACCCATCAGTCATCAGGTGCTCAAAAATTTCTAAGTTAATTACAAGTTATCGGTCTAGTCTGGTCTAAATTTTTCAGCATGCACGTCTTTAAGTAAAGTTTCATCTTTTTAATGCAAAATATGTATACAAACAAATGCACATATGTAAGTGTACTTTGCCTGAGTACTAACAAACACGTAACACCTATAATGTAAACCTCTATCAAGATGTAGATCAGCACCACTTCAGAGAGGTTCCACGAGGCTCCTCCAGGTAAACACCATCCTCACTCTCCAAAGGCAGTTACTTCTCTGATTATTTTTTTGCCACAGGTTAGTTTTGCCCTTTTAGAAATGCATGTAAATGCAGTGATACAGTAAGCTGTCTTTTGTGTGAAGCTCCTTTCACTCAGCCTAATGTTTTTGAAATTCATTCATGGTGTTATGTGTATTCGTAATTCATGCCAATTTTGTAGTTGTTTGTTTTGAATAGTTTTTATCATATGAATAACTGGTGCTTTTATGCATTCTTGTATTGGGGGAAATCTGGGTTGCTTCCAGGGTTTTTTTTCTATTATGAATAAAGTTACCATGGATATTGTGTAAGTCTTTTTTGTGAACGTGTGTTTTCATTTCCTTTAGGTGAGTGCCTAGGATTTGAATTGCTGGGTTACAGGGCACATCTGTGTTAATAAGAAACTGCCGGATCTGTTCCCAGCGTGTTTGTCCCATTTTACATGCCTGCTAGTAACATATGAGTTCCACGTGTTGAAATCCTCAGCAACATTTGGTGTTAGGTAGTGATAGCTCACAGTGGTTTCAATTTCCACTTCTATAATGAATGGTAATATAATATGAGCTTTCTCGGGTGTTTATGTCATTTGAATAGCTCCTTTCCCATTTTTAATTGGGTTGTCTCTTTTGAATGTTATGCTTTAAGGGTTCTTTGTATATCCTAGATACCTGTGTTTTGTCAGATATGTGATCTGTGAATGTTTTCAAGTCTGAGGCTTGCATAATCTTTTTTTATGGTGAATTAATGAGCAAACTTTTTAATTTTGTATAAGCCAAATTAATTTTTCTTTTTTCCCCTGATTTTCATGACCCCTCTAAGAAGCTTTGCTCATCCTCCAGTCACAAAGATATTCCTCTAAGTTTTCTTCCGATGCCTTGGTAGGTTTAGTTTTTATACGGAGGTTTGTGATCTATCACTTGAATTTTTGTGTACAGAGAAAAAAATGGTAAAAGTTCATTTTTTAATGGAGATGAAATTCACATGACAGAAAAGTACAGTCATAACGTTTTACAACCACCAACTCTATTTAGTTTCAAAACGTTTTTGTCACCCCCAAAGGAAACTCCTGTCCGTAAGTAGTTGCTCCCTGTTCTTACTACCCACCAGCTCCTGGCAGCCATCAGTCTGCATTCTGTCTCTATGAATTTACCTATTCTGGACATTTCATATAAGTGGAATCATATAATCTGTGACCTTTTGTGCCCTACTTCTTTCACATAGCATAAAGTTTTTGAGGTTCATTCTAGTTGTAACATGTGTCAGTACTTCATTCTTTTTCATGGCTGTGTAATATTCTACTGTATGGGTGGACCACAATTTGTTTATCCATTCATCTCTTGATGGACTCTTGGGCTGTTTCCATCCGTCGTTTAGTTCTTGTGAACATTCTTGTATTTATTTGAACATCCATTTTCAGTTCTCTTGGGTGTGTATACCTAGGAATGGAATTGATGGATCAGATGGTAATTTTAGGCTTAACTTTTCGAGAAACCACCAAACTCTTTTGCGCAGCGGCTGAGCCATTTTACGTTCCTGCAAGCAATGTCCAGGTTTCCAGTTTCTCCACATTCTAACTCAGCACTTCCTTCCTTCCTCCCTCCCTCCCTCCCTCCCTCCCTCCCTTCCTTCCTTCCTTCCTTCCATTTCACTGGGCATAGAGTGGCCCCTTATTTTGGTAAGATTCATTTTTTTCCATTAATGTTTGCAGTTTATCTGTCACTGTTTGTTGAAAAGACTTTGTTTATATTGGATCTGTTGATCACTTTCTGTTACTGATTGCTAGATTGACTGCACGGTGGCCAGGAGACATTTGCAGTATGATTTCAAATATGTGCAGTTTAATGAGGATAGTAATATGTAACTACATACACCCAGTAGGTATTTTCAGTCTAAATATTTCCAGCTTTGGGAAATGTTTTCTTCTGTGTTGAGTCCCCCCAAGTGTTCTGTGATTTTGCTTGGCTTTGAATGCTTGCTCTGTGTGCTGTGGTTTAACTCTGGTCGTTAGTTGGGGAGGGAGGGACTGCTCTTCCGCTTTCTGCGTGTTCGAGATGAGCTACCTTCTGGAGCACTTCCCTACCTCTTAATACTCCGTGGATGTCCACACTTTAAAATTAGTATAAATGACCCTGACACCTGCTGAGGATGCTGTCTGGAGCCTCTTTTATAAGGGCATTAATTCCATTCATAAGAGGTCTGCCCTCATGACCTAAGCAACTCCCAGAAGCCTCACCTGATAATACCATCAACTTTGGGATTTAGGGCTTCAACGTGTGAATTTTAGGGAAGATAGATATTCAGACCATAGCAAGTAGGCTGACGCTGCTACAGTTAATGAGATCTCTTTCACCCAATCCTACTTACCAGATGGAAGAGTGTCCCTCGAGGTCTGAATATTGAGGTTTTAGTAGCACAGCAAAAGGTAGGCACCTTGTCTTGTGGACCTAGGTTCTCCTGTTTTGTTCCCTGTGACTTTATTTCATCCTTTACTCTCTCTGATGTATCTTCAACCTTTTACTCTCTACTGGCTCCATTTCTCAACCCAGACTAACAGTCATGTTTTGCCCATGATCAGAGAGTAACAGCTCCCTTCACCCTGTAACCACCAGCTTGGTTCTCCACTTTCATTTTATTCAAAGTATTTCTAAGAGTAACTAATACTAAACAGAGCCAACCCGTCACCATGTATTCTCTCCCTAACCCACTGTTTGTTTTCCTAATGAAATGGTTTTCCTTAAGATTAAAAAATCTTTAATAGCTAAATTTATGGTAATATTTTCCATGTTTATCTTTTTCATTTACCTGCTGCATGTAAAGCTATTTTTTGTTTCTTTCCTCATGACCTCTCTACTGTCTACTCATTCTTCCTTTTAAAATTTCTATCAGAAAATATTTATATTAACTCAGTTTACTCAAGAAGTAGAAAAATTATTTAACTCAAGAAGTAGAAGCCTCAACTAACCAGGAATTATAGTAGGAATTGGAGAGGCATTCAAGTAGCTGCCCCTCAAATGGCATCAAGTCCAGACAGCTTTAGAGGTGAATTCCCCCAAACCTACAGAGAAGAGAAAATCCCTGTAATCTTTAACTCTTCCAGAATAATATAAAAATTTCTAACTTGTTTTTACAAAACAACCCTGTTAACAACACAAAACAAGACAAAATAAACAAACAGGAAAACAGAAAGTCCCTCCAAGAAATCTATGGGCCATTTCTATTTTCTAAGTTAGATGCGAAATTCTAACCAAAATGTGAACAAATCAACCTAAGAGTTATATTGAAAGAGTAGTACATGATGACCCAGTAAAATTAATCCCAAGCGTTCAAAGATACAAAACTAGAAAATGGATTAACATAATTCAGGTCATTGATGTTTGAAGAAAGTAAAACATAGGATCATTTCAGCAGATGCCAAAGCATATGAATCTCTTTTCTATGTTTGGAAAATCCTTCAACTTAGGAATCTCTGGAGAAGCAGAACCTGCTTCCTATTACAGAAACTGACACTTCCATGTATTGCTTTTTCAGACTCTCTTGTAGCTGGGTAGCAAGCACATGACCCATGTGACTCAACCCAGACTTTGAGTCAAGAGCTAGTATCACAAAGGAGTAGGGGTGGTGTAAGAGTCTCTCTGTGTAGCAAGGAGGTTGTGGTTTTACTCAAATTTTTTTATACCTTAACCTATCCTTTAAATATTTGTACTCCAAGGATTTGGGCTTCTGCATTGCAATTTTATACTTTTTTTCTGTATCGTCTCATTCTCATGCTAATATTTCTTAAAGATTTGTCTTCATGTCAGAGCTCTCTTTAGATATTTACATTCTATTGCCCATTTTTATATCCACTTAAGATTCACAGTCCCAACTCCTGTTGCTTTTGAAGTTTATTTATAAATATTAATATATCACTAGTAGGAAATACATACCTGTAATCTATCATTACTTTATTCTGGTTTCCCTAAATGAATAGTTTAGGGAACTATGAATAGTTTATATGAGGATGTGATCCCAGGGAACAGAAGTGAGAACAAGAGGATAGAAGATGGGTTCCGTGGTAACTGTGTGCTGTTTCCTCAGTGACTGCCCGTGGCTACTGGCTGCTTGGCCATAAAGAGCTTCTAAGGAATGTTATGAAGTACATCTCTTGTGTCTTCTCTAAGGCAAGAAAGTGGGGGGGTACTTATCTTCAGCTCCCATGCTTCTTCATTAATCCAGGGTAACCTACTGTGTGTAACTCCCTTGCATTTCTAGGCTGAACATGCAGGAGTATAGATCTGTTCCTGTGGGTTCCCTAGTGAGAGAAGGCGAGAGGCTTACTGCACAGGGCCAAGGCCAACCTCTGTCAGGTTCCACCTTTGAAGAGCTGAGGGAAGCCATTAAAGAAGTTGGTAATTCCACGAATAGGGTGAGAGCAATGAAACAAAATAAATCCTAACATAGAGAAATAGACTTAAATAAATACAATATTTCTATTGTATTTTTATCTTAAATGTAATATTGTTTATTAATTTTACAAAGTTTTAATCCTTTTATTTATAAAATAAATAATAATGAGTTCCTATTTTCCCACTATTAGATTATTAAAAATCCGAAGTTTGACCGTTTCGTAACTGTTAGCTAGGAATGGGGAAGTGAGTGCTCTCGTACATCTTTGGGGGAGTGAAAAATTGTGTATCCCATATGCAGAGAAATTTGTCAATACTAATGAAAATAAAGAATGCGTTTACCCTTTGGCACCATGGTCTTTCTTGTAGGAATTTATTCTACAGATACACCTTTACAAATACAAGAGTGACAAATGAACAAGTTTAGTTTTTGCAGCATTTCTGTTATCCAAAAATAAAGGATTGAAAACAATCAAGTTATGATATATTTATAATTCATACAAAGAAATATAATTTATATAGTGTAGGTGTAAAGCAGATTTTTATATTAGGCTTGTTAATATTTCATTTCAGTTTTTATAATTTCACTTTATTTATTTCAGCCTTATCTATTGAGAACTGAGAGAGGTGGATTCAAATCTCTTGCTAAACTAATGGTTTGCATGTCTTGGGGATAGAAATACAATTGAGTTTTTAAATAATTAATGGACCTTGCTCAATCATCTTATTAGTTTAATCACTTGTGGAATATTTTGGAGTTTCTATGTAGTAATATGTAAAGACTGTATTCTTTCTTCTGTGATGATTAAATTTTATGTCAACTTAGCCAGGCTAAGGTACCCAGTTGTTTGATCAAACACTAGTTTAGATGTTGCTGTGAAGATTTTTTTGATGTGACTGACATTTGCCATCAGTCGACTTTCAAGTAAAGGAGATTACCCTCAATAATGTAGATGGGGCTTCAGATGAAGGCCTTATGAACAAAGACTGAGGTTTCCTGAAAGGAGAATTCTACGTCCAAACTGCAATGTAGAAACCCTGCCTGAGTTTCCAGCCTTTAGACTCAAGACTGTAACATTAACTCTTCCCTGAATGTTCAGCCTGCCAGTTGCCCTACAGATTTCAGGCTGTCCAGCCCCTCTTTCTGTGTGTGTGTGTGTTTGTGTGTGTGTGCGTATAGGCACATATATATATGTATATGCATATATATGTGTGTGTGTGTGTATATATATGTATATAAATGTATACATAGAAATGAAAGAAATATTAACAAGTCTGATGTAACATCTGCATTGTATTATATGAATTGTATTTCTTTGTATGAATTGTAAATATATCATCCTTTATATACTCTCTATAGAAAGTAGAGATTAATACAGCTTTCTTGACTTTTTCTTGATTTTAAAAGAAATGCTTGAAACCTTTTGTCATTAAGAATTAATCTGGGGTCATATTCTTAAGTTATTTTAGGTTCTGGAGCTCTCACGTATTCCCTTCCTAAGTTGTATTTTGTTTCAGTATCACCTTTGGAAGAATAAATACATGGGTTTTAGGGCTTCCCTGGTGGCTCAGTGGTTGAGAATCTGCCTGCCAATGCAGGGGACACGGGTTCGAGCCCTGGTCTGGGAAGATCCCACATGCCGCGGAGCAGCTAAGCCCGTGAGCCACAATTACTGAGCCTGCGCATCTGGAGCCTGTGCTCTGCAACAAGAGAGGCCGCGACAGTGAGAGGCCCACACACCGCAATGAAGAGTGGCCCCCACTAGCTGCAACTAGAGAAAGCCCTTGCACAGAAACGAAGACACAACACATCCAAAATTAAATAAATAAATAAATTTATTAAAAAAAAATACATGGGTTTTAAAACGTTTGGAAAAAGCACCAATGTTCTTGGTGGTGTAACGTTCTATGTAGGATGCAACATGATATGGTAAACATCAAGATGGTATAATTTGTACTCTGTTTTTCCTTTGGTCATTGGCATTATTTTTCATATAAACTTGCATAAAGTTAAGGGGGTTTTCCTGGAATAAAACAAAGTGATTTCTAGCCAACACTGAATGTAGTGGCATTCAGCTGGGTGAAGGAGAAATAGCCATATCTTTGCTTCAAGCTAAGTACACAATAAAAATAAAAATCACTTCATAGTATAAATTTCCTGATTATTGATATTGCTGTAATTATTACTGGTATAAAATGAATTATACTTCATTCTGGCCTTTCTTTTAAAAAATGTGAGAACATTACAGAAATATTTAATGGCTTATTATTTATGATGTCTATCAAAATATAAACTTAAATGGTGTTTGTTGCATATAGTAACTCCCTTGAAATAGAGACCTGTTTATATATTTAAAATGTTATTTAATTTTATTTATAAATTTTAATAAATATAATTTTTAGTCCCTCATAATGCTTAAGGTGACATGCAATGAAGTCTATAAAAATATTTTTTAAACCTTGGAACTTCCCAATTATAATGCAGTTGACTTATTCTTTAATTATTCTTATTCTAAATAGTTTGACCTATGTTATCTTCTGTACTTTATATTCTACTGAAATCACCTGAAATGTCTAGTTAGTTATTTTATTTTATTTATTTTTTTGTGGTACGTGGGCCTCTCACTGTTGCGGCCTCTCCCGTTGCAGAGCACAGGCTCCGGACACGCAGGCTCAGAGGGCATGGCTCACGGGCCCAGCTGCTCCGCGGCATGTGGGATCTTCCCGGACTAGGGCACGAACCTGTGTCCCCTGGATCAGCAGGCGGACTCTCAACTGCTGCACCACCAGGGAAGCCCTAGTTAGTTACTTTAAAGGGAATGTCTTAAGAACAATTTTTTAAGTAATTAGTGAAGAAATTCTTCTTCAAGTTGAAGTGACGTTTGCAAATATGTTTGTAATTCAGATGTATATAAAAAGACTTTTCAATGATCTAATTTTAATTTGATAGTATATCAAATTAAATGATAGTATATCATTATTTTCATTGTAATCATCATATCATCATCATACCTCATCTTTAATCAGTATTTACATCCTAAGGGCAATGTCCAGTCCTTTATTGCATGATCACTTTTAATTTTCAAAAATGAGTCTATAAATTAGACACTGCTATTATTCAAATTCTCAGAAGAAGAAATGGAGGCCCAGAGAATAGATAATTTGTTCAACATCAGAGAGTTGATAAGTGCTAAGAGAGATCTGACCTAGAACTGTCTGATTCCATAAGGCACAATCCTAGGCACTGCATTATTTTGCCCCATCACATCCTCATTAAAAACATTTTCTTGGCCAAACAAATTCTAGAAGCACCAGGTTTGTTTGCTTATTTTGCTATAAACCACCTTCATCTGAGTGGTATGAACCTTAACCTTATCTTTTCCACAAACTAGAAATTGGTTATCTGAAGAACTGTCAGTGATACGTTGTTTAAAAAGAAGGGCTGTGTAAACTAAAACAGTGTATAAGCTGAAATTGTGAGGATGAAGCCACGACTATCAAAGAAGTCAAGAAGATCTAAGACTGCAAGAGACATTGAGAGTGGCTGGGAAGGGAGACCGGTCAGCCCCGGTGAGCCCATAAGTGATGGAGGGATTTCCTATAAGTCAGTAGCTACCTATGTCTGTAAACAGGTACCCAGGATACACTTGCTCCTTGTTCTGAATGCCCATGACATTGCCTCATAGCCTTAAAAACACAGTTAGTTTAGAAGTCTTACTGTGTTCTATGACTAGCATATATATTTTGTCTCTATGAATTTCAATATTTCCTGATTAAAAATTCATAGTAATGTTTCATTGTTGAGTTCCAAAAGCAAAGAATGAGGAGAGGGAAATGACCACAGATTTTACAGACTTGTTTATAAAATATCTGTAGCAGAGCTGGATGGAAGACTTAAGGCAGATTCTTGTGAAGTTGTATAATGTGTAAGTACAAGGGTGTAATGAGATTTATCCCAGCATCATATCATATTCTGCTTATCAATACCTTGTATCCTTAACTAGCCCTATTTTATATTTTTAAGTTCATTTCCTGCCTCATTTATACAAGCATCTAAATAATGTCAAGTCTGTTTATCCTAAAATCAACAACAGGTACCAGAATTTTTAACCTTGCAATTACCCCTGACTTCTACCTGAGCTTTCTAAACCCATTCATGGCAAAACTTTTGAAAATGTTATTTACACTCATTTCATAATTATTTCTGTAACTTTTCACTACTATTATATTTCTTATGGTGATCTGTGATCACTGATCTTTGATGGTACTATTGTGAAAAGATAACTCACTGAAGGCTCAGTTGATGATTAGCATTTTTAGAAATGAAGTATTTTTAATTAAGGCATGTACATTGTTTTTTTAGACAGAATGCTATTGCACACTTAATAGACTGCAGTGTAGACTAAACATAACTTTTATATGCACTAAGAAACCAGAACATTTCTGTGATTCGTTTCATTGTGATATTTGCTTGATTATACTGTCTGTAAGTGAACCTGCAGTGTCTCTGAGGTATGCCTGTAATCTAGAGATGATTTAAGGTGTATGTACAGGAGGATGTGCTTAGGTTATATGCAAATACTGTGTCATTTTTTTTTTTTGTGGTACGCGGGCCTCTCCCTGCTGTGGCCTCTCCCGTTGCGGAGCACAGGCTCTGGACGCGCAGGCTCAGCGGCCATGGCCCACGGGCCCAGCCGCTCCGCGGCATGTGGGATCTTCCCGGACCGGGGCACGAACCCGTGTCCCCTGCATCGGCAGGCAGACTCCCAACCACTGCGCCACCAGGGAAGCCCCTGTGTCATTTTATATAAGGGACTTGAGCATCCTCAAATTTTGGTATCTGTGGGGAATCCTGGAACCAATCCAACATGGATACTGAGGGACAACTGTACTGATTTTTGCCACCATCCACAGTGATACCAAGTGTCCTCAGAAGTATTTCAGCAGTCATATTTCTTGACCTCTCTCCTGCGTATGTCCTTGTTCACTACTCTTTTCTTATTAAATCTCCTCTGCCTTGCTTATTATGTCACACTCTCCTGGTTGTCATTCATTCTCCTTTTCTGCTCTTTACACTAATTTATGTTTTTCTCATGTAGATTATTGCAGCTCTCTCTAGCCTTCATGACACAGTAATCATCCCCTTTAATAGACTGTCTTCAGTATGGCAAGAACATCCATTCTAAATGTAAATATGAGCATGTATTTATTTTATATAAAACATTTCATTGAAAAAGTCTGAATCAAATAATATTAGGAGTACTTCTTGCATAATTACATTGATTATATAAGCTTAGTTAATTAATTTTTAAATAGCTCTAAGAGCTCAGGAAATTCTTTTAACTTCCTTGAGATTCAGTTCTCTCGCTTTTAAAGTAGGGAATTTAGTGGATTTGAAGTCTGGGTTCTCAAATGAATTCAGAAAAATAATTTAAGTCTTTCAAAAAGCCAAACTGGTATTGCATGTCCATTCCCAAATAATTGGTTCATGGTGTAGTAAATATATAGATTTTTGATTTCTCTTTATATCATGTCAGACATAACCATGTAACATGTTACATGTGTTAAACACAATATCTGATTAGTAGTTGTAGGTATCTGATGAAAATATGTTTCAAAACCTTAAAATTTATTGTTATTTTTTATGCTATTTTTGATAGACATATTATTTTAAAAGCAAAGGGCCAATGGAAAAACATTAAAAAAAACTTAAGTGATAGAAGTTAAAAATAAAATAAAATTTAGATCATTTCTATGGACCTTTCTAGATATAAATACTATAATGCCATCAGTTCGCAGATGAATTATCATCACAGTACAGAATCACAATTCAAGAAATTAATGGAAACTTTCCATGCCTCTCAAATTAAACCAAGGATGATCCCCAGTTTTTCTTTTTTTTAATTTTATTTATTTTTGGCTGCACTGGGTCTTTGTTGCGGCACGGGAGCTTTCTCTAGTTGCTGTGAATGGGGGCTACTCTTCAGTTGCAGTGCGTGGGCTTCTTATTGCGGTGGCTTCTCTTGTTGCAGAGCATGGGCTCCAGGCATGCGGGCTTCCGTACTTGCAGCACATGGGCTCAGTAGTTGTGGTTTGTGGGCTCTAGAGCACAGGCTCAGTAGTTGTGGCGCACGGGCTTAGTTGCTCTGCGGCATGTGGGACCTTCCCGGACCAGAGATTGAACCCATGTCCCCTGCATTGGCAGGAGGATTCTTAAGCCCTGCGCCACCAGGGAAGTCCCCCCAGTTTTTCTTTATGTTCTTTAAGAGGCATTGCTTCGCTAACCAGAAATAACATTATGACAGGACTAGATATTTAGGAGAAAATATAAAAACTAAAGTAATTATTTATTTTAGTAATATTTTGAAAGTCTGATAAAAATGAGAAAATTATTGATAGGCTCTGCATAACAAAGAATATAGCTCTGAACAAGGTCCTAGAGGAGTCCTGTCCACCAAGGGACCAGGTGATCCATGTCTTCCTGAGCCCCTGGCTCAAATGCAGCATGACTGCAATTCCAAATGTAATCTCATCAGACGGGAAGGTTTTTACCTGCCATAACCAGTCTATAAAGACTGGAAGAGGTCTTTACATCTTCAAATGCACAGATAGCAACACAAGTACCTGGATGACGGAATTAAGGTAAACATGACATCATCAAGGGAAACTAATAAAGCTCTAGTAAGTGACCTTAAAGAAATGGAGATCTATAATTTGCCTGACAATGAATTCAAAATAATCATCTTAAAGAAACTTGATGAAAGGCAAGAGAACACAGGTAGACAGCTAAACAAAATCAGAAAAACAAAGCATGAACAAAATAAGAACTTTAATGAAGAAGTAGAAACCATAAAAAAGAACCATGCAGAAATACTGCAGCTGAAGAATACAAGGCCAGAACTGAAAAATTTAATAGAGAATTTCAACAAAAAAAGCCTGATCATGCAGAAGGAAGAATCAGTGTACTCAAAGACAGATCATTTGAAATTAACCAGTGAGAAGAACAAAAAGAAAAAATGAAGAAAGCCTCCATGAAGTATTTGACACCATCAAGCAAATGAATGTATGCATAATGGGAGTCCCAGAATAAGAAGAGGGACAGAAAGGGGCAGAAAGCTCATTATAAGAAGTAATTGCTGAAAACTTTCCAAGTCTTGGGGGAGACATGGACATCCAGTTACAGGAAGCTCAAAGGACCCCAAATAAGGTCAACCCAAAGGAGATTACCCTGAAACACATTATAATCAAAATGTTAAAAGTCAAAGACAAAGAGAGAATTTTGAAAGCATGAAGAGAAAAACAACTCATCACATACAAGGAGATACCTATGAGGAAAATAGCAGATTTCTTTGCAGAAAACTTGAGGACCAGGAGGCAGTGGGATGATATATTCAAATTACTAAAAGAAAAAAAAAAACCCTATAACCAGGGATACTAGACCTGGCAAAACTGTCCTTCACAAATGAAGGAGAGATAAAGACATTCACAGACGCCAATAAAAAGGGCTAACAGATTTCATCTTTGCTAGACCTGCTTTACAGGAAATGCTAAAGGGAGTTCTTCAAGTCAAAATGAAAGGACACTAAGTAAAACATGAAAATATATAAGAGTATAAGATTCAATGGTAAGTTAAATACATAGTCAAATTCAGAATACCCGAATACTGTAATGGTGGCGTGTAAATCACTTTTATATCTAGTATAAATGTTGTAAAACAAAATTTTTTTTTTTTTTTTACTTTTCAGTGAAACAATTTTTTTTTTTTTTTTTTTTTTCTGTACGCGGGCCTCTCACTGCTGTGGCCTCTCCCATTGCGGAGCACAGGCTCCAGACGCGCAGGCTCAGCGGCCATGGCCCACGGGCCCAGCCGCTCCGCGGCACGTGGAATCTTCCCGGACTGGGGCACGAACCCATGTCCCCTGCATCCGCAGGCGGACTCTCAACCACTGCGCCACCAGGGAAGCCCAACAATTTTTAATAAGAACTAATACATGGCATTAAGGTTCAGAACCTAATATAGGCCTGACAATCAAGTCCTTGTTTTCTGGAGGAAAGACCTCAAGTCCATTCAATTTCCAGTAACAATGATAAAACAATAATATTATAAAAATAACTATACTAGAATAATTTGTTAATGAATACACATTTTTAAAAGATGTAAAGACATCAATAGCATAAAATGTAAGTGGAGGAGAAAAGTGTCGAGTTTTTATATGTGAGTGAAGGCTAGTTGTTATCAGCTTAAAATAGACTTTTGTATCTGTAAGATGCTTAATGTAAGCCTCATGGGAACCACAAGGAAAAAACCTATACTAGATACACTAGGAGTAAAGAGAAAGGAATTAAAGAATACTCCTACAAAAAGTAAATTACAAAGGAATGCAGCAAGAGAGGAAGAAAGAAAGAAAAGAACAACAACAAAAACACTCAGAAACAACAAAATGGCAATAGTAAATCTTTACATATCAATAATTATTTTAATCATCAATGGACTGCTATCCCCAATCAAAAGACACAGAGTAGCTGAATGGATTAAAAAAAAAAACAGGGTCCAATAATATGCTTCCCACAAGAGCCTCACTTTAGCTTTAAGGACACACATAGGCTGAAAGTGCAGAGATGGAAAAAGATATTCCTTTCGTGTAGTCAAAAAAGAGCAGGAGGGACTATACTTATAACAGATGAAATAAACTTTCAGTCAAAATCAGTCACCAGAGACAATGAAGGTCACTATATAGTGATAAAGGGGTCAATTCACCAAGATAATGTAACAATTGTAAATATATATATATATATATATATATATATATATATACACCCAACACTGGACCATTTTAATGTTTAAAGCAAATATTAATAGAACTGAAGGGAGAAATAGCAATACAATAGTAGGCGACTTCAGTAGCCCACTCTCAACACCAGATAGATTATCCAGACATAAAATTAATAAGGACACGGGTAGGGGGAAGGGTAAGCTGGGACGAAGTGAGAGAGTGGCATGGACATTTATACACTACCAAATGTAAAATAGATAGCTAGTGGGAAGCCGCTGCATAGCACAGGGAGATCAGCTCAGTGCTTTGTGAACACCTAGAGGGGTGGAATAGGGTGGGTGGGAGGGAGACACAAGAGGGAGGAGATATGGGGATATATGTATATGTATAGCTGATTCACTTTGTTATACAGCAGAAACTAACACGCCATTGTAAAGCAATTATGCTCCAGTAAAGATGTTAAAAAAACGAAATAAGGAAACAGCAGACCTGAATAACTCTATAGAGCAAATTGACATAAAAGACATAATACAGATGTTCCACTCAATAGTGCCAGCATATACATTCTTCTTAAGTGCATGTGTAACATTCTGCAGAATAGATCATATGTTGGGCCACAGAGCAAGACTTAACACATATAAGAAGACTGAAATCGTATCACGTGGTGTTTCTGACCACATGGTATGAAACTAGAAATCAGTCACAGGAGGAAAATGGAAAAATTCACTAATACGTTTCATGAAGGGAGTTCAATTATAGATAAAATTAATCTGTATTGGTAGAAATCAGATAATGTTGCTTCCAGATGGGTGGTATTGACTGTAAAGAGAGACTGGAGCACACTTTGGAGTGATAGCAATGTCCTGTGGCTTGTTTTGTATTAGGGTCACATGGGTGAATATGTATGTTGTTAAAAGATAAGCTGAGGCATATTATAAATTTTAAGAGTTTATTTGAGCAAAAATCAATTCGAAGTGGGCAGCATACAGTCTATAAGATAGAAAGGAGCTCTGAGGAGCTGTGCAAAATGAAAGACTTTTACAGGCAGAAGGGAATAAGAATGAGGAATTTATACCGGTGGTTTGTTATTGCAAAGTTACTTTCCTTTAGCGGATGACAAGGATCTATCAGGCAGATAACCTAACAAGTGCTGATCAGATGATTCCTGATTGACTAGTTTAAGATTCCATTTCTGGGAGAGCCGAAACTGTAATTAGGTCTCAGTTTAGTGATACGGGACTTAGCATAAGTGACTCCATTTTGAACTGTTGTCTTATTTTTCACAGTGTCAAAACTCATAACCTTTTTATTGACTGTAAAATGCATCACAGTGAAATGTTTTAAAAATAGGAATTTCAAAACTATATCCATAAGTTATTTTTGTATCCTAATTACCATCTAAGTTTATAAAATATAGTACTTATCTAATGTTATAAAAACGAGGTCTCATTTTCATTTTCAATTTAGATCATGTATTTCCTTTTTCAGCTTAGTGCTTTCAGTCTGAATTGTTTCAAGCTGTTTTATCAGTCAGTATGTCATGTCATGTATTCATGTGTAAATGTACACAGTGAAAAGATGGAAACATAACAAAACTCTTCCCATTATTAAAAACTGCAACACAGAGCTACATTTCAGTTCTTAACTACAAAGACTGTACTTTGCCATCTTCCTTTCCCCTGCAAACCAAGCACCCACTAATGTATTGAACTAAGTGCATTGCCTAATAAATGTTAGCTCTTGTTCCCACTGACAAAAACGAATACAATCTTCACAGCTATAAATTGTAGCCAATAACGATAGCTAGCCAATTACTGCTATTGCTTGCAGAGGCAGTAGTTAGCAACCCTGCCTGCTTGGAATACACACTGGTGCCTCCTCATTAAGCCTCTGAAGTCCCATATCAACCCACACATATCTTTCTTTTTTGACAAAAAAAGAGCAAGTTAAGTTGTTCTATACAGGACTCTCTATACCAGACCTAGGTGAAAGACCAGTCTGGCGAAGAACAGGCTAGTTATGAGGCAGAACAAAAAGCGTGCTCAGCCTAGTTTCAAATCCCCGCTCAAATTGCCTCAAAGAGCCTTTCAGTTCACTTCCGCAAACGTATGTTCAGCCCCTGCTGACTAGAGAGTGCATTTTGAGCTCAGTGAGGTGAGAGACACATAAGGAAGCCCTAAATGTTGAACTAGATGCAATACAAATGTTGGAATAGCAGAGAGCAAGATCTTTACATCCGGGAGAGTCTGTGAAAGCTTCCCAAAAGAAGCGGCGTTGACCCGGAGAGACATTTGTTCCTAATGCCCCTGGGTAGGAATGCCCTGCCCCCCACCTTTGTGTTACAGACAATCTCACAGAAGCTTGAAAATGTATGTTTGGAAATGTCAGTTTGTCCAAGCGGCCATGGCACGCAGCGAGTATGCTTGAGGGTTTTCGTAGAAGATGATGATTGAGAGGCAGTTGTGACCTTGAATAGATCCTGAAAGAGTAACAGTTTTTAAAGTTTCCTCTGGTTCCATGATTATCATCTGAGAGCTGATCATATTACCCCACATTAAAAATAGATCTTATATGTAGAAATAGCACTGCTGTTGTGGTTTTTTCTTAGGTGGACCTTTTTCAAAACAATAAAAGATCATCATAAGTCCTTTCTTAAGAGACTACTCCCCTCCCCCTCAATATAGCCCAACCTGGACCCCCTCATCCTCACTCTGGTTGTCAACACACCATATCCAGCCTGGTTTATGAGATCTGCCGTATTCCAAAATTTTTGTGCTTTTTTTTTTACCCTCAGAATTTACCAATCTTATGTCTTATCCTAGTAAGACTGTGTTCTGAAAACTAATCTTAAAATGAATTTAATTATCTGACATGAAAATCTTCAATAACATAATTTGTACTATCCTAATATTGGTATCTTTTTTTTCCCCTGGGATCCTAGAGCACCTCTAGTAACCACAGTTTCGTTTAGTAAATGGTCGACATTGTAGACATCCCTGGGTGGATGATAAAGAATCTATTTTGCATCTCACCTCACATTATCATTCAGCCCTCATCACTCAAACAGCTGTCTCTTCTGTACATAGAATGTTGCCCCAGCTAGTGACCAAGGAAGGTCACTAGCAATCCCGTTATAATTCGGAATTATTTTTAGATGGCCCGTCTATTTTTGGTCTACTGGTAGATTTCAATAAAATTAATCTTCTCTTTGAAACTTGGAATGTGTTATGTGCCATTTATTATTACAGTCAGGCAATCCAGACAGGGTAAATATGTTGATTAACGACTCTGGTGGAACCCATGTCCTGGGCTTTGCTACTTCACGTAGCAGAGACACATCATTCATCAGCAGTGACCACATGGCCTGCCATATTTTATTTCCTAATACTTTTCAGCTTTTGCAAGCTTAGATTGCAAGTCAAGAGAAATTTGAAATTAGAAACTTTCAGAGCATATAAAAACCACTTTGATTTGTACACAGAATCCATCTGGCCATCTTCTGAAGTAATAAAACACACTTTTAAACTAGCGACCAAAGTATCTATCTCTTGATTTTTCTGTTCCCTTAAAATATTAGTATTCACAATGTAAAATGTTTTCACTTATAATTAAGTCACTAATTTTTCTATGCTTGGGTACTGGAGTCAATTAATTTGAATAATAAGCTTAACAAAAAAGCAGTATTAAACGCAAGCCATTGTATTGTAAGTCACTATTATGAACCTCTAAACTAATTTTCCTTGCAAAACTATTGAGTATGTGCATCACTTCAAATGTTAATTTAGGTTAACTGTTTAAGCAAGTACTGCCTTTGGGGCTCCATCTAAACTTGGATAGATATAGTTCAGTTACTTTAATTAAAAATACTCAATTAACTCAAACCCAGTTGGCTGTGAGTCCAGACAACATTAAACTTCTGATTAATAATTACTAAGTAAATAAATATTAAATGAAGAATGATTGATTTTTCCCCTTGAAACTTGAAGTCAATACAATTCCTCTACTATTTTTCAGGTAATTAATTAGTAAAGAAAATACCAAATTTATTAAGAGACTCATTTTAGAATTAAAAGACAATCTTGGAAATGCCGGGAGAGGAAAATCTGAAAAATTTGTTTTCAAATTTTGTTAAATGAGAATGAAATATTTTCTTAAAATATATTTGTATTCTATTTCTAAAATATTCAAACCTGAGCGATTTGTATGCATATCAAAGACATAATTGCTAATGAAGATAAAGACTATTAATTGATAAAAGTCTATTTTATATGCATTTTTATTACATAATCAAATTATATGATCATAGAGAAAAGTCAGTGGTCCCTAATAGAAAATATGAGGAAGGTCATGGTTAAGGTGAAGTCATATAGTAATGAGTACTTTTGAGAACTTTCAGGCACTACAGAATTTTGCAACATTTGTGCCTCTTTATATTCATTTTCCACTTCTGAATTATAGAACATTTGCTCATGACTAAGGAATTTATAAACCCCATGAGCTTCTCTTGAATCTGTTTTGGTTGGGAAAATTTTCATACTGTTGAGGTCTGAGATCACCTAACACCCATAATCAGCGTGTTTTATAATGGATCCGTGACTTTCTAACTTGGAAACATTATTAAGTATTTGGAAAGTATGTTCTTTACCTTTAAACTAAGTTTAAATTAAAATAAATGTACTTGTATATATATATTTTTATAGGTAATAAGTTCTGTTATAAACAGTTGTGATATTTTAAGAAGATAGGAATTATGAGCCTTGAGGAAGCTATCATTATTTAACTTAATTTTTTATTGAATGAGTTGTAATGACAAAGGCACCTCTGATATATGAAAAAGAACATAGATTATTCCTTCATTCACGCATTTATTTGACAGGAGATGTACAGCAGTACCTCCCCCATTTGTGACAACCGAAAATACCTCCCGACATTGGACATTTTCAAATGTCTTCCGGCATGTGCGCACGAGTGTGCGTGTTTGTGTGTGTGTGTGTGTGTGAGAGAGAGAGAGAGAGAGAGAGAGAGAGCGCGCGTGAGAGAGAGCGAGCGCCCCCACAATCCTGACAAACGTTCTCTCATTGACCAAACACTGGTCAGGCTCCTTTGAGCTCTTTTTCAGCTAGGCCTGATTCCTGATTTCTGTGTTCACTTGTGCACTGACCGTTTTTATCAAGGATCCTGCTAGGTCAGTTCAGCTGTCCTCCATTCTGCTCAGACTTGAATTCTGAAGGATTCCTCACCCCACCCCACTCCCACCCCCCACCCCCCACCCCCAGGTGATGTGTGATCAGCCTGGCCTGCCTTCCCGAGGAATCCTGTTAGGGCAGTTTAGTGGGACTCTCTCCCTTGCTCTTGATATTCCTGTTAGTAATTTTACATCTAGTGAGCATCACCCTTCTCCTGGGCTATAAATCCCCACTTGTCCGTGTGTATTCATAGTGGAGCCCAGTCTCCCCCCCTGCAGAATTCCATCACAGTGGTCTCTGTGCCTATCAAGGTAGAGTCCCTCCTTGAAAAAAGGCTTTCTTACCATGCTTTAGCAAGTGTCACTCAACAATCTTTTCTTCAGCATCCTGCTTCCTGGTTGAGAAACACAGCTCCTCGTGACTGTACATGTCAGCACAGCAGATGGGGTTTTCTGTATTTGTGCATTGTTATACATAACATTTAAATTTGTTTCAACATATATCCGTGTTGAACATTTATTAATCTACCAGTACTTTATTTATTATCATTAAATCTTTAGGTCTCTAAAAGTGAAGACATTTATTTTAAACTAAAAGGGTATTAAATGTAAGAAGTAAAATTTTAGGTACTTTGATCTAATGGGAATAACAGTAGTGGAGGCATTTTTTTCTGTACTTCTTTTATTCCAGATGTAATGTATCCTTTAAAATATAATTATATTTTCCCTGTTCTTTTAGGTAGACTGTAGATCTTCAAAACATGAAAAGCTTATACAGAATGATTTGTCTTTACAGTGACTTTGAAATTTCTCTCTTAAAATGTCTTCTTATTATTTCTAACTACTTTTGCTAGATCACATTGAGCAGGGATTGTATAACAACTTTTGAATACAGTAATTTAACTGTAACTCACCAATTGATATTAGAATCTTAGAATTTTTAAAGTCATTACATTTTAATCTTGTAGACCATCAGATATAATGCTTAGGAGGATTTTTATTTAACTTTAAAACTATATCACAAAGCCTCTGCTTTGTGCACATGGGAGAAATAGGCCAGGAATTGATCTCTTACCATAAACAACTAGAAAAGTGCAGGGAACACTATTTCAGATATTGGATGACAGTCAAACAAGGCTCTGGAAGAAAGGAAGTAAACAAGGTGTGTGTGGCCTTCATGTACACTTCCTGCCTGTAGACAAGTGCTGCGGTGTCCTGCAGGGAACAGGAATCCAAGTAGACAACAGAAATTTCACTCACCTTCAGGAAAGCAGATCAGACTTTAGGAAGTCAGCAGTGAGTTAATTTGAAGCCTGGAGTACCTAAGAAAAGGAAGCCATTCAGGAAAAGTTGGGTCGAGAAATCTTTACAGGTGACACCACTCGGTTTTTGGCTTAGAATCTTAGACTGAAATCCAAAGTGGGTAGGCAAAAGAATTTGGGGGAAAGAAAAATTACAAAGGAGCTGTGAGACAAAATATTCTTCAAGCTCACATGGGGTCAGGGCTTATTCAGATTCTAATAAGCCTGAGGAGAGAGACCTTTTTGATACAATAGACATTCGGTAGAGCCCCAGTAGGGAGGCACCATAAAAGTAGGGTCAAAAATGCAGCAAAACTCAACTTTCAAAAGCAAAAATGTCCAGCATCTAATAAAAATTAATGAAAATGGAAGAAAATGAGATATATAACCTGGGGAAATATTAGTCATTAAAAATAAAACCAGAAAATAAAGAGAAGATGGGCCTAGTAGAAAAAATTGAAAAAAGAACATATAATTATGTTCTATATGTTCAAGGATGTACAAGAAAATATGAACACAAAAAGGACTTAGATATAAAAAAGAAATGAAATTTTAAGAGTTGAAAACTACAATATGTGAAATGAAGATATCAGTGGATGATATTAACAGCAGATTTGATACCATAGGGTGAATAAAAATCTGTGATCTTGAAGACATTAAAATAGAAATTCCTTAAAATGAAGCACATCAAGAAAAGAGATCAGAAAGAAAGAAAAAGAAAAAAGACAAGATTTCAGGGAACCATGGGGAATATGAAGCATTGTAACATGTGTGAGTCACAGAGTGGGGAAGCAGGAAAAGAGGGAGGAGATAAGTGCCAAACTTTTCAAACTTGGTTGAGACAAGCCCACAGATCCACGACTCAGTGAAACCCAAGTAGGGGAAGGACACACACACGCACGCGCGCGCACACACACACACACACACACACACGCAGTCATTTTTGAATTCTATACATAGATAAAATATCCTTCAAATAATTAGGTGAAAGAAACACATTTCAGACATATAAAACTTTGGATAATTTGTCGAGAGTGAACTTGCAGTACAAGAAACATTTAAAAAGTTCTTCAGGCAAAATAAAAATTATGCCTTATGGAAACTTGAATCTAAACCAAAGAATGAAAAGTTCTGGGTATAGTAACTATGTGATATTTATCCAATTTGAAATTTTTCTTTAAAAATAGCTTACTATTTACAGTAATGATAATAATAATAGTTACTGTATGGTTTCTAGCATACATAGAGGCAAAATCATGCCAACTGTTGACACAAAAGCCGAGGATGGAAAATGTGTGTATACTGTGTGTATACTGTTGTAAGCATCTTAGTGCTATACATAAAGAAGTATCATTTTAAAGGTGGGCTGTGATCGGTTAACGGTAGATACTGTAAATCCTAGATATCTTCTAGTTGTGCAGTCTATTCCATAACCATACAGCTGGCAATTCACCAGGAAGGCATAACACCTATAAACAAATACCCCAAAAGAAGGAAAATAATTATTCTGAGTGAAAGAAGCTAGGCGAAAGAAATGTACATACTGTATGATTCCATTGATAGAAAAGTCCAGGAAATGCACACTAACTAGTGACAGTAATAGAACTATGGTTTCCTGCGGGTGGGCACAAAAGTGTAGATGGGTTGACTACAAGGGGCGCAGTGAAATTTGGGAGATGATGGAAATGTTATTATAATTGCGATGATGGTTTCTCAAGTATATACATGAGTCAAAACTCATAATATTGTGCGTTTTAAGTATATATAGTTTATTTAATGTTAATTACAACTACAATGAAATACCATTGCATACCCGCTAGAATGGCCCCAGATTTAAAATACTGACAAAACCAAGTATTGCGAAGATGTGAGCAACTAGAATAGATTGCTGGTGAATATCTACAGTGGTGTGAGCCCTTTGTTCAGAAGTTTCTTATACAAAGAAACATAGTCTTACCCTATGATTCAGCAGTTAACTTCTAGGGATTGTGGTGGTCATGAAAATCGCTTCTCAGACCTCCTACAGTGAAAAATGTGATTGACCCATAGCCCCAGCTGCTGTGCTCAGAAATCCAGCTCCAGGTTTGTATGAGCACCATGTTGTCATGAGTTGTTCTTTGCCAGTGCATGAGTGTGATGGAGATGTTAAGGCAGGCTAATTCCTAGGGCTCTGGGGACTCTCAGGAGAGAGAGACAATCTCTCATGGGTGATTTGGCTCAAAGATTTTCTGACAGCTTTGTCAAAATGATCTTAGAGCTGCATGACAGATAAGACCTTTCAGTCCTTTTCTCTTTCTTGCTCAGAGATCCCACCTGCCTCATGCATGGGCTGATGGCTTTCTACATCCTCCTGGTGCCCTCTGTGTTTTCCTTCACATGTGTTTCCCCCACTTAGTCTTGTGTATGTCTTGCATCTCTTCTTGGTGTTTGCATCTCAGTGGACCTGGGTTATCACAGGTAATTTCTCAAGACATGTTTATCAGTGTTTACAGCAGCCTTATTTAAAATGCCAAACTGGAAACAACCCAAGTGTCCATCAGCAGGTGAATGGATAAACGATTTGTGCCAGATTGACACCATGGAATACTCTTCAGCAATGGCTGTGAATAGGAATTAATTACTGGTATATGCAGTGTGTAATGAATGGATATCAAAAATGATATTCAAGTGAAAGAAGCCAAACATGAAAAAGTACATAATGTATGATTGCATTTGTATGAAGCTCTACCCAAGACAAATATTGTCTGTGTTGAGTGAATGGAGATTGGGGTTCTTACCTGGGACAGAATGTTTAGGCTCACAGACTATATCTTGATTGTGACAGAAGTTACTGGTCAGTATAAATTTGTCAAATTCATTGAAATGTATCCAAATTATACCTAAAATTGATTTAAAACCTCTGCACAACAAACAATGTAGATTCTAAATCAAATTTAGGTAAAATATTGACAATGATTTTCTTAAAATAGTATCATTATCCCTATCCTAATATCTAATACTTAGTAAATCAGAATGTATATGCGATTAATACATCTAATTCCACTATTTCTACTAATAGATAAACTATTGTTTTATTTGCCTGGCATCCTTTTCCTTCCTGAAAAAATGATTCTCTCTCAAATACAACTCAGTGCTTCCTGTTGCATCTCTCAGTTAAAGTACCTCATCTTCTTCAGTTTAAGCTGAATCAGCCCGTTCTTGGGATTTACAAAATGAGAGTCTAATGTGAAAAGGTTTCTTTATCTCTGATGGAGAATCTGGGACTCTGTGATGTTGCATCCATGGATCAAGTTTTAAGGTTAAATCTGCTCTAAAAGGGATAAACCTGGCCTTAGAGGATAACGTCAAAACGTAGAGAAACAGGAGATGATTGTGTGAAATCTAGAGTTCTGAGGAATGCGCTAATTGTCAGTGTTGCTAACTCTGGGTCAAGTCCGACGCTAAGTGCATAGTTCATCTTTAAAACAGTTTTGCGGAGGTTAATGATCTCTGTCTCCTAAAAGAGGATGAAAATGCAATTTAGAAGGGTCAAGCGTCTGGCCCATGGCTACAGACTTAGGGAGGGCAGAAGTCTGTGTGTTTATTCACCACAAGCTGATGCCTACCAAACCAGTTTCAGAGAAGAATAGGTTAATGAAGAACGGTATGAGTATGCTTGGAGAAAAGAGCAAAGAGCAGGTGTGGCTAATCATAGCAGGCATCTTAAAAATGGGCTTACAGGTATCTCTTCTTCCCATTCACATTTTTCCTAAAAATTGTATCAGTCTTGGATAACTTATTTTACTTTGTCAATACCTGAAATGTAAAATGTAGTTGAAGAAAATGTATTTTCCAAATTGTTAATAATCAGTATTGCATCTTATACTAAACTTTGACTTATAATCAGTATTGCATATATATATATATATACACTAAACTTTGACTTATAATCAGTATTGCATCTTATACTAAACTTTGACTACCCCCTAGAGTAAATCCACTTTGAATTTCTAAAATTCATATTCTTACTTGACCAGTGGTAGGTGCTCCACAAGCTTCTGTTACTTGTTGCTCATCTTTTCAGTAGAATCTCAGTTTTTTGGTGGCTTTTACCTCTACACACCTAAATGTTTCTCTCCTGTCTAGAATTCTCCCATAAATTCCAGATGCCCGGGGCTAATAGCCTCCTGTCATAAGATGGCTTCTGCAGATTTACCATTTACATGTATCGTAGTCTTCTATGATCCTTACTTCATTCACGGCACCATTATCTGTCTAGTGTCTCGAGTTGGAAGCTCAGAAGTAACCCTAGTATCTGCAACTATTTCTTATTAGATACACACAATGTTAATCTCATTCAATCCTTTCTTTTTCCTAAATATTCTCATAAATCCATTTCATCTTTATTTTCATCTCCATCATTTTAATTCAGGTCTTTATCATCTTCAAATATATCGTGCCATTCAATCCAAACTCCCCTAGTCAGAATCTTGTATTATCTCTAACCTCTCCTGAGTTTTATTTGGCAAATCAGGTGCTTTGAGATCTTGGCCCCAATTTTTCCAGCCTGATTTGGCATCTGTGAGCTTCTCTGAGGCAGAGACTTGATCGCATTCATCTCTGTCACCCCAGCACCTAGGATAGTACGTGGTAAATAACACCTATTAAGGAAGAGTATAATGAATGAATAATATATAAAGAAATGAATGGATTTTAATGCATAGTTCAAACATATCTGATTCTTTCTGGGCAGTCCTTATTGACACCTGTTTGGGGAAGAATCAACAAGCCATCAAGCAAACAAATAATAAACCTTACCTCCTAATCCATGTAAGAATTTACTGTAAAACTAGATTATCATAGATAATTCTGTAACGGTCTGTAAACTTTAATGTCACATAGTAGTGGGTAAAATTAATACATTTACTATAATAGCAAAATATGTCTAAGTATCTTCTGGTCGTGGATTTAGGAAGGTGT
Source organism: Tursiops truncatus (assembly GCF_011762595.2). Taxonomy (NCBI): domain Eukaryota; kingdom Metazoa; phylum Chordata; class Mammalia; order Artiodactyla; family Delphinidae; genus Tursiops; species Tursiops truncatus. Next base: position 7,480,719 of record NC_047054.1, read on the forward strand.
ATGACTTTAACTAATGTCTTCGATCCTTTAGAAACCTGTCCATTCACATATAACCATGGACTAAACACTTCTGAAATCCAGCTTCTTATTTAATTCATGGTCTCTGTGTCCCCCCCCAAAATCATGAAAGTGGCTGTTAATTTTTTTTAGAAGAAAAGCATTATGTGCTCAAGTTGATGGTCCTCTTTGCCATTAGGTACATGAAGTCCTTTAATACAGAGAATCAAAGTATGAAATGTGTGATTATCCTACTTTATGGGCCAATATAGACACACAATACATTCACTTATTCATCAAAATTTAGTAGGTGCTTCCTAGATATTAAGGACTTGGAATATGAGGATTAAGATGTGGATAAGAAACAGATGCTTCATTAAACACTTAAAGCACAAAGAGAGTCTTGCTAAATCCTACTGGCAAAAAGGTGATTGTAGTCATGGGTGTTATGGGAACATGAATACAACAGGCTCCTTTTAGAAACTGCTCGCTCTTGACATGTTAAAGTTCTGAGACCTGTTTAGCTTAGGTAACAAACTTCTGTTTCATTTATTTGATATAAGTATTTTTTGCCATTTAAAAACTTATTTTATTTTTGCAACTTTTTGTATCCCATAGAGTTTACACTGTGTAATAGCCACTGGAAAACACTGTATTAATAACATGGGGTGATAAACTTTAAGCTTCTCTATCAAAATAACAAAACTCCATCAACTTGTTGGTGAGTAAGAACAATTGTGCAGTTGTTAAAAGTAATTTCTTTAATCTCTGAATAAACCAGAGTATCTGATCTAATTTAATCCATAAAACTGTAAGAATATGAAATCCATATAAGCACTATATATCACAGGAGAAATGCAGAATTTTCTCGCCTTATTTCTTATGAATGAAGTTTTTATTAGCATTAATGGATTAGATTTATTTCAAGATTCTAATGGATTTGATACTAGGTTAGTAGAAAAGTATCAGTGAGAGACGTGGATGTGGAGGATGGATGCCTCTAGTTCTGAAGCTAGAGCCATGATCTACAAGCCATGTTCTGAATATTATTAAAAAGTAAAATCCGGGCTTCCCTGGTGGCGCAGTGGTTGAGAGTCCGCCTGCCGATGCAGGGGACACGGGTTCGTGCCCCGGTCCGGGAAGATCCCACATGCCGCGGAGCGGCTGGGCCCGTGAGCTGTGGCCGCTGAGCCTGCGCGTCCGGAGCCTGTGCTCCGCAACGGGAGAGGCCACAGCAGTGAGAGGCCCGTGTAAAAAAAAAAGTAAAATCCTAGTTTTACTTTTTATGTTCTAACTTTATGCCTTTTATAGCTAGTTATCTTTTTTCCTGTTCACTTGAGAAAGGAACAGTTGTTATAAATATAAATTTTCAGATGCATGATGTTTATGAGATATGTAGGTTACACTAGCATATATAATATTGAATATTGATTTCCGTTATACCACTTTCTTTTTATTTGCTTAAAACTTTCTGAAATATTACTCATTTAAAAGCAAGGAAATCTGTCTTTGACATCAATATATTTTTCTTTAAAAGCAATTTAAGATGCTTATGACTTGCATAATTCAAAGCCAATGGAACGTTTCAATTTTCAATCCTAGGAAGATATCATCCACATTTAATTATGTATTACAGAAATTGTATTTTACTCAGAGCTACACTCAGCCATGTATATAATCTTAAAAAGAGATATGATATTCCACAGAATGATGTAGTTTAGGCATATCCATTTTTGTGTACTGTGTATTATCCTTAGAAATTACTTTGAAACCCTTTTTTTCCAACATCAGTTGATGAACTTTGAACTACATACAGTTCAGGGTGCCTAGATAGGAGCATTTTCTTTTTAAAAAATATTGGTAAAAATACTTTATTTCACATATTAAAATTTTTTTTACATGAAAGGTCATTAGAAAAGATTATTATTTGGTTATGATTGTTGAAGTGCCTGGCTTTTCATATATTGCTAATAAGTTTTCTCCATCTTGTATTAAATGAAAAAAAGGAATAGAATAAATAAAATAAAATTTAGGAAATACAGACAAAAAGAAAAACAATCCTGTGTGATTCCCCTATGTAGACACACTGCCATTTTGCACATGTTAGTCATTTTGCTGTTTGGAAATAAATCTCTATTTAACCATGTATTTACCCATGTGTGTATTGCTCCGAGTAATTTTAAAAAGGGTCAGTGTTGTTCACTATATTTTTTCTTACTGTACCATGTGGCGCTTTCTATGTAAGATGGTGTTAGACCCTTAGAAGGTTGGGGGTGTGCATGCTGCAAGTGTTTTGTTTCTTCCTTATCTTCGCTTTCCTTTCCTCTTCCTCATCCGCTTCTGTCCTTCTCCCTCCCAGTCTTAGTCATTTCACCGACAAACAGAAGAGGCTCAGTTGCAAAAAGTAATTAGAAATTTTCAAGTTAATTCCATGGTTCTTTTTGTAAGCTTTGGTTAACACATGATGGAGGAATATGACAATTACATAGGCTGACCGTTTGTTTTTCTTTTAAGATGGATCTATATTATTTGTTCAAAGTATTCATCTCTTCAGTTAGCTCAGGAAAGTATACGAGCCGTTTAATACAGTATTCAACAAGGAAAAAAAATAAGACTTTAACACCTGTGAAGATGGAAGCAAGAAGGGTTTAAGAGTGAAGATACTATAGCTAATCCTGTGCCTGAGCGTTGTCCCCTTCCTTTCTCACTGTTCAAAATAAAAAATGGGGCTTCCCTGGTGGCGCAGTGGTTGAGAGTCCGCCTGCCGATGCAGGGGACGCGGGTTCGCTCCCCGGTCCGGGAAGATCCCACATGCCGCGGAGCGGCTGGGCCCGTGAGCTGTGGCCGCTGGGCCTGCGCGTCGGGAGCCTGTGCTCCGCAAAGGGAGAGGCCGCAGCAGTGAGAGGCCCGCGTACCGCCAAAAATAAAATAAAAGATAAAAAATAAAAAATGAATATTAAGTCAAACAGAAGTTTTCCTAATAAGCCATGCTGCTTTTAAATCAGGGGAGTACTTTACTTCAGCCATCAGAAGCTGAAGGAAGATGCCCTGGAATCTGCAGGGGGCATTTGGCAAGTTCTTGATTTGCCTGCATTTATATGAAAACATATTTTGTTTAATTTAGTGATAGTATAGTTTCTGGGTTGGGATTTTGCACCTTCTTGAGATTCTCCAACAGTTCCAGGACAGAAGAGGGTTAGACACCACAGCCACGAATGGGAGCCCTGTCTGGCTGCTTGAGCCAACCCCTTGATGTCCTTTTTGATGGAAACCTAGGATAGAAGTTGACATTGATAAGACAGAAATAAGAAGTTTAAGGCTGATTTTAAGGTAATTCCCTATTTCCACATGTGAATTGGGTTTGTTTGCAGTAATGCTTTATAACAAACACCTTTCACAAAGCTGATTGCATCTTCTTTTCCATGCATCTGCTCTTATGGATCATGTTGCCTCACGGGCTTGGCCTGCTTTATAATACTTTAAGAATGTTCAAAGATTCGTGTTTCCTACTTTTACAAGGTCTTTCTAAACGTTCCCCTTCGTGCCTTGGATTTGATGCGTCTGCACCGTAGTTTTCACTTGCACTTTCTTTTCTAAAACTGCTGCTAGTTACAGAGACATTTCGTTTTTCTGACATTCTTGGAAAAATTACCTTGAAGTTTTACCTTGGGAATATCAACTTAGAAATGTCGATCCTTCATTTTAAACATGGTTACACAGTTTTCTATCTCCCCTGAGTGTGTGGAACTACATTCATTTTATCACTGGTGATTCTGTTATCATTGGACATCAAATAACTTTTGGCAGAAGCTCAGTTCCTACTGTGGCGCTTAGGGCTGTTTGCCTGTGCACTAAATGATTCCAGACAACAGATTTCTCATGCCTTTGTTGGGTAATTTACCAGTCTTATTTCTTACAGTTGGTTTGTTATTTCTTGATGTTATCACAGCCCTCCTAGGTGCTAATCTGCTCTGAGCTCAGGAATGAAGTCAGCAAGATATTTCCATGGCATAAAATAAGAATTAGTAAGTAGAAAGTGAGAGATCATGGCTCTCACTATAAATAAAACGCATGGAATTATTATATAGTGTAATATCATGAAATCATAGTTGAAATTTGGTGCTAAAATTTTAAGTAGGCTTTCAAAATCCATAACTCAATCTGTTAGTTCCTTGAGAAACCCTTTGATTCGCTGTTGTAACTGTTTAACATTCACATAAAAATTTAAAAATTATATGGCAATCTATAGTTTATATGTTGATAGATCATATATTAAAATACAAAACTGTGGCTAGGAAGGGCACACGTTATCCTCCTGATAATAGCATCTCTAAGGTGAGAGAAGAGGTGGGTCCTCAGATTTATCTATTCAGATTTTATTTCTTAAAAGCAAAACAAAAAAATAAACTAAAAAGTATCCAAACAAAAATGTAAAAACTGTCCAATTCTGAGGGAGAGTACATATTTATTATTATTTTTTTTTTTTTTGCGGTACACGGACCTCTCACTGTTGTGGCCTCTCCCGTTGCGGAGCACAGGCTCCAGACGCGCAGGCTCAGCGGCCACGGCTCACGGGCCCAGCCGCTCCGTGGCATGTGGGATCTTCCCGGACCGGGGCACGAACCCGTGTCCCCTGCATCGGCAGGCGGACTCTCAACCGCTGCGCCACCAGGGAAGCCTGAGAGTACATATTTCTTTGTGAATTCTTACAACTTCATTTTTTGATTTTGTAAATGTTTACTTTTATCAAACATATAAATATACTTAGAGGTAAGAGGCAAATACTTTAAATAACCACGTAATGAAAAACACTTATTTCTCCTCCTCCTTCCCACCCCCAGTTTCAGAAGTCTTCCCTTTCGGCTGCAATAGCCACATGCATGTCACCATGTCCACATATCCACACACACATCCACCCATATACCTAGAACAGGATTCTATTGACATTTCCTGATTTTTCAGTTAAATACATTATCATTTGACTTCCTACAGTGGGAGGTATGGATTTAGCTCTCTTTTACCTTTCCCCCATCATACATACCAGTAAAAATAGCCGCATGCATTTTCTTTAATCCCATCCTTTTACTATTTTACATTAATTTTTGCCGACAATGATCCAATAGTTTTACTATTATGACTATGTAAATATTATTCACGGGTGAGTTATGTAATGTACTACAATTCATTTAATTTTAAAAATGTTGTTTGTGTAGTATAGAATTCTCTCATTTTGTGTGTGTGCAATCATGTCTGTGTTTTCTATGTAGCTATCAATAATTTATCCTTCCTAACAAATCTATTTGAAAAATAACCCTCCTTGATTTGTTTCAAATGTTTGGGTTTTCTCTGTTTGAATTTCATGGAGAAACCAAGTTTCTGGAATCAGTGGAATCAATTCCATTTCAGTCTCAGTTTGGACCAGCTGTTCTCCAAGTCCGCTGAATTCTTGCCATCCTTAAATTTACTTTCACTCACATCCTGTAATTCCTTCTGTTGCTCAGACCTGCCAGGGATCCCTTAGGGCCTAGATCCTATAACTCACTCTTTCCTGGCTTTCTAATACATTTTGGAGAGGTATCGCTGCCAATAATTTCCCCTAAGGGGATATATAAGTGTGAATGTTGCAGAACTGAATATGTCTTTATTCTGTCTTACATTTGATTGATAATTTTTCCTGACATAAAACTCTGGATTGCAATTCATTTTTTCTCAGATCCTGAAATGTTTTTCCATTTTGTTTGTTTTTTTTTATTCACTTGCTTTTATATTGATGTCTTTTAAAATATCTCATTTTGTTTTGAAAACCTGTGTCATTTTATTGACATATGCAGCTGTGTCAATAATAGATATTTATCTAAAATGGCTTCCATAAAGCCAGTTTATCCAGATAATATGTAAATTCTGACAAATATAGTCTTACTTGCCTATGGCTTAATATACCATGGAAGTTAAATACTTGGTAATGTTGAAAAAACTCAATGAAACTTAACTTCTGAATAGAAAGAAATGCAAAGAAGTCAAATTGTATCTTTTTTAATAATCTTAAGACTCCACCAGTTGAAATATGTGAAATTTGTGTTTCTTAACCTCTCTGTGCATTACTAGGCTCATGTTTGAAATAGAGTATCATGTAATTGATCAGATTAAACTAGTTATTATGTTCATAACTTCTAGGATAGTGACTGCCACCTAAGAGCTCAAAGGTGTTAGTTATTATTGTTACTTTCGTTAGATTGATCAAGTGAAATAATTTTAATAAAGTTAACAAAATTATCTGTTAAAATGTATTAGTGAGAGCTCCACTTCACATTATTGTATATATTGAAATTTGATACTGGGCATTTAAAACTTGCTGAATTGAGGTTTTTGAAACAGCTTTATTGAGATAGAAGTGTAGATAGGAGTGGAATTGCTGGGTCATACGGTGACTCAATGTTTAAACACCTGAGGAACTGCCAGATTTTGTTCCCAAGTGGCAGCACCATATTACATTCCCATCAGCAGTGCATGAGAGCTCTGATGTCTTTATGTCTTTGGCGATACTTTCATTACCAGACTTTTTGATTCTAGCCATGCTAGTGCATGTTTCTTGGCAGTTTGCCTGTCTTTTGGAGAAATGTCTTTTAAATCCTTTGCCTGTTTTTAAATTGGGTTGTCTTTTTATTACTGAGTTGTGAGTGTCCTTTATATATTCCAGATACAGTTCCCTTTTAGATATATGTCATGAATTAAAAATATTTTCTTTCATTCTGCACGTTGTCTTTGCTTTCTTAACAAGTCCTTTGAAGCATTAAAGATTTTTTTAAAAATTTTGATGAAATCAAATTTATTTAATTTTTCTTTTGTGCTTGAGCTATTGGTGTCATGTGTAATAATCTGTGGATTTTAATTTCTAGACATGAAGTCACTTAAGTTATTTAATACATATTAATTTTAAAAGTCAATTTACTATTGGATGTAGAATATCTCAGTAGGCTTCACTTTCCTCTGTGAACTAATAATAATAGGATATATCAGTGTTAACATGAAGAAATCCTTTTCCCCAGTATTGATTTTGAAAAATTGCTCAAATTGGCAAGGAAGTTTTTATACAGCATAATTTTATGTATAGCATATTTTGTGTGGCAATCTCATATTTGCACATGTGCTGTTTAGGCAGTACTACTCAGTATATAATAATAGTGAATTATTTCTTATTTTGTTTTCCATATGGAACAAGAGTTGTTCTTTGAACCTGTATTTTCCCACTTTAAAAAATTCATCTTCTTCTTAGGCTTAATAAATATTAAAATACATAAAAATCTTATACTTCACATTCAATTTAAAGAGTATTTGCCCCTAATTTCATTTTCGTAGAGTATATACATGATCACCTGTGTTTGCTTATTATCTGTCAAATGATCTTGATCACCTATGTTATCATTACTGGATTTTTCCTGGAAAAATGCTATTTAGTCACATTGCAATAAATAATGAGTGTGTGCCGTTTAGCGACATGACAAGGTGTGAAATGAACAGCAGAAAAACAAAAGTTGGTAAGAACCAGTGATGTAGAAAGATACAGAAAATATGCAGGTGTAAACCATGGCTTTGGTGGCTTTAAAAGGAAAGACAAGATAAGCTGAAAGATGATAGAGAGCCTGGCCTCAGATTTAGGGAGATCATGGAAACAGTAATGTCAGAGGAAAAGGAAGATGCTGATAAAAGAGAGTCAGTCCAGACAAGAGAATAACAAAACACATGCAGAGAAAAGGAAGAGGGAGGAGAGGAATACTGTTGTGATTTTTCAGGTCATCAGTGGGGGAGGGGGGGAGAATTGTGCAAAAAACAAGACATCTATGCTAATCGCATTTTTCTTTCAGTGTTATGTACAACTCTTTCCTACATACAGTTGGGGAAACACACGTTAGAAGAGATCTTGGTGAAAAATGCAATTTATAATTTCAAGAAAGGACAGTAGTGACCTGGAAAATTGATATGTGCCTTGTAATAGTGTTACAAGATCAGACAGATTTCTGTGATGCAGTTAAATGAGGATTGGATTTGCCAGCATTCAGTATTGGGTCTGTTTATCACATGCCAACGACATGGACATGACATGGGTAATTACATTGCTCTCTGAGACTCAGTTTAATCAGCTGTAAAAGCATGAAGAAAATACCTTTATCACAAGATTCTTCAGAGATTGAACAAGATGATAATACCCCAGTCACCAGCCTTGTAGGCCAGGGCTTAATAAACATCTGTTTAATTACAAACAAATGATTAGTGAATTACAAACCCGGTGTCCAAGGGTGTCAGTCACACAGTCAGTAATGTTTCAGTAAAAACCTTAGAGGTTTCCAGCATTGTAGTTGGATGTGGCTGCAATTACTCTAAGATGGTAACCCTAAAAATAGGACAAAATATTGAAATTAAGGAGAATGTTCCTTGGGCATTTAAGTACCATTCTTTACAGGAAAGATAATTTAGAAACCAGACTGCGTCAATACTTGATATAGACTCTGAATCTCACTGATACTCTTTGTTTATATGCATATACATTAGTAGACTGACTAAAGGTCTATAGAAGCTAGAATTATTGACAAATCATAGCTACACGTTAAATTATTCTCCTGTATGTCCAAAGTACATTTAAGGCTGCTAGTCTCTGATCTAACTAAACACTACATTGCCTTCTATTTCTGTATGAAAACCTGGATTTCGCTCTTCCAATCAGGTATAACGTCTGCTGTGAATGCGAGAGTCAGAAATCATAATCATGGATGTCAAATGAGTAAAGTCTGTAGTTGTGTGTGTTTTATGAGTGCTAATTCCTTAGTATGGATAACTGCACTGTGGCTATGTGAGGTGTTGGTATTAGGAGAGGCTGAGTAAATGTTATTGAAAAATAACATGTTTGTTGAATTAATAGCTTGTCTATCAGATTTAAATATACTGTTGCATAATACTTAGGAGAGAGTATCACTTGATATGATCTGATTGTTTTAAAGAAAAAAGGCAATTCAGAAATATTACTTTGTGGTGTGGTGGGTATTTGTTTTCCACATTAGTCATCTGCGTTGATTTCTTTAGCATTCTTTTCGCTTGTTGAAATTCAGTATCTTAGAGATTCTTATACATGTAGTTTAAGAAATGTTCTCACATACAGTATTAGGCATTATATTTTTATTTAATACTTATTATATTGAATGCTAGTTTCAAAAATATTGTTATTGACGTAAAAAAAGGTGTTCTCAGATCTCTTTTAGACATTTCTAGATTGCAGAAGAGTTCATTATTGATAAATAAACCATGTTAATACAAATCGAAGTATTTATTAGCCCTCACCAATTTTTTGAACATATTTAGGAAAAGATCATATTTTGATGAAAAAAAAACCCCTACCCAAGCAAACAAAATCCCTACAGTAGTTTTTGTAACCAGTCATAGAAATACTGCCATTGTGAATGAGTTTTTTAACTTTTAAAAAAAACATTATCGAAGTATAATTTACATACCATAAAATTTACCCATTTTATAAATACCATTCAGTGATTTTTATACGTTTACTGAGTTGTGCAACTGTGACCATAATCCAGTTTTCAAATGTTTTTATCACCCCAGTAAGCGCCTCATGCCCACTTGGAGTTCCCGCCCTTAGTCTCAGATAATGACAAACCTATTTTTTGTCTCAGTAGGTTGGCACTTTCAGGGCATTTCATATATATCTGTCACATACGACGTGGTCCTTTGTGTCTGGCTTCTTTTACGGTTCCTCCACATTGTTGCAGGGATCAGTGTTTTGTTCTGTTTCATTTCTGAATAATATTCCGTTGTATGAACGTACCCCCATTTGTTTATCCATTCACCAGTTGATGGACATTTGGGTTACTTTCACTTTCGGGCTATTTTGAATACTGCTGCCATGAACGTTTGCATGCAAGTCTTTATGTGGTTATGAATATTTTCTCGAACAGTATCTAGTGCCTAGTTTTTCTTACTTTAATGGATACCGTAAAGTGGATTACGTGATTTTTGTAGTTCTTTGCCTATTTATTATGTTTCAATGCTTAGCTTCCTTTTCCCATTAAAAAAACATGACCATCAACTTCAAAACAGTAAACTGTCAGTGCAAGTCCAGTGTTAAAATGAAATTATTCCCATGAATTCAAATTATATTAATATTTGAAAATATTACATTTTCCACTTAATTTAAAATGAGAAGATGTTCTCTTAGTAAACATAACACTTACGAGAAACAAGGCACATTATCAGAAAGAAGACAGTAAATAATATCAGGTTTAAAGTTTTAAAATAGTTTAATTATCTGAATATAGCAACAAATGTACATATATTGGAAGTGACATAGGTACTCTAGGGTAATCGTGTCTGCTTTAGGTTTAAAGATATGGAAGGAAAGCTGCCATTTTTTATTTACAAATAATGGCAAATTTATATTAATTTTTAAAAAACAATTAGAATGCATATTTATCTACGGAGTTGTGGAATTGCAAATGGAAAATTTCACGTAACTTTTTCCCTGTATTGTTTATAAAGTAGATACCATATTTTCATGTATGTTTCCTCTATTTGCAAAATAGTAGTAATTTGGAAAACCTCGATCATGGAATCGGATTTGGCTTCAGAAGTCATGTGTGCCATGCCCTTATGCTAGTGCTGATAATTGCCCCCCAAAATGGCTCGGATGTATCACAACTACAAAACGGTTGATTTTCCAATAAGTATTTAGCAAATAACAACATTATTATTATTATTATTGTCATTATTTTCTTACTAGTTGAGCGTCTCCATATTTTCAAGGAGGAGGTTCCTCTGGCTGGTTTAAGAATTAAACTGACATGAGACAGATTAACAGAAGAAAATAAAAAGTTTAATCCCATGTGTACGTGGGAGAGACCCAGGGAAACCGGGTAGCTCATTGGAATGTCTGGAGCCCTCGCCATAAGTACCATTTTCAGCTAAAGGCAACAGAGGATGTTGGAGGTGGCAGTTCCAGAGCTCAGAGGGTAGGGAAGCAGTTGGCATGGGGATGGAGACGTGAGTGTTTGGTGAGCGAGGGTTTGCTGGGCCCGACCGTGGCCACAGAGAGGAATTCCAGCAGACGTTGCTACCTTCCTCCCTGTCTGTATGCCTGGTTCACACTATAGTTGTGTCTGGCGATGGCTCCCTTCCTGGAACAGGTCCTCTGTCTACATCCTGGAGGCAGTCAGGGGAAGGTCAGAGTTTCCTCTTGAGCCTTTTGGGCTGTGATTCATTTCAGCTCTAAATAATCCTCATACCAAAGAGCCCTTTTGGGGTGGCAAGTTTTGGTCCCCTATAATACACGTCCCCTTTGTTGCCTTATCTGCTCACTTATCTACTCAGGTTTTATCTTGAGAAATAATCGTATCTTCATTCTTCTCACATCCAGGGAAGCAGAATTGCCAGGAAGAAGTTGCCATTCAGTGGTCTTGCTCTGTAAACCTCTTATGCCATCTGCAGATCTTCTGTGGTTTAGATTTTTTTCACAAAAGGAAGAAAGGGGACTAGTTTTGAGTAAACACTCTCCATGTCCCAGGATCATCAAAGCTATATAGTAAGGCAGATATACAAATGAGAAAACCTCAGGGCAGAAAATTTAAATGAAAAACTCAAGAACACAAACACAGAAGAAGGGCAGAACAGCTGTTTGAGTACACTTAGAGCTGAATCCAGAGCTGTGGTTAGGTTCTGTTCATATAAAGATTTGTAGTGAATGCTTTGTTTAACATTGTGGCCTTTTAAAATTAAAATTTATATGTCTTATGTCAGGGGAAGAAAATAATAAAATTCCACATTAAGTCAAAATATAGCACTCATTGCTGTACGAGATAGTTATAATTCAGGGAAATAATCTCAGAAGAGATTCAAGCTCTAGTTAATTACTTTCATAATCTTGATTTTAAAAAGTTAGGCAAGTCCATGACGATTATAAGCCTCCACAGCATAAACTGTTGCTGTTACTTTTCTTAATTTCCACATTTGTTATGTACCTGTTTTATGTTAGGTTCTGCTAAATGAATACATATGAAGATAAATTTCTGCTGTGGGTGTGTTTTAAAGAAAATAAGAAATACCTTATTTTCTGGCATATGGGTTGATTTTTGATTCAAGTAAAAAAAATAAATGGGGATTTCTGAATATCATGTGAATTTTCAAGCTAGTTGATATTCTTTCCACAGCTTGTGTCTCCGTCCTAAGTGAGGAAACAGTACAGTCCCGTGGTTGAAGGAGTGTCCCAGCAGTTAGATACACTTGGGAGAGTGTCTTCTCCCATCACTATTACTTGTGACATACAGCAGACTTTTTAATAAAACTCTCAGTTTTCCCCTCTATGAAAGTGAGGGTGATAAGCTCCACCTGATGGAGTTTTAAGACTATTTGCTCTCATGGAATAATTCCACATCTCTCATCTTTACTGTATTTAGCAGCTAACTTTTCTTTTGTCTTCATCTTCTCGCTTTTTAAAAAATTTTTTTTATTGAGGTATAGTTGATTTACAGTGTTGTGTTAATTTCTGCTGTACAGCAAAGTGACTCAGTTATACACATAAATAATTCTCTTTTATATTCTTTTCCATGATGGTTTATCCCAGGAGATTGAATATAGGTCCCTGTGCTATACATTCCTATCTAGTTTTTTACTTTCTTTGCACCACAGAAGCAAAGGGCTCATTCTGTGTGTGTGTGTGTGTGTGTGTGTGTGTGTGTGTGTGTTTTCTTTCCTAGACTGCAGAGAATTTTTTTGAGCCATATTTTCTTTTAATTCCCAAAGGAATTATTTTATTCCCCCAAATGTATCTAATTCAAATGGCAACCAGCTATTAAAGTAGCATTGATATTCTCATTATACTGAATAACATTTTCAGGCTTCTTACACAGTGGGTGAGAGTGTCTCTGGGCTTAAGCTGAGAGGGATACAGGAAGATCATAACTCTCCCTCCCTTGTGAGTGACTAGAGTACAAATTGTTATTAACTTTTTCTTTATCCTCACCCTTAGTTACATAAAGTGTTACAGTTCAGAGTTTTGTCCCACAACATCACTCACTGGATCTGCCAAACATTCCAGAATTAAGCAGGGCAGTTATTAGTGTTCTTATTTCACAGATAAATAAGGTGTGGCACAGAGCACTTAAAGTCCCCTGCCCCATAAATGTAGGGAATAAGCCATTTGATATACCTAACGTCTTTTTACTTCAGATGCAATGCTCCGTGTCAAGCAAAAGCAATCTTTAGGGCTAAGGTGGAGTAACAGGGTCCAGATCAACAAATAAAATATTTCCTGTGAACACAAAATATGACACCGTGGTTGCAAGCATTGGGTATCAAATCATGAAGGACAGTGACCATCGAGAGACCAGAAAAAACAAGGAGGGCCTGTAATTTTCTTAGTTTGCTTCTTGGAAAGAGTTTCCAGCCTGCAGTGCAGGTGGAGGGCACTGCACTCAAGCCTGGCGGAGTCTCTATGTTGAGGTGTGTTGATGAAGGGACAGAGTGCCTAGATTTGCAGGACAGAGTAACTGGGAGGAGGGAGATGCAAGGGAAGTAACTCCAGATATTGGCAGAAGGTCCCTTGAGTATTCAGTTGAGTAGGGGTCAACTCACGTGTGTGAGGAAACTACACCAACCAAGTGAAAGCACCACCCAAATGATTAGTAGTAACACTGCCAGTCAGAAGATTCAGTACCGCTAACCTGCCACTTCTTCCCAAATTGATCTTAGGGTGAACACAATCAAAACCCCTGCCACCAAATAAGTAAGTCCTGGAATAGCCAAAACAACTACGGAAAAGAATAAAAAGGTTGAAGGACTAACATTACCTGATCTTAAGACTTTACTTTATCTTACTATAAGATAAGGTAATGAAAATGTGTGACATTAGGATAAGGCTAGAGAAATTGATAAATGGAATAGATCTAATGAGTCCAGAAATAGATCTGTACGTGAATAGACAACTGATTTTTGACAAAGGTACAGAGCCAGATCAGAGGGAAAAGGAAAGGATAGTGTTTCTTGGAAATGATGCAGGAATCATTGGATTTATATGTACAGAATAGTGAATTTTGGTGAGTATTTCAGGCTATATAAAAGTAATCCAAAACTGATCATAAACTTAAATGTAAAACCTTCACTTAGACAACTTTTAGAATAACACTAAGAGTAAATCTTTGTGAACTTACGTGAGGTAAATATTCCTTTAACGTGACAGCCAAAACACTCTCCATAAAGTAACACACCAGTAAATTGGAATTCATGAGAATTAATTATGTTTGTTCTTCAAAAGACAGTGTTGTTAAAATTCAAGCCACAGGTTGGGAAAATATTTTTAATTCATGCATATTATAAAGGATATATCTAGAATATATAAAAAACTCTCAATACTCAGTGATTCAAAAAAAAATTTTTTTAATGCCAAAATTTAAACAGATTCTCCACCAAAGAATACATATGGATGGCGGATAAACCAATGAAAAGTTTCTCACTATCATTCCTCATTAGAAATATGCTAATTCAACACTGGGATGCAACTACACACCTGTTAGAATAGCAAAAAATTAAAAAGAACAAACATTACCCAGGATGTGGAGTAACTGGAACATTCATACATAGCTGAATGGTACAACTTTGGAAAACAGTTTGACAGAAGTTTTTTTTAAGGTAAATGTATTTACCATGTGATCCAACTAATCCTTTCCTAGTTATTTACCAGAGGGAGAGAAAAGAAGTGTATTTTCACACAAAGATGTATACACAGATGTTCATAGCAGCTTTACTTGTCATGACTCCAAACTGGAAATAGCCCAAGTGGCCATCAACAAGTGAACGGGTAGATGATTTCTCATATATGCATAAAATATGATATGACTCAACGATGAAATGAAACGAGCTCTTGATTCTTGATGAAAGAGGCCAGACAGAAAAGAATACGTTATGCATGATTCTATTTGAATCAAATTCTAGGAAATGCAGACTAATCCATAGGGACAGAAAGAATAGGAATCAGTAATTGTCTAGGGATGGGAGTCAGGGAGAGTAAGAAGGAGGGATTTTCAACTGTCACGAAGAATCTTTTGAGGTAAAGGATGTATTTATTATCTTTATTTGGGGTGTAGTTTGATGGGTATATATAATATGCCAAAGTATATCTCAAGGTACTCTTTCAGTATGTTCACTTTGCTTAATTGTACTTACACTTCATATCAGTGGTACTCAGTAAAGCACATACATGTTTAGAAATGTGATCTTTATCAAAGATCCTGTTTGATTTAAGGACCCCTAATTTTATTTTAATCAGTGTTAATATCAGTATTAGCAGTATATTAGAATGGCTTAAACTGATATTTTTAAGTGTTTTTTAATAACTATATAGAAACCATTTGGTACTATTGCATATTCACATTTGAGACCGTAAATGTGTGATCATTATATCTGCAGAACGCCAGATCAGGACACCCAATGTCACCACTCTATTTAATTCATGCACCCTGTGTGGAGTTTGAGAAAGTTAGTCCACATTAAAGAAGGGGCCTTGAATAGAAGAACGGCTCATGCGTGCACCCACTGGGTGGTTATACTCTCATAATGCATTTTTGTTTTCGTATGTTGTGATCATACATACAACTAGGAAAGGCGGTTGCAGGCAAGTGAGAAAAACCAACATTGATCTGAGCTCTTTGACCTGTGTAATTTTGTGTGCATCGTCCATCTGGAACAGGTTAAAGCACTATGTTGAAAA
Source organism: Tursiops truncatus (assembly GCF_011762595.2). Lineage (NCBI taxonomy): Eukaryota > Metazoa > Chordata > Mammalia > Artiodactyla > Delphinidae > Tursiops > Tursiops truncatus. Next base: position 7,496,473 of record NC_047054.1, read on the forward strand.
TGAAATAGACCTGCTTCCAACATTCCAACCTCAGATTCAGCAGTGTGAGAGCTCGACCTAGGAGAACTTTCCTAAGAACACTGGAAAACTGTACACTTCAAGGGAGGGTGCAAGAAATGTTTTATATCTTTATACATGAACAGAAGCTTTAAAAATTGCCTTTGGTTCAGTAGTCCCCCAGTAAAACTTTTTTTGGTGAGTCTACGGAAGTCATGGGGAAATACAATATTCGTGTCATTCACATGCCATTACTACCATCAAATGTGTCTTTGATCCTTTTCCGAATTTTTTTTCCTAAGGACAGTCATTCAGTATAGTGATTTTCTCGAGAATAACTAGATACCATTTTTTAAAAATGCAGTTTGTCATTACCCAAGGCACAATAATATTGTTATGTACTTACACCGTTACTTCTCTCAAGGGAGACTCTAGTATTTAAACCATTCAAACTCTCCTCTTACATGAGAATCAGAGACAGTTATGTAGAAGAAAAATTATTTGCTGAAATATTTATTTATGATATTGTTCAAAAAGTTAACTAATCAGATTAAATATTTCTACCTTAGGCAGTACATATACAGTTTTGTTGGAAATTACTCATTTTATTGGGCAAGCACGGCAGTCCTGGAAGGTGGATCTTTTATACTATGGAAGGCAGAGAACTTTGTCTCTTTCGTTTGATGATGTCTCCCCACACTTAAAATTGTGATTGGCAGTAAGGTCATCTAGAAACATTTTTTGGAGATTTTCTTTTTTTCTTCCGCTCTGCCCTTGGTTGTTTGATTTTAATGACTATTCTCCCGGCAGCATACTTCCAAAGCAGAAACCATATGATCTGATGTTTACATTCACGTATTACCTATATTACATATTGATTACTAGCATGTTGTTGTGCTTTCCATTTCAAAATCAAATCAATCACACTTGAGGCATAAAGAACAGTGAAACAGAAAATGTCAGGAGTACTACTAGAGGAGAAAAGGTTCAGAAACAGATCTACTCCCAGCCAGTGAGAATCAATATGCTTGACAGAAACTGAAATGTCAAATTATTGATTTTCTAACATTTTTCCACATTTACCATTTTAAATTACTACATTCTCAATCTCCTATAATTAAGAACATATGTAATCACCATTATTACATCTAAGTTAGTATTAATTCAACAATATTTTTATAAATATATACAGACCACGTTGAAATTTTGCAGGGTGCTCCAAAGATGTTTGGTTTTTTTAAATTGTTATTGGAGTATAATTGCTTTACAATGGTGTGTTAGTTTCAGCTTTATAACAAAGTGAATCAGTTATACATATACATATGTTCCCATATCTCTTCCCTCTTGCGTCTCCCTCCCTCCCATCCTCCCTATCCCACCCCTCTAGGTGGTCACGAAGCACCGATCTCATCTCCCTGTGCTATGTGGCTGCTTCCCACTAGCTATTTTACGTTTGGTAGTGTGTATATGTCCATGCCACTCTCTCACTTTGTCACAGCTTACCCTTCCCCCTCCCCATAGCCTCAAGTCCATTCTCTAGTAGGTCTGTGTCTTTATTCCTGTCTTACCCCTAGGTTCTTCATGACATTTTTTTTTCTTAAATTCCATATATATGTGTTAGCGTACGGTATTTGTCTTTCTCTTTCTGACTTACTTCACTCTGTATGACAGACTCTAGGTCCATCCACCTCACTACAAATAACTCCATTTCGTTTCTTTTTATGGCTGAGTAATATTCCATTGTATGTATGTGCCACATCTTCTTTATCCATTCATCTGTTGATGGACACTTAGGTTGCTTCCATGTCCTGGCTATTGTAAATAGAGCTGCAATGAACGTTGTGGTACATGACTCTTTGAATGATGGTTGTCTCAGGGTATATGCCCAGTAGTGGGATTGCTGGGTCTTATGGTAGTTCTATTTGTAGTTTTTTAAGGAACCTCCATATTGTCCTCCATAGTGGCTGTACCAATTCACATTCCCACCAGCAGTGCAAGAGGGTTCCCTTTTCTCCACACCCTCTTCAGCATTTACTGTTTCTAGATTTTTTTGATGATGGCCATTCTGAGTGGTGTGAGATGATACCTCATTGTAGTTTTGATTTGCATTTCTCTAATGATTAATGATGTTGAGCATTCTTTCATGTGTTTGTTGGCAGTCTGTATATCTTCTTTGGAGAAATGTCTATTTAGGTCTTCTGCCCATTTTTGGATTGGGTTGTTTGTTTTTTGGATATTGAGCTGCATGAGCTGCTTGTAAATTTTGCAGATTAATCCTTTGTCAGTTGCTTCATTTGCAAATATTTTCTACCATTCTGAGGGTTGTCTTTTGGTCTTGTTTATGGTTTCCTTTGCTGTGCAAAAGCTTTGAAGTTTTATTAGGTCCCATTTGTTTATTTTTGTTTTTATTTCCATTTCTCTAGGAGGTGGGTCAAAAAAGATCTTGCTGTGATTTCTTTCATAGAGTGTTCTGCCTATGTTTTCCTCTAAGAGTTTTATAGTGTCTGGCCTTACATTTAGGTCTTTAATCCATTTTGAGTCTATTTTTGTGTATGGTGTTAGGGAGTGTTCTAATTTCATTCTTTTACACGTAGCTCTCCAGTTTTCCCAACACCATTTATTGAAGAGGCTGTCTTTTTTCCATTGTATATTCTTGCCTTCTTATCAAAAATAAGGTGACCATATGTGCATGGGTTTATCTCTGCCTTTCTATCCTGTTCCATTGATCTATATTTCTGTTTTTGTGCCAGTACCATAGTGTCTTGATTAGTATAGCTTTGTAGTATAGTCTGAAGTCCAGGAGCCTGATTCCTCTGGCTTCGTTTTTCTTTCTCAAGATTGCTTTGGCTATTCGGGGTCTTTTGTGTTTCCATACAAATTGTGAAATTTTCTGTTCTAGTTCTGTGAAAAATGCCATTGGTAGTTTGATAGGGATTGCATTGAATCCATAGATTGCTTTGGGTAGTAGAGTCATTTTTACAGTTTTTATTTTTTCCAATCCAAGAACATGGTATATCTCTCCATCTGTTTGTATCACCTTTAATTTCTTTCATCAGTGTTTTCTAGTTTTCTGCATGCAGTTCTGTTTTCTCCTTAGGTACGTTTATCCCTAGGTATTTTATTCTTTTTGTTGCAGTGGTACATGGGAGTGTTTCTTCAATTTCTCTTTCAGAATTTTTATCATTAATGTATAGGAATTCAAGGGATGTCTGTACATTAATTTTGTATCCTGCTATTTACCAAATTCATTGATTAGCTCTGGTACTTTTCTGGTAGCATCTTTAGGATTCTCTATGTATAATATCATGTGATCTGCAAACAGTGGTAGCTTTACTTCTTCTTTTCCGATTTGGATTCCTTTTATTTCTTTTTCTTCTCTAATTTCTGTAGCTAAAACTTCCAAAACTATGTTGAATAATAGTGGTGAGAGTGGACAACTTTGTCTTGTTCCATTTCTTAGAGGAAATGGTTTCAGTTTTTCACCATTGAGAATGATGTTGGCTGTGGGTTTGTCATATATGACCTTTATTATGTTGAAGTAAGTTCCCTCTATGCCTACTTTCTGGAGAGTTTTTATCATAAATGGGCGTTGAATTTTGTTGAAAGCTTTTTCTGCATCTGTTGAGATGATCATATGGTTTTTCTCCTTCAATTTGTTAATATGGTTTATCACATTGATTGATTTGCATATATTGACAAATCCTTGCATTCCTGAGATAAACCCGCTTGGTGTATGATCCTTTTAATGTGCTGTTAGATTCTGTTTGCTAGTATTTTGTTGAGGATTTTTGCATTTATGTTCATCAGTGATATTGGCCTGTAGTTTTCTGTTTTGTGTGATAAATTTGGTTTTGGTATCAGGGTGATAGTGGCCTCGTAGAATGAGTTTGGGAGTGTTCCTCCCTCTGCTATATTTTGGAAGAGTTTGAGAAGGATAGGTGTTAGCTCTCCTCTAAATGTTTGATAGAATTCACCTGCGAAGCCTTCTGGTCCTGGGCTTTTGTTTGTTGCAAGATTTTTAATCACAGTCTCAATTTCAGTGCTTGTGATTGGTCTCTTTATATTTTCTATTTCTTCCTGGCTTAGTATTGGAAGGTTGTGCTTTTCTAAGAATTTGTCCATTTCTTCCAGGTTGTCCATTTTATTGGCATAGAGTTGCATGTAGTAATCTCACATGATCCTTTGTATTTCTGCAGTGTCAGTTGTTACTTCTCCTTTTTCATTTCTAATTCTATTGATTTGACTCTTCTCCCTTTTTTTCTTGATGAGTCTGTCTAATGGTTTATCAATTTTGTTTATCTTCTCAAAGGACCAGCTTTTAGTTTTATTGAGCTTTGCTATTGTTTCCTTTATTTATTTCTGATCTGACTTTTATGATTTCTTTCCTTCTGCTAACTTTGGTATTTTTTTGTTCTTCTTTCTCTAATTGCTTTAGGTGTAAGGTTAGGTTATTTGCGATTTTTCTTGTTTCTTGAGGTACGATTGTATTGCTATAAAATTCCCTCTTAGAACAGCTTTTGCTGTATCCCATAGGTTTTGGGTCGTCGTATTTTCATTGTCATTTGTTTCTAGGTAGTTTTTTATTTCCTCTTTGATTTCTTCAGTGATCTCTTGATTATTAAGTAGTGTATTGTTTAGCCTCCATGTGTTTGTATTTTTTACGTATTTTTTCCTGTTATTGATATCTAGTCTCACAGCGTTGTGGTTGGAAAAGATACTTGATACGATTTCAATTTTCTTAAATCTACCAAGGCTTGATTTGTGACCCAAGATATGATCTATCCTGGAGAATGTTCCATGAGCACTTGAGAAGAAAGTGTATTCTGTTGTTTTTGGATAGAATGTCCTATAAATATCAAATAAGTTTATCTTGTTTAATGTATCATTTAAAGCTTGTGTTTCCTTATTTATTTTCATTTTGGATGATCTGTCCATTGGTGGAAGTGAGGTGTTAAAGTCCCCTACTATGATTGTGTTACTGTTAATTTCCTCTTTTATGGCTGTTAGCATTTGCCTTATGTATTGAGATGCTCCTATGCTGAGCGCATAAATAGTTATGATTGTTATATATTCTTCTTGGATCGATTCCTTGATCATTATGTAGTGTCCTTCTTTGTCTCTTCTAATAGACTTTATTTTAAAGTCTATTTTGTCTGATATGAGAATTGCTACTCCAGCTTTATTTGATTTCCATTTGCATGGAATATCTTTTTCCATCCCCTCACTTTCAGTCTGTATGTGTCCCTAGGTCTGGAGTGGGTCTCTTGTAGACAGCCTATATAAGGGTCTTGTTTTTGTATCCATTCAGCCAGTCTGTGTCTTTTGGTTGGAGCATTTAATCCATTTAAATGTAGGGTAATTATCGATATGTGTGTTCCTGTTACCATTTTCTTAATTGTTTTGGGTTTGTTACTGTAGGTCTTTTCCTTCTCTTGTGTTTCCTGCCTAGAGAAGTTCCTTTAGCATTTGTTGTAAAGCTGGTTTGGTGGTGCTCAATTCTCCTAGCTTTTGCTTGTCTGTAAAGGTTTTAATTTCTCCGTCAAATCTGAATTAGATCCTTTCTGGTTAGAATAATCTTAGTTGTAGTTTTTTCCGTTTCATCACTTTAAATATGTCCTGCCACTCCCTTCTGGCTTGCAGAGTTTCTGCTGAAAGATCAGCTAGTAACCTTATGGGGATTCCCTTGTATGTTATTTGTTTTTATTCCCTTGCTGCTTTTAATATTTTTTCTTTGTATTTAATTTTTGATAGTTTGATTAATATGTGTCTTGGCGTGTTTCTTCTTGCATTTATCCTGTATGGGACTCTCTGTGTTTCTGTACTTGATTGACTATTTCCTTTCCCATATTCGGGAAGTTTTCAAAGTTAATCTCTTCAGATATTTTCTCAGTCCCTTTCTTTTTCTGTTTTTCTTCTGGGACCCTTATAATTCAAATGCTGGTGCATTTAATGTTGTCCCAGAGGTGTCTAAGACTGTCCTCAATTCTTTTCATTTTTTTTCTTTATTCTGCTCTGCAGTAGTTATTTCCACTATTATATGTTTCAGGTCACTTATCCATTCTTCTGCCTCAGTTATTGTGCTACAGATTCCTTCTAGAGAATTTTTAATTTCATTTATTGTGTTGTTCATCATTGTTTGTTTGCTCTTTAGTTCTATGTCCTTGTTAAACGTTTCTTGTATTTTCTCCATTCTCTTTCCGAGATTTTGGATCATATTTACTATCATTATTCTGAATTATTTTTCAGGTAGACTGCCTATTTCCTCCTCATTTGTTTGGTCTGATGGGTTTTTACCTTGCTCCTTCATCTGCTGTGTGTTTCTCTGTCTTCTCATTTTGCTTAAGTTACTGTGTTTGGGGTCTGAGTTTCGCAGGCTGCTGGTTTGTTGTTCCTGTTGCTTTTGGTGTCTGCCCTCAGTGGGTAAGGTTGGTTCAGTGGTTGTGTAGGCTTCCTGGTGGAGGGGGCTGTTGCCTGTGTTCTGGCGGATGAGGCTGGATCTTGTCTTTCTGGTGGGCCGGACCATGTCTGGTGGTGTGTTTTGGGGTGTCTGTGACCTTCTTATGATTTTAGGCAGCCTCTCTGCTAATGGGTTGGGTTGTGTTCTTGTCTTGCTATTTTTTTGGCAAAGGGTGTCCAGCACTGTAGCTTGCTGGTCGTTGAGTTGAGCTGGGTCTTAGCATTGAGATGGAGATCTCTGGGAGAGCTTTTACCATCTGATATTACGTGGAGCCATGAGATCTCTGATGGACCAATATCCTGAACTCAGCTCCCGCACCTCAGAGGCACAGGCCTGACAGCTGGCTGTAGGACCACCCTGTTAGATACGTGGCTCAGAAGAAAAGAGAGAAAAAAAAAGAAAGAAAAAGAAAGAAAGAAAGGAAGGAAGGAAGAAAAGAAAGAAAGAGAGAAAAAAGTAGAGTAAAATAAAGCTATTAAAATAAAAAATAATTATTAGAAATAATAAAATTAAAAATAATAAAAAAATGAAAAAAGAAAGGAAGAAATAAGAGAGCAACCCAACCAGAAAACGAATACACCAATGATAACAAACGCTGCAAGCTATAGTAAAAAAAAAAAAAAAAAAAAAAACAAGGAAAAAAATCCAAACAGACAGAATCCTAGGACAAGTGGTAAAAGCAAAGCTATACAGACAAAATCACACAAAGAAGCATACACATACACACCCACAAAAAGAGAAAAAGGAAAAAAATATATATATATATAAAAAAAGGAGGAAGAGAGCAACCAAATCAATAAACAAATCTACCAATTATAATAAACTCTAAATACAAAACTAAGATAAACATAAAGCCAGGAACAAATTAGATCAGAAAGCAAACCCCATGTCTACAGGTGCTCCCAACATCCACTGCCTCAATTTTGGAATGATTTTTTGTCTATTCAGGTATTCCAGAGATGCTGGGTACATCAGGGTGACGTGGAGCTTTAATCCACTGCTCCTGAGGCTGCTGGGAGAGATTTCCCTTTCTCTTCTTTGTTCGCACAGCGCCTGGGGTTAAACTTTGCATTTGGACCCGCCTCTGTGTGTAGGTCGCCTGAGGGCGTATGTTCCTCACCCAGACAAGAGGGGTTAAAGGAGTGGCTGATCAAGGGGCTCTGGCTCACTCAGGCCCAGGGGAGGGAGTGGTACAGAATGCGGGGTGAGCCTGCAGTGGCAGATGCTGGCATGACGTTGCACCAGCCTGAGGCGCGCCATGTGTTCTCCCAGGGAAGTTGTCTCTGGATCATGGGACCCTGGCCCTTTCAGGCTGCACAGGCTCCTGCGAGGGGAGGTGTGGAGAGTGACCTGTGCTCGCACACAGGCTTCTTGGTGGCTGCAGCAGCGGCCTTAGCGTTTCATGCCCGTCTCTGGTTTCCGCGCTGATAGCTGCAGATCGCACCCGTCTCTGAAGCTGTTTAGGCTGTGCTCCAAATCCCCTCTCCTTGCGCATCCCGCAACAATCGTCTCTTGCCTCTTAGGCAGGTCCAGACTTTTTCCCGGACTCTGTCCTGGCTAGCTGTGGCACACTAACCCCTGCAGGCTGTGTTCACGCCGCCAACCCCAGTCCTCTCCCTGCGCTCCGACCGAAGCCCAAGCCTGAGCTCTCAGCCCCGCCCGCCCCAGCGGGTGAGCAGACAAGCCTCTGGGGCTGGTGAGTGCCAGTCGGCACCGATCCTCTGCGCAGGAATCTCCCCGCTTTGCCCTCCGCACCCCTGTTGCTGTGCTCTCCTTCGCGGCTCCGAAGCTCCCCCACTCCGCCACCCGCAGTCTCCGCCTGCGAAGGCGCTTCCTAGTGTGTGGACACCTTTCCTCCTTCACATCTCCCTCCCACTGGTGCAGGTACCGTCCCTATCCTTTTGTCTCTGTTTTTTTCTTTTTCCTTTGCCCTACCCAGGTACGTGGTGAGTTTCTTGCCTTTTGGGAGGTTTGAGGTCTTCTGCCAGCGTTCAGTAGGTGTTCTGTAGGAGTTGTTCCACATGTAGATGTATTTCTGATGTATTTGTGGGGAGTAAGGTTATGTCCACGTCTTACTCCTCCGCCATCTTGAAGGTCTCTCTGTCGTGGATGCTTTGATATGAAGTTTAATCCCCCTTTAAGATTAAAAGACTTATTCCCCTAGTTGCCAGAAATACTCCCAGCAGACAGTAGTTGACCTATCTTTTTACCGTTTGTAGTATATGAACTGATACTATAATTTTTTGTTTAGTTTTATTTTGCTATTTGTATTTTATACTCTATCCATCTTTCTAGAAGTTTGTACATTTTGTTAGGTTTGTCAAAGAACAGTATCTTTGCCATTGTTATTTTGTATTGTATATTGATATTATCTCTTTAATATCTGTTCTTATTTTAATATTTTCTTTCTCCTATTTAGGGGAAGGTTAAGTTGCTATTCTTTCTGTAAGATTTTCAAATGAATACTTAGAAAGTGAAGGCTGGAAAACCATTGATCTAATGTCTGCATTAAAGGCTTTAAATTACCATCTAAGCAGGGTCTTATCTGCATCAGTCACATTTTGACGTAATGTATTTTTGTTGGACAGTTTGTTATCATTATTCGTTTTAAGTGTTTTGAATTTCTGTTGTGATTTCTAATTGACCCCTGTGTTATTTAGAAGTATGTTATTTAATTTTGGAACTTTGAGGATTCCTTAGTTATGTTTTCATTACTGAATTCTAGCTCAAGTACACCATAGTTAAAAAAATAGGTTGTATTTATCTTCAGATTTTGGAATTCATCGAGGGTTGCTTTATGGTTCACCATACAGTACATTCTGGCAAATGTTCATTGTGCTTGAAAAAAATGTATCTATAATTTCTTGGGTGTAACAATATGTGTAAGTCAACTAGGTCAAGTTTGTTAATCATATTTAAATATTCTTTCTAATAACATTTGCATCAGCTTATCTGTAATTACTGATTGAGGTGTATTAAATTAGTACACCACAATGGTGAATTAATTTCTTCTTTAAATCTTTTGGTTTTTGCTTTAAATGCTTTTTTTAAAAAATTGAAGTATAATTGATTTACAATGTTGTGTTAATTTCTGCTGTACAGCAAAGTGATTCAGTTATTTATATATATATATATTTATACACGCATTCTTTTTTAATATTCTTTTCCATTGTGTTTTATCACAGGATATTGAATATAGTTCCCTGTGCTATACAGTAGGACCTTGTTGTTTATTACTTTAAATGTTTTTATTTTATATTATTAGTACATACCAAATTGAAACTATATTGATCTTATTGTTCCATGGATCAGCATAAAATATTCCTCCTTGTGTCTGGTAAACTTCTTGCCTGAAGTTCATCTAGGTTTTCATTATCATTTTACTTTCAAGATCTCATGCCCTTATATTCAATGTGTGTTCCTGTGACCAGCATGTTTTAAAAAATCTAATCTGTTTAATTTTGTCTTTAACTTGGATATTGGGTTTATACACCTACAATGAGATTTTATCTATCTATCTATATATATATAGAGAGAGAGAGATTTATTATTATTGACATTCACAGTGTACTAGCTTGATAGTAACCTGTTCTTTGATTTCTTTAATGGTAACTCTAGAGTGAGTACTTGGATTTAGTATACTCTAAATTATTACCCTTTTCACTCTTCAGAAAGTGCAAGGACCTTAAAATCTTTCAAGTATATTTCCCCCATTATATGCAGTAGTTGAGCTACTATTTTAATTTAACAGACATTTTAAGTACCACAGACACTGTCGTTCTTGTCCTATTTTCAATATTTACTTGTATTTACTCCCTGACTTAACCTTACCAGTATTCATCATTCCTTTGTACATTTCCATGCTTCTAATTAGGAACATTTTAGTTTTCATGTTCTTTAGTATTTCATATAGGTTTGTTCTGCTTGTGATAAGTTCCGTTTTTTGTTTCTGAAACCAACTTTATTCAGCCTTCATTTTTTTTTAAAAGTTTATTTATTTAATTTATTTACTTTTGGCTGTGTTGGGTCTTTCTGTGTGCAGGCTGTCTCTAGTCGTGGCGAGCGGGGGGCTACTCTTTGTTGTGGTGCGTGGGCTTCTTGTTGCGGTGGCTTCTCTTATTGCAGAGCACGGGCTCTAGGCATGCAGGCTTCAATAGCTGTGGCACGTGGGCTCAGTAGTTGTGGCTTGCAGGCTCTAGAGTGCAGGCTCAGTAGTTATGGCACGTGGGCTTATTTGCTCCGCAACATGTGGGATCTTCCTGGACAAGGGCTCGAACCCGTGTCCCCTGCATTGGCAGGTGGATTCTTAACCACTGCACCACCAGGGAAGCCCCAGCCTTCATTTTTACAGGATATTCCCCTGTGGATGGAACTCTGATGTGTCAGTTTTTATTTTCCCCCGGTGCTTATTTTCCCATCCATTGTCTCCTGGTTTCCATCATTTTTGTTCAAATGTCAGCTTTCCATGTAACTTCTTCTAAAGAATCTTTAAAATATAAAGAAGAAACTTATGTCACAGAATTTTAAAGTGTGTATAACTTGAGCCACAAAAAGGAGAGAGAGAGAAGAAGCAATCTGGGGAGAGATATCCAAGATTTTTCCAAATTATGGGAAAACAGATTCAGGAAGCTCAGCAGGACCAAACAGGATAAGAAAGAACATTTAGAAAATGTGAAATGTTCTGTGTGTCTCGTCATGTTTCCAGTATACAGCACTGCTCTGAATGCTATCATAGAGAATTTCTCATTGTGCACATTAACTTGCTAAACCGCACAGTAACCCCATGAGGCTAAAACTGTGTCCAGCACCATGGGATGCTGCTGGTTTGGAGACCAGAGCACCCGGACTCCACAGCCACTGTTTACTAACACCCTCTAGAATAGTCCAACCCCTGCTGCTTTTACTTCTCAACATATATAAATCTACCCATGTCTCAAGAGAATGGCGGTACCCTATTCCACATGACTACCATTCCCTCTCCAGTCTCACTACATGTAAACTGGGTGCTTTCAAATCTATGCATCATGCTGTAGCTGAGGTGACCTTACTCAATATAAGATTATGTTTTTTCCAGTATAAGATTATTTATGGCAACATTATATACGTTTACTTTTACTTAAATGACTAACAGAAGCCATCCAGATGGTTCCCTGATTCATGATGATTTTGTTATGGGTCTCCCCATCCTCCTAATTAAAATATAAGTTTAACAAAGGCAGGACCATCTCTGTCTTGTTCCTGCTGTATTTCCAGTACTGGGTGCCTTGTCTTGCAAAGAGAAGTAGCTTAACACAGATTTTTGACTGGATAAATGAATGAATTATATGTAGATTCTGTCATTAAGAACCTTTCAAAAAAGAAAAAGAACCTTTCAGTATAGTTTTGCAATTTATTTTTTTGTGTGTGTCAGTTCTTAGTTTTTAGGGCAAAACTGACATGTGAAAGCTCTGAATTATGTGTTGTGATCAGCATTATGTTAACGTCTCCTGTGATCAGCAGAATATGCCTTTCTCTAGCTGCAGGACTACCTGGGGCAAGATGCATCATGTCTCCAGGCTTACCCCAACTGCACATTACTCACACCTACCTGCGCTTTACTTATTACACTTTATTTACAAAAGCTTCATGGCTTCAAGCAGTTGTTCAGCAGAAGAAGGCTGGTGTCACAATGGGACCAATTACTCCTTTGTAAATGTTCCTGGGTGAGCAGCTGCTTTCCTGAATTCTTTAATGTGAAATTTGTTACAGTGTGAAGTTTTGCTACCTCTAAGCTTGTAGATACTTTTGACAGAATTAGATGCAGATTATTTCAAGGGTATTACTCCTTTTCACTCTACGGATGGTCACTTCCAATGTATCATTGAACTCAGAAATTTAAGGAAAATACCATGTCTTGTAAATTGGATTTGATTTTCCCAACCTAGGTGTTTATAATCAACTCTAAAACAATTTCCATTTAAAATTGTCTGAAAAATGGTTCCAATTTAGAATTGCCATGTAACGGGAAAGTTGTATTAGTTAACATTAATGTATTTTCCAACACTAAAGTTTTATGAGTCTAAGTTTTATGAATTCCATAGCAACTACAAATAATTCTAGTAAATAAAAATGGTGGGTGCTATTTCTATCTGGGACTAAATTTTAATATGTTATATAATAACCACTTTGACTCTATCAAGAGTAGTGGAGGGACCATAACTTTGAGTTTCTTGACTTTTGCAAAATGAGAATCATAGCACAAAACAGCCCTAGATAGTCCTTTACAAACCTAACATAGGAAGAAAGATTATAATTTCTTTCTAGCATCTGATTTTTGGCAAATTATCTGGAGGTACTGCCGTCTTTCAAATAATGAAATCATATTGTGGATTTCTTTAAAGATTTTAAGAAAACTTGAAATATTTGGGGAAAGGTTATATGATAAGCAAATGTTTTTTAACTTACCTATTTATTAATAAATTTGGTAATTGAATATCTCATCATATATATGAGTGCACCCTTAAAGACTTAAATAATTTAGGGTCATGATGCCCAATATATCTCCCTTTGGAAAGACTAAATCAATCCAGGAGGATAAGAGTGGATCACTGAAAACACAGCCACCTGGTGGTCCTGATTCTGGAGAGGGTGCCAGTGTGTTATCTTTGCTAGAGCAGATTCACACAAACTCCTGGTCAAGATGTATGGCCAGCAGTTTGGAACACATGATCTTTTCCAAGTTCTTGAAACTGTATTTTGTACAATGGAAAAAAGAAAAATGAATTCCTTAAGGAGGAATACAAGAAGTTTTCAGTCATGTCCTAAGCTAATAACTTAGGGAAATCATACATGGACAGATTTATGTCACAAAAGGTATTGTGTTGTTATCATATGTTTTGTTACATATTTTATGCATAAGTTATGAATTTAACATACAAATATATAAATTTACAGATTTTACGATTTTACAGTACATCATGATATGCACTGTAATATAAATAATTTATTATAATGGAGCATTGACGTTGCTTCACATGTTTCAGTTTTATACTTTTAACTATAGTGAGTATCTTTGTTTGAAATATTTTATCTTAAGATAGAGTCTGATGAGTAGAATTACTGAATAAAAGGCGTATGTTGGGCTTCCCTGGTGGCGCAGTGGTTGAGAGTCTGCCTGCCAATGCAGGGGACGTGGGTTCGTGCCCTGGTCTGGGAAGATCCCACATGCTGTGGAGCAGCGGGGCCCGTGAGCCATGGCCGCTGAGCCTGCGCGTCCGGAACCTGTGCTCCGCAACGGGAGAGGCCACAACAGTGAGAGGCCCGCGTACCGCAAAAAAAAAAAAAAGGCATATGTTTTTATAGGACTGCTGATGTAGAATGTCACATTATCTACATATGAATATTCCTGTGGCGTCATACCTTATCAGCATTATGTGTACACACACACACACATACACGTGGATACTTTACCAACTGTTATTATTTTCATTTTTCTACAAATTGGTTTAAAGTGGTTATCATATTATTGATATTATGCTCAGCTTAAGTGACAAATAGCATCCCTATTTTTAATTAAGGAAATTGCTAGGCAGAGTATAGTAATCTTTAAAAAAGGTAACATCTACTTCACACCGTATTTCTGTGTTTACCTTTCAAAGCTCTATTTTTGATCTGACATACTTTCTTTCCTGTGTTTTCTTTAAATTATTACATCTCCACAGATTTTGCCTTTCATGACATATGTTTACCTTTAAGGAGTAAACATATTCAGGTCTTGGGACTGGGGTGTCACAGCTTTGATCTTTCTGAAGCATTAACTTTCAGTTACTCTTAGGCAAGGCACTTCACAAAATGTTCCTTTGGTTCTTTGCCTGAAAAATAGTTTCCCGTTCAATAACTGGCTTAACCCCAAAGCCAGCATTTGAACTAATGATTTCTTATTTGTAAAGGAGTTTCAAAATGTGATGCAGAATGTAGTGTTATTTAAACTTTTGGATTCCATGAAATTTCTACTCTTTTTTGTGTTGAGCCCATGATTCCTATATTGAATGGCATATGTGCTGTCTATGAGCTGATCATGGCTGTACAGTAAGTAGAATTGTCTGAAAAATCCCATGCACTTCTTTTGTCTCAGGAAAAATGTTCCAGTCATTGAATCTTTTTATTTTCTTTTTGAACTACACCGAAGCATAATCGTCATAAATTCAACTGCCCACTGGACAACTGTAAGAGGCATAGACATTTTATTTATTATGGTACACATGCAAGAGCATACACACATACACACGTTATTTCTAGTTGTCCTGTTAAAAAAAAATAAAATAATCAAGGCCCTGCAAACAAGGGAACTGATGTAGCCTTGCTTGATAAGTTTTCTTCGAGAGTTTACATTCCTGTGGATGATCTATATAGTGTATGGGCAGAATGGATACCTATATCTCAGTGTGAGCTTCGGTAATGAAATTTGGGTCGGGGAAATACACTTGGGTGCTATCTGCACACAGGTGGTTATTGAAGTCGTAAAAGTGAAAAAGGACATTCAGAGTATACTGATGAAGATGGGCTTAGAGATAGACTAGGCAATATTTTTGAGTGAAAATAAAAGAAAGGAGGTTCATAAATGAGATTGAAAAGGAATAAAGAAGAGGAAAAGAAAAACAAGAGTTCCTTGGAGATGCTCAAAGGAGAAGAATTTCCCACAAGGAGATTAGTGTTGGTCAGAAGCCCATTAGGATGAGGACTGGAAAGTATCCATTTGCTTTGGCAACAAGGAAGTTTTTATACTTTATTAATTTCAGCAGAAATTGCAGGTAGGGTCCCATTAAAGCAGGCAGAAAAGTGAATGGTGGGTGCATCAGAGAATACGATGTACAGGGTCTTAAAGTGAGGCTATAATATAAGGCTCAGATCTCTTTAAGCATCTCTTTAGAGCTATTTCAGTCTGGTCTGCGAGTCAAAGGAGGATTTTTTTTTAACTTGAGAGAAATGTGAATGTATTTGAATGTGATATAAAGGAGCAACAATGGAAGATATTGGAAATATAGGGAGAGATGGGGGTGGTCGGAAGTGTGAAGTCTCTTTGTGGGCACAAGAGGCTACTAGATTCAGTGTCAGGCACAATGCTTGGTTTAGAGGGAAGACAGACACCACCTTTACTGTAATACAAATAAAGGAATTCTTCAGTGTGGACAATTTTGAGGACATGCCTTTCTGGTGACTTCTTTTGTGTGGGTATTTAGAAGGGAAACAGTCACCTGCTGAATGTAAGCGGGAATGTCCCTGAGGTTTAGGTGCATAAAGAGAGAGGTACTGTACGCTTGAAATAGCTACGCTAAGGGAAAACATTGATTCGGGAAACAGAAGGAGACAGTGTTCATACAATGGATTCCTTCTTCACAAATTTTACATTTTTTTTCCAATTAAAATTAAATCCTGGTTGTAGATGTGGAGACACCACACTGTTTTCTTCTACGTGTTTTCTTTTCTCTGTGAGGACAGGGAAATGGAGATTAGTATATTGCCCAGATAGTAGTTAATGGCAGAGTCAATTTACTCTATTGTGAGTAAGAAAGGAAACTCAGAAATTAAGGAGCTGATGTGCAGAGAAAAGTAGAGGGACCTGCAAATGAGATTAAAAAATAAAACCAACCAAACCAAACAAACAAATGCAAAAAAATAGATATAGATGGAATGATTGAGTAGGAATTGAAAGCATCAGAGGTTATAGTTATCTTTCCAGCAAAAGCTCCTGCCTTCCACAATTCATCATGAAGGAAACTGTCGCTTAACCTTCACTGGCGACCCCTGAAAGAAATTCAGTTTTAATACCGCTGCCATATTTATCTTTATAGAACATGAATATGAAGCTACAAGCCATCTTGTTAAAAACTCCTTATAAATGATCATTGCCTTGTCTCCAAAAGCAAGTCGTAAATTTTCAAAGCTTTATGAACCAGTATCCAATTAAAAAAAACCATGGAATAACCAATGTTTACTCTTGCCTCCGTAAACTTTTTGACTTAGGCCCACTGCACTCGCATGATTTTTGGTAGCAGACTATAGCTTTTCCATCAAATGAGTCACACACATTCTAAGGATTAGCTGTTCCCAGACCTGTTTATTTTAGATTTCCCTGTTAATTAATATTTTATAATTTAAATAAGCATGTAATAAACTGATGAAGTCTCAGTTACAAAAGAAAAATAAAGTTGTTTACTTGAATATTAAGTTAAAACTTGAAGTTATATTTGGTAAGCATCCTGGTATGTTTTTGCAAACACACACACACACACACACACACACACACACACACACACGAAATCCAATCAATGAACGTTCAAAGAAATGTTCTTGGCCCTGAAACTAAAGATTGGTAAATAAGTGGATTTTGTATGTTTTAAATTAGGTAACACGGTTAAACTTGGTGCTTCTTTTTTATGCTCTGTCCTGCCTTGTCTGTGTTTTGGGTTGGCTATCGGAATCATTGTATGCTGACTTATAAGGCTCTTTACAGTTTGACGCAATTCTCTCTTGCAGTCTGTTGTTACCTCTCATACAACCCCCTCAATCCACACTCCGTGTTCTTCTCCACAAATGCACCTGTGACTCCAGTTACGTGGAGCCACTTGATTTCTGATTATGTTGCTTCTTCATGTCTCCATGTATTTGCATATTCTTTTTCCTTTTCTCCTTATCCTTCTGTTTTTGTCTGGAGGTGGAGTTTTAATGGTGCTTCCCTTATGAAAGACACCGTTATTACTTTAACCAGGCTTCATCATTCATTCCAGTGTTTCTCAGTAGCTCCCAGTGTATAATCTTCATGTGACACCAGCACGTGTGTTGAAATTATTTTTACATGTTTTTAGCACCGTTACGCTTTATTCCTAGACAGCCAGGATTGTGCCATAACTTTGATATAACAACTCATTTCTTGATTTCTGGCATGTAATAGTTAATCACCAGTGTTTTACGTCATGAATGAATAAAAATAGGACTGAAATAGATGAATGGTTTTCTCCACTAGATTATACAGCTCCTCTAGGAAAGGAACGGAGTTCCACATCTTCATGCACTTAGCACTAGCATGGAGACACATGCTTTGTACATAGGAGATGATCCTTTCTTTTTTCCAACAAACAAATCATTGCTAAAATGGACCAGTCATGCTTTTCCACACTGTTGGCTTTTACCTAGGTTGCCAGGGCTCTCGTGCTGTTCCTGGCTTCCCAAAACCCCCGCTGAGGTGAGTTCCTTGTGTTGTTGTTAATAATAGCCTAATTTCTACCTGTATTCAGATGACTCTCATAATTATATTATCTGCTCCAATCTTCCTGAGCTCTAAAACCATGCATCTAACTCAGACTCATTACATCCAAAACCTGTGACAGTCTTCCTCACTAAATCTGGTTGTTCTCTAGTATTTTCTTCCTAGAAAATGATAACACTGTCCATTGAGTTGTAGTGTCTAGACATGACACCTTTTTACAAATCACCCATATTTAATATATGACAAGAACCTACTGACTTAAAACTTTTAAATTATTCTCAAGGCCATTCCCTTCTCACCTTTCCTACCTCAATAGAGTTTAACCAGATTATTCTTATTTCTAGTCTGACCAGATTATTATTACTTCCAATCTGGAGTACTGCAGTATCTCGCTAACTGGCCTACGTCTAGCCATTCTGCTCCCCCTCTCCCGCTTATACATACACAAGTCAGGCCATTTATACAATAGGTAGATCTGTTTTGCAGCTCTGTCTTTAGAAAATTGTATACCCAACTGAACATGCTTCCATGAATTCCTCTTGACTTTTCTCTTGAACTTTCCTTATAGACAAGGGTTTTTAATGGCCTGAAAATATTACTGTGGCAACTTTTCAAGAGAATGTAGTACTTGAACTGAAAGCAGACACACCAACTTGGGAACTTTAAGATCCTTAGAGGCATTTCCCGTAATGGATTAAAGCGCAATCTGAAGAAAGACCTCAACTCACCATTTATTAGCTATTTATCTTGAAGAAATCAATTTCTAGCCTGTAAAAGGAGAAGAAAATTTCAGCCGCTTTCGGTTTTGAGAATTTCATTAAAATAAAATAAATAACATGTGAAATTGCCTAAAGTAGTAAATGACTCCTGGGGATTGTTTTATAAATGAACGTTAGTAGGAAGGTGTGCATATTTGGAAAGATAGGTCTTAGAGTACTTTTTGACCATGTTATAGAAACAAAGCCTAGCTTTCCTTGTTTCTCCTTTTGAAAAAGTTTAGTTTTGAAAGAAACTGGAAGGTGGAGCAAGTGACTTCTAATTGAGGCAAATTAGAGAAAAGTGAAATTGCTTTAAAAGTTAAGGGGGAAAAGACCCTGTGATTGTCCTCTTTTCCTCTGGAGTTTTTTATCTTTGTAAAACTCATAGTGGGAACTAATATTGTCCTGAAATCATGCCTTCCTGGACTGACAAAGACCTTGTTTTTACATTCTTCTAGGGAGTCCATCACCGAGTGTTAATGAGGTGTGAACACATTCCTCAGAAACCACAGACATGCCAAAAGGGCAATTTAACACCTCTTCAAAAGGTAGATGAGATATGAATTATTCATAACGAGCTCGGGCCAGACTCCCTATGCACCAGCTGACTTCAAAACATGGACTGGTGCGATAGGAACTCTTTTCTGTGGAACTTGTGTATCTTCTCCCCAGGCAGAGGTCACAATCTTTAATCTACTTAATTAAAGTAGATTAAAGGGATGCTGAGAGAACGCTCCTCTCTTCCTCTCTCTCAATTTCACTGTTCCATTTACCATTTAGTCTAGGATGTGTGTGTCTCTGTGTGTATGTGTGTGTGTGTGTGTGTGTGTGTGTGTGTGTACACCATGAGGACCTCATTTCTATATATCCTACGTTAGAACTGGAAGGTTAGTAAACATTTTCTGTGTTGTCTTTCAGTCTTCAAATCTGCCTATTCCACACTCTTGAGTCATGACTTTTGTATATAAGATGATGTTACCAAGTTGAAGCATAACTATTCACTTCCCCTGCATGTTTGGATTATGTCAAAATTCAACTACAGGACCACAGGAAGGGCAGCCATGGCTGTGAGGCAGTTGAGTATTCCAGTATCTCTAAGGATGATAAGTATTTTCATTGTATTGAGCCAGTTGATGAGTAAGGAATCATGGCCTCAACCTACCTGCCCTAAAATGAGTGTTTGTCAGACAATTTCATGGAACCTTAATGCTGCCGTGCAAATTAAGTTCCTAGAGTTGTTTTGCAAATAGAGATTGGTTTTAAATGACTGTGTGAAATAATTCATTTACTTCACTGATAGCTTTGTGAAGGGTCCTTATTTATGAGTTAAATTCTAGTCTCTTCCTTCACATCGTACACTCATCTTATCCAATAGCTTTTCCCTCGTGAAATGTGTAAGTAGGCTAGAGCATATATTGGCAATGTATCAACACCACTAAGAGGAGCATTCAGAACATTTCTCTTACTGAGATCTGATTATTATACGAAATTGTGAAACGCACATCGAACAAAAGATTTTGTTTTCAATAGTACATAAAGTCGAACTCTTATTATTTTCAGTGCTGTTACATTAGGCTGAATTCTTTTCCCCCAAATTCTCAAATTTAAACTCTCATTAGTAACGTGAATAGAAAATAGATGCAGAGAGAAGGTACACAAAGAATAGCTTAGTCACATTGTGAAGCAGCTCTCAGCTGAGAATTCGAGCACTTGTTGATTGTCTCGAGCTGCTTTTCTCCAAGGACGGCCTTTCCAAGAGCATCAGTTCTCTCCCTCTCTCTCTTTCTTTTTCTGTTTTCCATGTAACAGTCAGTTTCCTTTTATCAAATGATAATTCCAAATCATAATTCATAATAAAAATCAAATCATAATTCCATATGTAGCCTGAGGGAACTTCTTTCTTGAAATTAAGCTACTTCCCAACCTCTGTAATTGCTTCTATTTTTCTCATATTTAATTTTGTGTGTTTTTCTTAATTGTTTTAATTTAAAGGTATCAATTTTAAGGAATACTATCATTTACATAGTAAATTGTGCAGGGAAAAATAAAATATTATCAATGAAACATTCATATCAATTGCATGATGCCCCAGGTTTCTGAAAAGGAAATCTTGATTGAGAAATATGCTTCGTAGAATTTAGAGCGCAGAGTTGTTATGCTAGAAGTCTGCTTATTTTACTGATTCCCAATTTTAAACTGAATTATTGGGATAATTTTTCAATTATATTTGTCTTATTTTCCAAATGATTTTAAAGATGTTATTTTACTTCTTTAGCTTTCCTTGGCTTGGTTTCTTTTTAATCTTTCTTTTGTGTTAACTCTTTTGTAGATTGTTACACTTATTTTTATTTAATAATGAAAGAAGCTAAGGATTGTTTCTGAGTAAATATTTCTTAGATTTCAAAAGTTATAAAATATCCCTATTGTTATTTTAGATAAATTTATTCATGCATTTATTTTTAAAAGTAACCTCCATACTCCACATGGGAGGTACTATACTAGGTCCTTGGAATAAAGCGAAGATCAAAAATAAAATTTGACACTGACATTCTAGTAGGGTATATAGCTATCAAACAAATAGTCACACAAAAATGTAAAATTGAAATACGGCAAGAAGAAATACATGGTGCTAGGGACCATTATTTTAAATGTAGCCACAGGATTTTAATTTGAAAGTGACTGAGGGTCAACAGGGGGAAGCTAAGGCCACTGGAAAATAATTTATGACTCATGTTTCTTGAAAGGACGGGGAAACACCGCCCCCCTTTAGGCATGTAGGTGGGCCATATGGGGAGACCAGGTTCAGCCAGGAGGCAGGAAGAGCCCTGCGGACACAGAGCCCAGAGTCTTCATTGTGTTCTCCTGGGAAAGACGAGGCGGAGAAAAGCAAAGAGCTCACAGGGCTGGCTAGTTTGCGTAATGTTAGCAGGCTTTGGGCTGTACGGGTGACCTCTCCCTGACTGTGACCTGGCCCTGGGTTGATTTAGGGCAGGGAAAATATTGGCTTGGATTTTGAGAGTTACGTAAAAAAGTTGGTTGGGGGTTTGGACTTGGGAATGTTTGGTTTGTGTGAAAGGTGTTTTCCTGTTCTCAGGAGTTGTTTATTATCTCTACGAATTTGCGAAACCTGGGAGGGGCAGTCTGTTCCCAGACAGCCCGGCCCCTGAAAATGTCAAAACACTGTAAAATATTGTTAAAAACCAAGATTAATACACCTTAATGGCTGGCGTTTAACCTAGGTGGGGTGATTAGGGGAAGGATTTTGTGAGAGCTATTTTGGGCTGAAGTTTAGATGATAAATATATCATGAATATATTTTACACATGAAGAAAGACATAAAAATATTTTAGTTCAGGGGATGCTTTTGCTTCTACTTTTGACGTCACATCTAAAAAAACCTTGTTCTATCCCGAGAATAGAATGTTTACTTCTATGGTTTCTTGTAAGAGTTTTGTAATTTTAGCCCTTATTATAAGTAAATTATATTTAGGTCTCTGATCTCCTTTGAGTTAATACTTGTATATGATTTGAGAAAGAGGTCTATTTTTTTGTACTTTTGCATATGACTATCCAGTTGTCCCAGCACTTTTTGTTACAACGACTAGTCTTTACCCAATGCAGTATCTTGACATCCATGTTGAACGTTAATATGTGAATCAATTTGGAGACCATCACTCTCTCAACAGAATTAAAAATTCTAACCGATGAACATGGAATTCTCTTCATTTACTTAATTCCTTAGTTTCCTTATATTACAACAATATTTTGTAATTTTAGGAATATAGATTTCACACTTCATTAAATTCATTCCTAATTATTTTGCCATTTTCAGACTATTGTAAATGGAATTTTTCTTTAATTTTATTTTTGAATTGTTCATTGCTCAAGTGTAGAAATTTAATTGATTTTTGTATATTGATCTTGTATCCTGTACCTCCCTGAATTCTCTTATTAGTTATAATCATTTTTAGTGAGTTTCTTAAGATTTTCTACATACACCTCCATGTGGTCTGCAGATGGAGATTATTTTACTTCTTCTTTTCCAAACTAGATGACTTTCATTTATTTTTCTTGTTGGTTGCCCTGGCTAGAACTTCTAGTACAATGTTGAATATGAGTGGTGAGAGCAGACGTCCATTTTCCTTGGCTAATCTCAGGTGGAAAGTATCTAGTCATTCACCATTATGTATGATGTTAGCTGTTTTTTTGTTTGTTTTATAGATGTTACTTGTAAAGTTGAGGAAGTTACCTTTTATTCCTAGTTTGTATTTTTTGTTTGTTTTGTCACAAGGTGTATTGAATTTTGTCAAATGACTTTTTTCATGTTGTCTGTTGAGATGACCGTGTGGTTTTTGTCCTTTATCCCATCGATAAGGTGTATTGTGTGATTTGACTTTTGGATGCCAAACCAACTGACATGGGTTGAATCACCCAGCACTTATTGGAAGCCAGCAGTTGGGTGTGACAACAATAAAGGCAGAGCAGCCAGAAGCTTACAGAGACATGGGGAAAGAGACAGTTAAAGCTGGGCTTTTCAGTTAATAAATTGTAGCAACTCTGGATACTAAACTCTTTCTGATACCGAGTCTGGGCTCTTTTTTGCTGGTTATTCTGATGTCACTCTAAGAGGACACAGTCTGGGCATGTGTGCCTCACCCCCAGGGTTACTGTGGTTTTAGCTGGGTTTTCTTTGATCGTTGGTTTTAAGCGATGCTCTGAGTGTATGTTGTGCCCTAAGGTTAACCAGTTAAAGCCAGGCCCTTTGGCAGAGGCAGTCTTTGAGGCTGCTCTGACCCCAGAAGGGCCCTTCGCCATCTCTTCCCTGGTTTTCCCTGTTAAACTTCCGGTGATCTGTTAAAATTCTAGTAAACCTGTTGTTATGAAAGAGATACCAGCTTCTTCCGAATTGCTCACCACCAAGGTCTCTACTGATTTTAACAACACTCTTAGTCTTGAACTTCTCCAAGCTCTGTTCCAGGTGAAGTTAGCCCACTGGTGGGGTGTACAGAGCTCTCTGTTCTTGTGGACTTCTTCCCCACCCCATCCACCCCCGTCCCGAGCAGACCTATGCGATACCAATGCTCCAAATGTGGGGACAGGGACGTCAGCCCTCTTTCCTTGGAGTGACTCCCTTGTTCTGTCAGTGGGATGGGAATGGCAGCCCCTGTCTTCTTGTCTCTAATTTTCCGTCTTGGAAATTTTACCCAATTAGTGAGCAGGGGCAAGGGCAGTTGGGTCCCAGTATTCTCAGCGTGCCATGCTTGGGACACAGCTTCCATTCTACAAGCAGAGACTGGGTGAGAGATGAGAGCCCCAGATCTCGTGGCCTCTGAGAAAGCAGCAATAGGCTGGGAGCAGAGTTGCAGGTCATCTTCTCTCTCTCCCTGGAGTAGAGCTTCTGTCACACTGGCCCGGGGACAGGAGGAGGGAGTGGGTCAGTGCTCACATGCCGTAGACGCTGACCGTTCTGACTGAGGTTTAGTAGATTTTCTTGCATAAATGTTATTCTGCTTGCTCATTTGCTGTATGCCATTAGAGCAATGTCTAGACACTTCAGATGGTTTTGTTTGTTTTTTAACAATTTTCACAATCTGTGACTGTTTCACTGGGGAGATATTGAACTCCCCACCTCATTTCAAAAATGCTTCCCCCCTTTTATTTTTGTCTTTTTTTCCCTTTTTATCTGTAATTACTGCTCCCCTTTCCATATGCCATTAAAGATCACTCTAATGTACCTTGTTCATCTACTTGATTATGTAACTCAAAGTATACATAGTCTTGTTCTGTGGTATTGTATATGCATGTCATCAAGGTTTATGAGTGGTATTATTATACATGCACAATCACACACACGTATTTCTTAAAAGTCAACATATTTACTGAAGATCTATTTATGCACACCTCTAAGCATCCAGCTCACTCTTTCTAATAACTGAAAAATATTCCATAGTACTAATAAACAGTTTATATGTATGTGGAATTGAGCAGTTCTTGGCATGCAATAAAGTCTGTAGTTTTATTCCTGGTGATAAACATGTAATACTTGCAACTCCCTACTATTGTAGACAATAGTGCCGTGAACATTTACGTGCATGTCTCCTTGTGGATGTGTGCAGGGGTGTTTCTGAAGGACCGTACTATGTATGGAATTGCTGAGCCATTGTGAACCCTTGGATGTGTGTTCCTGAAGATCCCCTGGTGTGTTATCCAGAAAGACTCTAGTGGAATTCATGTTTGTCCAGAGTACATGAGGCTAGCTTTTCTATAGTTACCAACATCTGGTATTAATTAACTATAAATTTTTATAATCTTCACAGCAAAAATATCATTAATTTTCAATTATCCTGAGTAAGAGTGACCATCACTTTATGAAATTAGACATTACGGTTTCCCTGAATATGAAAAGCCTGTGTATAGTCTTTGCACATTTTTCTATTCCCATATTATTTCCAGTTAATTTATAGTTTTAAAAATAATTTTAATGTATATGCTTTTCTGATGTAACTAGTCTTTCTCGTAAATTTTCAAACAATTCTCTGTGCTTTGTGGCACTGATAGTTTTAATTTTATGTAGACAATGTTTTACTTGATGAACCATGTGTTTGGGATCTTATTTTAGAGATCATTTATCAACCAAAGGAGACCAAGATATTCACTGACAGTTTTGCTACTATATTTGTGTTTTAGCTTTTACATAAGGATGTATTATTTAAGAGGATTTTATGTTTTCATATTATGTAAGGTAGGTATGCACTCTTATTTTCCACTTACAGTTTTTAATCCCAGCACCATAATTTAGCTATTTCAATTACATACACACACACGTATATTTAAGTTTATATGTATATATGCAAATTACATGCAAAGTTTTCATGTGCACATGGATCTGATATTGAACTATTGGTTCTATTCCATATGACCATCTGTCTTTGTCTGGTTAGAACTACAGTATTTCTTATTATTACACCTTTTAGTATAGCTTGCTATCTGGTAGGACAAGTTTGTCCTCTTTGCTCTTCTTTTTCAGAACTGTTGACAGGAATTTGTGGACTTTTTACCTTTATATACATTTGGGAAATATGTTTAAATCCTCAAAAACTACTGTGGAATTTTTGATCCAAATTACACTGAACTGATACATCAGTGTTGAAATTGACATCTTTCTTTATTCAGTCACCTTATCCATAAAAGTTGTATCTCTCTCCAGTTAAGTGTTTCCATTTTTTCTTTGAATAGAATTTTAATTTTCAACAAAAAAATTCTTCTGCATTAACTTCCAATTTATAGGTACATTTAAAATTTTATGAATATTATTTTATAGTATATTTTCTGGTATAAATAACCACTATTAATTTTTGTAAGGTGATCTTGTTTACATCAGATTTGCTAATAAACTCCCTTATTGATTTATAGAGGTTGCTTCTGGATTTGCTAAATTTTCAGTATAGATGATAATATCATATGCAAATGGAATTGTTCTTTTTCCTTTCATACCTCTTGTTTTCATTATATTGCACAGTATTATCCTTCAGTTTTATGTTAAAAAATAACAGTGAGAGTAAATACACTTTGATCTCGTTTTCAAAAGACATAATTATTCTAAAGTGTATATATGAGTGTGTTTTGTTATAATTTGGTATGTAAAATTTATCAAGTAAGCTATTTTTGAGAGTTTAATCATAAAAATGTTAATTTCATCAGATGCTTTCTCTGTGTCTGTTGAGAAAATCATGTAATTTATTGTCATTAGTATTTTCGGTTTCATTGACATATTTCCAGATATTAAATTACTTGTGTTTCTTGAATATATTTAACCATCTAGTTCATCATCCAAGGTCAGATGCAAATATTCCAAGTTAAATATTATCAATTCACATTAAGGTTCAAAAGTGAAATGGGGCTATGATTTCCGATCTTTCTTATTTTAAAAATCAGTATGATACTCCTATAAAGAAATAGGATAAATACTGCTTTCCAATGTACAAAAAAAAATTTGTACATTATTACATAAATTATTTTACAAAAATTAGATAAATTACATTAATCTAATTACATAAATTATTTTACATAAATTATTTACATAAATTAGTACATAAATTAGAATATAATTTATTACCCAAAAGTAACAGTTGTTACTTTTGGGTAATAAATTATATTTTATAGGGATTAATTTTTTTTTGTACATTTGAAAGCAGTTTCAAATTACATGTTTTTTAAGATATGTTCGTATGAGTGTAGAAATGAAGATCCTTAGTATTTTGCTTGGAGATATAGTCTGTTAATGTATATCAAAAATATATTGATGTGGGCTTCCCTGGTGGCGCAGTGGTTGAGAGTCCGCCTGCCGATGCAGGGGACACGGATTCGTGCCCCGGTCCGGGAAGATCCCACATGCCACGGAGCGGCTGGGCCCGTGAGCCATGGCCGCTGAGCCTGCGCGTCCGGAGCCTGTGCTCCGCAACGGGAGAGGCCACAACAGTGAGAGGCCCGCATACCGCAAAAAAACTAAAACAAAAACAAACAAAAAATATATATATATTGATGTGTATTTGTTGCATTATTTGGGGTGTATCTATTTTTCTATAATTCTTAAACTTTAAAGTTTTATATTTTATTTATTTCTGCATTCCCTGTTTTTTTCTTGAAGTCTTTTCAGATTTTTAAAAATTCCAATTAATACACTTTTATAAATCTTTTTTTAAACCTTATCTATTGTTTTTATCACTTTGGATCATAACAATGTCCCCTATTTCATTGCTTTCCTCCTCCATATTTCGTACATCTTCACTTCCTTCTTTGAGTTACTTAGTTTCTATTTTATAATAGTTTTTGTGTTCATAGTTTGCACATTCATTTTTTTCATTCCATTTTTCTGACAAATTTATTTAAAGTTATAAATTTCCTTTTAAAGGCTATTTTAGTACCACGTTTTTGGTGCATTTTTATAGTATTCCAGTTTTATGTGTTGTATGAATTTTTTAACGATTTTCTTTTTTAATCCAAGGTTGTTACAATAGTATGTTACTTTCTATGCATATGCTTTTAAAACTTTGCTTTATTACTGATTTCAATAGTGAGAGAACATATTCAGAATGATGATTCTTTAGAATTAGACTTTCTTTTCACCTGCTACATTGTTATAGTTTTCAGTGTTCTATGTACAGTCAAAAATAATGTTAATCATTGTTTATTAGTTATAAATTCCGTGTTTGTTTGTATATGTACACATATATGTATACATATTATACATGCATAAATACGTACTTGTATTTATTATGTGTAATATGTGTGTAAAATATACAATTTTAATTTTATTTAAATTCTATATCAGTTTTTTTTTTTAATCTGGTTGATTTATCAGTTTCCTAGAGAATTGTGTGTGTGTGTGTGTGTGATGTTCATGGTAAATATTATAACTGGTCGTATATGTCTTTTTGATTTATCAATGGAAATTTTAGAACTAACTCTATGATCAGGCCAAGACATTGGTCAGTGCTCCTAATTTATGCTTTCTTTCATATTGTCATGAAATGGTTGTGGTAGACATCGTAGACAGGTAGCCTATGAGCTGGCTGCCATCTGTAGAAATGTTTTATTTGAACTTGCAGAATATAGAAAATAACTATAGTTTAAATGGCCAACATTTAAAAAGTCTCACAAAAATCAGGTTTGGTTTAACTTGAAAAATTGGAAGGTATAGAAAAGTATATTTGCATTATTTCTTGGAAACAAGTTTGTTTTTTTGTTTTTGAATTTTTGAATTTTATTTATTTTCTTATACAGCAGGTTCTTATTAGTCATCGATTTTATACACATCAGTGTATACATGTCAGTCCCAATCGCCCAATTCATTATACTACCACCCCTACCCCACCGCGGTTCTACCACTTTGGTGTCCCTACATTTGTTCTCTACATCTGTGTCTCAATTTCTGCCCTGCAAACCGGTTCATCTGTACCATTTTTCTAGACTCCACATACATGCGTTAATATACGATATTTGTTTTACTCTTTCTGACTTACTTCACTCTGTATGGCAGTCTCTAGATCCACCCACATCTCAACAAATAACCCAATTTCGTTCCTTTTTATGGCTGAGTAATATTACATTGTATACATGTACCACATCTTCTTTATCCATTAGTCTGCCGATGGGCATTTAGGTTGCTTCCATGACCTGGCTATTGTAAATAGTGCTGCAATGAACAGTGGGGTGCATGTGTCTTTTTTTTTTTTTTTACATCTTTATTGGAGTATAATTGCTTTACAAGGGTGTATTAGTTTCTGCTTTATAACAAAGTGAATCAGGTATACATATACATATGTTCCCATATCTCTTCCCTCTTGCGTCTCCCTCCCTCCCACCCTCCCTATCCCACCCCTCTAGGTGGTCACAAAGCACCGAGCTGATCTCCCTGTGCTATGCGGCTGCTTCCCACTAGCTAGCTATTTTACGTTTGGTAGTGTATATATGTCCATGCCACTCTCTCGCTTTGTCACAGCTTACCCTTCCCCCTCCCCATATCCTCAAGTCCATTCTCTAGTAGGTCTGTGTCTTTATTCCTGTCTTACGCCTAGGTTCTTCATGACATTTTTTTTTTCCTAAGTTCCATATATGTGTTAGCGTATGGTATTTGTCTTTCTCTTTCTGACTTACTTCACTCTGTATGACAGACTCTGGGTCCATCCACCTCATTAAAAATAGCTCAATTTTGTTTCTTTTTATGGCTGAGTAATATTCCATTGTATATATGTGCCACATCTTCTTTATCCATTCATCCAATGATGGACACTTAGGTTGTTTCCATCTCTGGGCTATTGTAAATAGAGCTGCAGTGAACATTTTGGTACATGACTCTTTTTGAATTATGGTTTTCTCAGGGTATATGCCCAGTAGTGGGATTGCTGGGTCATATGGTAGTTCTATTTTTAGTTTTTTAAGGAACCTCCATACTGTCCTCCATAGTGGCTGTACCAATTCACATTCCCACAGCAGTGCAAGAGGGTTCCCTTTTCTCCACACCTTCTCCAGCATTCATTGTTTCTAGATTTTTTGATGATGGCCATTCTGACTGGTGTGAGATGATATCTCATTGTAGTTTTGATTTTCATTTCTCTAATGATTAATGATGTTGAGCATTCTTTCATGTGTTTGTTCGCAGTCTGTATATCTTCTTTGGAGAAATGTCTATTTAGGTCTTCTGCCCATTTTTGGATTGGGTTTTTTGTTTTTTAGATATTGAGCGGCATGAGCTACTTGTAAATTTTGGACCTTAATCCTTTGTCAGTTGCTTCATTTGCAAATATTTTCTCCCATTCTGAGGGTTGTTTTTTGGTCTTGTTTATGGTTTCCTTTGCTGTGCAAAAGCTTTGAAGTTTCATCAGGTCCCATTTGGTTATTTTTGTTTTTGTTTCCATTTCTTTAGGAGGTGGGTCAAAAAAGATCTTGCTGTGATTTATGTCAAAGAGTGTTCTTCCTATATTTTCCTCTAAGAGTTTTATAGTGTCTGGTCTTAAATTTAGGTCACTAATCCATTTTGAATTTATTTTTGTGTATGGTGTTAGGGAGTGTTCTAATTTCATTCTTTTACATGTAGCTGTCCAGTTTTCCCAGCACCACTTTCCCAGCACCAGTTTTCCCAGATAAACCCACACACCTATAGTTGACCATAGGTGCGAGGGTTTATCTCTGGGCTTTCTATCTTGTTCCATTTGTCTATGTTTCTGTTTTTGTGCCAGTACCATATTGTCTTGATTACTGTAGTTTTATAGTATAGTCTGAATTCAGGGAGTCTGATTCCTCCGGCTCCATATTTTCCCCTTAAGACTGCTTTGGCTATTCGAGGTCTTTTGTGTCTCCATACAGATTTTAAGACTTTTTGTTCTAGTTCCGTAAAAAATGCCATTGGTAATTTGATAGGGATTGCATTGAATCTGTAGATTGCTTTGTGTAATATAGTCATTTTCACAATATTGATTCTTCCAATCCAAGAACATGGTACATCTCTCCATCTGTTGGTATCATCTTTAATGTCTTTTATCAGTGTCTTACAGTTTTCTGCATACAGCTCTTTTGTCTCCCTAGGTAGGTTTATTCCTAGGTATTTTATTCGTTTTGTTGCAATGGTAAATGACAGTGTTTTCTTAATTTCTCTTTCAGATTTTTCATCATTAGTGTATAGGAATGCAAGAGATTTCTGTGCATTAATTTTGTATCCTGCAACTTTACCAAACTCATTGATTAGCTCCAGTAGTTTTCTGGTAGCATCTTTAGGATTCTCTATGTATAGTATCATGTCATCTGCAAACAGTGACTGTTTTACTTCTTCTTTTCCAATTTGTATTCCTTTTATTTATTTTTCTTCTCTGATTGCCGTGGCTAGGACTTCTAAAACTATGTTGAATAGTAGTGGTGACAGTGGACATCCTTGTCTTGTTCCTGATCTTAGAGGAAATGCTTTCAGTTTTTCACCATTGAGAATGATGTTTGCCGTGGGTTTGTTGTATATGGCCTTTATTAAGTTGAGGTAG
Organism: Tursiops truncatus; assembly: GCF_011762595.2. Classification (NCBI taxonomy): domain Eukaryota; kingdom Metazoa; phylum Chordata; class Mammalia; order Artiodactyla; family Delphinidae; genus Tursiops; species Tursiops truncatus. The sequence goes on from NC_047054.1 coordinate 7,527,460, forward strand.
GTTCCTTCTATGCCCAGTTTCTGGAGAGTTTTTATCATAAATGGGTGTTGAATTTTGTCGAAAGCTTTCTCTGCATCTATTGAGGTGATCATATGGTTTTTATTCTTCAATTTGTTAATATGGTGTATCACATTGATTGATTTGCTTATATTGAAGAATCCTTGCATCCCTGGGATAAATACCACTTGATCATGGTGTATGATCCTTTTAATGTGTTGTTGGATTCTGTTTGCTAGTATTTTGTTGAGGATTTCTGCATCTGTGTTCATCAGTGATATTGGTCTGTAGTTTTCTTTTTTTGTAGTATCTTTGTCTGGTTTTGGTATCAGGGTGACCTCATAGAATGAGTTTGGGAGTGTCCCTTACTCTGCAGTTTTTTGGAAGATTTTGAGAAGGATGGGTGTTAGCTCTTCTCTAAATGTTTGATAGAATTCACCTGTGAAGCCCTCTGATCCTGGACTTCTGTTTGTTGGAAGATTTTTAATCACAGTTTCAATTTCATTACTTGTGATTGGTCTGTTCATATTTTCTATTTCTTCCTGGTTCAGTCTTGGAAGGTTATACCTTTCTAAGAATTTGTCCATTTCTTCCAGGTTGTCCATTTTATTGGCATAGAGTTGCTTGTAGTAGTCTCTTAGGATGCTTTGTTTTTCTGTGGTGTCTGTGGTAACTTCTCCTTTTTCATTTCTAATTTTATTGATTTGAGTCCTCTCCCTCTTTTTCTTGATGAGTCTAGCTAATGTTTTATCAATTTTGTTTATCTTCTCAAAGAACCAGCTTTTAGTTTTATTGATCTGTGCTCTTGTTTTCTTTGTTTCTATTTCATTTATTTCTGCTCTGATCTTTATGATTTCTTTCCTTCTGCTAACTTTGGGTTTTGTTTGTTCTTCTTTCTCTAGTTCCTTTAGGTGTAAGGTTAGATTGTTTATTTGAGATTTTTCTTGTTTCTTGAGGTAGGCTTGTATAGCTATAAACTTCCCACTTAGAACTGCTTTTGCTGCATCCCATAGGTTTTGGATCATCGTGTTTTCATTGTCCTTTGTCTCTAGGTATTTTTTGATTTCCTCTTTTGATTTCTTCAGTGATCTCTTGGTTATTTAGTAACGTCTTGTTTAGCCTCTATGTGTTTGTGTTTTTTACGTTTTTTTCCCTGTAATTGATTTCTAATTTCATAGCGTTGTGGTCAGAAAAGATGCTTGATTATGATTTCAATTTTCTTAAATTTACTGAGGCTTGATTTGTGACCCAAGCTGTGATCTATCCTGGAGAATGTTCGATGCACACTTGAGAAGAAAGTGTGTAATCTGCTGTTTTTGGATGGAAGGTCCTATAAACATCAATTAAATCTACCTGGTCTATTGTGTCATTTAAAGCTTCTGTTTCCTTATTTATTTTCATTTTGGATGATCTGTCCATCGGTGTAAGTGAGATGTTAAAGTCCCCCACTATTATTGTGTTACTGTCGATTTCCTCTTTTATAGCTGTTAGCAGTTGCCTTATGTATTGTGGTGCTCCTATGTTGGGTGCATATATATTTATAATTGTTATATCTTCTTCTTGGATTGATATCCTGATCATGATGTAGTGTCCTTCCTTGTCTCTTGTAACATTCTTTATTTTAAAGTCTATTTTATCTGATATGAGTATTGCTACTACAGCTTTCTTTTGATTTCCATTTGCATGGTATATCTTTTTCCATCCCCTCACTTTCAGTCTGAATATGTCCTTAGGTCTGAAGTGGGTCTCTTGTAGACAGCATATATATGGGTCTTGTTTTTGTATACATTCAGTGAGCCTGTTTCTTTTTCTTTTTTTTTTTGTGATATGCGGACCTCTCACTATTGTGGCCTCTCCCATTGTGGAGCACAGGCTCCAGACACACAGGCTCAGCGGCCATGGCTCATGAGCCCAGCCGCTCCGCAGCATGTGGGATCTTCCCAGACTGGGGCACGAACCTGTGTCCCCTGCATCGGCAGGAGGACTCTCAACCACTGTGCCACCAGGGAAACCCCCTGTTTCTTTTGGTTGGAGCATTTAATCCATTCACATTTAAGGTAATTATCGATATGTGTGTTCCTATTACCGTTTTCTTAATTGTTTTGGGTTTTTTGGTAGGTCCTTTTCTTCTCTTGTGTTTCCCACTTAGAGAAGTTCCTTTAGCATTTTTTGTAGAGCTTGTTTGGTGGTGCTGAATTCTCTTAGCTTTTGCTTGTCTGTAAAGCTTTTGATTTCTCCTTCGAATCGGAATGAGATCCTTGCCGTGTAGAGTAATCTTGGTTGTAGGTTCTTCCCTTTCATCACTTTACGTATATCATGCCACTCCCATCTGGCTTGTAGAGTTTCAGCTGAGAAATCAGCTCTTAACCTTATGGGAGTTCCCTTGTATGTCATTTGTCATTTTTCCCTTGCTGCTTTTAATAATTTTTCTTTGTCTTTGATTTTTGCCAATTTGATTACTATGTGTCTTGGCGTGTTTCTCCTTGGGTTTATGCTGTATGGGACTCTCTGCGCTTCCTGGACTTGGGTGGCTATTTCCTTTCCCATGTTAGGGAAGGTTTTGACTATAATCTCTTCAGATATTTTCTCTGGTCCTTTCTCTCTCTCTTCTCCTCATGGGACCCCTATAATGCGAATGTTGTTGCATTTAATGTTGTCCCAGAGGTCTCTTAGGGTGTCTTCATCTCTTTTCATTCTTTTTTCTTTATTCTGTTCCGTGGCAGTGAATTCCACCATTCTGTGTTCCAGGTCACTTATCCATTCTTCTGCCTCAGTTATTCTGCTATTGATTCCTTCTAGTGTATTTTTCATTTCGGTTATTGTTTTGTTCATCTCTGTTTGTTTGTTCTTTAATTCTTCTAGGTCTTTGTTAAACATTTCTTGCATCTTCTCAATCTTTGCCTCCATTCTTTTTCCGAGGTCCTGGATCATCTTCACTATCATTATTCAGAATTCTTTTTCTGGAAGGTTGTCTATCTCCACTTCATTTAGTTATCTTTCTGGGGTTTTATCTTGTTCCTTCATCTGGTACGTAGCCCTCTGCCTTTTCATCTTGTCTATCTTTCTGTGAATGTGGTTTTTTTCCCACAGGCTGCAGGATTGTAGTTCTTGATTCTGCTGTCTGCCCTCTCCCTAGATAATATTTTTAAAAACGTTAGCTCTCATTGACAACTGTTCTGTGGTTCCATGTTCTGGAAACCAAGGCCCCCTCCTGCTCAAGGCATTGTCCCACTTCCTGTTTGGGCTGATGGAGTCACCAGCCCCACAGTGAGCTCTGTGGTCACAGCAGAGATAAGAAGGGAGAGACCAGTTGTTTGTGCTACTTATCTCCTTGTTGGGAAACAAAAGCCACGTATTCAAACCACATTTCGTAAAAAAATTCATGCTTCTTACGTTGTCCTGATTTCAACATCACTGCGAATCATTTTATAAACAGCTTTCACATTTGGATCTTTTAGTTTTATTTTTGATGAGTGGAAAGGTCTCTTTAAGTACTATTTGAGTATAAACATCATGTGAGTCCTTGCTTGTCTTAACAATACATTTACAGCCCCTTATAGCAAAGCCAGCTCTTTTACACACACAATGAATTAGAAGCTCTTTCTGTTTTTCTTCCATCATATCAAAGAAGAGCTTCTGCAATGTATTGTTACAGAGAAATCTGAAACCATCTACTTTTGTGTCATTGGTAGGTAGCATTTTGGCTTTTGAGTTTGTATTTTAGGGTCACTTCTCACTTGTCTTTTAAGTCAAATCTAATTCAAATATCTATTTTCTTCCCTTTTTTTCCCTTTCTATATAGCCCTTAAATGATTTGAAATCATCATAGGACTGATTATTTTTTTCTTCACAGTTATAGGTCTGTGGGTTGTCCCTTGCCTGAATGGCAAGCTGTGCTATTGCTTGAATTTCCTTGGATGTGCAACTAGCCTGTGACTTGATGTGTCTGGATCCTAAGACAGGTCTCTTCTCCTGGAAGGGGTGTCAGCAACCCCAGTATGAGGCTTTGAGGCTTTACCTGTTCACGCTGAGAATTTCTGCTGTTGTAAATCCTTGCCTCTAGCTTCCGTCATTGGCTGTCGTATTTTGAGACTTTCGCCATTGCAGTGCATTTACACATGTGGGAGAAACAGCCATGGAGATGCTCTACACAATTCAAAACCCAGGAAATGTGCAAAGGAGGGTGAACGCTAAGCTTTCCGTTTAGTACAAATTCTGGGTGCTTGCGGGAGGGAACACATACCATCAAAGGGAGGAGCTGGAATGTTTCATCTTCTTTTTGCTGAGCATGATTTCTCGTTTGTGAGTTAAAGCCACAGATTTATTTCCTCCTGTCTAATTTCTGTAACTTGAAGAGAAACTATTCCTTTCATATGCTTGTAATAGTTTGCCTGCCAATATTTCTATTCAGCCCTTTTCCATTTTATTTTGAATTAAACATACGTTTCCGTGGATAGTGAGAAAGCACTGGCATTTGCCACCCTGAGATAAAAGAATATTAACTTAGGTCATAGATTTGTCTGTACCACTTGAGGGAAAAATCATACCCAATCTCACATCTCTCTCTTGCAAAGAGGTGTTTTTGCATACATTTAAGCAGAACAGTGTTTCCAAAAGTAACTGAATAACTTGAAGTCTAACTAACCACAGTTTTGGATCTTAGTTTTAGTGGTAGAATGTCAGCGCCAGAGCAAATTAGAGAGCAGCCTTAATGGTAGGAAAGCTTGGGACGGTAGGAAGTGAAGTATATCAGTTCCAAGTGAGGAGTAAGTAGGTCTTGTGGAGGGCGCCCTCCTAAGACGTCTTGTCCACAGTTGCCACAAAGCAGTGGTGGTCCTGACCTCCTCCACCTCTTTCTGAAGGCTGTGGGATTAGCAGCACACTTTATGCTTTTTACCCCCACCCTATGTCTCTGGACTTCCTCTCCAGTCCCTGGTCTTACCTTCTCAAAATAATGTTGTGTTCTGAAGAGAAGATAAAATACTGAAGACACGGTGTTAAAAGACTCAGACTGAGGCATAAAGGCAGGAAATCTCGACAGAAGGGTCAGTTTTTCTTTGCATGAAATAGTAGTTCTGATGTAATCATGACATTCTGCTACTGATTTTTTTTTTAACCAGAAGGAAGAAGATGATGCCTTTTTACTGCCAAATGTTTATTCTCTCTCAGCAAATCCTCTGACTCCACCAGAACACCCAGGTTATAATTGAAAGAAGTGCATGAGGGAGCCAAGGTTCTTTACTTCAGTATTCAAGGAGGCGTATGGCCATGCTGTGGAAGGGAGAATGCATCTGACTCCAGAGTCGATTTTAGCAAATGCTTTAAAAACCCAAGGCCAGACAACTGGGGACCAGCTGCAACTCCATTAGGAAACCCCCGAGAGGCCTCGTGGGTCTGAATTTATGCTGTTTCAGGCATCACTGCTATTTATCCAAAACATTTTGGATAAAAACCAAATTGAGGAGAGAGTGAGGAAGGATGCAGCGTGACGTTTGGCATTTTACCATCTGCAGAAGCACATGTCCACGTCTTCAGTCAATCTTTAAATAAAGACACATTCCAAACCTCCTTTTTATTTTTTCTTTAGGTAATATTTCACAGAAGTTTTATTTAAAATCAGAATCTCGGCTGAGATTAATTTTTGGCCAAAATTTACCTTTTTGAAACAAGGATGCACAAATTGTTTTTCACTATGGCTCCAATACACTCAGAAGTGATAATTCTAAATAAAAATGAACTTATAATAAGTTAGCAAGTATCACCACAGGTTTTTGGGGATCCCACAGTGTGTTGCAAGAAAAGAAGTAAGAGGAATAGGGGTTTTCCCCTTTTTAAAAATTTCTTTTTATTTCAGCTGTTGCCAGAAAAATCTTAATATTACATTATTTAGGGCTGTTTTTCTTTCTTTTTTTAAATGGCACTGGCAAGACTGTAATTAGATTGAAAATGTGAACTATATCTCATGGCTACCAGAACACACAGGAATTAAGATTGTTTTATGTGTGTATGCATTTAAAGGAGCCTTTCACACAGATTTCTTCCAGGGAATTGAGAGTATCTTTTCGCCGATTTAGTATTGCCTATCCTTTTGCTGTTATTGTTTCTCTTTAGCACTTTTTATGTTCCTACCCATCATTTTAGTTCCCGTGTAGCATTTGTAACAAATCACATCACCTTTATTTCATAAAATGAGGCTACTGGGATCAAGAGGAAATTTGAGCTCATGATCTGTAATATTAATTCTAATTTTCATATTCTGAGTCTACTATGTATATTATATTTCTCAATTTTAAAAGGAAGTGTAGTTATGTGTGCATGTGCCTTTTAGTATGGATTTTAAAAACTTTAGTATATAACCACATTATGAATTAATAGATATCATGCTCCTAAAATCTGAATAAAATGACAAATATATCAAAAAGAGCTACTTTCCTGTTTCAAACAAAGGCCCTGGTAGTACGTTATACCCAGTAGCCATTAGCAATCTTTTGTGGATAAATGGCTCAGCTAAAGTTCCTGACAAATGTCTCCTACGAGTGGAAGTGGAAAATGAAATGAAAAGCAGAACTGTCACTGATGAACCATCAGGAACCGTCTCCTTCAAGCAGATACACCTCCAAATGGCTTTTTGAGGTCATCATTCTGGGACTTGATTTCTTCCCCTGTAAAACGAGGGAGTTGAATTGATGGTTTCTGAGGGTCCTTCTCACTCAGTATTTCTGAGATTCTGTTTAATATTCGCCGATTCCAGAATTATTCAGCTACAGAGAATCAACAGCTACCTACCAATGTCTTCAAGGTTCTACCCATAGAACCAAGTACAAGAGAAATTTACTTTACCCTTGATGGAAGTTAGAGCAAGTGAAGTGGAGAATATCAGTCTGAATGCCATAGTCAGAATGAAATAAAGTGAAGAACATAGATTTTACTCTACTACGTGTCTCAGCTTGGCTTGCGTTCTTTATTGCATTTGTAGTCATGCTGTTGGACATTAGTGATAGGAAGTCAACTTAAAACCGTTTTAGTTCAGCAAAGTATCAGATTCTTGTTAGAGGAAACTCTCAAGAGCTCAGGTAGAAAAAGAATGAAGAAAGCAGTGGCTGTCATTTCTGGAAAGAAGAGCTATATATTCAGAATGTGCACTTACATAAGTAGACTGTAACTGAACAAAAAGAGTAAGCGTAACTACCACCTAAATAGCTACCGTAACGCAGCAGAAGAGAGAATCCGAGTCTCACAAAATATCCAACAAATTCACGATTTTGCAGGTTCCACACAGGGAAGTCCTGTGAACCAAGACGGGTGGTGATGACTCCAGCGAGGAGACCGTTACAGTGGTCCACCGTAGTAAGAAATGGTGGGACACTGAACCAAGACCTTGACAGTGCAGGCAATAGGAGTCAACATTTACTGACTGTTGATTATGTGCTCGGCTCTCTTCCAGGTACTATACTGTATGTACTAGCTAATTTCTCACAACACTTAGGTGTAAAATGACTTACTGTGTCTGACTCCAGAATCCTCACCCTTAGCCATTATCTTCCTCCACCTCTTCAAGTACCCAAGGTCTTCAGAAGGGGCAGCTTTGATGAATGATCAGACGCTGAAGACAAAAAGCCTTAGGGGACACAAGTGCATCTTGTAGAGCCACGGTGAGAAAAGTATGAGGTCTCTCCTTCGAAAATCTCTGACTAGTAAAAAGAAATTTTATATATGTGTGTGTGTATGTGTGTGTGTGTGTATACATATATGTGCTGATATATGCAGATTTATACTTACCAATCTCAGTGTGATTTTGCCGCCAACTCATGGCTACTTCAACAATTCTTGTGAGGTATTTATTAATACTGAAATTGAATGTCTGATATATAAGGTCAATCACCTAAGTTCAAACAGGTCTCAGACCCCTCTTTTTCAGTCACAAATCCATGTTCTTACTGTGGCACTCTAGATTAAAGAGAATTGAGGAAGAAGAGGAGTGAGCTAGCACCAGACGTGTTGACGTACTTATCTTGCAAATAGCAAAGCATCAGATTTTCCTGAATTTTTTTTTTTTTGGTAGGATCATAGTTTCCAGCCATGTGAATGCTAGTATGATTTATGTTATGATACTTATGGCTCAGTTGATATTCATGAGCCTTGAATTTTGTTTGCTAATCATTGGAGTTCAAGAATGGACTTTTAAAAAGCATCTTGGAGTACCCTGGAAATATGGAGAGTATAACTTGTTATATGACTGTTGTGAAAATAGATTTATCTTCCTGCTTTTGAAAGTGTCGACATCCCCAGAGTTCTTCATGCAAGTATGGAATTTAGGATTGGAAGTTTGATTGATTCTTTTTGTTTGCCTCTGCAAAGAGTAACATGGAACAGAATCAATCAATCCATTAGACTTTTATAACTGGCAAAGTGTCCTGTCATGTAGTTAAGTGGGAAAAAAAAAAATCTGAGAGGAAAAAAAAAAAACTCACCAACAACAAAGAAATGGAGAAATGCATTAAAATTGTTTTATGTATGAGGAAGAACCATTTGAGTCAGTCATAGTAGATAAGTATGCTTTTAGCGCTTAAAACATATTCAGAAGCCTTGGTATAGCTCAATAATTTAAGCAGCCTTTATTTTTGATTTACATGTTTCTCTTCTAGTAATGCAGCAAGAGGGCATCTCTTTGGATCTATACTAATTAGTTAGAAATAAAAGTTGAGGCCTAGTTCCTTCAGGCCTTTCGATTTTTCTCCTTAATAAAAATGGTGCCTCAAGTCTCTTGGGACCTCAGCTAAGTTCACTACATATGAGAAATAAAGAGCATATATTCAGGTCTGAAAGGTGCACGGGGACAAAGTAATGTGGATCACTAATGGCATCTCTGGGTAGGTTCCCTTGGCACATGGACTTAGGCAAGACACAGCCAGACAGGTAGTGGTGGAGGCAGGAGAGGGTGGGTTCCAATAATTAATCTTTACATTTAAGGATGATTCTGGTCAGTTTAGAGTGACAGAAATAGTCAACAGTTTTATACAATTTTCAATCAGCAAATGAAGGCAGCTTTGAAAGGAAGCATCTGTGGATAGCTGGAGTAGAATAGTAGTCAGGGAGAGTCTGATGAGGGCAACGTTGGAAAACCCGTAAGGAGCATCAGTGGAAGCTGACGACGGGACCTGGAGAAGAGCATGTTTTGTGTTTTACCATCTCAATAGTTTTTCATCAGAATTTGCCTTGATTGGCAGTTCGCTTCTGGTGGGAATTGTGCGTGTGAGGAGGGAAGGGGGATTTTTTTTGTTCACCCTTGTTAGTGTCTGCCTAAATCCCACCATAGAGTTTACATAACTGGCTCTATTATGCATATTTATAATTTTCCTGATTTGCTGAAAGAGGGAATATGAATCATATCAGGGAAGTCGGGTTACATGCCGACTGTGTACCTGGTTCTCAGCAGGGTTAAACCCTTTCTTTACATTGGACGTTGACCAGATTAGGAATGTAGAGTTAAGACCATGTTTTATTACCCATATGCGGAGCACTGATATGGCAAAGAGATATTCTGGTTTTATATTCAACATCAAGAGAACAGTTAATCATTCTGTATACATTAAAAAATCTCCTCCCCCTTTATTTTGGTACATTGACTCTATTGAATAAATTAAAATCAGAAAATGCATGACTAATATTTTTATCTTATTTTTTATTTATCCAAATCATTTATATTTCCCAAGGGTTATATTGATGGGAATCAGAATTTTACCCTGTTAAAATATATACTTTTAAAAACTTCCTTTTAAGAAAAACTATCTTTAACACAGCTATAAGCATAATACTTTCCATATAGTACGTAATCAACAAAATCATGGTGAATGAATACACAGTAGATAAATCCTTGATTTTTAACAGTATGTGATTGGAAAAAGTGAGGATGAGACTGTTCCAGGAATATATTTTAGTAAGCCATCTGCAAACCTGTGTTCATGGTAGTTACTTAAATATCTTTGCAGCATTAAATTTGTCATCTTTTAAAGAGATGGTGGAACTCAGGATTCCAGTACTTCTGATAAGACATTATTCCTTAGAGTCTCACATCCACCCATGTGTCACAGTACCTTACCTAATAGACAGTTTATAGGTGGATGGAGATGACAGCTAGGAATAGGAAAACTCACAGCAGAGTGAATTTTATACTTAATGTCTTCTGATTTCTCTCTGTTTCTTTTGTCTTACAGAAGCACAGAGATCCATAGCTTCTTGTACATGGGGGTAAGCAGAAGTTTTATTTTCTACTCTCTCTATAAAGTTGAATGTTCAGTTGTAGGGTCAGATGCTAGGTGTGTGCAGATCAGGATTATGGCCTGTGTGGTTGTAAATGTTTCATATTTTTGTTTATTGTTAGTGTCCACTATGTTGATATAGGGAACTTGATTCCTCCAGGTGTATAAATGGGTGCTTTTAGACCTCTAAGTGCATATATTTCATAGGACAGTCACGTGAGACTGGAATTCAGACACAGGTTCGAGACTAAAGACATAAATATGGGAGTCTGGGTTTCATAGTACTAATTGTGTTCCCCTTGTAAGTGAGTAAAAGGAGAAGAGAAAAAGAAATCTTGGGAATGAAATTTGGGTACTCGAACATGTAAGGGCTGGCGAAGAGTCTCAATAATAGAGTGAGAAGGAGTGGCTAATGGGGAAGAAAGAAAACCAGGTACTGTGTTGAACAGAGTATTGTGTCCTCTGGGTCAAAGAGAAAGTGTTTCAAAAAGGAGTGGGTACCCGACTGTGTGAAGGATGCTGAGAAGGTTCCCAAGGATTGTTTATTAGCTTTGGCAAAGTGGAGATTGTCTAGGACCTGGGTAGGAGCAGGTGAAGGTTGAAAGCCTAATAAGTGTAAATTCAAGAAAGGAGAAGGGGTGGGGATTAGTGGAAATTGAGACTGTGGATATCGACCATGAGAGCAGAGAAGTGGCATGGTGGGTGAAGAGAGAGGTAGAGTTTAAAAGACAGCTTTCACAATTAAAATACATATTTAAGATAGACAATATTGCTGCATGTTGGTTTGCTGATGACAGTGACCTGCTGAAGAGAGTGGAATGGTGATGTGAGAGATAAGGTGAGAAAATTGCCAAAAAAAGGAAAGGTGAGAGAATTGCCAGCTTGACTTACCCAAATATTCGAGGAGGAATCTGACCCGGTACCTAAATGGAGGTATTGCTTATGGGCCAATATCCCTGACAGTAGGGGATCGCGATGCTTTACGTAAGTGAATCTCCCCAAATCAAATCCACCTCTTGTTTACAGTGATTATTCATAGGATTTGGTAGACAGATCCTCTAAAAGTGACTATGTGCACTACCATTGAATTTATTTTTGCTCTCAAACGATTCACAATCCTTAATGTGAATTTAATACACCACACATCATGCAAAGAGTTGACCGATGGGGTATTTTTCCCTTCAAGTTCTCTTAGCCATTATTTTATCCTCATAGATACAAGAGACTTTCTCACTGTAGGAAATGTGTCAGGGTAGTCAGGAATAGAAGCTACATGGTGATTTGAACAGGGAAGTTTCGATAGAAAGAATTATTAACTATTTACAGGAGATTAAATAGTAAGAAGATTTGAACAGAACACTAAAGAATGCCCTAGGACTGAGAGAGAACACCCTGGGATAGAACGAGCTCAGAGGGGTCCCTCTCCAACACTGGGATTCAGACCCGTGTGGGGAAGGTGTATTTGCAGCCCCTAGATAGCAGAAGGTCACAGGCTTGCCTTCAGCTGGTGTGCACACATTGACCTGAGCCTTCCGCTGGGGCCCAGGTGGGCTGAAGCTGGTTGAGCTGCCAGCGGGCTAAGCAGGCAGGGAACCCAAATACCAGGAGACCCGCAGGCTACATCTGGAGGGAAGGAAGCTGTGGGACAGGTCCAACCGGTGGGAGACCCCCTGCCGGGATACCCAGGATGCAGGCAGGCTGAGGTTTGCAGGCAGGCGTCTGAAGACAGGAAAACTTGCATCATCATAGGAAATCGAGGGCTTGAGCCAGGAGTGGGAATTTTGGAAGATGCGTGTCCCTGGGTGTGCCTTTGACAGCAGAATAACCCAGCAGGCACGGGGGTGCCGACCCCCCTTGTGGGGCTCCTCCAGGGCTGACTGCTGGCCAAGGAGGGGTGTTTATTCTCTCCAGCTCCACTGTCATGAGTGGGACCCCGTAGGGGGCACTTGGAGCTGAGAGGCCATCAGGTGACAACGGGCACGGGCACCCTTTCTATTTATTTATTCATTTTCATTTTACTTACTGTTGTTGAACCTTTCTTAATATCCTCGGTGTAGATAATAGATTATCAGACTGATCTTGAACTTTTTCCGGATAAAGAAGTAACTTTAGAAAAATGGAGTGTGGCAAAAGGATAATATTTTACAGACAGAAACAGGTTCTTTAAATCACACCCTACCGTATTATGTGACCTTGAATTATTTATGAAGGGAGGTTTTAATAACTAGAGCATCTGAGGATATTTCTCTCGGAAAGGAATTTTTTTCCATACTAATTTTATTGCATGCAAATTCACCAAATTTAACCAGCTTCCATGTGTAAAGAAATAATATAAAACACCTCTTCAGGAAGAGAATATATGACATATGTGTTCTGTATTCCACCACAGATAAGTCATTCTCATAATAAAGAGACCACACAAACTATTATGTAATCCGACAAATTCCATGTCAGACTATCTTCTGTTACAAATCTACAGTAGTCAAGCATCTGCTTAGTACATTTAGCTGTCATTTTTAAGTAATGTTCCTGAGACACTATCATTATTATGGAACATATCCCTGCTTCTTTACTAAGCTTCTTAGATGATACTTTTTAAAATAAAACTTGGACACAGAAGTGGAGGTTACTCTAATCTGCTAGTAGTACATCCTAGTACATTGGGAAAGAGTTAGTAGTGGACCAAAACAAAACCTTGTGTGTCCCTTCACTCGGGTAAGTTATAGGAAAGAAGGAAAAGTAACCTCGTCAAATCACTTTGCAGTCATACTAATGACACACCACATAGCAAACAGCAATTACTAGCAGGAAAGTCTTTAATACAGAACGCTTTTAGCATGATTTACTTGGCCTTTCTAGGGTTGATTATGGGAAGGAAACCTGAAATTCATGGATCTATGGGGCATGATTCCATGGAAAGTAACTTGGAGCAACCAAGGTATAAAAGGGGGTAAATATAAAAGATTTCCAGATTGAAGCAGCTTTCTTTGGCTTAATACAGACCACGTTCATCACTTAGAGATCTCGTGTGTTAAATCTGACCAAGAGTATATCTCGTATGGAATATGGGATATGCCATAAATGCTTCGTTGATTTAAGAAAGGTACTGTTGATTGGTTGGTATTATTTAACTAAATGCTATGAAGGTAATTCTGAAGTGATTGTAAAAATTGCACTAGCTTTAGAAACCAGCCCAATCCCAAAGCGAGGGCTATGTCTAGTTACAAATGGTGTGAGTAAGTAGCACTCGAGTGACATTATGAAGTAATTTCTTTCAGAGCAGAAAAAAAATAACCCTAGATTCATCTGGTAACAATGGACGTGTTTTCAGTGTAGCTCATTATTTCATTGGTCTTGCTTTCCTTCCCTTTCAGTATTTTTTCTGAAAAATCTGAATGTTTATGGAGCTTTCAGATAAATGGGGCATCTGTACCTCAAGATTTTTGTCTTTTATGAAATTACTTACTGGGATGAGGTAAAGACGGACACACCAAAATGTCCGCCTCAGTTCCCATGCCTCTGTAAACACCAGCAGTCACTTTGGCCAAACGAGGTCATCATTCAGTGTGACAACTCGTGGGACTAAAACAATCAAGGCCTAGAAGTGTCGCTGACTTTGGTTTATGTGTAACAAGATAGCTCTTTCAAAGGTGAGGAATCCCTTGTGTTCTAGTATGCCTTTCCAAATTCTATTTAATTATACCTATTTACTTTCCCCTCTAACTTCTAGGGCAAATCCTATTGTAAAAAAATTACAATATTGTTAGACAACACTGACCTCTAGAAAGAAGAACATCATTGATCCTCTTCATCAGACCCCCAGACATTTCACTATTCAGGAGTTAAACTAAACATCTGCAGTAGAGTTTCTGAACCAAAATATCAGCTACTTTCTATCATATCTTGACTAAAGACCTCTGTTTATTTGAGTTTCTTTGTTTTAAATTAAGATCTTAGTTTTAATAAAGATATCAAAACTTTAAAATTCTTTTATTCATTATTTGTAGTCATTTGTTTAATTTTTAAAATAGAATTTAAAATTTTTAAATAAATAAATTACATAAAGATCACAGTTAAGTTAAGGTTGTATTTATTGGAAAGGTCTTGAGATTGGACTCTGTGTAAGCTGATCTAGAATAACTTAAAAGGACAAATAACATTAAAGTGGGACATAAATAAGACCACATATTTCTTTCCCACATACATTATATTTAGGTGAATTTACAGCCAATAACAGCATCTTTTCAAATAATTATTTTCTATAAACCCAAAAATATACATTATTTAACTCGTGGTATTCTGAAAGTCTTATTTCAGCCCTTTCCTTATAATGTTGAAACAGGACATGAACTTCTGATACATTGCATTTGTTTTCTCATTTCCATGTTTGCTTTGTTCATTGTTGCCTGCAGCTGACCTCCACGAGTTTTTAACAAGTTTTTGTTAAAACTGACTGAATAAAATCTATGGTGCATTTGTGTCTGTGATGATCCCAGCACTGCGTTCTCAGTTCAGGTCTCCCATATGCTACATACTGATGAGCTTAGTAGTTCTTTGGGGAACTTCTAGTTGTTGTTACCTGAAGAAAGTTTGTGGTAGATCTCACTGAGTCCAGTTTTTTGGCTGTTAGAGACACAGAAGCAAAAAAATATTTTTTGTCTAATAGTTTAGTATTATCTAAGACAAAAGTCAGAGATATTTTGCAGAAAAGGTGTGAAATCTGGATATTTGTATAATTTTAAACTCAAAATGATAGTTACCATATCCACTCACGTTTCCTTTTTTCAAGCAACACAGTTAACTCAACTTCTATTATGTATTAAAATATGTTGATGTAATGGTGAAGAAAGATCATTCTTGCCATCATGAAAGTAAGGTGTCATAAGAAGAGGTAGCCATTAGTTAGATAATTGCAACGTGAAAAAATGCTAAACTACAACTGTGCTAATTGATATGAAGAGACAATATATTAGGTGATAAGTGTATAATATAGGTAGATTCGACCTAATTGAGGAGTTAAATAAAAGTTCTTAAAGATATTATGATTAAGTTAAGATTTGTACCAGGGAGAGGGAATGACAAATTCAAATGCTCTAAAGCAGAAGCCCGTGGAACCTGTTGTATGGGTTGAGCAGATATCATGAGAGAGAAGATGATGGAAGGAAAGGATGGACAGAATGATACAGACCAGAGCATGAAGGGCATTATGGGCTGTGGCATAAATTGATTTAGGGATACAAATTAGGAGATGATTGGAAAGCACAAGAAAGAAATTCTGGTGTTTTCTGCTAACACGTTTGTGGCAGAGATGGGTTGAATGTGTACACTTTGAGAGGCTTTACTAGGTAAAATGTGAGGCACCTTGAGATATCTAAGTGGGGGTATGAGGAAGGCAGATGGTATATGGATCTGGAGCCCAGAGAAGTTGTGCTTCTAGATGAGGGCTAGGACCTTATATGATCTGATTTTCTGACACCTAGAACACTGCCTGGCACGTAAGAAGCACTCGGTATATCATTCATGAATTGAGAGATGATTATTTTGTGCGTATTTTGCATCTAGGTGATAATTCTAGCCATGGGTACCTATGAGTTTGCCAGGAGAAAGACTGTAGCCTGCAGTGAGAGTGTGGGCTTGGACTGAGCCTTGAAGGACCCTTTATAGAATAACTGAGAGACGAGGGTAAACTTCGAATAGACGGAAAAGGAGTGGCCGGAGAGGGAGGTGGGTAATCGTGGTGATCACTGCTAAAACATCACACAGAATACAAACTGGATGTTGTCCACCTTCCTAGATGGAGGAAATCCATAATCATAAAAGATGGCAAACATGGAAAGCAGACTGGATGGGCTGAGAATTGAGCGGGAAGGTGGAAATGGAGAAAATTAACTGGAGAAGAAGCAAGGCTATGAAAGGGAGAAGGGAGAAGGATGGTTAGTGGAGAGACAAGTGAGCTCAGGAGAGAGTTGGGTTAAACAAAACTGCAGACACTTGAGCAGATGCAAAAGCTCACGAGAAGAATAGAACTGAGATGAAGTTGAAAATGCAAGGAAAAATGGATACCTGATAGTGTCATGTTCCAGACAAAGTAGGATAGAAACCTACTTAGAAGTATGTTCTTTCATGAAAAATTGTGAGAGTTTAGCAAGCTGAAGACAAGATTTATGAATCTGCATTAGCAATTTTGTTTTGTTTTAATTTTTATTTTATATTGGAGTATAGTTGATTTACAATGTTGTATTAGTTTCAAGTATACAGCAGAGTGATTCAGTTCTGCATATATGTATTCCTTTTCAGATTCTTTTCCCTTTTAGGTTATCACAGAATATTGAGTAGAGTTCCCTGTGTTATACAATAGGTCTTTGCTGATTATCTATTTTATTTATAATAGTGTGTGTATGTGAATGCCAAACTCCTAATTTATCCCTTCCCACCTTTCCCCTTTGGTAACCATAAGTTTGTTTTCTAAGTCTGTGAGTCTGTTTCTGTTTTGTAAATAAGTTCATTTGTGTCCTTTTTTTAGATTCCACATATAAGTGATATCATATGTTATTTGACTTAGTCTGACTTACTTCACTTAGTATGATAATCTCCAGGTCTATCCATGTTGCTACAAATGGCGTTATTTCATTCTTTTTTTCCATTGTATATATGTACCACATCTTCTTTATCCATTCATCTGTCTATGGACATTTAGGTTGCTTCCATGTCTTGGCTACTGTAAATAGTGCTGCAATGAGCATTGGAGTGCATGTATCTTTTTTTTTTAATTTAATTTTATTTATTTTTTATACAGTAGGTTCTTACTAGTCATCCATTTTGTACATGTTAGTGTATACGTGTCAATCCCAATCTCCCAATTCATCCCACCACCAACCCCCCGCCCCGCCACTTCCCCCCCTGGTGTCCATATGTTTGTTCTCTACATCTGTGTCTCTATTTCTTCCCTGCAAACTGGTTCATCTGTGCCATTTTTCTAGGTTACACATATATGCGTTAATATATGATATTTGTTTTTTTCTTTTTCTGACTTACTTCACTCTGTGTGGAGTGCATGTATCTCTTTAAATTATGGTTTTCTCCAGATATATGCCCAGGAGTGGGATCATATGGTAGCTCAATTTTTAGTTTTTTAAGGAACCTCCATACTCTTTTCTATGGTGGCTGCACCGGTTTACATTCCCACCAACAGTGTAGGAGCGTTCCCTTTTCTCCACACCCTCTCCAGCATTTATTGTTTGTAGACTTTTTGATAATGGCCATTCTGACCTATGTGAGGTGATACCTTATTGTAGTTTTGATTTGCATTTCTCTAATAATTAGCAGAGTTGAGCATCATTGGCAATTTTACTTTTTTAAACTACATTAAGTGTATGTGGAATTGAGAGAGAGAAGGTGTGTACAGATCGTTGGCACCTACACTGATGCATTGAGACCACTGTCAAAATCCACGCTGCAATAAGATTCCAGCACCTGCTATTTTTCCTCTGCTGTTTTCTTCCATACCTGCTTTGTTGCTTAACATGCCTTGAGAAGTATTATCTCTTCCTAAACAATACTAGCATTAAGACTTTAAAATTTCTCCATTTTCAACTCTGAAAATCTGCTTAAGTTTGGCAAATTTTGAAGCATTGTATAAATAGTCATAGGCTTACTCAGTTCTCAGATTCTCCCCGGGGCTTCTCAGAACTTTTCTGTAATTACTTTTGGCTATTAAGGGGCCTATAAAAACCAATAAAATTGTTCCTTATTTCAGATATTGTCTGGATGTACTGACATTCTTTGTGGTGTTGAAAATATTCTCCTCATTCTTTGCAGAGGAAAATAGCTTGGCTACCATAATAATTAGACATAATGGTTTTTAGCGAGTTTGTAGAGTGCCAAAATTTAGCAGGTGTTTGCATATAACTAACTGGAAAAAACAGGCTGTGGAATTACCCTGAGGCCCAACTTCACCCATCCTGCATCGCATCAGCTTGGTGTCAGGAATTAGATTAGGGGATGCATCATATTGTACTTCCAGTGAGACGGATATATAGCTGTTTCAGTATGAAAAAAAAGATGTCAGTGATTACAGGGAGTGTTGGTTGCAAGCTGAAAATTTTTTTTAGTTGTCAGGGTGAGAAGATACATGCTTAAACTTTTTCTCCTTTTGGGATGAAATATAATTTTATAAAAGAGTTTTGTCTGGAAAATGTTGACTAAGTAAGAACTAACAGAATAAAAATCAATTCCTAAGGCCAAAACAAGAGATAACCCCTTTTTTATTGGAAGAGTGTCTTTGAAACAAAAATTAAACTTATTGATTTAATTCATACATTTTTTGATTGATTCAAACTTTTTTGAAATAATTTTAGGCTTAGAGAAAATTATCAAAAATAATATAGAGTTCACATATACTCTTCATCCAGCTTTTATTAATGTTAAAGATCTTACTCAACCATAGAATAATGATCAAAAAGTCAGTAAATTATTATTGGTACAGTTTATTTAGATTATACCAGATTTCCCCTAATGTGCTAGGATCCAGTTCAGGATCCCACATTATATTAGTCATCATTTCTTCTTAGTTTTCTCCAACCCATGGCAGTCCCTTCATTTTTCTTTTTCTTTTTTTTTGTTTTTTGTCATTTTGGGGGAGGGGTAGTGTTCTTTTATAGCCTTGACATTTTGAAGAGTACTGGCCAGTTATTCTATAGAAAGTCCCTTAATTTGGATTTGTCTGCTGTTTACTAATGATTTCATTGAGGTTATACATTTTTGACAAGACTATGACAATGCTGATGTGCCTTTCTTTATACATCAGCTCAGGGTACACAATATGAACATGTTTTATTACTGCTAATAAAATTATTCCCTTGGTTAAAGTGATGTTTTCTACTGTAAAGTTATTATTTTTCTGAAATTTTGTAAATATACTGTTTATCTTCTGAGTTTCTCCCCAAAGTTTTGGCATCCTTTGGTGGCTCTTGCTTGCAACAGTTATTACAGTGCCAATGGCATTTTCTGTTTTCCTGATTCTTGAAAAATTTGCTCTTGGAAATTATTATTTATTCATTTCAGTATGGTTGTGTAACTGTTTTATTCTGTGTGTTACAATCCAGTATTTTTGTTGTTTAATCTGTTGCTCAGATTGTTCCAGTTTTGGCCATTGGAGCTCTCTCTCATTGTTCCCTTGATTCTTACTCAACATGCTTCCTTTGTTTCCTTTTTGGCGCATATTTGGGGTTAATTTTTGTAAAAGGTATCAGGTCTCTGCATAGGCTCTATTTTTTTGTAATAAAGATATCCATTTTTTCCAGAAGCATTTGTTGAAAAGACTTTCTTTATTGAATTGCTTTTGTGCTTTCTTTCAAAGATCAGTTTTCTATATTTTTGGAATGACTTTTGTGTTCCATTGTTTTATGTGTGTATTCTTTCACCAGTACCACACTGTCTTGGTTAATGTAGCTTTACAGTAAGTATTGAAATTTAGGTGTGTTAGTCTTCCAGCTTTGTTTTTCTTCTTTAGTATTGTGTCTGTAATTCCAGAGTTCTGCTCTCCATATAAACTTTAGTGTCAGTTTGTCAATATTTACAAAATAGCTTTCTGGGATTTTGATTGAGATTACATTGAATCTATAAATTAATTTAGAAAAAAATGACTTAACAAATTGTATCTTCCAGTCTACGGGCATGGAACATCCATCCACTTATTTAGATCTTCTTTGATTTCTGTTTGTTTGGTATCACTTACTTTTAGAAATTACATTCCTTAATATATCAAACTTGAATTTTAAGTGGCATTTCATACAGTTTCCTAAAATACATGAAGCAACATTGAAATAAACACACCAATCTTGTGACTGTTGGATGCCTTAAAGTCTTCAAATATCATCGAAATTTTCTAACTGCATTAGCCTACTTACTGTAGAAAGCAGAGCCCAAAGCAGAGATTTAAGTGCTAACACTTTAGTTGGGAAATAAAACCCAGGGCAAACCCAGGACAGCAACGCTAGGGGAAAGAACCAAAAAAACCAAACAAACAAACAAAGGAAAGAAATATACAGATGAATTTGATCTACCTCCAGGCTAGGTGTTGTTTCAAAGCAAACCTCAAAGAATTACAGCAAGTCTTGAGTCAGGACTTCTGCTCAAAGGGTTCCACCTCTGAGTGGATCAGAAAAGAGGGAAGAATGAGTTTATCTGCGTAAGGTTTTCCCATTGCTTGTTTCCCCTTGGCCGGGTTCCCTCTGTGGGAAGCAAGCTCCTCTCCACTTCAAGCTTCTGTGACTGTCTCTCAGCAGCTGCCCAGCAATGTGAATTCTGCTTCCCAAGTTAAAGTGTTTTCTCAGCACTCTGAACGGGAGGGGCTGCCCTGCCTTAGTTAGACACTGACCAACAGAGGAAGATGGTTGAGAGAACCTGAGCCAGCACACAAGGGCTGTATCTGGTACGTCACCTCAGAGCCAGATGTACTCAAAGCATACCTCAGAGATTAAAGGTGATTTTGTCCAAGTCCTAGAAAATAGCATTTCTCATTCACCAGTGTCTTCACCCACCAACCAGAAGTGTCCTGTTTGTTCTTCCTGTTTCCCGTTGCCCATTCCCGAGAACCCACAGGTTCTCTCTGTCCTCTTGTCCCTCCAGTGTGCATCTGTGACCATTGACAGTGCTGCCTTGTATGTATTATTTTCCTTTTCAAATAAAGTATTTTTTAACATTTTCCTCCTAGATGTAAACCTTTTTAAAATGGGTTCTAGTTAAAAAATAGGTAGGATTTGATTCCTTTTAAAAGGTGAATAGTTAAAAATATAATTTGTATTTATCACAGCATGTCTGTTTCAAAAGTAGGTAAATTATTTTAGAAGAAATGTAAAAGGATTTTCCCCCCAGACGCCTAAGTTATTTTGGTACTACTTCCTGTTCATTATATAAGTAAAACTGTTTCATGGGGTGGGGAGAAGTAAAGTTTTGAGCTTGAAAAAGAAGGTAAGTGTCAGTGAAGTGAGACTGCAGGTAGAAAGGAACCATGGATAATGTTGAAGTAATACGTGGTGTTAACTGATGGGGCTACTTTTTTTTTTTTTTTTTTAATGTTCTGGTACTTTCATTTGTTAAACCTGGAAACATATGAATCATTTTGTGTGGAGGAAAAGTCCACACAAAAGAACAAAGAACTCTGAGAAATATAAATGACCTCAAATGGTTCCTACATGCTTAGCAACATAGTTTTCTACCTAGATATTGTAATTCACAAAGGATCATTACTATGGACTTGTACCAATGTAATTTTTGCAGAAAAGGTGTTTTTTTGTAAGGTTTAACTCAGATCAATCAACATGTATTTCTGTTGTCTCTTTCCAAAATCCCTACTTTTGTTCATACTCTTACTTTGCTTAAAAATTATGTACAGCCTACAGAATATACTTTGCTATTTATACAAGCCCTATAAGTAAGTAGTTAATAATTCTGTTTTAAAAATGAATATCATTTTTACTTTTTGAAAGGATTTATCAATTGAAGAACTTCACTTGTGTCTCACAAAATACCCTGTGAATTTAGTTGGGAAATAGTATAATTTGATTTTCTAAATGAAGAAACTCATCTTTAAGGACATTGAGAGAACAGCTATGGTTAATGGTAGTAATGAAACTGATACTGGTTTTAAGATACTTATTCCAAAACTTTGTGTAATATTCCATTTTTTGGTTACATATAACAGTAACATGGCTTAAAACTATTGCCTTTATTTTTATTCCATTATTTTTTAAGTTAAACTAACTACTATATTTTGATTTTATAATATTTTTATTGTGGTAAAATACATAAAACAAAATATGTCATTTTAATCATTTTAAGGGTAAAATTCTATGGTACTAATTAAATTCAGAATTTTGTACGACTATTACCACTATCTATTTCCAAAATTTTTCATCACCCCAAATAGAAACTGTACCCATTAAGTTATAACTCCTCATTTTGCCCTTCCCAAAGTCCCCAGTAACCTTTAATTTACTTTGTAAATATATGAATTAGCCTAGATATTTCATATGAATGGAATCATACAATGTTTATCCTTTTGTATTGGCGTATTTTATTTAGTATGTTTCAAGGAGTATCACTGTTATAGCAAGAATTGGAATTTCATTCCTTTTATGACTTAATATAAATATTCCATTGTATGTATATACCACATTTTGTTTGTCCATTCATCTGATGATGAATATTTAGGTTGTTTCCACCTTTTGGCTATTGTGGATAACGCTGAAGTAAATGTGGGTATGCAAATATCTGCTTGAGTCCTTATTTTTAGTTCTTTTGGATATATACATAGGAGGGCTAGAAGTGGAATTTCTGAGTCCTGTGGTGATTCTGTGTTTAACTTTGAAGAACAGCCAAACTGTTTTCCACAGTGGCTGCAACATTTTATATTCTCATCAGCCATGAATGCTAGTTCCAGTTTCTTCATATTCTTGCCAAAGCTGGCTGTTTTCTCTATTTTTAAATTATAGTCATCCTTTTAGATGTGGTGTGGTAACTCATTATGGTTTTGAGTTGCGTTTCCTTAATGACTAATGATGTGGAGCATCTTTTCATGTGCTTATTGGCCTTTTGTATACCGTCTTTTGAAAAACGTCTATTCACATCCTATGCCCATTTAACAAATCTGCTTGCTTGTTGATGTTCCTGAAGTAGTTATTTATACACTCTGGATATTAAGCCATTATCAGATAGATGATTTGCAAATATTTTCTTTATTCTGTGGGTTGCCTTTCCACACTTACGGTAGTGTCCTTTCCTGTATCAATGTTTTACATTTTAATGGCATCCAGTTTACCCATTTTTAAAATTTTTGTTGCTTGTGCTTTTGCATCATATCAGAGAATCTGTTGCCACACCTGAGGTCATGAAGATTTATCCCTGCATTTTTGTCTAAGAGTTTTATGGTTTTAGCTCTTATATTTTTGTTGACCCATTTTGAGTTAATTAATGTATATGGTATGAAGTAGAAGTCCATCTTCATTCTTTTGCACGTGGAAATCCAGTTGTCCCAGCATTATTTATTGAAGAGACTAATCTCTCCTCATTGAATGGCCTTGGCCCCCTTGTCAAGAATCAGATGGCCATTGACATACGGGGTTTGGGGTGGACTCTCAATTCTTCCTTTGTTCTACATGTCTATCTTATGTCAGTACCACACTGTTTTGATTATTGTAAGTTTGTATGTATGAGGTTTTGAAATCAGGCGGAGTGAGTCTTCTAACTTTATTCTTCTTTTTCAAGATTGTTTTGACTGTTTTGGGTCCTTGCAATTCCATATGCATTGAGGGATCAGGTTTTCCATTTTTGAAAAAGAAGGCTGTTGCAATTTTTTTTTTTTTTTTTTTTTGCGGTACGCGGGCCTCTTACTGTTGTGGCCTCTCCCGTTGCGGAGCACAGGCTCCGGACGTGCAGGCTCAGCGGCATGGCTCATGGGCCCAGCCACTCGGCGGCACGTGGGATCTTCCCGGACCGGGGCACGAACCCGTGTCCCCTGCATCGGCAGGTGGACTCTCAACCACTGCTCCACCAGGGAAGCCCGGCTGTTGCAGTTTTGATAGGGGTTGTGTTCAATCTCTAGATTGCTTTGCATAATATTGATATCCAACAACATTAAGTCTTCCAAATCCATGAACACAGGATCTTTCCATTTATTTCTTTATTAATTACTTATGGCAATGTGTTATAGTTTCCTTGAGGACTACATTTAATCTCCTAAACTTATAACCTACCTAGTTATAATTTGTTATTAATTAACTCCAAGAATGTATAAAAATTCTGCTTCAGTACAACTCTTTCTCTCCCACTAATGTTGCTGTTGCAAATAACACCTTTTACATTGTAAAGATGTTTTACAATGATTTATAACATTTTATAATGTTTTATAATATTTTGTAATGCTTAAAATGATTTATAAGGTTTTATAATGATTTTATATATTTGTCTTTTAACTTTGCAAGAAATAAAAATTGGAGTTACAAACCAAAAATATACTAATACCAGCTTTACTTTTAACAAAGATCTTTATTTCTTCACACGGCTTTGAGGTAATAGCTAATGTCCTTTCAATTAAACCTGAAGAACTCACTGTATTATTTTTGTAGGTTTGGTTTAGCGGTAATGAACTCTTAAGCTTTTGTTTGTTTGAGAATGTCTTAATTTCTCCCTTAAATTTGAAAGATAGCTTTGCGCGATACAGAATTCTTGACTGACAACTTTTTTCCTTTCAACACTCTAAATATGCCATCCTACTGCTTTCTGGCCTCCAAGGTTTCTGATGAGAAGATGGCTGTTAATTATATTGAGGATCCCTTGTTCATGATAAGTTGTTTTTATCTTGTTGATTTCAAGACAACATTTGGCTCCGGATGGTTTGATTGTCATGTGTCCCAGAGTAATCTTTGAGTTTATCCTACTTTGTGTTTGTTGAGTTTCTTGGATGTATAGATTCATGTTCATCAAATTTGGGAAGTGTTTGACTGTTATTTTGTCAAATATTTTTTCTGGGTTGTTCGCTGTCTCTTCTCCATTTGGATCTCTGTGACACCTATGTTGGTCCACTTGATGGTGCCCCACAGTTTCTGTAGGATTTGTTCCCTTTCCTTCATTCTTCTTCTTTCTACCACTCACATTGGATGATTCCCATTGTTCTGTTTTCAAGTTCATTGTCTTTGCCTTTTGCCTAATCAGGTCTTCTGCTGATTCACTCTAGTGAATCTTTCATTTCAGTGGTTGTCCTTTTCAGCTTGGTTCCTTCTTATACTTTATCAGCACCGATAGTCCTATTTTGTTCACTCACTGTTTTCCTGATTTACTTTTTCTTTTCCATGTTTTCCTTTAGCTCTCTGAACATATTTAGGACAGTTGTTTTAGTTCTTTGTCTAGTAAAGCCAATATCTGGACTCCCTCAGGGATGGTATCTGTCAGTTTATTTTGTTTCTTTGTATCAGTCATACTTTCCTATTTCTTTGTATGCCTTGTGATATTTTTGTTTTTGAAAACTGGACATTTGAATATTATGATGTGACAGCTCTCGAAGTCAGATCCATTCCCTAAAATTTTCTGGTTTTGTTGATGTTTGTTTTTTAAGGACTTAGTATTCTGTTTGCGACTTGACATTTTCCCAACTATTTTTGCAGAGATTGCATTCCTTTTCATGTGTGACCATTGAGGCTCTGCTCCTTAGCTTGGGGTCAGCTTGTGTTTTGACAGAGATTTTCATGAATGTCAGGAGAGTAAAAAAAGGAAAGAAAAGCAAACCTCTCCTAGCCTTTGCAGATTGGCTCTGTGCTGGGGCCCTCCATCACCTTTAACCAGACTTGCACTGAGGACTTCTTAGAACTTTCAGGAGCATGCATCTTGCCTTGGGTGTCCATAAAGCTTTTAGTTTATGCTGCTTCTAAATGCCCTAGTTTCCCAAAGAAACTCTCTCTCTCAGGCTCTTTCTTCCAGACCTTAGATAGTCTGTTGTGTTTCTCAAATGTAATCTTTTAGCCCAGGTGTCTGCAGGTTGTTCATCCAGTTTACAATATTTTCAATCAATGCCCTTTGATTTCCCAGACTGGGTGAGTTCTGATTCAGGCAAAACAGAGAAGTACACCTTGCATTAGGCCTTCTAGTAGCCCCCAGACAGATTAGGACAGATTAAGGGATAATTTGTAAATAAGATCTGCCCTGCTCCCTTTGGAGTCTGGGATAGGGTCCCACACTGGGAATTCAATCTGCAGTCTTCAAGACTTCAGCTAAACCATGAGGGGTGGTGCTAGAAAGAGTAAAAATGTCACAAAGCTTTGCTACTATTGCCTTTTTCTTGATTCAGGGTTTGCTTGGTTGCTGTAAACCTCTGACTGTTTTTCAGAGTTCTGACAAACTGCGTACTGACAGTTTCTGCTTGTTTTTAAATGTTTTTGTGGGGGACAGGAGCTTGGAGCTGCCTATCCTATCATTTTGCTGATGCAACTCTTCTAATTCTTTTTTTTTTTTTTTTTTTTTTTGGCGATACGCGGGCCTCTCACTGTTGTGGCCTCTCCCGTTGCGGAGCACAGGCTCCGGATGCGCAGGCTCAGCGGCCATGGCTCACGGGCCCAGCCGCTCCGTGGCATGTGGGATCCTCCCAGACTGGGGCACGAACCCGTGTCCCCTGCATCGGCAGGCGGACTCTCAACCACTGTGCCACCAGGGAAGCCCCTATAATTCATTTTTAAATTATGTCAACTTTAATGACAGCTGAAGTTTTTATGTTGTAAAGCTGTATATAGCTAGAACATAGGATTATTAACAGAAATATGATTTTTCTCCTAAACTGAAATAAAAATTAAACATATTGGAAATTCATCCAGTGGTTCAAAAAAGTATTATAATTACTTCCATTATTGGCTTTTTAGCCATTTTACTAGTTTCTTTCTAGATAGCTTAAGTGATATTTTTGATGTCTCATTTCTGGTAAGGATTATATGTTAATGCTGTAATTTTTATTTTATAAGTTTAAACTTATAACTGTATTATAGTTTATATACTATTCTATAATTAAAATTATAATTTTATTATGAATATTTTATTGCTATTTTAAATTAGTATTTTTCAAAGTGTTTTAGTTGTATCATTTTTAGTGGTCTTCATTGATCAAAAACTATTAAGAAATTTTAAAATATTAGGCATAAGGGAAATATCTTTAAAACACTAGCATATTAAGGATATGATAAATACACCATTGAGAAAGACTGCCCTCTCATACCTACCTTTCAATCTCAGGTTATTTATTTTACTTTTCTTAAAACAAGGTCAGGGCCATTTTCTATAAAACTCTCTAAAATATGAAAAAAGTACAGGGAAAAACTTCATGCTTAAAAATTAAGGATAAATAGTAAGTACACTTCTTTTTCTTCTCAAAAATTAACCAGAAGCAGTGAAAAGAGTGAGAAACCGCCCCAGCCAGGACAGGCTGAGTTTGTGTTTCCCAGATACATTACAGGAAGGGGTGCTAAGACAGCAGAGCCAAATAAGCATATAAGAAGCAGGTAACCATGGTCTCTGGCTACAGCCCAGAGAAATCCAGCAAAGGATGTTTCTCCAAAGCAGGTGATGGACCCTAAGGGGCAGCCTTCCTGCAAAACAATGGAGTGGAGCAAATGGGCTGTCATGGCGAACCTTTCTTAGACTTTGTGGCCGGTTATTCTACAACACCTGGGACATCATGTTTTCAAGGAAGGCAGGGGGAGAGAGCTCCTGCATCGTGAGCTAGCCAGCAGGGCTATATTTCAGCCATGGGGACAAGTAAAGGTTAAAATATCTCACGTCTACTGAAGTTCAAGGTGAAACAAAATTCCTCTAGCCAGGCACACAGCCCTGCCCTGTTCCCTCACCCGTATCTTCTTTTATAAACAGCTCGTTCAAGAAATGCTAGGAAAGAAATGAAAAAAGAGCTAACCTTCAATCACTACATAGAAAGAACCAAACCAAAGGGGAAAGAAATCAGAAAAACTCTTGGCAGCAGAGAGCACTTAGCTGGCAGTTCTTGCCAGAAAACAGATGACAGTCAGTCCCAAATATATTGCTATGAATTAAGGGAATAAAAGTTTAATGAAGCAATCACTTTTGTAAAATAAGAGAAAGATCCCCAGTGCAAAAGCCTAGGGAAGACAAGGTACAAAAGTAAAACTGAAACATGAACGGGCAGACCTCAGCAAGAGGGGGAAGAAATTGAAGTATCGTTGAGATGGAAGTCACATCAGAAGCTAAGGAAACAGGGCTTCCCTGGTGGCGCAGTGGTTGAGAGTCTGCCTGCCGATGCAGGGGACATGGGTTCGTGCCCCGGTCCAGGAAGATCCCACATGCCGCGGAGCGGCTGGGCCCGTGAGCCATGGCCGCTGAGCCTGCGCATCCGGAGCCTGTGCTCCGCAACAGGAGAAGCCACAACAGTGAGAGGCCCGCGTACCGAAAAAAAAAAAAAAAAAAAAAAGCTAAGGAAACAAACAAAACAACACTGCTGAGAACACAGCACATGGTAAAGAGGAAAGAACTCAGAAATATGAATATGACAAATTAAAAATAAACATAGAGTTAATAAATATTGTGAGTAAATTATACAAAGAGAAGACAGGCCAAGGATATTCATCAGATATATCTTTGGGGTCCACTGAATAGTGAACTAAAACCATAGCAAAAATACCTACAATTGTAAGTTAAAGGTTCTTGTAAAGAAATATAAGCATCCTTCACAGCATATATTAAAAAGAGAATAATGCAAAGATATTCTAGTAAAGTTGTTGCATCTCAGAGTTAAATAGTTCTTTGGGCATCAAGTCAAAAAGAATAATCAGCTTATAAGGAGAAAAATCACTAGGCTTGCTTCACATTGCTTGGCAGTAACCGTCAATACTTGAAGGGTAATGATGCTTACAATAATGTCAATTTAAGTGTCCCTCATTAATTTTACAGCTAAGCAAATTGTCGTTCATTTATAAAGACTGATCCAAAAACATTGAAAGAATTCTGAAATATAGTTGCAAGAAGCTCTTCTTGTACAAAGTACAGGGTGGAAAGCCTTGCTAACAAATAACGGGTAACAGTTTGGGGACCATTAAAAGTACTTAACTGTAGGGGTAAGACTAATAGAAATGGGCATTCATGTTACATGTAGGATACAAATGCTGCAAAAGCCGAGCACATAAGATAACAACGTGTATAACAAAATGCTTAACATAGGTTGAGAGGTGAAAAAGAAGAGTTGTAAGGTAGGGTAATATAAACGTATTTACCTTTAACAGGAAAGCATTAGGAGAAAACCATCTACACAATTGACAGAGTGGAAAGAAGGGAGGGAGAAAAAGGCAGAGAAATATGAGAACATCCTCATTAATCACAAGAGCGACTCAATAGGTACTATGTGAGAAAATAAAGAATTGTAAACATACCAAAGTAATGTTATAGAAATAATTACATAACGAATATAAACTTTCTCTAATGAGAACAACAGAACAGAAAACAAAGCTACTATGAAAGCAAAACTAACAGAAACACAGATCATGCAGGAAATCCTTAAAAGAAAAAATAGGAACAAAATATAAGATTTCATAAAACTAACACCAACTGTACGTGTCCAATCTGTAAAAATAAACTGCCTAGGTTTATCTATTAGAAGTACAAATTCCCAGATTATATCTCTAAGTAAAATTTATCTATCCACTCTGATAAATGATTTATGAGTGTTGAAAATAAACAAGACAAATGCAAACCCAGCAAATATAAACAAAAGGAAAACAGAGAAATACAATCTTAATGCCATAAAAGGTTGAATTCAGGAGAAAAAGTGATTAAGAGATCAAGAGGGGGCACTTCATGAAATATTGTAAAGTCCATATTTAGGGTTAGTCCAAAAGAACATGATATTAATTGTCATAAAGCAAAAATAAGAGGAAATATAAGAATAAATATATGGAAGTCAGTAGTTTAAAATAGAGATTGACAAACAGTTGCCCACAGCCCAGTGCCTTCTGCCATCTGATTTTGTAAAGAATGTCTTACTGGAACACAACTGTGTCCTTTTGCTTATTTGTCAGTGGCCTCTTTTAAGCTGTAAGTAAAGAATTGAGTAGCTGCAACAGAGTCCAGGTGGCCCACAAAACCTACGGTATTTACTATCTGCCCTTTATAGAAACAGTTTGGCCACCTTGGTCTAGAAGACTTAGCCCATGATAGTCACTATAGGGAGGGAAAGAAAACCAAAAAACTAAATAATAGAATTAATATTGTAAATTATTACTATTATGTTATTTATATATTTATACATGAACCCTCTAAATTCAGAAAGTCCACTATCTTTCAGAGTGCCAATCAACTTTTCAGGAAAAAACAACAACAACAACAAACTATGTATGAGGCTACAAAGTTTAAAAAAAGGCAAGTTCTCTGATTACAATTCAATAAGCTAAAAAATAATAACAATTAGAAAACAAAATGATGCTACTACTTGGGAATTCAAAATCTTTTCCTTATGTAGCACTTGGGTCAAGTAGAAAATTAAAATGGCATATGATTGGATATCTAGAGTATAACAATTTAAAACAATACTCCATATATTAGAATGTGTGAGCAGAGCTACAGAAAGATAAAGAGAAAAATAGTTGGTCTTATATACTTAAAGTATTTAAGAAAGAAAGTAAAAATAAGAGTTCAGTGTCTGGGGTGAGGGAGTTAAAAGCTGAGTAAGGTTCAGAAATAATTCTCTCAAATATGGAGAGTTGCTGTTTAGTGACATGATTTGGGAGTTGGGTAATCTGGGGCATCGTAGAACCAGTGAGGAACAATTTGTGGTACGTGGCTTCTTTATCACTGTTGGAGAGGTAAACCATGGGGTGGGCCCCTATGGATATTTTAGACATCATGTATCACATTTGGAAATGCTATGTTGACTGTTCATTGTTGGGTGTCCTTAAGGTACAACCTTTCAGCGGGCCAGAGCATGAGTGGAGTCTCCAGGTCGTGGTAGAGGCTTCTGAGTCATTTGCAGCAGTGAGCGGGGGGGCTGCTGGCGTCCAGAGCAGACAGCAGCCTCAGGTGGGGTGCGAAGGTGGCGTGGTGGTCCTCTCTCAGACAGATGCCCCTGCTGGCTCTGTAGCATCCTTGGTTTTGGACGCTTTGCAAGCCCTCTCCTCCAGAATTTCATCAGTCATGTGAGTCACCCTGACCCTTCTGACTAATCCCCCTCAAAGATAAGACAGTAAGTCTATACCTGGTACAGATTGCATCCAAGAACGCTGATGATGCCTGCTCTCGAGGGCTCCCATTCTTTGGTTTTCTGTTCAGATTTAGGAGAGCACAGAAACGGAAGTGCTTGACTTCTCCTGAAGTGCTATGGGACATGTCCTTGAGGAGGTGGTATTGGTGCTGAGTCTTGGAGCATGAAGAGGTGTTTATTAGGTAGGAAGGAATGAGAAGGGTGGAGGGGAAAACATGTGAAAGAATCTTTCGATATAGTTTTCTCAGTTACATCATAAGCATCTTGTACCTTGAGGGCCGATGACATAGCTAACATGGGTTTACCTCCTGCACAAAGTGCTGAATATATAGATGCTTTCTCCCAAGAACTAGTGATGCTTAACAAAATGAAAGCTGGTATTATAGGTGTGCTGAATTTACCTCTCTCTCTCTCTCTCTCTCCCTCTCTCTCTCTCTCTCTCTCTCTATATATATATATTATATATACACTTATCAAAATCAGTTAGATAGCTTTAAGAGCTACAGATTTTCAGGATTGACACTTGATCTATAAAATCAAAATCTCCGAGTCAACTTATCTAGCATTCTATATTTAAAAAGAGCTTCCCCTGGGATTCTGATATGTAGATATCTCTGGGATCTACAATTAATTATATCTACAATTAATTATATCTATAATTTTGGCTATATAATTTGAAATCAAATTTAGAGATAGATGGTAGATTGATTTGTATTGGCTGCCTTTGGCAATATTAATGCAGTTATCACTAGTAACTTTATTATTTCCAGATATTAAGAAAAAGGTAATATTCAGTCATCTTATTTTTTGCTCTTAATTTTGTAATTTGAGAAACCTTTTGAGTTTTAATGTTGTGAATAATTTAGCAATTTTATCTGAAATTTGTGGAGGCATGGTAAAACCTTTATACATATTCTAAAAATTACCATGTATATTTCCTATTATTTGTGATGAAGTGTATTGGCAAAGAGCATATTATTTTTATAGATGTTCCCATTGAACTGTGCATTATTGTGTTACTATTCATGTTAACACTTGGGAGATATATATTATATATATGTACATGCATACATATGCATATACATCCTAACATATAGTTCTAGATATAGGTATATCAAAAACTATATATCATCTATAATTATATCTATAAAGCATTACTCCAAACATCTTGAGACTTAGTTCCAGTTTTTATGATCGATGTCTAAGTTTCTCAAAAATTTACTAGTCAATGAACTAGATTTCAGCTCCGGCCCATAGACTTAGTTATATATGATCGTAAATCAACAGCTAAATGTAAAACATTAAAATAGCTAGCAGAGCTTTGCATTCAGATAATACCTATTTTAAAAAAAGGAATAAGGTATCTAAAAGTACAAAATTTGAGTGGTTTATTATTCATGTTATAGTTGTTGTAGTAAAAGATGATTCTTGAACTAAAGAACACTATGAGACTGTTAAATGTTAATGAAGTATAATTCATTTTTGTAGCTGGTATTAAACATTTATGAACCACTTTATATCTGCACAGGTCCTTACTAACAAATGCAGGTTCATACATACATACCCAGCATCATTTCCGATTGAAGTAACTACAGGATGAAATTTTTGTCTGAACACGTGGCAAAGTTCATGACTAAATTCCTATTTTGAGTTTCATAAGTGCATTATCTAGTTTAGACTTCTTATACAGAACACTAAGAAATCGTCTGTGCCATTTCTGGCTCCTGTTTTAACACGATAGAAGAATAAATGAGATGTAGTTCAGTCTCGCCTGAATTATTTCATGGTGTGAATCTTGAGAGTAGCTTTGAAGCAAATGTCTAAAGCTTTTTAGATTGGAGTTTGATAACATATGTTGTTTTCTGATGATTAACTAAAATTCCCCTGGGCCATTAACGACATAAAGAAAAGTCATCCATTGGTTGAGAAGGCTCCCACAGAGACTTGCTAATATGAGAGTCAATATTCAGGTTCTTATTTTTGAATAATTTAAAAATTTATTTTTTCAGTTTATCTTTATTGTATTTTGAAGAAAGTAAGGTTTTACTTGCCAAATTTGTGGGGGGTAAAAAAAACACTGTCTAATTTCAGCGGCTCACCCAATTTCATACAGAATATTAGAAAACATATTAACTATAGAATCCAAGATTCTTGAAATTGAAGTGTTTTTCTAAATAATTTCCTTTTTTCTTTTTGGGGAAAAAATAGAAGAACTGAAATCAAGGTGAACAATACACGGGCATGTCTTTCTCAGGCTCTTATAAAGTTGGGCATATTAGAGGTGCAGATGTCTGAAGTGGGTCAGTCACAAACCGAGATATCTCCTGGCAAAAGCTTGGGGCAGTGAAGATCTTTACCAACTTTAGACCTTGTGAAAAACAAACAATTAGGGTGAAGATGGAAAAATAAATACTCAGAGGAGGTAACAGTTTTGTTGGATAGTGGTAAGGATCTTATGCTTCCTGTACCCTCAAGGTTTTTCCTGCTTTTTAAAGTAATTAACCATATTTGAAAAATAAATGCATGTTTCCATTTTTAACTAATCTAGGAGGGAACTTCA
Source organism: Tursiops truncatus (assembly GCF_011762595.2). Taxonomy (NCBI): domain Eukaryota; kingdom Metazoa; phylum Chordata; class Mammalia; order Artiodactyla; family Delphinidae; genus Tursiops; species Tursiops truncatus. Next base: position 7,561,034 of record NC_047054.1, read on the forward strand.
GAAAGATGGACTCAAAGGCTTCTTATAGGCTTTTTTCCCCTAAATGAATTATGTCTCTTCTTTCCCACTTGGGGAACCACCGACCCTGGGCTGCGCTTCCTCTTCTGTTTTCCTACTGTTATTTTGTTTCTATTCTCACCTCAAATAGCAAAAGGAAGCATCTATAAAGTTACTTTAGATACGCATGTGAGGTGTAGGGGAGTATTTTGAAGGCTGGAAACATTCTGTGCCTGTCGCTGAAGCCAAATAATTGAGACTCTACTTAAGCCAAATTGATTCCTTTATGTACAAGAGAAAGGACAAAAAATGAAAGCAAAATGCTTTCTCCTTCAGTGAACACATGTGCTCAATTTATGGTTATGCCTTGTGTGCATGAACAGAATATCAGAAGGGTGATCCTAATGGAGGGACACATCTCTGACATTCATTAGATTTGATGATTAATTGATTTTCTTAAGGACTCTCATTTAAATATGCTTTGTCCATGTCCTACTGCTCTATCCTTTGCCCCCTTTTCCTTTTGCTTTGTGAAATCTCTTGAGACCCGCTCATCATTCACAATAGTTAATCAGCACCTCCAGGGTTCGTCTGAGTTACGGCTAGAATCCACAGTTGCCCAAAAGATATATCCGTACGGATTTATCACACATCTAAGTCAGGCTTAAGTTCTCTCTCCTGAATCTGCCGCTCAGCGTTTCTTACCAGTCTCTCAATCTCATATTCTTCACATTCATCAAGATACCAGAAATGTCAATAATTCTTTCTCTCTCTTTTCCATAAGTCACAGGTAACTCAGTTTTTCCAGTTCTATGACAGTAATCAAAGGACCTAAAATAAAAATGCTTACAATGAAAGGGACATATTGTAGTGGGGGCGTGGATGGCGAAGGTGAGCTGGGAAATGGTCACTGGTGTGCTACCCAGGATTTATGGACGGAAGGGGAGAACAAGGTCTCTGGTAAATGGGAAAACACAGGTGCCCCGATTGTTTCCCTGGGGAAGCGAGAGCTCAGTTTTGCCTTATTTGCACATCTCTGTATCTCCTGCCGCCTTTAAAAAATAATAATCTGAAAATATAAAATTTTAGGTGGAATATCTTAATATTGGAATAATGACACATAATTTAAAAAATTACCTTCATGTGGACCAAAGAAAGTTTTACGGCAGGCAGACTGGCAGTCACCTGGGGGTCATGCTGCTTGTTCTCTGGTCGCTTCTCTCCTTCTGTGGCTCTGACTCACGCTGTGATCATTCCTCCTACAGGTCTTCCTTCTGCCCTTCTTTCTCCATTCAAGTCCCTTCTTCGTTTCCCTGCCAGTTATTTTAACCGGCTTTATCATGTGCACCCTCAGTCAAATACCTCTGTGGCTCCTGGCTGCCTCCCACTCTGCTTATCTGACAGTGGAAATCTTTTGATAACCGAGCTTCACCTTTGCAGGCCAGGACCCCAACCCCCCCATTATGTGTTTATGCACAACTCCATACAGTGTCACACCTGCCTGTCTCGGTTCATGGCTCTCGGCGTGAGATGCTCTTCTCTCTTTGACAACCAGATCTCCACTCATTTCCATGTGCTTCCTTGAGATCCTCTTTGATTGATGACCCACACCTAGAAAGACTTTAAAAATGAGGTTAGGGGCCCATCTACTTGTGTCAGCTATAAGAATGTGTACTGACAGATGATTCTGCATCTGCGGTTACTAAGTTAATTATGTCCTGCGATTTTGTTACGGCTCGTAGTGTGCAATTTCGTGCACAGTGGCGGTTCATTCTTACCACCACTCCATGAAGTAAGCAGAACCGCGACGATAAATCAGGATAACTAAGAAGGCTTCTCCCTGGTCCTCAGGATGAGAATGAGGGTTAGAACCCAGTCTGAGGACTGCCGGAGGCACCACGAGAAGTGGAATGAAGAAGCAGAGTCTGCACTTCGGGAATATCGTCACAACGGGATTGAATGCATGAAAACTCAGTTTTTAGCATGAAATTCAGACAATAAGCGTGGCAGTGATGTGGGCCATGCTGTAATGATAAGTGCAGGGAATTAAAATGAGATAGAGATGTCCTGGGGATGAGGTAGGGTTGATTGATAAAGTTCTTGGAGGAGGATAATTTGAAATATAGTCACCTCCTAATTATTCATCCCTGCATTTAACAAGCGTGTGTGGAAACCCTGCCCAGTCAAGGCTCTGGGCTAGGCACTGTGTGCACTAACGGAGTGAAACAGAAGCTCAGGTAAGCCAGACTGGCAATTAATCAAAACATCAGTTAGAACCAAAAAGGAAATCTGTGAATTTAAGGTGCATTGAATGCATTGCTCACTCTTGAGACCAGTGTCTTACTGTAAAGTACTGAGTTGGGACGACAGGCTTTTCGGGGTCACTTCTGCCCTGCTGCCGCCTTTCCCAGGTGCAGAGGGCTTGTCTGTGAAGGGCCCCGCCCCCCCCATCAAGTCTGTGTTGCAGGAAGAAATGCACTAAGAGACGCAAGTGAACCCAAATTTAAAAAAAAAAAAAAAACTGGAGTGTGAGCACACCATGTCTTTAAATACGCATGTGATTAAAACACTTCTGTGGTCCCCAGTCTTTTCTTGGCCTTTCTGACTTTACCCGTGGTGTTTGTACCGCTTGCATGGGTGTCTTCCTTCAGTCCTTCTCGCTTACCCGCACTTCAGGGCTCTGCCCAAATTTCCCCTCATCCGTGGAGAACTTCCCAGGTAATTTAGCCCAGACCGATGTCTCCATCTCAGGCTTTCTCTAACCTTGCTGTGTTACAAATATTGCTATTAAAAAAAGGCTGCTTGGGGCTTCCCTGGTGGTGCAGCAGTTGGGAGTCCGCCTGCCGATGCAGCGGATGCGGGTTCGTGCCCCGGTCCGGGAGGATCCCACATGCCGCGGAGCGGCTGGGCCCGTGAGCCATGGCCGCTGAGCCTGCGCGTCCGGAGCCTGTGCTCCTCAACGGGAGAGGCCACAACAGTGAGAGGCCCGCGTACCGCAAAAAAAAAAAAAAGGATTCTTATGCTAAAAATGCCTTCGAAATAGCACATTGGCGATTCATGAATTACAGTAATAATATCAATAATTATAAAATTTTGTAAAATCATGTGATCATGTAAAATAATTATGATTATTTCACATTTGACTTATTCCTCAATGGAAAGCTAGAATCTTTCCATAGTTCTTATAGTCCCATAGTACCTTTGGGGCAGGGAGAATATTCCATAGGTGACACTCAAATACACCAAGTCTAGAAAATCCCACGATGAGGTGATGAGGATTAGAAAGACTCACTATTCTGAACAAAATCCCAGGGGTATTACACCGCATACCTGGGATTCAGTCTGTATTTATCCAGCTGTCTCTTTCTTAATAAATATTTGTATTGAATCTTTTGCTACCATATTTGCAGTGGCTATGTAATAACCATATTCATAATTATTATTAATTTTGGATGTCTTGTATATCATCTGTTTCATTTATATTCAATAATCAATAGATTACTAAACTGCTATGAATCCTTCCAGAAAAAGAAGATAAAAATCGAATTTCAAAGTTTGCGTATCTGATATTCCTGAATCTCCTTCTCTCTCTGTCTCTCTCACTTTTTGAATGAAAAAAAAAAAAAGAAAAGATTAATCCTTCCAGAAGAACCAGTTGAGAAAAATGTATTATTAAACATAATGATATCTTTGTGGAGCAGAGTTAAAAAGAACTCAAGGAAAGGAAATTAGACTTAAAATAGAACAATAGTAATAACCATTCACAGAACCTCTAAGAAATTTGAGAGTCTTATACATTGTACTCACAGTGGCTGTATTCTCTTAATATAAAGAGTATGTAAATGTTTGTTTAATCATGCCACAGATCGCTATGTCTGTTACTAAGGATTTATTCAAGTCAAATCTATCAATTTCAAAGGGTAGTTTTCATCATCATATCTAAGTTATTATCAGATTTACTTACTACCAAAACTCCATCACAACTGAACCAAAATCAAAATAATAACTAGAATGTTACATGTCTCCCACTTACATTTTCCTTTACTGTTGAGTTGGCTTTCATGTTTTGTTTAACTGCTGTGGATTTTGCTATAGGTGTAATTTTATATTTATCAGATTTTAGACTCAATAGCGATTTCATTTCCTTCATTCTCTCCTATGATAAACATTTTTTTAAAAATTGACCTTTAGTAGCCCTTTCCGTTCAAGTAAATCAGAGTACAAGTGAGTCATTCTCTCCTATTACAGTCTCTAAGTTTTAATCCTTTTGTATTCTTAATGACAAGGAATTGGGGTCACATGATAAGTAGTAAGTATCATTATGGTAAAATAATATAAAATGTAAAAGAACAACTTTACTTCCAAATGTGAACATCAATGCAGATAATAAGTGAAATTCATGTACTTCCATTTGAGTGGGTAATATAAAAGGTTGAGGGTAGTTAAGTTTGCATTAATAGAAGATTTTTAGATATATGGAACCCATTTATAGTTTTTCGGCTTTTTTTTTAAATTTCATTTGATGCTTCTAACTGCCTCATAAAGTAATGGAGAAAATTTTATCATATCGTTTTTGTTTTAAGTAGGAAACTGAGACATCTAGGGTAAAAATGCTGTCCATGGAATTTCATGCAGTTAACTTCTGAAGTGAGCTTAAAATGAGGTACTCGGCTCTTAGTTGTAGGTCATTTGGTGAGTCATTTATTTCCCTCTCTTTCCTTCTAATAAGATTTTTTTTAGCTCATTAGAAACTCATGTGGAAGGGTTTATCCTCTCTGGGTGGCCCTAAGTTTCAACATCTGTGAAAAAGGGATAATGTCAACATCCAAATTAGAGGCTGTTGTGAGGATTTATTATGTAACACATTTAAAACATTTAGATGAACACTTCTCACACAATGAGCATTCCACGAGTGTCAGGTATTTGTAAGAGTAGCAGTAACTTACTGTAACAAATTGAAGAAGTTCTGCAAGTAGAAAATAAAATTACTGAGGCAGTTATTTTTGTTATATAATAATCGGTGCACGTTTCCTCCTAATTCACTTTTCAAGAAAGGACGTCAATTTGGGATAAGGTTGTTTTTCAAGTAAAACAACAAAAACAGCAAAACCTCTTGCACTTGTTGGTGGGAATTGCCTTAGGCATTTTGAGGCAGAGGTGAAGACCTGACGTTATGAAACTGACCCAAAACTCTGGGAGGTGAGAAAGTTGAATCCCAATAAGAAACAGAAACTGAAATACAGAGAGGTTAAATGACTTTCCCAGGCTCACATCACTAGAAGGAGGCAGAACAGTGACAGTGTTTTCTTTTCTTTACTCAAAATTGCTAAGAAGGACAGGCCGGTGACTCCTGGCTGTGAGTGAAGACGCTGTGTCCAGTTATTGTACATTGAATTGGAGACATGTAGAGTGTGGATGAATACAGATATTCAGAGATAGAGTGAAATTTTCATTTGCGTCTCAGAATTCACTACATTCCTATCAATTTCATCTTCTCAGGAATAAAATGATAGGACAATCTTTACAGTAGGTGCCATGAAAGTAATATTTTCAGTCTTAAGGCATATCACTGTGGTTGGTTTAGGTTTACACACACACACACACACACACATGCACGCACACACACGCACACACGCACGCACTTCCCTGCAGACAGTAACTCGTTGGTACTGAGTTAACATGTAACCACTGCCAATTCATCTTGTTTGAACATGACGAGTTTTTAGTAGAATCTCATGTACTTTGCTCTGGTCAAACAAAAATGATCAGTGTGACTAATGTAATTACAGGATACTCTCTCCCTGGCACCAAGGAAACCGGAAGGAAATTGGAAGGACAGATTTCCTAAATAGACCAAATATTTACCCGGAAAATAAATGAAACGAATCTAGAAATGACTGAACTTACCTTGACTTGGGTAAGACTGTTTTCTGCTACCAAACAGAAATGATGACCCGAGCTTTAAACTGACCTCCGTGACAGAGAAATGCATCAGTGATATTTTTTTCATATTCAAATCTGACTTGAAATTCATTCCTGCCATATAAGTTTCATATAGTTAACTATATTATACGTGGTTAATATACATTTAAGTTTGTGTGAAGTTCTCTTTTAAAGGCATGCAGGGAAACAAAAGTTGGGTTTTTAAAAAAAAATACAATGGAGAAGAAATTATGTAACAGAAATATGAGGTGGAGCAGAGAACTGTTGAACCTGGTCGCAAGCTTATTTCTAGAGAAGTAGATATAAAACCTCAATTCCTCTTCTACAGCTGGGGCTCCTCTCGCGAGCTTCTCACTGACCACCGTGATTCTGCCCCAACCACTGCCTCCTACCTAACTGCTTTGTCCTCATCCAGTTCACCTGCCATCACCGTTACTATTTCTCAAGTCAGTGCTGCTACCACCTGTATGGCCGGTAGCCCCATCTCTTCAGACATATTGATTACTGCCCTGTATATCGTCTCCTGCCCTCACAGACTAGCACCAGGACATTTGGAAGAGAATTATGTGGTCAGATGATGTTTAAGAGTACACACGTGTGCGCACGTGCACACACACACGTACACGCTGCAGGCTGAGTGAAATTCACTATATGGGGAATTTTAGTCCAAGAAATTTTCTTAAATTAAGAAAGTGAGTTCTTGAGGAGCAAAGTAATTAATTAATATTACTGTAGGCTGGCTCTAGGCTTCTATTGTTGTTTTATTTTGGTTTTGATTCTGTTTATCTCAGTGTATGCTGGCTCTGTATTCAGTTTTCTCTGAACTTCTCATCCATGACTGGCCTTGTTTCCTTGACAAACAGAATGCACAAATCAGCAGTCTCTTAGTAGTCTATTCAGGGTCAGAATGGCTATTCTAAGGGAAACATCAAGACCTCTCAGAAAATTGTTGTCATTTCAGAAGTAAGCGTAACATTCTGAATGAGCAGAGTGTTTCTTCACTGGTATAATCCTCCTCTTTGAATGTGGAATAATTCATCAAAGCACCTTCATCTAGTTTCTGAACTATTGATTTCTGCTCTGAGCAGAAGGCTCTAGATTCTTAGGTAAAGAATGGCTGGGTCCAGTTTTCTGAAAACAAGGAATTTCTGATTTCTTAGTGAGGAATGAAAAAAACGCCTGTGTAAGCTTAGTGTTGGTGGCTGAGGGTTGCTGGGTGAACCATTTCCTTTGCATCCTCTCTCACCTGGACTAAGGTCATAGCCTGTTAAGTGGCTTCGGACTGCGTGCCTCTGGCCAGCGTTCTAACCCATTTCCATATTGTTGCCAATTCGGTCATGTGTCAACCCCCTTTCTCTTAGCTGACAACACAGTCCTTAGCGCGAACCACAGAGGCGACATGGGGTGCTCTCTGCATCTGTCTTTGTGCCGACCTTCCCTCCTCGGCTGAGTGACACACAGGCCCTCATTCAGTATCACGTGTTTGCCAGAATCACTTCATGTGTTTGCATGTGTTGCTCCCTTTGCTTGGAGCATTCTTTCCTTTCCAGTTCTCACAGATAATCCCTACGAATTCTGTAGATCTCAGATCATTTCCTCAGAGAAGAATTTCCTCACCGCACCCATGGTCATGTGAAAGAGGAAACAAAACCATTATTTTATTTTTAATGTTTTTCTTTTCCATCATGGTTGATTGTATTGAATATAGTTCCCTGTGATATACAGCAGGACCTCGTTGTTTATCCATTCTCTATATAATAGTTTGCATCTGCTTATCTCAAACTCCTAATTGATCCCTCCCCCACCCCCTTTCCACTTTGGTAACAGTAAGCTTGTTTTCTACGTCTGTGAGTCTGTTTCTGTTTTGTACATAGGTTCATTTGTGTCATATCTTAGATTCCACATTATAAGTGATATCACATGGTATTTATCTTTCTTGGTCTGACTTATCTCACTTAGTATGATCATCTCTAGGTCCATCCAGGTAGCGGCAAATGGCTTTATTTTATTCCAAAACCATTATTGACTCTCTGAGCCCTGCCCTTACCTTCACAGCTGTCATCACAGTTGCATTTCTAGAGTTGTTTGATACATGTACATTTCAGTTAATTTGACTAATGGTAAGTCTTCCCTGCTAGAGTGTAAGCTCCATGGGGGCAAGGATCACGCCTTCCCTTGCCAAAGCCAGAACCTAACATATCCTGGAATAAAATTGGCCCTCAATAATATTTTTGAAGGAGTGAATGAATGAAGCATTTGAAGGCTGTTTGAAAAGTGACATGTCTTCATATGTCCTCTGGTTAGAGAAGTGAAATTTATACCATATTGTAATATTTAACGTGAAGAAACTCTTCTGTTAAAGATGAAATCTGACAACCCCCTCATCAGTTACATTTTCCTGGAATAAGTCTTTGTCATATTTCCGTTGTGTACGTGCTTCTCCTGTGTGCATAGGATCCTGTTTTCATCTATGCTGTCTATCACTATTCCTGCTTGATGTTGAGCTTACAAAGACCAGGCACTGAGCTTTAGCTTCCTCCAGTTTCCCGTCTGCTGCCATATTTCCTGTCACCCAGTGCACAGAGAAAGACCATGTATTGATTGAATGAAGGTGAGGATAAATTTATGATGACTAAAATGCACTAATTATTGTATGTAGAATTCACCGTGCTGCAGGGAACCATAATAATTTGCTTCCCAGGCTCGTATATGTCCTGGGCACAGAGTCTCAAAAAAGGCAAAATGAGGAGACCATTTCCCTTAATTCTGGGAAATGCATTTAAAGTAGAAAATATGCTGATTTGAAAGCCTAATGCCATTAGCTGGCTTTCTGGCCAAGACTGTGTACAGCAACTTCTCCGTTGCAATTCATTTATCTGGAAAGTTGAAGGTAATGGAAGTTATATGTATTTATAAAATATAAAACTTGATTCACATCCTATTTTTGCCACCAGTGAATTGGGCAAAGCTACTCAGCCTCTGTGAGCAGCAAGTTTCTTCACTGTAAATCAGGATAATGCCTGACTTTCAGAGTTCTGCTGTAGATTGTAATTAATACACTTAAGGCACTTACGCCTACACTTGAAAAATGCAGGAGGTGGCGTCCCCATATCCATATATTACAAAGACGATATGAAATAATACATAATAATAACAAATCAGTTGCTAAGAAATGAAAGGAGTAAGTGCATGGGCAGTAATGAATGGATCTTACACAGAACAGCCTTATTGTTTGATAGAAGGAATCTATCGCCACTCAGCAGATACTTACAGAAAGCAGAACACTGTGGCTTACACATACAGAAGGAAACGCATTCTGCTGGATGTAATTATCAACTATCAACGTGAACATGAACTGTTCCCAAGTACAGTGTCTCCCAAGACAAAGCAGAGATATCAGTCACACTGTTAATGGTCGTTCAGCCGTGTGTGAAGAAGAAAACAAGCAGCTTTCTGGCATTTCGGGAGAGCTTCACAAGCTTAGCTATTCCATTCCCTTTTTTCTGCCTATTAAAAACACAAACCCACATATTCTGTGGGTCATTTTATAAGAGAAAAAGTCTTTATTAAACAGTTATTTAAAATAGTCTCAGTATCTTGTCCCCATATTTGGAAGAGGGATGTCAGTTCCACATGATACAGGTAATGGAACGGACTGAATGGGCGTGGATGGTTCACATTTTCTCCCAAATACATAGAAATACTTGATCAAATATGAAATAGCTGCGTTCAGACGAAGGAGTACTAATTTTTCAAGTGTATTTTTCAAGTTTGTCTACAAAGCTAAAGAAATATGTGTCTGTGGAAGGAGATTTCAGTCCCACCAGTAGGAAGTAGGGGAGGTGGTATTAATACAGAAGTGGGTACAGGAAATGGGACCTCAGGTATATGTGAGGCGGGTGTTGGAACAGATGCCAGGTTTAAAGTGCAGAGCCGCTGAGAGCCGCCTTGTCCATGAAGCTGAGAAGAAAGAGAAATTTGCTCACTGTCCTAGGAAGAAGGAAGCCTGCAGGAAAATGGGAACCACAGCCCGACAGAGAGTAGGTGGGGAGAAATAAGAAACCCCAGCCTGCTGTGAGCTCCCAAAGGACCAGAATGCGGCGCATTTGCATGGTACGGTCACCCTTTAAAAAAAATATAAAAACGACTCTACAACTGGTAACATCCTTACTGCTTTAGCAGAAGCAAACTAAAAGTACATCTATAGAGTATTCTTTTTGAGTCCTGAGATCCCTTGTCAGTTCCTCAGTCCTACCCACTCACATCAAATCCTTTATCAAACCCCCTCAAAACCCCAGGTGAGTGTGTTCTCCCTGCTAAACACCATGGCCAGTTCCAACAGGTTGTCTGCAGGGAAGCGTAAACAGACAGCATGTTTCTTATCAGAAATAACAGGAACCCACAAAGTACAAGGACTCTAGGGGACGAACCTCAGTTAACAACTTTAGGTCTAACCGGAATATTGCTCATGAATAAGGGAAAACAAAGAAAACAACAGCACAAAGTGTTTACTAGAGATCCTTAATAAAAATTTGAAAAGACTAATAAATGATGCGGTTGTGACAAAAGAAAGGTGGTAGGTGATCCAACCCTCAGGATTAACAAGAGAACAACCATCACGGCTACATCTTAATATGTACTGCCTTTAACAAAGACCTCAGTGGTGACCATGAGGAAAACACATCTGCACTGAAATACCAGACACCAAAATTGTGGAGGAGCAGAGTTAAATCTTTCTAAATTGCTCGTCTTGCTTAAGAGGTGTGTAGTCTTAACATTAATCTTGAAGTCAAGTAAATGGGTTAAAATTGTACAGAAACCATTGTGGGGGGGGGGGCGGGGAAGAATATTTTCCAAACCAATAAAGGGGCTAGGTGGGATAATAATTTTTAAAATGTAGAAAGGAGTCCGGAAAATGAAATGTTTAAGAACCACTGCATTAGGACATTATTCCTGCCCAGTATTTCTCCCCATGTCATAGGAGCCAAAAGCATTTTAGTATGATTTGCTGCTGCTTCTTCCATTACTATTATTCTTTTTGCCATGGAGTCGCAGCCTGATACATCTCCTCATTATATCATGCTGATTATGCCCAAGCCTATCTGTCTTTATCACAGTTTTTTTTTTTTTTTTTTCCCCAGAAGTTTGCCATTGAGACCAGATAAAAACTGATGAGTTAATATGGGGTAGAATATTGAGCTAGAGATGAGGAATACGGTCTCGGTCTAAACCTTGGCTTCAATTCAAGACAGTCTAAGCATTTCTTAAATACTGCTGTCTACCAATCTAAAGTAACATGCTAGGCACTAAAAGGATTTTTTTTAAAATAATTAATGAGCATATGGGTTTTAGACCTTGCAGTGTAAAAATAAGATACGATCAATGTCTGGCCAAAACTAGATACTCAATAAAGGCTCACTCAATGAGTGAATTAATGAACTGCTAGAATCTGAAAGACTAAGTCACTTTGCCCGAGACTTTTTATCCATGGAAAAGTTCCTAGAACTAACATCTAGGAGTGTCTGATCCTTTAGTGCATGCTAAGTGTAAAACAAAGGCCCAAAACAGACAACACCTATAAAGAACATTCAAAACAAAGCAGAAACTCAGGGCCACGTGATCTGAACTAAAAGTGACTTCTGTGAAAAGCAAATAGCAGGTGTGATTTGGCTGCCTGAATTGAAGAGCATTATTTGAAGCAAATGATCCCTTCTGAACAGCTCCATTTATGAACACCCTTGGCATAGTTTTTCAAAAATCTTTATTAGTTCAAAAAAATCAGTGAGGACTGAGTGAAAATATAATTAAAGACCTCAATAAATTAACAAACCAACCTGAAACTGGCAATAGAAGCAGAATGTAAACACTCAGAAAATGATCAACCGGATTTGCCACAAAGAAGAAGAATCTGAAGTGTACAATATCAAGAATCACTTCATAGCTCAAAAAAAAAAAAAAAAAAAAAGCTTAGCGTTTCATCAGAGCCCACCAAGGAGAAGCTAAATTAACATCAGGCCTCTGTGGAAAGATGGTGATGATTCTTGTATAATTATAGAGGAGAGCAGTGTAATCGCGTGTACAGTGGTCCCTTTCAGAGTAAGAGGTCAGGAATTTTCACAGAATCTATCTTTTTTTTTCTTTATTTTTTCTCCACAAACCTTAAGGTGCCACCACCCCTGCCTGAACCAGGTATTATTAGTTTTCAGAGAGACTCATCAGATGCAGAAACCTCTCTCAGCCAAAGACTGAGCTGCCCAGGATGGACGTGAGATTTCTCTCACATGCAGCTGCTTTACCAAGCCAGACCTCTGACAGGGTGCTGCATTTAATTTCCAACGCATCTGTACTAGCATTGCAATGAACATTCTGACTTGTATATATTCATGCAAAAATTTTTGTTTGAAAGTGAATGTCTTTTTAATTTTTTTCAATTTTTCAGATACACTGGAAAAACAAATTACCACTCTGTCTCTCTGTCTCTGTCTCTCTCTCCATATCTACCTCTATCTATCATGTTTCTATCTATCAGCTATCACCTGTCTATCATCTATCCAGCATCCACCCTTCTACCATCTATCTACCTCTAAAAACAAATGCACAGAAAGGCTTATAATTTAAAGCATGATTTATAATTTAAAGCAGATTTATTTCCTAAGCATTAGTGTTTCTATCAGAACAAATACATGTTTCATTGCCCTGCTTAGCATTTTACCATAGGTCATTCTGACTTTCAATGTTCTGTGGAAACAATTACCTTATCTTTGAAGTACAGATTAATTAATCATATATTAATAAAACCATTTATTCCCGAAGAAGTCATTAGTAAGGTTGAAAGGATGGCAGTAAACTAGTCTGTGTTAGTAAGTGAAAAAAATCTCCCTAAATTAGAGAGGTATTGAGGTTTTTGTTCAATTTGACACAATTACGAAGAATTATTTGTCTTCTATTATCATAAATTCCCTTTTCTCCCAGGAATTATAAGAACATATATGGACAGTGATTAAGCATCTGCCATTGAGGCCAGATAAAAACTGATGAGTTAATATGGGGTAGAATATTGAGCTAGAGATGAGGAATACGGTCTCGGTCTAAACCTTGGCTTCAATTCAAGACAGTCTAAGCATTTCTTAAATACTGCTGTCTACCAATCTAAAGTAACATACTTGACACTAAAAGGATTTTTTTTTAAATAATTAATGAGCATGTGGGTTTTAGACCTTGCAATGTAAAAATAAGACATGATTAGTGTCTGGCCAAAACTAGATACTCAATAAAAGCTCACTCAATGAGTGAATTAGTGAACTGCTAGAATCTAAAAGACTAAGTCACTTTACCCAAGATTTTTTATCCATGGAATGACCTATGGTAAAATGCTAAGCAGGGCAATCAAACGTACATTTGTTCTGATAGAAACACTAATGCTTAGGAAATAAATCTGCTTTAAATTATAAGCCTTTCTGTGCACTTGCTTTTAGAGGTAGATAGATGGTAGACGGGTAGATGCTGGATAGATGATAGACAGGTGATAGCTGATAGATAGAAACATGATAGATAGAGGTAGATATGGAGAGAGACAGAGACAGAGAGAGTTTGGTAATTTGTTTCTCCAGTGTATCTGAAAAATTGTAAAAATTAAAAAGACATTCACTTTCAAACAAAAATTTTTCTTGTTACAACAGTTATCTTTATTGCAAAATGGAAACTATAGGAGTTAAATGGGAAAATATATAAATACCCATAATCTAAGCACTGAGATATGCACCTTAGCCTTTTACAGATTTCACCTCTTTTTGTTTTCTAATTCACTTTTAACATGATTAAATAATTTCAAATGTTCTGAGAAAAATATAGACTAATAAAACCGTTTATTCTCCTGTGCAGTTCACACAATTGCATTTTTCTTTATTTACTTCAAATAATGACTTTCCAAATAAAACTCAAATATATTATAAAATATCCTTTGCAACCCTCCCTGATTCCATCATAGCTTCACTCTCCCTGAGGTAAGTATGTATCCTTCCCTGAGATGCCTTTGTACTTTTACTGTACATTTACCTCTTAAACAATATATTTATTATTCATTTGTGTGCTTTTGACACATAAGATAGATAAATGGTAACTCATTGAACCTACATTTTGTGATATTTTGCTTTTTGTTTCATTAATATAAACAAAACATAAGATAGATCTATTCAGATCCAATTTATCCGCCTACTAATTCTTTGTTCACTTATCCTACTAATACTTTGTTGGCTTATGCATTTCAGGTAGCTTCTCATATGTTTATTTTGTTGAAAAGATTTTTTAATGTATGTAATTTGTTCATGTTTATCATTATTTTTGTGTTTTTTCTGTTTTGCTCAAGAGGTTCTTCCATATCCTGAGAATATTCGTAGAGTATTTTCTCTGTTGCCTCCAATTATTTTTCTAAAGTTTTACATTTATCATTTAGATCTTTAATACATCAGGAATGTATTTTCTGAGTCACATGAAGTAGGAATCTGATTTTATTATTTTCTGTTCACCTGGTCAACTAAACCATCCTAGGCACTTCAGTCCATTCCTGCTGATTGGTGACACTACATCTTTTCATACACGCTCCCATTTATGGACTGAATTATTAGGGTTTGTCTAGTGTACTGCAGTGGTCTTCAGATCTAACCTTAAACAATTGTCTTTTAATTACCACAGCTTTATAACAGTTTTGATATTCTTCTAGATAAATTTAGTCTTTAGGAAGGAACTTCAGTGGAAGAAGCAGGGTAGTGCCTGAATGCCTCGGGAGAAGGCAGCAGGTGTCAGCATCCTTCCTGAGCCCGCAGAGCTGAGGCCAGGATTCAGTTGTCACCAGCAGATATGCAAGTGCCCTACAGTACAGATGGGGCTGCTTCAAGTTGCAGACTTGTTGCTGTTATATTTTATCATCTTGTCTGATCAAAAGGAGGCATAGGTGAGACCAAAATTTCATTATAAGCAAAACCACAAAAGAGCTAAGTTCTGATGAAGTTCAGACCCCTAATCAGGGTTCATGTTGGTCCTTGAGGGTCAGTGTTAGGTCACCTGCCTCAAATGCCGTTCTACATGTGAGGTTAAGTAGGCAAGTAAGAGGATTAATCCTGCACTCATGTGGCCTGTCTCAGCGTTTCAGGCAGTGGTTCTCCACACTGGCTGCACCTCAGAATCGCTTGTGGAACATTTAAAAATACTGATGTCCAGACCACACCCTTGACCAGTTAAACCAGTATCTCTCAGAATGGGATCCAGGAATGAGTATATTTTATAAATCCCCTAGTGATTCTAATGTGCAGGTAACTTTGAGAACTGCTTTAGTGTAAACCCAGCCAGCTGTCAAGGTTAACATCAGTAGTAGTAAATCATGTTGATTGTGACAAATCACGTTGGTCCCTTTTCAATGTGAAAGCATGAGCTACTTTGTGTCAACATGATTATCATTAACCAGTTCAATTAGAGTTATTTTAAGTGAGAGTTGTACTGGGTATCAGTGTCTTGATGTGGTGTGATGAAAATGGTACTTCACCTCTGTGGTCTTCCTCTTGAAAATCCATAACTCCCTTCTAATAATGGGAAAAACATCAAATAAATCCCAATCGGATGAAAGACCAGACAAATCTCAACATTCGTTAAATCACCCAACCAGTTTTCTGCAAGGCTGCCAAGATCCAATAAACTCCAAGTAACTGTTAACAGCGAAGAGGAGGCTGTGACAGTGACTGCTAAATGTGACGTAGTGTCTCGAATGAGATTGTACAGCAGAAGAAGAGCATTCATTAAAAACAAAGAAAAACTGAATAGGGTATTAACTTTTGCCAAAAATAATAAAAATGAAAATAAACCACTAGCTAGAAACATCATGTATACTAAATAATAGAAAGAGAAAAGGAAGCAAAAGGAATATTTGAGTTTATTGTATTTATAATTACCTGACAAGGGATGAAGTGAACTTGCAAGAATATTTGTTTTTCCTTTAGAAGGTAAAGAATTTAAAAATATTTAAATAACATTCTCATAATCCCAGTGAGGAGATAAATCTTGTATGTGAAATGGATACGTTGCTTGGAAAGTAAAAAGGCTACATGAAAGAGGCTGAAGGAACATGGGTATTGGTGGGTTTCACGTACATTTTAGTAACTTTCAGCTCTTTTGCCTTCTACTTAAATGAGGTGGACCAAAATCTTCTCCTTAAGGTATTTACTGTATCTATGGAATTAAACTTCCATGATTTGAAGCGTATTGATGGCCTCTGTCAGACTTGGTAAGATAAATACAGTTTCCAATGAAAACACAGCAGTTGTCCACCCGGCAGTCCCTTGTCATTCTGTCAAGAGGCAGAGTTAACTTGTGCCACTTTACCAAGCTGTGGGTTCCTTCTTTCACAGCCTGGGCTTAATGATGGCGCTGATCAAAATGCTAATTTATGTTGATTTATCAAGACATGATGATTGTAGTGATAAGCCTCCATGATTGGTACTTCCAAAGTAAATGTACTGAAATGACAAATGTGGCTGCAGAAATGGATTTTGCTCTGCAGTTAATGTTTCATATAACCCAACTTCATTAGGCAGAACTCAGCTAATGACATCATGAATTTGTTTCATTTTATCAAATTGCATTAATTAGGGAAATGTGCTGAATGTTGATTGTGAAGAAACACTCTTTTTCCTTGGAATAAGGAAGGAAAAAACAAGGTAATTGGATTAATTTGTCCTCCCCCCCCCTTTTTTTTAACCTCCATAAATTAGGGATGTGAAGATCCTTTCTCAACAGGAAAGCATGAGCAACTTTGCGTTAACATGATTCTTATGAGCCAATTTAATTGTAGGAATTTAAAGTGAGAGTTCTACTGGACGGTGCGAGACTCTGAGAACCGTGTTAAATGCTGTATCTCCAGGGGCTAACATATTTGATAATAAAAGTAAGTGATTTCCTATAATGGTCTAACAAAAAGTGGATACTGAGATCTTTCTCAGGGTTCTATTAATTATTTCTGTTTACTCTGTTATATCACCTCTCTGCCCCTAAAGCTGGGAATAATATTGTGTCCTTGCAGTTTCGTTTTTGATAACAGTACATTACAGTGTACCTAGGCTTAATGTTGACCCATGTGAGGTGTTTGAGATTTTGTTGTACTGCACTTAATTATAGGAATAGACTGTTCCAGCAGTTGAAAATCATGTCCTTTGTATGTGTTTATGGGTGCTCTCTAGGTTGGTGGGGGGTGAGCACCTTTCAGTAATGAGAAAACATGGGTCTTCTGTTGTCTTCATTCCCTTCAGGACTTTAGTTCCTGTTCATGTTGGAAAGCACATTTGATGAATACTGCCCCATGCCCCCCAACAGTTGCCCTGTATTCAAACGCAGTGAGTGCCTCCCCAGGGGGGCATGGACCAAATCACACCCTTCAGAATTAGATCCCTTCCAGGGTCAGAGCTGAAATCATGTTAATGCTTCAGCAGCTCTGAGTAGCCATGAAGGACGTTTACTCTAAATTTAGGGCAGGTAATTGCTTCATGCACTTGAATGCTACAGTCAGAGGTAAAATAAGTAAATTGTACAAGTGTTTTCATAGAAAACTATTCAAAATTATATAGTATATATGTATAATTCATACATATATTTTTTTTTTAACATCTTTATTGGAGTATAATTGCTTTACAATGGTATGTTAGTTTCAGCTTCTACAGCGTAGAGTTCTCATATACCCCACACTCAATTTTCCTATTATCAACATCTTGTATTAATTAGTATGGTACATTTTACAATTAATAATGCAATACGGATGCATGGTTATTAACTAAAGTCCATGCTGCATTCTTATTTATTTACAGTTTTAACTGTTTTAACTGTTTCTGTTCCGGGATTCCAGGAAGCCACATTGCAGTTAGTTTCCATGTCTCCTTAGAGTATTTTTCTCGGACAGTTTCTGACTTTCCTTGTTTTCGATGACCTTGACGGATTGCAGGTATACTCGTCAGGAATTTTGTGTCGGTAGATTGTCCCTCAGTTGCATTTGCCTGATGTTTTTCTCACAATTAGACAAGGATTATGGGCTTTGGGGAGGACGACTTCATGAGATAAAGTGCTGTTTTCATCTCACCTTATCAACAGTGCGTACTATCACATGACTCCTCATTGTGGTATCGACTGAATTACCGGGCTGAGGTAGTATTTGCCATGTTTCTCTACTATAAAGTTATTCTCTTCTCTTCCGCTTTTCATCCTGTGTACTTTGGAAGGGGGTCCATCTTTGCAGCCCACATTTAAGGGATGGCAGTTTTGTTCTACTTCCTTGAGGACAGAATATCTTTTTTTATATTATTTGGAATTCTTCTGCACGAGAGACTTGTCTGTTCTCTCCTCTTTATTTAATTATTCAATCATTTATTTATATCAGTGTGGACTCATGGATATTTATTTTATGTTTTGAGATATCATCCAATACTACATTCTCTAATTAGCTTTTAATTTAATTAGTTAACTTTTTGCCAAAATTATTCCACATTTGGCCATTATGACCTCTTTGAGTTGGCTCCTATATCCCTTTGACATAGTCCCATCAATTTAGACTTTTGAGGGGAGTACTTTCTTAATTTCTGCACTATAAGTTGCTCCAGGCCCCATTCCTAAAATCAGCCATTCCTCCAAGGAACCCTGGTTCCTTTCATGGGTCGGTAACATTATAAACCAGTATCTGAGCACTAGAGGGCCTCATTGCTAGGTGTTATTGTTGCTTCTTTGTGTCCATTCTTTCACCAGTACCATGCTGTCTTGCATAATGCTATCTTGAATAATGTAGCTTCATAGTGAGTCTTGAATTTAGGTAGTGTGAGTCTTTGAACTGTTGTTCTTCAGTAATGGTTAGGCTACTATAGGGCTGTTACCTTTCCATATAAACTTTAAAATAAGTTTGCCAATATCTGCAGAATAGCTTGCTGGGATTTTAAGTGAGTGTGCATTGAATCCATTGATCTAGTTGGGGCTAATTGACATCTTACTGATATTGACCCTTCCAATACATGAACATGGAATCTCTCTCCATTTATTTAGATTTTCTTATGAGATATTTGTAGTTTTCTATAGATAGATGCTGTATAAATTTTATTATTTTTGTACTTAAGTGTTTCATTTGATTTGGCGTGATTGTAAATAGTAATGTTTTATTATTATCTTTTAATTTCAAATTCCAGTAGTTACATTTTCTGGTCTATAGAAAAGCACTTAACTGTTGTGTGTTAACTCTGTATCCTGTAATCTTGCTCTTCTTGCTTATTAGTTCCAAGAGTTATTTTCTCAGTTTCGTGTTTTCTACATAGGCAGTCATGTCATCTGCAAATAAATATTTTTATTTATTCCTTACCAATATGTATAACTTTATTTCCTTTTATATTGTGGTAGGTAGGACTTCCAGTTGATGTTGAGTCAGAGTGTAAGAGGGGAATCTTTGCTAGGCTCCAGATCATGGTGGTGTCCAGTTTCTTGCTCTCTGTTATGATGTTAGCTGTAGGTATATAATGGATGTTCTTTCAGGTGGGAGACGTTCCCCTGTATTCCTAGTTTGTTGAGCGCTTTTATCATGAATGACTGCTGAATTTTGTGAAATACGTTTTCTGCATCAATTGATATGATCATATAAATTTTCTTCTTTAAAGAAGCCTGTTGATTGATATAACACATTGAGTGTTTTTTGATTGAAGAAGCACAGGATACTTGGTCATGGTGTATAATTATTTTTATATCTTGTTGAATTTTATTGCTAATATTTTGTTGAGTGTTTTGCATCTGTGTTCATGAGAAATGAACTTTTCCTACCTTTGAAACTGGATTTAATGTTAGTGCAAACTGGATCTCAGAGTTAGAATGTGTTTCCTATACTTCTCATTTCTGGAAGATATTATGGAGAATTGATATCCTTTCTTTCTTAAATGCTTGGTAGAATTCACTGATGAAACTCTGAGCATCATGATTTCTTTGCTTATTTCTTTAACAGATATAGGTATATTTAGATTATTCATTTCATCTTGTATGACTTAGTTTGTGCCTTTCAAAGAATAGTCCATTTTATTGAAATAATCAAAGTTATGGGTATGAGTTTGCTTGTAATTTCTTTATTATGCTTTCAATGCACATTTGTTGAGTAGAGATCAGTAGAAAGTTCCCTCTTTTATTTCCAATATTGGTAATTTACATCTTTTTTTCCTAGGTTAGTGTGGTTAGAGGTTTATCAATTTTACTGACTTTTCAAATAAAACTTTAATTATATTGATGTTATCTATTTTTCTTTTTCAATTATATTCCTTCTTTAATTTTTATTATTTTTTCCTCTTGTTCGTATTTCTCTAATTTTCAAAACAGGAGGCTTAGATTATTGATTTTAGATTTTTTTCTTTTTAATGTATACATTTAGTGCTATAAATTTCCCTCTATACACTTTTTCAATGCACCATACATATTTAGATAAATTGTATTTTTATTTTCATTTACTGCAAAATATTTTAGTTTTTTGGAACTTCTTTGACCCATGTATTATTGAGAAGTGTGTTGTTTAATATACAGATATTTCAAAAATTTCCAGTTCTCTTGCTCTTGTTTTCTAGATTAATTCCATTATGGTGTGAAAAAATACTTTCTGTCATTTCTGTTCTGTTAAATTTGTTAAGTTGTGTTTTGTAGCCCATAATCATGTCTATATTGGTGAATGTTCTCTGTGATTTTAAGAAGCACGTATCCTATTGTTGTTAGATGGAATTGAATGATACTGCTTTTTTTTTTTTTTTGCGGTACGTGGGGCTCTCACTGTTGTGGCCTCTCCCGTTGTGGAGCACAGGCTCCAGACGCGCAGGCTCAGCGGCCATGGCTCACGGGCCCAGCCGCTCCGTGGCATGTGGGCTCTTCCCGGACCGGGGCACAAACCCGCGTCCCCTGCATCGGCAGGCGGACTCTCAACCACTGCACCACCAGGGAAGCCCGTAAGTTAGAGTCTTAAAGTGAAGATGATAAATATTATCAGAGGAAATTTATAAAAATATACCTGACATTTACGTAGCATGTGACTATTTACCAGTCGCTCCCATGAATATTCACACAGTCCTACCCTCAGGGCTGAGCAACTATTTATTTTGGAAGCCTGGGCCCTTTGTCTTGACTTCTGTTTTGTGCCCTGATGTCCTGATTCCTTGTGCCATTTCTGAACTTGGAAGAAACATCATACCACAGGACATAAAATCTGGTTCCCCAAGCAGTGCCAAAGACCCATGATGTCACCTGAAATACATTAAAAAATCTGAATATCAGGAAATCTGTGAAAAGGGCAAAGCTGACAGACAGATTTCCTTTCCTCTCTCCCTTCCATGGACTGCCCCTCCCTCTCCTGAAATAGGCAGAGGCAAACTCTCTCTGTGCAGCTCCTTGGAGATGGCAGGTGGCCAGGCAGAAAGCGCCTGCCACGTGATGAAACGTGTCTCTCTCTGGGTTACTGTGGGCTGCAGCAAGCAGGTAACTGCACCTCAAATTTCATCCAAACGTTTGCTACCTCATTTCCCTTTCCCTAATTAACAATGCCCTGGGATTGTATCTATAAAATACTGTCTCAGCAATTATTACCTGTTTGCCTCAGTTTTCCTTGGGAACCTGGGTTGAAACAAGCATTAGCGAGTGTAATAGTGGTAGATTTTCTGAATCTTTGAAAAAAGCCAGTGGTAAAGTGGAGGAGGCTGCCTTAAGATTTTGACTTTTATCCCATATTATTTTATATTTATTCAAATCTTAAACATTTTCCCTTTTTCATGAAAAAAAAATCAATTGTGGTTCATTTTCACTTTCTCCACTGATAACCCCAAAATAGTCTAGTGAAATTTTATTTATTTATTTATTTTTAAACATCTTTATTGGAGTATAATTGCTTTACAATGCTGTGTTAGTTTCTGCTTTATAACAAAGTGAATTAGTTATACATATACATATGCCCCCATATCTCTTCCCTCTTGCATCTCCCTCCGTCCCAGCCTCCCTATCCCACCCCTATAGGTGGTCACAAGGTGCCGAGCTGATCTCCCTGTGCTATGCGGCTGCTTCCCACTAGCTAGCTATTTTATGTTTGGTAATGTATATATGTCCATGCCACTCTCTCACTTTCTCCCACCTTACACTTCCCACTCCCCCTATCCTCAAGTCCATTCTCTAGTAGGTCTGTGTCATTATTCCTGTTTCTTGCCCCTAGATTCTTCATGACCATTTTTTGTTTTTTTAGATTCCATATATATGTGTTAGCATACGGTATTTCTCTTTCTCTTTCTGACTTACTTCACTCTGTATGCAGACTATAGGTCCATCCACCTCACTACAAATAACTCAATTTCATTTCTTTTTATGGCTGAGTAATATTCCATTGCATATATGTGCCACATCTTCTTTATCCATTCATCTGTTGATGGACACTTAGGTTGCTTCCATGTTCTGGCTATTGTAAATAGAGCTGCAGTGAACATTGTGGTACATGAGTCTTTTTGAATTATGGTTTTCTCAGGGTATATGCCCAGTAGTGGGATTGCTGGGTCGTATGGTAGTTCTATTTTTAGTTTTCTAAGGAACCTCCATACTGTTCTCCATAGTGGCTGTATCAATTCACATTCCCACCAACAGTGAAAGAGGGTTCCCTTTTCTCCACACCCTCTCCAGCATTTATTGTTTGTAGATTTTTTGATGATGGCCATTCTGAGCGGTGTGATATGATATCTCATTGTAGTTTTGATTTACGTTTGTCTAATGATTAATGATGTTGAGCATTCTTTCATGTGTTTGTTGGCAATCTCTATATCTTCTTTGGAGAAATGTCTGTTTAGACCTTCTGCCCATTTTTGGTTTGGGTTGTTTCTTTGATATTGAGCTGCATGAGCTGCTTGTAAATTTTGCAGATTAATCCTTTGTCAGTTGCTTCATTTGCAAATATTTTCTCCCATTCTGAGGGTTGTCTTTTGGTCTTGTTTATGGTTCACTTTGCTGTGCAAAAGCTGTTAAGTTTCTTTAGGTCCCATTTTTTTTGTTTTGTTTTTATTTCCATTTCTCTAGGGGGTGGGTCAAAAACGATCTTGCTGTGATTTATGTCATAGAGCGTTCTGCCTATGTTTTCTTCTAAGAGTTTTATAGTGTCTGGCCTTAAATTTAGGGCTTTAATCCATTTAGAGTTTCTTTTTGTGTATGGTGTTAGGGAGTGATCTAATTTCATTCTTTTACATGTAGCTGTCCAGTTTTCCCAGCATGACTTATTGAAGAGGCTGTCTTTTCTCCACTGTATATTCTTGCCTCCTTTATCAAATATAAGGTGACCATATGTGCCTGGGTTTATCTCTGGGCTTTCTATCCTGTTCCAGCGATCTATATTTCTGTTTTTGTGCCAGTACCATACTGTCTTGATTACTGTAGCTTTGTAGTGTAGTCTGATGTCAGGGAGCCTGATTCCTCCAGCTCCGTTTTTCTTTCTCAGGACTGCTTTGACTATTTGGGGTCTTTTGTGTTTCCATACACGTTGTGAAATTTTTTGTTCTAATTCTGTGAAAAATGCCAGTGGTAGTTTGATAGGGATTGCATTGAATCTGTAGATTGCTTTGGGTAGTAGAGTCATTTTCATAATGTTGATTCTTCCAATCCAAGAACATGGTATATCTCTCCATCTATTTGTATCATCTTTAATTTCTTTCATCAGTGTCTTATAATTTTCTGCATACAGGTCTTTTGTCTCCTTAGGTAGGTTTATTCCTAGATATTTTATTCTTTTTGTTGCAATGGTAAGTGAGAGTGTTTTCTTAATTTCACTTTCAGATTTTTCATCATTAGTGTATAGGAATGCAAGAGATTTCTGTGCATTACTTTTGTATCCTGCTACTTTACCAGATTCATTGATTAGCTCTAGTAGTTTTCTGGTAGCATCTTTAGGATTCTCTATGTATAGTATCATGTCATCTGCAAACAGTAACAGCTTTACTTCTTCTTTTCAGATTTGGATTCCTTTTATTTCTTTTCCTTCTCTGATTGCTGTGGCTAAAACTTCCAAAGCTATGTTGAATAATAGTAGTAAGAGTGGGAAACCTTGTCTTGTTTCTGATCTTAGTGGAAATGGTTTCAGTTTTTCACCATTGAGGATGATGTTGGCTCTGGGTTTGTCATACATGACCTTTATTCTGTTGAGGAAAGTTCCCTCTATGCCTACTTTCTGCAGGGTTTTTTATCATAAATTGGTGTTGAATTTTGTCGAAAGCTTTCTCTGCATCTATTGAGGTGATCATTTAGTTTGTCTCCTTCAGTTTGTTAATATGGTGTATCACATTGATTGATTTGCGTATATTGAAGAATCCTTGCATTCCTGGGATAAAACCCACTTGATCGTGGTGTATGATCCTTTTAATGTGCTGTTAGATTCTGTTTGCTAGTATTTTGTTGAGGATGTTTGAATCTATGTTCGTCAGTGATATTGGCCTGTAGTTTTCTTTTTTTGTGACACCTTTGTCTGGCTCTGGTATCAGGGTGATGGTGGCCTCAAGGATGAGTTTGGGAGTGTTCCTCCCTTGGCTATATTTTGGAAGAGTTTGAGAAGGATAGGTGTTAGCTCTTCTCTAAATGTTTGATAGAATTCACATGTGAAGCCATCTGGTCTTGGACTTTTGTTTGTTGGAAGATTTTTAATCACAGTTTCAATTACAGTGCTTGTGATTGGTCTGTTTACATTTTCTATTTCCTCCTCGTCCAGTCTAGAAAGGTTGTGCTTTTCTAAGAATTTGTCCATTTCTTCCAGATTGTCCATTTTGTTGGCATATAGTTGCTTGTAGTAATATCTCATGATCCTTTGTATTTCTGCATTGTCAGTTGTTACCTCTCCTTTTTCATTTCTAATTCTATTGATTTGAGTCTTGTCCCTTTTTTTCTTGATGAGTCTGGCTAATGGTTTATTAGTTTTGTGTGTCTACTCAGTGAACCAGCTTTTAGTTTTATTGATCTTTGCTATCGTTTCCTTCATTTCTTTTTCATTTATTTCTGATCTGATCTTTATGATTTCTTTCCTTTGCTAACTTTGGGGGGTTTTTGTTCTTTTATCTCTAATTGCTTTAGGTGTAAGGTTAGGTTGTTTATTTGAGATGTTTCTTGTTTCTTGAGGTATGATTGTATTGCTATAAACTTCCCTCTTAGAACTGCTTTTGTTGCATCCCATAAGTTTTGGTTTGTCATGTTTTTATTGTCATTTGTTTCTAGGTTTTTTTTGATTTCCTCTTTGATATCTTCAGTGATCTCTTGGTTCTTTAGTAGTGTATTGTTTAGCCTCCATGTGTTTGTATTTTTTATAGTTTATTTCGTATAATTGATATCTAGTTCTATAGCGTTGTGGTTGGAAAAGATACTTGATACAATTTCGATTTTCCTAAATTTACCAAGGCTTGATTTGTGGTCCAAGATATAATCTATTCTGGAAGATGTTCCATGAGCACCTGAAAAGAAAGTGTATTCTGTTGTTTTTGGATGGAATGTCCTATAAATATCCATGAAGTCCATCTTGTTTAATGTGTCATTTAAAGCTTGTGTTTCCTTATTTATTTTCATTTTGTTTCCTTATTTATTTCATTTTGTCCATTGGTGAAAGTGGGGTGTTAAAGTCCCCTACTATGATTGTGTTACTGTCGATTTCCCCTTTTATGGCTGTTAGTATTTGCCTTATGTATTGAGGTGCTCCTATGTTGGGTGCATAAATATTTACAATTGTTATATCTTCTTCTTGGATTGATCCCTTGATCATTATGTAGTGTCCTTCTTTGTCTCTTGTAGTAATCTTTATTTTAAAGTCTATTTTGTCTGACATGAGAATTGCTACTCCTGCTTTCTTTTGATTTCCATTTGCATGGAATATCTTTTTCCATTCCCTCACTTTCAGTCTGTATGTGTCCCCAGGTCAGAGGTGGATCTCTTGTAGACAGCATATATACGGGTCTTGTTTTTGTATCCATTCAGCCAGTCTGTGTCTTTTGGTTTGAGCATTTAAACCATTTACGTTTAAGGTAATTATCAATATGTATGTTCCTATTACCATTTTCTTAATTGTTTTGGGTTTGTTATTGTAGGTCTTTTCCTTCTCTTTTGTTTTCTGCCTAGAGAAGTTCGTTTAGCATTTGTTGTAAAGCTGGTTTGGTGGTGCTGAATTGTCTTAGCTTTTGCTTGTCTGTAAAGGTTTTAATTTCTTCATCAAATCTGAATGAGATCCTTGCTTGGTAGAATAATCTTGGTTGTAGGTTTTTCTCCTTCATCACTTTAAATATGTCCTGTTACTCCCTTCTGGTTTGCAGAGTTTCTGCCTACACATCAACTGTTAACCTTATGGGGATTACCTTGTATGTTTTTCTGTTATTTTTCCATGCTGCTTTTAATTTTTTTTCATTGTATTTAATTTTTGATAGTTTGATTTATATGTGTCTTGGCATGTTTCTCCTTGGATTTATCCTTTATGGGACTCTCTGTGTTTCCTGGACTTGATTAACTATTTCCTTTCCCATAATAGGGAAGTTTTCATGCATAATCTTTTCAAATATTTTCTCAGTCCCTTTCTCTTTCTTCTCTTCTTCTGGGACCCCTATAATTCGAATGTTGGTGTGTTTAATTTTGTCCCAGAGGTATATGAGACTGTCCTCAATTCTTTTCATTCTTTTTTCTTTATTCTGCTCTGCAGTAGTTTTTTCCACTATTTTATCTTCCAGGTCACTTATCCGTTCTTCTGCCTCAGTTAATCTGCTGTTGATACCTTCTAGAGAATTTTTAATTTCATTTATTGTGTTGTTCATCACTGTTTGTTTGCTGTTTAGTTCTTCTAGATACTTGTTAAACGTTTCTTGTATTTTCTCCATTTTATTTCCCAAGATTTTGGATCATCTTTACTATCATTCTGAATTCTTTTTCAGGTAGACTGCCTATTTCCTCTTCATTTGTTTGGTCTGGTGGGTTTTTGCCTTGCTCCTTCATCTGCTGTGTGTTTCTCTGTCTTCTCATTTTGCTTAACTTACTGTGTTTGGTGTCTCCTTTTTGCAGGCTGCAGGTTCGTAGTTCCCGTTGTTTTTGGTGCCTTTCCCCAGTGGCTATGGTTGGTTCAGTGGGTTGTGTAGGCTTCCTGGTGGAGGGGACTAGTGCCTGTGTTCTGGTGGATGAGGCTGGATCTTGTCTTTCTGGTGGGCAGTTCCATGTCTGGTGGTGTGTTTTGGGGTGTCTGTGGCCTTATTATGATTGTAGGCAGCCTCTGTGCTAATGGATGGGGTTGTGTTCCTGTCTTGCTAGTTGTTTGGCATGGGGTGTCCAGCACTGTAGCTGCTGGTTGTTGAGTGGACCTGGGTCTTGGCGTTGAGTTGGAGATCTCTGGGAAATGTTTGCCGTTTGATATTACATGGAGCTGGGAGGTCTCTTGTGGATCAGTGTGCTGAGCTTGGCTCTCCCATCTCAGAGGCACAGCACTGACTCCTGGCTGCAGCACCAAGAGCCTTTCATCCACACGTCTCAGAATAAAAGGAGAAAAAAAAGAAAGAAAGAAGATAAAATAAAGTAAAATAAAGTTATTAAAATAAAAAATAATTATTAAAAAAAATTAAAGAAGTAATTTAAAAAAAGAAGAAAGAAAGAAAAGAGCAACCAAACCAAAAAACAAATCCACCAATGATAACAAGTGCTAAAACTGTACTAAAAAAACCCCAAAATAACCAGACCCCTAGGACAAATGGTAAAAGCAAAAATTACACACAGAAGCATACACATACACCCTCACAAAAAGAGGAAAAGGGGAAAAAATCATAAATCTTGCTCTCAAAGTCCACCTCCTCAATTTGGGATGATCCATTGTCCATTCATGTATTCCACAGATGCAGGTACATCAAGTTGATTGTGGAGATTTAATCCGCGGCTCCCGAGGCTGCTGGGAGAGATTTCCCTTTCTCTTCTTTGTTCTCACAGCTCCCGGGGCTCAGCTTTGGATCTGGCCTCGCCTCTGTGTGTAGGTCGCCGGCGGGCGTCTGTTCTTTGCTCAGACAGGACGGGGTTAAAGGAGCCGCTGATTCGGGGGCTCTGGGTCACTCAGGCCGGGGGGAGGGAGGGGTGCGGATGCGGGGCGAGCCTGCGGCGGCAGAGGCCATTGTGATGTTGCACCAGCCTGAGGCGCGCCGTGCATTCTCCTGGGGAAGTGTCCCTGGATCCCAGGACCCTGGCAGTGGCGGGCTGCACAGGCTCCCTGGAAGCGGGGTGTGGAGAGTGACCTGTGCTCGCACACAGGCTTCTTGGTGGTGGCGGCGGCAGCAGCAGCCTTAGCGTCTCCCGCCCGTCTCTGGGGTCTGTGCTGTTAGCCGTGGCTCGCGCCCGTCTCTGGAGCTCCTTTAAGCAGCGCTCTTAATCCCCTCTCCTCGCGCACCAGGAAACAAAGAGGGAAGAAAAAGTCTCTTGCGTCTTCGGCAGCTGCAGACTTTTCCCCGGACTCCCTCCCGGCCGGCCGTGGTGCACTAACCCCTGCAGGCTGTCTTCACGCCAGCAACCCCAGTCCTCTCCCTGTGCTCTAACCGAAGCCCGGGCCTCAGCTCCCAGCCCCGCCCGCCCCAGCGCGGGAAGCAGACAAGCCTCTTGGGCTGGTGAGTGCCGGTCGGCCCTGATCCTCTGTGCAGGAATCTCTCCGCTTTGCCCCCCGCACCCCTGTTGCTGCGCTCTCCTCCGCGGCTTCGAAGCTTCCCCCTCCGCCACCCGCAGTCTCCGCCCGCGAAAGGGCTTCTAGTGTGTGGAAAGCTTTCCTCCTTCACGGCTCCCTCCCACTGGTGCAGGTCCCGTCCCTATTCTTTTGTCTCTGTTTTTTTCTCTTTTCTTTTTCCCTACCCAGGTACGTGGGGAGTTTCTTGCCTTTTAGGAGGGCTGAGGTCTTCTGCCAGTGTTCAGTAGGTGTTGTGAAGGAGTTGTTCCATGTGTAGATGTATTTCTGATGTATCTGTGGGGAGGAAGGTGATCTCTGCGTCTTACCCCTCTGTCTTGAAGCTCCTCCTCCTGAAATTTTAATATTCATAAAATACACCTTCTAAAATCCCAGGCTTTTAATTCCTTCATCTTTTGGCCAATGGTTGTGTTCTCTGTGCTTCCTCAGCCTTTCCTTCCCATGGTCGTAATATAGTGTAAACTTTTGTAAGTGCAAACTTCATCTCCTGTATAATCTCAGCTTAAAATGTTGTAGACTCTGAGCAACAGTTCATTTTTCCAGGTTCATTTGTTTGACTGTAACGATTTTTCGTTATCTTCTGCACCTGTACTCTATTGATCTTACTGGTTTCCCATGGTTCCTCATTGCTGTCTGTCTCCTGTCCTCACCTCGGTCATCACTGCACTTAAATGCCCCAGGTGATCCTTACATGATCACTCTCTCACCTATGCCATCAGCCCTGTTTCTTGCTTCTGCTTTAATGGCAACCTTACTTCCATCCAAATGTCTCTCTCCTCCATGTGCATCTGCACGTAACTGGGGATAAATTTACTGCCATGCTTGAATCATGACCGCTAAGCGCTGCGGGCAGGTGGTTCATTTCCCTGATACTTTCGTTCTCCTGCATGCATAAATCATTGTTTCCTCTGTATATCCTTTCCTCTGTGTATCCATCCTGCTGTGTCATGATCCTCTCCACCTACCAGTTAAATTCTCTGCCCTCACAAACAGAAAGAAACAGTGCTTGTTTTCCCCTCACTCCTTTCTCATCATTTTTTTCCCTTCTGTCAAAGCAAAAGTTGCTCCAAAGTTGAACAGGCAAGGAAAACCTTGCTCAAGACTCTTGCAGTAGAGGAGAGAGACCAGAAATCAGTCTGAGCTCAACTCCAAGCGAAGGGTGGAAGGTTTTTCTTCTGTTTACAGAAATGTTTTTTGACAGACAAAAAGCCGTGTATGATTAGTATCTGCACCTTGATGCGTTTAGAGAGAAGTATATACCTACTATAGACTGAATGCATGTGTCTCCACAAAAATTCATATGTTGAAACATAATCCCCACTGTTACAGTGTTTAAAAGTGGGGCCTTTGTGATTAGGTCATGGGGGTGGAGCCCTCATGAATGGGGTTAGTGCCCTTATAACAAAATCCTCACAGAGCTCCCTCATCCCTTCTGCCATATGAGGACGGTGAACAAGGAAGCGGGTCCTCACCAGGCACTGGATCTGCTGGTGCCTTCTTCTTGGACTTCAGAGCTTCCAGAATTGTGAGAAATAAATGTTGTTTAAGCCACTCAGTCTGTGGCACTTTGTTACAGAAGCCCAAACTAACTAACAGAACACCCATGAACCATCACCACAATCTATGCCATAAACCTGTCCATCACCTCCAAAAGTTTCCTCTTGCTCTCTTAATTATGCTGATGATTAAGGTTATTATTGTTTTGTAAGAGAGGTTTTTAAGAGCTGGTTTTGGGAGATCATAGGTCATCTGTATTTTCTTACTGGCTTTCTCCAAGGAAAAAGTAAACTTTCTTTGTGGCAGGGCATAGTTTTTAAAATTGCGGCAGATGGGCACTGAGGTTAGCGTTCCGCTTTCCCACAGAGAGCAGGGGTTGGGGGCGTTACCTTCCTTGAGGATTGAATTTCAAATGGATGGCTCTCACGTCCTTGAGAAATATATTACTCAAGGTTGTAAAACTATAAAGAGTATTTTTTAAATATTTATATACATCTCAAAGGAGCAGAGGGTAGGTAAAGAATTTATAATTACAAGTTTTCTAAAGTAAATGTTGTAAGAAAAGGGAGGTTGGGTCATAGAAACCTGTCTGCAGATAACTCACAATGAGGGGCGGGTCAAGGCCATCTTACTCAGTTCTTTATGGAGGGATTCACTTCAGCATACAAACACATTCCTATTTCTATCATCTTCAAAACAAAAGCAAAACAAAAATAAAACAGAATAATGGTCTCTGTCCAGGTTTTACATCTTTCTCTATCTCCTATGCCATTTCTCTCCTTCCCTTAGAGCAGACTACTTGGAAACTTGGTGTATTCTTTTGAGGTCCAATTCCTCTCCTCTTATTCTCTCTTGAATTGAAATGAGTATCTCATTCTTCTCCTTTAGTTAAATTGATCTTTTAAGATCAGCAAAAAAAAAAAAAAAGATCATCAATATAAGGTAACCATAGAACTTATTATTTAAATCCTGACACTCTTAATATATGAGGGATATTAAAGGAATGACTTAGCTTTCATAGAAGTTCTACAAATACAAACCAGATCTATTTCAGCAAATTCGTGTATATAGTCACCCTAAAAATCATTCGCCACGTGACTAAATCCTGTAGGCAATTGTTAACCCTCATCTTCATTGACCTGATAGCAGAGTTCAAGCCTTTTCTTTTTTCTTGAAGCAGGTTTTTGACTTGCATTCTGAGATACTTTGTCTGAGACACAGTCCTTCTTCTCTGGACAGACCCATCTTCCTTGGTCTCCTTTGCTGTTTCTCCTTATATTCTAAAGTGACACTGACCACAAAACATGTCTGCAGTGATGAAAGAGTTCATATTTTGTGCTGTCCTAAGTGGTAGCTACGAGCCACACATGACTAAGTGAGCAGCTGAGATTTCACCATGTGACTGAGGAATTGAATTTCTAATTTTATCTAATTTTCCTTAATTTACATTTAAAGAGCCACCTGTGTGGGAACTGGCACAGTGGGCAGTGAGATGCTGAGTGATGGGGCTCCAGGGCAGTCCCTGGCAACTCCTCTTCTCTCTTCACTCCTAGGTTTCCCTCTCAGGTCTTGAAACATCATCTGAACATTTTCTGTCACCACCATCTTGTTTAAACATCAGCCTTAATTTTCCAGATTTATGTAAGTGATATCTCCTCTTTGAAGTCCAATAAAAAATCTCAGACTTGATGCTTCCAAAATTGTGCCCCTTACCCCCTCCCCTAACTTACCCGCCTCGCATCCATTCTCGTTAATAAACTGGTAGTGCAGGGGAAAGGCGTTAGGGTCATCTTGGACTTCTGTTTCTCTTACAGCTGCATCCAGTCTGTTGGAGAATCCAGGGCACTTATTTTCTGTTTTACCTCCTTACTCTATGTCCTGCTGCAACCCTAGTCTAAGCCACAATCAACTCTTGCCTTCCACCACCACCCCAGTTTCCTGATAGAACCCTCCTCCTCTGCTCTTAGTTCCATCAGACCATCCCCCACACAGCAGCCAGAATGTTCTTTTTGTAACACGTGTCAGACACTGTCACTCCTCTGCTCAAATCCCCCTTGTGGCTTCTTTCCTGATCAGCGTAAAGGGATATTCTTTATGGTGGCCGGAGCCGCTGGACCACATCTCTGATGGCTCTTCTCCAGCCATGGCAAGCACCTTGCTGTGTCTGGGAAGTATCCCCAGATCCCCACGGCAGGGTCTCCGTTGGTTGCTTCTCTGCCTGGAATTCTTCCACCAAGGGAGCTGCCGAGATTGTCCCACTGTCTGTGTCTTTGCTCTAATCTCAGTTTCAGTGGCACTCTTCCTGACCATTCTAGTTTAAAGCTGCAGACTGTCCCCCCACCCTCTCTGCTTTGTTTTTATCTAACTTAGTAGTACTTTTATGTAGGTTTATGCTTATAGTCTGTCTCTCCCATTTGAACATTAGCACCATGAGAGCGGGATCTTGGTCTGTTTTATTTATTCATATATCTCTTGTACATTATTGAATGAATCAATGACTTATCTTTACCCTGGAGGGACATGGGTGTTCCTGAATACATTGAATTAAATGAAAGTTCGTTTTCTAAGCTATTTATCAACTTTGCCTACATTTAGGTGCTCAGTGAATATTGTTGGTTTCATGTCATGGGCTGATGTAACAAACAAACAAAAAGATATCTTGTTAATAAAAGGCTTTCTGAAAAAACATTTCATCTCATTCACCAAAGAGGCAGGTGGATTGGGGCAGCAGAAGGGCCCCTGGCACAAGGACCAGAGATTTGTGCTCTAATCCGGTTCTCATTCTCACCACTTTGCTTTACAAGGGATAATTTATTGAACATCCTCGGGCTCAGCTTCATCACCGACAAAGTGGGGATGATGATTTTTACCCAGAATAACTCATTAAAGTGTTGCCAAGAACAAATGAAAGAATGTAGTAAAGAATTACTCTGTAATACGTCCCATGTAATAAAAATGTGAATGTTTATTCTAGAGGTCTAATTCTACTTAGAAATTAACTTTATAATTATTAGATACATCTTTCATATGGAATGAGAAGATAAATTAAGGGAAACGTGCAGCGTAATTCCTAAATATCCTCTCCTTTCACTGTACCTTTCCTCACATCTTTGTTTTACTTACCCTAGAGAAACTCAAATCCAAAAGAGTTGTGACTTTTACCTATGAAGCAATTCTTTTAATTTTCACCAGTTTTAGTATTCCTTTGGAAAGTAAATGCATTGAATTGTGAGTATCTAAATTTCAAGAATCTATATTGGGAAGAGTTTCAAGGAAGATAATGTTAGGAAAATCATATAAAAATGAGAATTGCTATTGATAAGAATGACAGTAAATGCTGAGAGTGGATATGTCTTTGGAGGGTTATGTGTTACATGTTATGGTTTTGGTCGAAGCCCTTTGACTTTGCTGGTGGTGTTTGTTATCATTGTTGTTCGTAGCTGTTCTATACTGGAATTATGCAATTTGTGTAAGAGATGCCCCAGTTATGTGGTGGGAGAACCTGAGGTTGGCATAGTAATATCTGTGTTTGAACTCTAGCTCTGCCACTCACCAACCATCTCAGGATCCCAGTTCTTCACATATTAAAGATGAGGTCAGAGACTTCTTTACAGAGATGTAGTGAGGATAAAATTATGTAGGTGACATTGGAGCTATGCTGCCTGGGTAAGACCCTGAATGGCCACTTGCTTTGGGTGGGACACATAGACTCTCTGTTCCTCCATCAATAGTACCCCAAAAAGAAGTTTGTTACGGGAACGATGTAAGCTGGTGGATAGAAAGTGCTCAGAGTAGCGCCTGGCACACAGTGAGCAGGGTGCAACTGTTAGCTATATTATGAGTAACACTTTTAGATCAGTATAGATGTTGTACATGTCGATCTTAAACTAATCCACTCAAAATCTTAAGAACTCCATGTAAACTATCATTTACTTGAGGGTTTTAGTAAGAGAGCTAGCAAGGTTCTCAGTCGCATAGATTTTATATCAGTACTTTAATCACAGATCTGACATTCTCTAGCTTACTGTGTGCTTGGCATGGTCCCGTTTGAAACACGGGTTTCCGATAGCCTTAAGCTAATCACGGTAGCAGTGGGGTTTTCTGATTCTGGATGAGTAAGTTCTACATTTCAAGCAGTGAGAATTGACAGTCAGCAGATGATAGAATAATTGTCCCTGCTATACTCATTTTCTTACGTGCAAAGCAAATGGAAAGCCACAGTTGACACAGCTTTTGCGCTGTCACAAGAGCAAAATGTAGGGAAGCAAAGTTTTTAATGTGTCAGCATTTGCATGTTCCAGTAAGCCCAGCATGTGGCCGTCGCTGCCAGCTTCCGTGTGTTCATGGCTATGAGTACATTCGGGCAGAGGGCATCTGATGGGCAGCACGACAAGCTACCTGACCCTCAGCTGATTTGGTCATTGTTGGCTGGTTCCGATTTACATAATGCCATCACCTACTGGCTGCGTGGAAAGGGTTGATTTTAAAATACACAGACATCCTGCAGCTGCAACTCATCCTTCAGCTTATTTCCAAATACTATTTTTTTAAATGCTTTGAGGCAGAGTCCACCCGGTCTTTTTATTCTTTTTATAAATTTATTTATTTATGGCTGCGATGGGTCTTCGTTGTGGTGCGCGGGCTTCTCATTGCGGTGGTTTCTCTTGTTGCGGAGCACGGGCTGTAGAGCACAGGCTCAGTAGTGTGGCACGTGGGCTCGGTAGTTGTGGCTCGCGGGCTGTAGAGCGCAGGCTCAGTAGTTGTGGCGCATGGGCTTAGTTGCTCTGCGGCATGTGGGATCTTCCCGGACCAGGGGTGGAACCCGTGTCCCCCACATTGACAGGTGGATTCTTAACCACTGCGCCACCAGGGAAGTCCCAGTCTTTTTATTCTTGTTTGTCCTTCTCAGCAGCATCAACATCCATTCTTTACTGTAATTAAAGAGACAAAGCTAGTTCTGGAGATAATATTAAATAATTTCCAACTTCTCTTTTTACTTCTCTTCCTTCACGAACTCCCAATCACATCCCTTCTTCTAATATCAAGACTTTTCTGGGACGCTTTTCAGATGACAGTGGGAGGCACATCCTCTAATGAAAACATGATGGGTCGGGGCCGGATTGCCTGGACCCGTACATTCTGACCCTGCCCCTGCCACCTGCAGCCAGTTAGTGGCTTTGGGGAATTACAGTTGATCTGAATGTTTTCTGTAAAATAAATAAACCATCATCACCTTCTTAATTTCTATAAAGGATTAATTGGAATAGATAATGTGAAAGTGCTGTACAACTACTAGCTATTATCATCAGCATTCATTTGCAATTGGTAATAGCCCCGGATATTTCCTCTAATTAAAAGGGTTTTCATTTAAGTAGCATCAAGTCTTGAGGCTGAAGGGATGAGGCAATAAAACTGGGGAGTGGGGGCTATAAATATCAGAGGGTGGAAACACTGGGGTTTCTCTGGCACCTGTTACGTCCTGCAGATACAGGGAAAAGGAAATAGCCTTCTGTAGAGCTCATTTGTAATTCCCAGAAATGAAGAGAGTCAAGAAGACTCAGCTCAGGGACACAGGAGAATCCATCCTGGCCACTCGGGCTTTTATTGTCCTGTCAGATAATCGTGCTCTGGACTCTTTGTACTTGGCATTTTCTGTCGCATCAGTGTGTCCTCATTTAAACAGAATCCCAGGTCTGCACCTTCTGGAATGAAGAAAGAGAGCCAGCATGTTGCTTGTGTGCTTTTCTACACTTTCTCACTCTTGCAGGATATTCGTGTTCAGTCCAAAAGGCATGAAACACCGTGTCAGAGCACCCGCAGAGTTAATTTGAGTGATTTTTCAGGTTTTTTTTTTCATTGCTGTTTTTAGCCCTTTGTGACATAAATGAATCCCTATTATGCTGTGGTGTATGCCTTTGAGCCAGGATTTCAGTACAGTAGAAGAAATTATAGACTCCTACCAGGCCTATTCAAGTAGTTCGATGCAGTTAGTAGGGACACGCACATTTGTGTCTCCAGCTTCAGGAAAGTTCCATAATAACCAGAGACAGGCCTGCCTCCCTGAGCCACAGGGCACCTGTGCTCCTGCCCCCTGAGCTCCCCTCCCCACTCCGTCCAAGGAGGAAGTATTCTGTCTCTCCAAAAATGTTGATCTCTTAGAAAAGAACAGCCCCGCAATCTTC
This sequence comes from Tursiops truncatus, assembly GCF_011762595.2. Classification (NCBI taxonomy): domain Eukaryota; kingdom Metazoa; phylum Chordata; class Mammalia; order Artiodactyla; family Delphinidae; genus Tursiops; species Tursiops truncatus. The sequence goes on from NC_047054.1 coordinate 7,597,373, forward strand.
CAGGAGTTATATTGTTTTCCAGGTGTCCACTTGATATTTAAGTTAAAGCATGTACACCCGCTCCTTCGCTGTGTAAATCAAGTGTGGGTCTGGGCAGTGGTGACAGTGCTCTTTTCCCTAATGTTAGCGGTGATCCCTGAACTCGAACTCAATGCTGAGGGATTAGAAATAGGTATCGTTGCTCAATTATAAAATATCACTTTTTGGAAACCTTCATGTAACCTGTTTAGAGCAACTCCTCTGTCTAAGGACCGCATTGTCTTTGAAAAGCCTATGACCTGTGTTTCCCCGCTACTTGTATCCAGTGGACAACAAGGTGCCCAGCAGGCATACGTGATGTCAGCAAAGCCTACAGGTTATCAGAAAGTCCCATAGAAGCAGGAAGGAGGTGACATTCACTTAAGAAATAGATCCTTTTCCTCTGAGTTATGTGAGAGTTATAGGAGGTACTGGACAGTGGTTCTTATTTGTCCTGCTGTGAACCGGATACACATATACCAGAGTATTATGTGTAGAAATATTACATAATACTCTCAGGCTTCATTAAATTGTCTTTTGTGATTATGCTTGATGCTTGCACTTAAAGGAAAAAGAAAATTATTAAAAGTAGGGCCTGCAAAATTTGTATGTAATCTATACTTTAAAAAGTATAGACGGGCTTCCCTGGTGGCGCAGTGGTTGAGAGTCCGCCTGCCGATGCAGGGGACGCGGGTTCGTGCCCCGGTCTGGGAAGATCCCACATGCCGCGGAGCGGCTGGACCTGTGAGCCATGGCCGCTAAGCCTGTGCGTCCAGAGCCTGTGCTTCGCAATGGGAGAGGCCACAGCAGTGAGAGGCCCTCATACCGCAAAAAAAAAAAAAAAAAGTATAGACACTTTATATGAAAAATAATTAAGGATTCCTTTACTTCTTATTCCTATTCTTTGTCTTCCTCTTTCGCTCCCTGTACTTTTCCCTCCCTTTCCTTCTCCCCATCTCCTCCTCCCTTTCCTCTCCTCTTTTTACCCTCTCTTTCTCTCTTCTCTCCTAAACAATTCAGTCAGAAAGCATTAGATAGGACAGAGGAAGACAAGCGTCCACCTGGAAGGAAAGACACATGGAGATCTTAGGGGTTGATGGAGCAGTATCTGTAATCTCAAGGTGGAAAATAAGTAGATAAGTAAGTAGGTCTAATGAAAAGAAGTGGCTGAATACTCTGAACCCAAAAGGGGCCCTAATACTAAGGGAGATGTAGAAACTAAATTCACACAAGAGTGAGGAGTGCTGCGGAGGAGTGCCCACGTTGTTACGGAGGCTAATGTGACAGCACCTTCCGCCAGCCCGGGAGGGTCAGGAAGGCTTCTCCGCGAAGTGAGCCTAGGCTACCAGATAAGGTGGGTCTATCAGCCAGTCGGACAGTGGTTGAATAATATTGTAGGCATAAGAAATACAGGTGCAGGGGCTCTGAGTCTGGAGCACAGTAAACAACGCACTTAAAATGTTGAGGGAAGTGTGTCACAGCCGGATTGAGTGACAAAGACGGCAGCCGGGGATGGGGTTGGAGAGGGACAGCGGCTAGATCTTGTCGATTAAGAACTTGCACATTAAGAGAATTGAACTCCACTATAAGATAATACTGGGAAGCCTGTTATTCTTCCCGAGTCTTTAGTTTAACTGTGTTGCCTCCAGATTTCATATAGTGGAAATTTCCTTTCTCTTTAGACACATTTTTGTCTTGGCTATCATACCCTGTGACCACCCCCTCCTCTATAAGAACTTTCATGAACATTCCCCTGGTTTTTCTTTCCCACAGTGCACTGGAAAGATTTCAGCTTGTGAATTTTCACAGCTGCACTTTTCATCTATATATCTCTGTGTCAAAAAGGCATCACCCTAGTCAGGTACGCCCTGTTTCCCTTACAGCAGCCTACTTCTATTTTATAATACATATCATCTTGCAGCGCAGTATATAATTTATTTGTTTAATATGTCTTCTTTTTATTTCACCATATCAAATGTAAAATCCATAAAGGTGCATAATTTTGTTTCCCCCCATTACTGTATACTTCTAGAGCCTACACCTGTACCTGGTATACAGTAAGTAGGTACTTAATAAGTAATATTTGAATAAGTAGATGGATGCCAGAGGACTCCTAGATGTAATTCCATCTCAGCCTTTTCTTCTGATCTCTAATTCTACATATCCAACTACCTACTGGCTATTACTGTTCTAGCGATGAAGTTCTGCACGTCTGAATTCCATCCCGATACATCCTCCTCCTCTTCCTCTGTGCAGTATCTCAGTAAACACCACTGCCATCTACACTGCCCGGTTGCTCAGTGTAGAAGTCTGGTAGAGAATCTTGACTCCATCCTCTCTGTCAATATCTGATTGTGTCCTGTTCATTGTGTCTCCCGTACATCTCTCACATCTGTACCCTCATGTTCATTCCAACCCCCACTGCTGTAGTGGAGGACACCTTCATTTCTCTACAGACCAACCACAGTAACCACCTAAATGTCTCAGTCAAGGTGATGGAAAGCCCTTTCATCAGCAGTCTCACATCCCACCCCACCTGAAGCACTTCTGGAAAAATGCAAAGCTGAATAGACCACTCCAGTGTCTGTGCCTGCCTCTTCATCTTTTAAGGGCTGCAGTACGGACAGCACTGTTGCATGGGATGGTGGGTGGATGCAGAGCAGGTAAAGAAACGGTCAGTAAGCATAAACGGAGGGTGATTTGTGCGTTGTTGATGATGTCCAGGACACTGCTGAGGACTCGAATAGGATGAGGACTTAAACCACTCGTTGGGATTAGCATCATGGGGTTCATGTTGTTTCTCAGAAACTCATGTTGGAGTGATGGGATCAGAGGAATATGGGAGTGGTTTGAAGAGTAGGTGGTTAGGAATATAAAGCAAAATATTTAAAACTTAAGAAACTTGGATATAAGAAGGTGCTATATACTATGGTATCTGGAATCAGACATTGGCCCAAAGGAAAATTTGTGCATATGTCTGTATGTTTGAAAAAGACACAGATCATGGGTTTATGATGAGCTGTAAGTATACATGTAACTATAGAAGGCATAATTGCTCATGTAAGATTTTTTTTTTTTCAGAGATCAGAAGGAAATAATAAATAACAGTAAATAGTAAATAGAGAGCTCTAAATAAGAGAGGTGAAACCTGCTTTTGGTGTCAGGAGAAAAAAGAATGAATGCAGCCAAAGGTGAAGAGATGGATGATAGATAGATAGATAGATAGATGATAGATAGGTAGGTAGATAGATAGATAGATGATAGATAGGTAGGTAGATAGGCAGGCAGACAGACATTATTGATTAGTTGGGAGAGGAAGTTGGCTTCCATTGTTTTCACTGTAGTGGTGGATAAGATCATCAATGAGGAATGAGAAGAGAAACATTAGAGCTTTTGACCAGAGGAGTACATAGTTTGCAAGAGCTGTGGAAAATGAAAGAAGAAATTGATCAGAAAACTAGAGAAAATGACACATAGTCGGATGCCTGTTGAACACTCGTTACATATACCTACAGTTAGTACTTTACTGGTGTTATTTTAGGCAAGAGGCTTACTTTCTCTGACCTTCAGTGTCTTCTCCTGTAAAATGAGAGCATTTGATTATATGATCTCTGTGATCCTTTACACTTCTAAAATTAACTGCAGGATTTGCATTTAAACGAGAGAGACCTGCCACCTCAAAGTAACTCAGCTCAATTCATCAAATTCAGGACATTTTAATTTCATTACAGCTTTGAAGAAACTCTTCATCTGACATGCACACTTTGGACAAGGGTCACAGGAGCTACACTTGCGGAGGGCTTATCCCCTCCCACTTGGTCCTGTAATTGACACTTGCTGACAGTAGGGGCCTGTGTAATGGACAGAGCCTTGTAGTGGATACATACCTGTTGAGAAGTGAGGGCCATTGGCAAGCCTGCATTGCTGTAGATTATCGCTGTTATTACCTGCCATGAGCACCTGGAACCAAATATGAAAATTCACTGTGTGCACATGTGTACACGAAATCAACTCTAGGTTTTAGTAAGTGGAGTTAAAGACTACCTAAGTTGTATGTGACTTTTGCATGTTTGCTCACTCTGGTTTTTTATTTTTATTTTTACTGTTCACATTTTCTTTTAGCCTATTTCTATTTTTTCTTGCTTCTCTCCCCTCCTTTCATTCTGTTTTACAATTATTTAATCATATTTAATTTAGAGTTTTCTTGGGAAGATAGGACGCTGCCCCTTTTCCTCCCTTCATGGGTTGACTAGTAGATGTAAATGATTTAACCTGTTGGGAGGTTTTTGCTGAACAACCAAGATATGAGTCATTGAAGGCAAATGCTGTTTAATGCTTGTAATTGCTTCCGTGTGAGACAGTATTTAACCAGGTACTTCTCCACAAAATGGTGCAGGCACCTTGACGTTAATGGCAGATCGTCTGCCAATGGGGAGGGTATTGCTTGTTTCAAAGTAAATATAAGTGATAATCTCCTTGGGCAAAGAAAAGCCTGTCTTGATAAGATACTGACACTACAAAGTTTATGCTGGTGAGGCATGAACTAGAAGGTTCCTGTCTTATCTAGCCTAAGAGACTGGGGTCCGTTTCTCCTTTCACTTTCTGTGGACGGCGGGCATCTGTGGGCGTCTCAGTCCACCTCTCTGAAGTCTTAGAGTCGAAATAGCCTGGCCCAGACGGGGAACATTATGTGAGGCAGGGGAGCACAGAGCTGCCTCTCGCCAGTCAGATAGTAGATATAGTCCTTCTTGGACTCCTGAGACAATAATTCAGTGACTGTGCTTCCAAGACTTAAATCTCAGAACAACTTTTGCAGCGTTTCAGCAGCTTCACAGGAAGATTTGCTGCCACTGTGTCAGAGTTCAGAGTGTGCAATTTAGAGTAGTTAGAATGGGCAGCGCTGCTAATCAGAGCTTATCACAAGAACACCGCAGCAGCCTTCACAGTGGACGGGCTGTTCGCAGCACCCCTGCAATTCTCGGGATGCCGTAGTGCCTGGGCATATTTTATCCAGCTGTCCAGCTACTCCTCCCACAAGGTAGTGTGACTGTCAGAATGGGGGGAAACAATTCTGTTAGAGGCTATAAAACTATATGAAGAAGTGGTTGTAAATGGTTTGAGTGTGTAAATTATGTATGCTGGTAATGAAATTAAAAATTACAAAAGGAAAGGATGTGGCTCAGTCTTTTCAGGGATGGAGAACCTGAGTATTTTGGGAAGCCTTTCCAGCATTTTGGATTTTTGTGAATTGAATACTTATTATTCTTTGAAGGTTGGGTGACACAAATATTCTTTCTCTGTACAGAAGATAATACTCAAAAGCAAAATGAATCACACTGCAACATAATTTGTCAGCTTTTAAATATCATGATGGATTACAAAGCAACCCAGGATGAATAGGACAGCAGATTACACTCTGAGTTATTGGTTTTATGGTAGCTAGAAGACTGTTTTAAAGGACTTTATATAACTCCTGAAGTACTTGGTCCATAAAGAACTTTCTTTGGCCAAAACTCAGTTATATTTTGTATAGCCTGCATATGTTAACATAATTATAAATGTTTGTACCAAAGTATACCATGGATTTCAGAATCAGGACACTTAGATTATAATCAAAATGCTAATATCAACCAGCTGAGTGACCTTGAACAAAATATTTCACCTCCATAGAATCTAAATTAACAGGGCTTTAAAGTGAGAGAGTGGACCATTCACCTAAAAATCTCACTATTTTGTTTCTATGCCTGTTCTATTACTGTGTAGCTCATTGATAAAGAGACAAGACATTATTATTATTTTTTTTTACCTAAAGCACATTACAGAATATTTGAGTGAGTTTAAGGTACAGATATTTGAAATATATACTGAGCCAAAACTTACCGCTTTATTAAAGTACACTTCTAAAGTTCTATATGTGGCTCCTAGTGTATCTGTATGCTTCATTATTGTAACACGTGCTCTCACGTGGGAGTTAAAACTACACTTACTGAGGAGTCATGCTCATATTGATAAAACCTAGCATTTCTTGAGTTCTTACAGTATGCTCACGATTTCACATGTATGATCTCAATTTAATCTTTAAAATAACTGTATATTGTGTATATATTATTATACTCAGAGACTTAGAAAGAATACATATTCACAAATACTAAAACATTATTAAGTAAATAAAAACAAATTTAAAGACTCATTGTAGAGTCAGAATGCCTCAACAGTTGTTTCATGATACCTAATTCTGATCTATTTATTTTATAACCGAGGTAGGGTTATATAAGCTGACAGTACCAATATAAATGCTTCAAAATAGGGAATATATTATACATATAGGAATGTGGTTTGAGTTTAATACCTTTATAAACTCATACAATTGAATTTATTTATATCTTGAGAAAAAAAAATTTGGCTAAGATACTGAATCCTGAAATTTATCTTGGAAAACATGAGCACCTTCTTCAGTCTCCATTATGCATTGCATTGCATAAAATAGAAAGTGATAGTTCTCATAGTAGATATTGAGTCCAATTCTGAGTCATGTACCGTGGACTCGCCAGCAGTTTCCTAGATGGGATGAGAAGTGAGTTGGCCCACCACGGAGGAGCAGGCGTGAGGGGCCGCGTCTCACTGGTGGGGCAGAGGGAGTAGCATGTGAGGAGACACAGATTAGCCCAAGCAGCAGTGGCAGTGATGGCAAGTGGCGGAGGGAATCAGAGGTGTTCATGCAACAACCCTCAGAAAGGAGGGGAAGAAGGAAGGGGGAAGTGGGGAGCTCTCCCAGGTGCTGATAGTAACAGCGTTGGTGGAAAGAGAACAGAACTGACATGTGTATGGGGGCAGACAGTTCCACTTCTCTCATAATGTTTAGTTTCTATTCAGAAGCTTACACAGTGTTGTGGGAAGTACTGAGACTGAGAGCTTGTCTCTCCAAACCCCAAGTTTAGCCCAGGGTTTTTACATACCTTGGTTACTGCTCTAGTAGCTCTTTTAGGTCCCTTTAAATAGATTAATGTATTTTTAAAGAACTAACAATAGTCTATTCATGCCGAATTCAGTATGCTGCAATGGAAAACAGATTTGAATCCTGGGGGTTGGTTCTAGCTGACCTCAGGGTTACAAAAATGAATAGGTCATTATGAACGCCTCAAGTGTTCTAAAGTGTGAATCATTAGGAAAGTTAGGCTGATTAATATTTTTCTACTATTTGAAAATGCATTCATAATATTGTGTTTACATTGTATTATGACATGTATATAATAGGCAAGTTCTGGAAAGAACTATGAGTAAAGATTCGAGAAGATTCCCAAACTCCTTTCTACTGTTTATAACTCTGATAATTGGGGAGGCATTGCATTATATTATGATTTTATTTTAATTGTTTTACATTCAACCTTCTCTTCTACAGTATGAGAACAAAACCAAAATAGCATGATAGAGTTGCTAAGGTTGTTATGAAGGTTAAATAATGTAAGTAATAAAAAAAAGTCTTCTTAAAGAATATCATTTGGTTACCACTCTATAAAACTTAGTAGTGTTTTCTTCTATCCTGTGTCAGTCCCATTTTTTTGTAGGGTGGCTTTGGTTAACTTTTGGTTGAGAATTAATATGGTCAGGTTTGTCTATTACAAATAGAGTTTTATGTTAAAAGTCATATTTTTTGATCAAGAGAAGATTATAAAGTCTAGAAAAATTTAATCACACTTGACAGTCATGGTGTAACGTTTAAGGTTACTAAGCTTAAAGGGTCTTAGCTTAATTAGAGAATTGAGTTAGGAATTATTTGGGATTTTGTGGAATACAATTAGATGTCAATGTCAGTAGGAAGGTGGCAGCCTACGAAGGCTGATTTTGCCCCTTTTATTTATATGAGAAGATTTGACTAGTGCTCATGTTGTTTAAGGGAGAGATTTTTTTTTTATATAATGTCGGTAACTGTCACACTTTGTGCAAACTGGAACCAGTTCTTTGAGTTACATGACAGCTAAAGCAAAAAATTAATCAACAGGTGAGGAAATTGGAGGTGGTAGAAGATGTGAATGTCTTGAGGATTTCTTTATATTTTTTAAACTGTTTTTCCATTTGTTAAATTACCTTCAAATCATGTGCCTGCATGTTTTTAGTGTATTTTACTAAATTAACCTATTAATTTCCTAAGCTAGATATTACAATAAATAATAAATTGATTTTCATTGATTTTCTATGAAAACATTGATTTTCTAATTATATGTCATCCAGTTAGCTAGTCTCCAATTTGAAACAGTGCATGGTTGCTAAATTGTTTCTCTGCCTCAGCAAATACTAGGGACCCATAAAGGCGTGATATTCTGTGATTCGTCACTAATGGTTCAACTTTCCTCTTGGAAGTTGTAGCCAAATCTACTCATTAGCTCTCAAATCTACTCAGGGAGTCAAGAACCTGACAGAATGGGAGTAAGTCGTGTGCATGGAAGAAAAGCCAGTTTTATCTGGTAGGACCTCCTTGTCTGAGATGCCTTCCCTATGACTACATTATTCTGGCTTTTCCATCTTGGTCAGTGCAAGGGACCTCATGCAAGGTCCCCGCTCTGTCAGCTGTTTGCAGTTCATGGTGGTTCAGGAAGTGAACGGACTTTGGGTTTGGGTCTGGATCTTAATCCCAGCTCTGCTCACTTGTTGTGTGTATGCATCTGACCCTCATATGTAAGGAGAGCATCATAATACCTAGTTATAGCATAATTGCAATAAAACTATATGTAAATAAGGTAATATATGCAAAGTGACAAATAAATCATAAGGCATCCAGGAAAAGAGGGGGTGAGATAACACATTCTTTAGCACCTATTACGCCTTTTTGCCTTTTAGAATTCTCGATTATATTCAAGGTGTGCGCTAAAAGTTACTATAGGAAATAAATGAAAGTGAAAGCTTATTTTCTGCCATGTTAGGTATGTACATAAATATGAAAATAATGTTCTAAGCTACATGAGAAGAATTAGAAATATAACATGAAACTTTTTTGGACGGAAAAATCACAGTGAGGGATCACGGATAATTTCCTAAATGAGGCAGCATTTGATTGGAGCTGTGGAGGATTTGTAAGTTGTTGAAAAACAGAAAGAGTTTCACCTGATGTCAGACAATATAATTACACAGGCTGAAACAGGGGAGGGGAGTTACATGGGGTGCGTGTGAACATAATGGGAAAGGAAGGCAGAGACAGTAGGAGCAGTGATTAGGGAAGTAACACAGATGACAGCTCTTCCCGTATGGAGTTTTAGAGTTTAATAAAATCCCAGTTAAGAGATTAAGAGAGAGACATTAAGAGAGAGACAGAGAGAGAGTGAGGACACACACTGATTCTAAAATTTACATGGTTGCTTGACGTTCTGATAACAGACACGACACTAAGATCATGCTGAGCGGTCTAGCCTTACCATATATCAGGACCTGTAATAAAATGTATTTTTTATAACAGTGTGATTTTGTTGCAGGAATAGAAAAATAGGCCATTGAAACCAATAGATAGCCCTGAAATAGACCACACACATATGTAACCTGTATGGACAAAGGTGTGTTTTGCTCACCAGTGAAGAGAGAAAAGGTTATTCAATATTATACCACCTCAAGTATTTATCCAATTGGGAGAGGAGTGACAGAAATCGGGTCTCTACTACACAATGTATGCAGGAGTTATTGTGAGGTCCACTGAAATAGGATACTTTTTAAAAGTCTTATAAGTCAGTGAGAAAAGGTCAACAATCCAATAGAAAAAAACTGGGCAGAAAACTCAAAGAAAACTTATATGACACAATATTGTACATCAACTATATTTCAGTTGAAAAATAAATGACCAATAAATAATTTAATCTTGAAAAAAGTCATATGAAAGGATTTGCAACCTAACTAGTTCTCTAGGGAATTGCAAATTAAAGCTGCAATAAAAAATGTTTTATACATACTAATTTGTGGAAATTTAAAAGTTGGACAATATCAAGTGTTGGCAAAGAAGTAGTTCTTGGAATTGTTAAGTACTTCCGGTGGTTTAAGAAAAAATGGTAGGGCTTTCCTGTGGCGCAGTGGTTGAGTCAGCCTGCCAATGCAGGGGACACGGGTTCGTGCCCCGGTGCGGGAAGATCCCACATGCCGCGGAGTGGCTAGGCCCGTGTGCCATGGTCGCTGAGTCTGCGCGTCCGGAGCCTGTGCTCCGCAACGGGAGAGGCCACAACAGTGAGAGGCCTGTGTACCGCAAAAAAAACAAAAACAAAAAAAAAAGAAAATGGTATAGTTACTTTGGGAAAGAATCTGTCATTGTCTGGTAATACTGAAGATGCTGTAACTCACTGTCCTAGCAGTATACCTTAAAGAGACATGCTTCAGAAGACCCGTGAAGTGAATCTGTGGCTGCAGAATGTGTAACACTGAAATGGAACAAACAATACGGACGTTCGTCAGCGGTATAAAGGATTCATGAAGTATAGTATATATGATGCAGTTGAAAGAAATGCAGCAGTGAAAATGTCCTATAGGCAGTAACATGGAGGAAAATCTGGAATATAAAACTGAGTGAAGGAAAATCAAGTTTCAGAAGAATACGTGTAGTATGAATCTCTTTATGAAAGGTAAAAACACATGACAGAATAAGCCATAGAAATACGAATATTAGACTAAAAAGTAAGGAAAGAGCAAACTGAGAATAGAGGTTTCCTCCGGTAAGCGAGAAAGGAGGATGGAGCTAGGGTCATTTGCTTTAAAGGCATGTTCTATACCCTTAGCAGAAGAAGGTTGATTGTATCAGCCAGTTTCCCAATAGGAAACAGATCTCTTGGCAGCTGGGAAAACTCGGAGCCTTTATTCCTGAATGATGTTTAGAATAGCATGGGCGTAAAGAAACCATGAGACCTAGTGCAGGCAGCAGTCTATGAGTAGCTAAGCTGTGATCATCCCTGGGCAGACCAGGAGGAGACAGGGAGAACAGAGCAGTAGCTGGAGTCTGGAAGGAGAGGTGCAGAAAGGAGGCTGCCCTGAGAGGCGTGGCTGCTTTCAGTCAAGGGTCACAGGCAACATCTCATGGGAGGGGCCAGCAGGATAGGCGACCTGTCCCAAATGCTCTCCATCTCGGATAAGCGACCTGCCCCAAATGCTCTCCATCTCTGACCTTTGCATGGGGCTTCCACTTGGCGGGACGCCGCTGGAAGCCAAGAGGGCAGAAGGACCCGCTCACGGATTCTCAGGGCAGAAAGTAGGACTGGGGGAGAGGACCACGTGCGGGGCAAACAGGAGGGATATGGCGCCGTTAAACATATCCATGTGTCTACATTCAAAACGCAGTAGATTATCTAAAGTAATTTTACTCTGCAAAGGAAAGGAGAGAGAAGGGCTGGGTGAGCATCTGAATACTAGGAAGGTGAACCAAGTGAATAAAGAGCCTGGAGAAATGAGAACAAGGCGGGCGGGGGAGGTCGCAGAGGAAGAAGATGAACACGGAGGGTGTTTTCTGAAGAGCTAATTACAGCCATTTAGCTGCACGTTCCCTTGGTCGTTTCCATTAAGCCTTCTCACTTTTTAAGAACTCTCCTTCTCTTGTGGTAATTTTCCCGTCAAACTATTTTCTCTGAACAGAGTAATTCCTCCTGCAAATATACCTCATGGATTTTGACATGCTGACCCGTTTAGGTCTTGCTGCTCCATGAACGACATCAGAAACAAGATTAACTTTCTCTTTCTATGTAGCAGCAGCCCACGATCATTTGACTCTGAACAGCTGGCTAGCCGGTTTTTGTAGAAGTGTTGAACGTATTCCAGGTTTACTCTCTTATACACCAGCAGGTCCATTTGAAGTCCGATTCCTTGACAGTACTCACTTCTGGGTTTAGAGTATCCACCTGTATTTAACATGTCCATGCTGATTTCATTTTTGATTAGGAGAAGGAGACAAGGAAGGAGTCTTCTTTACTTTTCAATTTCAAATATATCCAGATTAGTAGACTTATGAGGCTAAAATTTGTTAACGCTGAAAATCTATCATTTGCTATGTGATATTGTAATACGAATGAGTGCAGCTGTTTTGCTTGCACACGTATAAAGTTGTATGATTTTAAGGATGTTTTACATTCAGTAGTTAATTATGATCGCAGTTCCCAACGTGAAACAGTGGGCAAGGGCGTGTGAGTTGCCATTACTACTTCACTGGCTGATGTAGATGTAAGTGGAAGTTTTCTTTATCACTTCAAGGAAAGCCCAAGGAGGAAAGGTCCTGAGAGGCTGGTGTGATTTGGGGGACACTGTCACGTCATCAATTCAGTAGATTCTCCAGAATTTTCAATTGGCAGCTTCCTATAAACTGCAAACTTACAGAAAATTACGGATGAAGTAAGGAAGAGGAAGGGAAGAAAGGAAAGATGGGGGGAGGGATAAACGTAGAAGAAAAATACAAAGGCACGAAAAAGATCAGTGTTATAAAAAGAAATGATGATTCAAACAAACTCTAGTTTACATTTCCTGCTCAATCCTGACTGCATCTTCATTTTAGTTCAAGAGACATTTTATTAAGTGACAACTATGTTTCTGGGACAATGCTAAGCACTGTGAATAAAAAGTCTGTAAGTTCCTGTCATGGCAGATACTACATTGAGTCCACATTTATTAGAAAGGATTTAAATTTAAAATGGCACTTTACCTGAAGAAAAGTGGAGAGAAATTCAGAAGCCTATGTACCAATAAGAAAGAAAACTGATGATGCGAATTCAATGATGATGTAAGAACTTTGGTTTCCATCTCAATTTGTATACGTCTCACAGAACTATCATGTATTTTGTTCCATATCTGTGATGTGTTTTATCAAAAAGAAAGCATAAGTGGCATAAACACTTTTAACACTTGTTTTCATATTCGTAGTCCAACTCCAATTATCCTTCAACTGAGTCTTCTTCAACTGAGGGTCATCTCCTTCTTTTTTCACTCTGTACCATCCTTTGCTATACTCAGAGCAGCCATGGTGATGTAGTATTTCCTAGGATTTTGCTCTTTCATCGACTCTGAGATTCCTCATGAGTAGTAGATGCCTGCTTTGACTTCCTTTTTTCCAGACAGTGTCAGTGGAAGGTGTCTAGGCATCCAGTTTTATATCCCTTCCTAAACTGGATTACAACATGTAGTTTTCCAGTCATAACATGGGAATAGCAAGCAGTTTCATGCATGTGCAGACACTGACAGCTATGTCTCTATTGCTGCCTAGCTGAGCAGTTAGTAGGATGTCTTGAACAATTCAGAGAAACTGATAAAGAAACAAAGGGGGAAAAAAAACCCCACATCTTACACATGAGTTAATTTTGTAATTGAACTGACAAATCCAGTCTAAGTGTAAGAATTGCCAGAAAAATCAGATACTTTCTGGCAGTAATACACTCTGACTTTAAGAAAAAATCATCAAAGACTTACATAGTCCTTTTGATGGTTGGACAGTATTATAAAGTCTTTACCTAGATTGACCATATGGCCTAGTTTACCACCATTGTCCTAGTACCCAGCCAAGCTTAGAATTTTATTAGGACTTCTCAATTTTTAATGAAATATGTTATTCATAATTGCATAGGAGTAATTTTGGGTGACTGTAATAAGGTTCCATTTTCTATTTCCACCCTCTGAGGTTGGTCATTATTTTAAGCTGGGCCTAAAGGTGGTTATATGGCCCATTTAGCTGCATAAAATGTGTTTACCCAGCACTCTGGAAAGCATTTCATTTAGATCAAAAGATTGTTCTAAATTAATGTTATTTATTTGGAATCGGTGTTTGCCTGTGCATACACAGAGAAGTATTAGTCACAGCTGCTACTAGGTTGACTCCAGTAGCAGGAGAACTTGACAGTTAAATATTGCCCATTTGTATCAGTTAATTCCTATCATTTTCCTCTTTTTCATTCAATTTACTGAGTAAAATAATGTTTGGGACTTCCCTGCTGGCGCAGTGCTTAAGAATCTGCCTACCAATGCAGGGGACATGGGTTTGAGCCCTCGTTCGGGAAGATCCCACATGCTGCAGAGCAACTAAGCCCATGCGCCACAACTACTGGGCCTGCGCTCTAGAGCCTGTGAGCCACAGCTACTGATCCCATGTGCCACAACTACTGAAACCCACGCACCACAACGAAGAGTAGCCCCAGCTTGCTGCAACTAGAGAAAGCCCACACGCAGCAACAAAGACCCAACGCAGCCAAAACTAAATAAATAAATAATTTAAAAAAAAAATGCTTTTGAAGTTCATTCTGTTGAATGTAAAAACATTCTAAGTACTGTCATAAATTAAGTTGAAAAGTTTAGCAATGAAAGTGAAAGTATTTGTTTTTGCAGTGATAATAAATATACACATTTTAATAGCACACAGCCTCATGGTAAAAAGTCTGTTCTTCCTAAAATAAGATGCTTATGGAACAGAAATGTGTTTGAATCTGTTGTGAGGCATACACAATTCAAACTTTCCTCCAAATACCTGAAGTATAAAAACCTTGAGAGATTGAAAACCTTGGGGCTAAAGATACACGCTAAAATCCTTTTAAGAATAGACAGGCTAATAGTAGGTACAGGATGTTTGTTGAATGAGTGAATGTATGATTGGCTATATGGACCCTAAGCCTTACATGAAATAAACCTCTTCCATTTCTGTCCTTTTTCCCCAAAGCCCCTCAATGGCTGTCCCTCAGGAACAGTAATTTCTATAAGGTCTGCTTTTTTGGTTTCCCTGTGTATTTTTTTTGCTCCAGGCAATGAGCCATCATAGGATTCCAGGTGGGTGAGAGGACTGCCTTCCTTTTGAAAGTGGAAATTTGACAGGGGAGGTTGCAAGGAAGAACTACAAAGTGAAGACACAGTCTCAGACAGAACAGTGCTAGGAAAGAGAAGGCCTGCACAGGGAGGGTTGGGGACTGACTGCCTTAAGCTCTCCAGTCCACGTACCCAGGAGGGACTGCGTGTTCCTCTGTGTGAACGAGCGCCCCTTCAGTGATTGAGTTCTGAAATGAAACCACATTGAAACTGGTGGGGGCAGAGCAATGTTACCCCAACCAGCCCCGTCAGGTGGCATTATCTTAATATGGTAACTGTATTCCAAGGAATTTTCTTGATCATTTAGGGATTTACCAAGGATTGTTAGTTAGCTTTTAGGTTTGGGAATTTTATTATTCATGATGCCCTGAAATCGTCCCGTCCTAGAGTTTGATTTGACATAACCAAATTAACAAACCTCAGTGCTAATATGAGAATGTTTTTCCTTAATTGATACTGACAAGAATAACTATCAAATGTAGACTTCTATTCACCAACAGGCATATTCTTTCTCTTTATAGAAGCCTACTAAATAATGTGAATTATAAAAAGGATTGGTGGGTGACCACACATTGACATCAGAGTGGCAGTGAGATGATTTTGTTAGCCAATGTCATCAAACCCTATACGCAAATACAGCCCTCTTTAATACAGAAGGGTACACCTGCCACACAGAATTGCTGACACATTCGCCTCTGGGTAGTTCTAGGGACCCACTTGCCAAGTTGGCGTCTCTTACTTCCTTTTTATAGATACCTTGAGACTGCACCCTTCATTAATGCATTATTTCCTAATGCAGATGATATTGCAAATATATATGAGCTTTTCTAGTAAAAAATCACAATCTGGTTTCCCTAGATTGAATTTAAGTATATATAAAAAACACCTGGGGGGCTTCCCTGGTGGCGCAGTGGTTGAGAGTCCGCCTGCCGATGCAGGGGACGCGGGTTCGTGCCCTGGTGCGGGAAGGTCCCACATGCCACGGAGCGGTTGGGCCCGTGAGCCATGGCCGCTGAGCCTGCGCGTCCGGAGCCTGTGCTCCGCAACGGGAGAGGCCACAACAGTGAGAGGCCCGCGTACCGCAAAAAAAAAAAAAAAAAAAACACCTGGGGTAATTTTTATAGATTCCTAATCTCATCCTTTATATTTGATTTTATCTCATTCAGAGAGACAATTTCAGTTTAACCACGGTAGTATTGCTTTCTTTAGCTTCACGTACAAGCTACGGGGGACATCTGAATAAGAGAGAGTCCTGGGCTAAAAAGTATGTAGCATGAATCTAAGAACATAGTCGATGCTGAAAATGTAATGTCCTCGAGTGGGTTAGTTGTGCTGCCTTTTGTCTGTCCCCATGGACGTTAGCATCGGAAACTTCAACGTGAAAAGTGTAGGTGGTGTTTGACTCTTGGGTCAGTGAGAAAGTGCAGTTGGGGGCCCGAGAGCCTGGTAGACTGGATCCCATTTTCTAGCATAAAGAAGTCCATGTCATTGATCTGTCTTTGGTCAGAATGTATATCCAGTTTTTTATTTGAAGTGTGTTGTGTTAGAAATAATGAGCATTTTGTTTTTGTTTTTGTGATCTCAATAAATTGCTATGGTCTGAATGTTTGTGTCCCCCAAAATTCATATGTTGAAATCTTAACTCCCAAGGTAATGCATTAGGAGGTGATGCCTTTGGGAGGTGGTTAGGTCATGAGGATGAAGCCCTCACGAATGGGGTTAGTGTCCTTATAAAAGAGACACCACAGAGCTCCCAGCCCCCTGTGCTGTGTCAGGACACAAAAGCAAGTCTGCAACCACACAGGAGAACTCTCACCAGGATCTGATCATGCTGGCACCCTGAGCTCGGACTTTCAGCCTCCAAGACATGAGCAATAAATTTCTGCTGGCTGTCAGCCTACCAGTCTGTAGAATTTTGTCACAGCAGCGCAGATGGACAAACACATGTATGCTTTACGTGACACTTTTATAGATGTGAAAATTGTTTTATTTTTATAAGAAAATACACTCAGTATCACCCATGCTGAATGAATATGTTGGGTAGCTCCAAATTTTCCCCTGAATGAAAAGAGATTAAAAACAAATAGTTGTACAAAACAAGCAGTACAAAATAAACTCTAGACTTTATAAAACAGTTATCTTAGGAGTGATAAAAACATTCTAAAGTTAGGTTGTGAGAGAGTCACACAACTCTGTAAATCTACTAAAGTAATTGAATTGCACACTAAAAGGAGGTGAGTTTATGGTACATAAATTACACCGTAAAAAACTGTTATGCATATACACTCACTCGTATACAAGAAATAACAAAACTTTGGAAATCATTTAATCCTAAGAATGGGTAGGTGATACTAGTCCACAGAATTCCCCCCCCCCCCTTTTTAAACATCTTTATTGGAGTATAATTGCTTTACAATAGTGTGTTATGCTGTATAACAAAGTGAATCAACTATACGTATACATATATCCCCATATCTCCTCCCTCTTGCGTCTCCCTCCCACCCTCCGTATCCCACCCCTCTAGGTGATCACAAAGCACTGAGCTGATCTCCCTGAGCTTTGTGGCTGCTTCCCACTAGCTATCTATTTTACATTTGGTAGTGTATATATGTCCATGCCACTCTCTCACTTCGTCCCAGCTTACCCTTCCCCCTCGTCGTGTCCTCAAGTCCATTCTCTACGTCTGTGTCTTTATTCCTGTCCTGCCCCTAGGTTCTTCAGAAACTTTTTTTTTTTTTTTTTAGATTCCATATATATGTGTTAGCGTATGGTATTTGTTTTTCTCTTTCTGGCTTACTTTACTCTGTATGACAGACTCTAGGTCCATCCACCTCACTACAGATAACTCAGTTTTGTTTCTTTTTATGGCTGAATAATATTCCATTGTATATATGTGCCACATCTTTTTTATGCATTCATCTGTCAGTGGACACTTAGGTTGCTTCCATGTCCTGACTATTGTAAATAGAGCTGCAGTGAACATTTTGGTACATGACTCTTTTTGAATTATAGTTTTCTCAGGGTATATGCCCAGTAGTGGTATTGCTGGGTCGTATGGTAGTTCTATTTTTAGGTTTTTAAGGAACCTCCATACTGTTCTCCATAGTGGCTGTATCAGTTTACATTCCTACCAACAGTGCAAGAGGGTTCCCTTTTCTCCACACCCTCTCCAGCATTTTTGTTTATAGACTTTTTGATGATGGCCATTCTGACCGGTGTGAGGTGATACCTCAATGTAGTTTTGATTTGCATTTCTTTAATGATTAGTGGTGTTGAGCATCCTTTCATGTGTTTGATGGAAGTCTGTATATCTTCTTGGAGAAATGTCTATTTAGATCTTCTGCCCATTTTTGGGTAGGGTTGTTTGTTTTTCTGATATTGAGCTGCATGAGCTGCTTATATATTTTAGAGATTAATCCTTTGTCAGTTGCTTCGTTTGCAAATATTTTCTCCCATTCTGAGGGTTGTATTTTCATCTTGTTAAAGGTTTCCTTTGTTGTACAAAAGCTTTTAAGTTTCATTAGGTCCCATTTGTTTATTTTTGTTTTTATTTCCATTTTTCTAGGAGGTGGGTCAAAAAGGATCTTGTTATAATTTATGTCATAGGGTGTTGTGCCTATGTTTTCCTCTAAGAGTTTTATAGTGTCTGACCTTACACTGAGGTCTTTAATCCATTTTGAGTTTATTTTTGTGTATGGTGTTAGGGGGTGTTCTGATTTCATTCTTTTACATGTAGCTGTCCAGTTGTCCCAGCACAACTTACTGAAGAGGCTGTCTTTTCTCCATTTTATATTCTTGCCTACTTTATCAAAGATAAGATGACCATATGTGTGTGGTTTATCTCTGGGCTTTCTGTCCTATTCCGTTGATCGATATTTCTGTTTGTGGCAGTACCATACTGTCTTGATTAGTGTAGTTTTGTAGTATAATCTGAAGTCAGGGATCCTGTTTCTTCCAGCTCCGTTTTTCTTTCTCAAGATTGCTTTGGCTATTCAGGGTCTTTTGTGTTTCCATACGCATTGTGAAATTTTTTGTTCTAGTTCTGTGAAAAATGCCATTGGTAGTTTCATACGGATTACATTGAATCTGCAGATTGATTTGGATACTAAAGTCATTTTCACAATGTTGATTCTTCCAATCCAAAAACATGGTATATCTCTCCATCTGTTTGTATCATCTTTTATTTATTTCATCAGTGTCTTATAGTTTTCTGCATACAGGTCTTTTGTCTCCTTAGGTAGGTTTATTCCTAGATATTTTATTCTTTTTGTTGCAGTGGTAATTGAGATTAATATCTTTTTCAGATTTTTCATCATTAGTGTATAGGAATGCAAGAGATTTCTGTGCATTAATTTTTTATCCTGCTACTTTACCACATCATTGATTAGCTCTAGTAGTTTTCTGGTGGCATCTTTAGGATTCTCTTTGTATAATATCATGTCATCTGCAAACAGTGACAGGTTTACTTCTTTTCTGATTTGGATTCCTTTTATTTCTTATTCTTCTGTGATTGCTGTGTCTAAAACTTCCAAATTATGTTGAATAATAGTGGTGAGAGTGGGCAACCTTGTCTTGTTTCTGATCTTAGTGGAAATAGTTTCAGTTTTTTACCATTGAGAATGATATTGGCTGTGGGTTTGTCACATATGGCCTTTATTATGTCGAAGTAAGTTCCCTCTATGCCTACTTTCTGCAGGATTTTTATCATAAATGGGTGTTGAATTTTGTCGAAAGCTTTCTCTGCATCTATTGAGATGCTCATATGGTTTTTCTCCTTCAGTTTGTTAATATGGTGTATCACATTGATTGATTTGCGTATATGAAGAATGCTTGCATTCCTGGGGTAAACCCCACTTGATCGTGGTGTACGATCCTTTTAATGTGCTGTTGGATTCTGTTTGCTAGTATTTTGTTGAGGATTTTTGCGTCTATGTTCATCAGGGATATTGGCCTGTAGTTTTCTTTTTTTGTGACATCTTTGTCTTGTTTTGGTTTCAGGGTGATGGTGGCATCAGAGAATGAGTTTTTGAGTGTTCCTCCCTTGGCTATATTTTGGAAGAGTTTGAGAAGGTTAGGTGTTTGCTCTTCTCTAAATGTTTGATAGAATTCACATGTGAAGCCATCTGGTCCTGGACTTTTGTTTGTTGGAAGATTTTTAATCACAGTTTCAATTTCAGTGCTTGTGATTGGTCTGTTTATGTTTTCTGTTTCCTCCTGGTTCAGTCTAGGAATGTTGTGCTTTTCTAAGAATTTGTCCATTTCTTCCAGATTGTCCATTTTATTGGCATATAGTGCTTGTAGTAATATCTCATGATCCTTTGTATTTCTGCAGTGTCTGTTGTGACCTCTTCTTTTTCATTTCTAATTCTATTGATTTGAGTCTTCTCCCTTTTTTTCTTCATGAGTCTGGCTGATGGTTTATCAGTTTTGCTTGTCTTCTCAAAGAACCAGCTTTTAGTTTTATTGATGTTTGCTATTGTTTCCTTCATTTCCTTTTCATTTATTTCTGATCTGATCTTTATGATTTCTTTCCTTTGCTAACTGGGGATTTTTATTCTTTTTTCTCTAATTGCTTTAGGTGTAAGGTTAGGTTGTTTGAGATGTTTCTTATTTCTTGAGGTATGATTGTATTGCTATAAACTTCACTCTTAGAACTGGTGCATCCCATAAGTTTTGGGTCGTCATGTTTTTATTGTCATTTGTTTCTAGGGTTTTTTTGATTTCCTCTTTGATATCTTCAGTGATCTCTTGGTTCTTTAGTAGTGTATTGTTTAGCCTCCATGTGTTTGTATTTTTTATAGTTTATTTCCTATAATTGATATCTAGTTTTATAGCGTTGTGGTCGGAAAAGATACTTGATATGATTTCGATTTTCCTAAATTTACCAAGGCTTGATTTGTGGTCCAAGATATAATCTATTCTGGACGATGTTTCATGAGCACCTGAAAAGAAAGTGTATTCTGTTGTTTTTGGATGGAGTGTCCTATAAATATCAATGAAGTCCATCTTGTTTAATGTGTCATTTAAAGCTTGTGTTTCCTTATTTATTTTCATTTTGGATGATATGTTCTTTGGCGAAAGTGGGGTGTTAACATCCCCTACTCTTATTGTGTTACTGTCGATTTCCCCCTGTATGGCTGTTAGCATTTGCCTTATGTATTGAGATGCTCCTATGTTGGGTGCATAAATATTTACAATTGTTATATCTTCTTGGATTGATCCCTGATCATTATGTAGTATACTTCTTTGTCTCTTGTAATAGTCTTTATTTAAAAATCTATTTTGTCTGATATGAGAATTGCTACTCCAGCTTTCTTTTGATTTCCATTTGCATGGAATACCTTTTTCCATCCCCTCACTTTCAGTCTGGGTGTGTCCTAGGTCTGAATTGGGTCTCTTGTAAACAGCATATATAGGTCTTGTTTTTGTTTCCATTCAGCTAGCCTGTGTCTTTTGGTTGGAGCATTTAATCCATTTACATTTAAGGTAATTATCGATATGTATATTCCTATTACCATTTTCTTAATTGTTTTGGGTTTGTTATTGTAGGTCTTTTCCTTCTCTTTTGTTTCTGCCTAGAGAAGTTCCTTTAGCATTTGTTGTAAAGCTGGTTTGATGATGCTGAATTCTCTTAGCTTTTGCTTGTCTGTAAAGGTTTTAATTTCTCCATCAAATCTGAATGAGATCCTTGCTGGGTAGAGTAAACTTGGTTTTAGTTTTTTCCCTTTTATCACTTTAAATATGTCCTGGTACTCCCTTCTGGCTTGCAGAGTTTCTGCCTACATATCGACTGCTAACCTTATGGGGATTCCCTTGTATGTTTTTGTTTCCCATGCTGCTTTTAATTTTTTTTTTTGTATTTAATTTTTGATAGTTTGATTAATATGTGTCTTGGCGTGTTTCTCCTTGGCTTTATCCTGTATGGAACTCTCTTTGCTTCTGGACTTGGTTGACTATTTCCTTTCCCATGTTAAGGACGTTTTCAACTATAATCTCTTCAGATATATTCTGTGACCCTTTCTTTTTCTCTTGTTCCTCTGGGAATTTTGGTGCATTTAATGTTATCCCAGAGGTCTCTAAGACTGTCCTCAGTTCTTTTCATTATTTTTTCTTTATGCTGCTCTGTGGTAGTTATTTCCACTATTTTATCTTCCAGGTCACTTATCTGTTCTTCTGCCTCAGTTAGCCTGCTATTGATTCCATCTAGAGAATTTTTAATTTCATTTATTGCGTTGTTCATCATTGTTTGTTTGCTCTTTAGTTCTTCTAGGTCCTTGTTAAGTGTTTCTTATATTTTCTCCATTCTATTTCCAAGATTTTGGATCATCTTTACTATCATTACTCTGAATTCTTTTTCAGATAGACTGCCTGTTTCCTCCTCATTTGTTTGGTCTGGTGGGTTTTTACCTTGCTCCTTCATCTGTTGTGTATTTCTCTGTCTTCCCATTTTGCTTAACTTACTGTTTGGGGTCTCCTTTTCACAGGCTGTACGTTCATAGTTCCCATTGTTTTTGGTGTCTGCCCCCAGTGGGTAAGGTTGGATCAGTGGGTTGTGTAGGCTTCCTGGTAGAAGGTACTGGTGCCTGTGTTCTGGTGGATGTGGCTGGATCTTGTCTTTCTGATGGGCAGGACCACATCCAGTGGTGTGTTTTGGGGTGTCTGTGACCTTGTTATGATTTTAGGCAACCTCTCTGCTAATGGGTGGGGCTGTGTTCCTGTCTTTCTAGTTGTTTGGCATGGGGTGTCCATCACTGGAGCTTGCTGGTCGTTAGGTGGAGCTGGGTCTTAGCATTGAGACGGAGATCTCTGGGAAAGCTCTTGCCAATTGATATTATGAGGGGCCATGAGGTCTCTGGTTGACCAGTGACCTGAACTCGGTTCTCCCACCTCTGAGTCTCAGGCCTGACACCCAGCTGGAGCACCAACACCCTGTCAGCCACACGGCTCTCGTTCCCCCCCTCCACCCTGTTCATGCGCTTCCCATCACTCCGCCAGCTCCTGCCTCTGCGCTTCCCTCACTTTTGTTTGATATTTACTTCGCATGCAGGCTGGGGCGGGGGAGGGCCCACAGACTTCCATTTAAACAAAAGCTGTTGAGAAGTATGTGGTGTATAATAGACACTCCGTGCATTTTATTGAATGTGAATCATGAGAGAGTGAGAGAGATTGATTGTTGGTAAGTTTAACTTCACCATTATCTAAATTTTAATAAATAATAAAAATGTTTTAAATTTTTTGAGTTACAAGTTCCCATATGAGACTCAATGTTGCAAAAATGTATTAATCCACTGTAATTAATTAATTTTTAAAATGCTTAGTGGAAATCTGAAAATATCACCCAGTATTTCCCAGGAAGAATGGAAATTTTTATTTCCTTTTCTTCTTTTCTTTTTCTTTGCCCCTTATTTTGTTCCTATTTGCTTTTGTATATGCACATTTTTCAGCCATCCACTTTATGTGTAGGATGTGCAAAATTAAAAAAAAAGAACAGCAAAAACAAATATTTAGATAAGCAACAACATAAAGCAAAACCATTTCTGTGGCCTTTCATACATTACAACAGAAGCAAATTATTTTTTAAATTAAGTAATATATTTTAAAATTCGAAGGAATTAAAGAGTGAAAGAAAGTTGTAGCTGTTTGTTGGCATTTCTGTAATCTACCCTTTATATAGTGTGGAACATACATACTGTGATTCCATCATTTGTATCATTCAAATACGGAACTGAGTGAGCCTGGGAAGGGCTGATTGGATTAGAGATAGTGGGAAGGGCTTTCAGGGAGGGTGTGAAGAACTGAAGTTTACTTCTGCTGAGAGACTGCAAAGCAGAGATTGGCTTAAATTACAGCAGAGGGGATTTAGATTAGGCGTAAAAAGAACATTCTTCTATCAACGCCCTAAGCCACCAGAATGCATTGCCAGGAGAGCTGATAAAATTGCTTTGTTCTAGTGAATGCAAGGGCATGAAGTAAATGATTTCTTAGACTCATTGTAGCACTTGAGATTTTAGCATTTCGTCTTTTCATATATGCATGCATAAATTTAACAGGAACTTTGTTTATTTTTTTCATTTGCCATCCTTACTGTATGCTGCTGGTTTTGACTGGTGCTAATTTACCAGTCATTTCTGATTATGTGGATTGCATTCTAAATGCAGTTAAGTGCAATTTATTTCTAGTAAACCACTCATTAGCATTAGCAAGACCAGCATTTACAACTTAATTACCTTTCTTTAATGGAGGCATAAACTCCAGCTCCACTTGGGGTTTCATTATTTTAAACCTAATAGAGAAAAAATATATATGTGTTTGGTATGGTGTCAGATATCCTTTAAATATATATATTTGGTAAATCACAATGGAAATACCAAAAAGCTTTACCTAGCTGTTACTCCTAATAATACAGCAGTGATATTTTATGAGGCAATAACAACTCCCCAGTGAATTGACTGTGAGCTTGATGGCTGGTTTTCACCAGCAGGATGCCAAATTATTGTCCCATAAAACAGTTCAACAGGACTGTTATTGGCAGTATGTGGTGTCCTTGGAAGCCTTGAGTGTTTAAAAGCAAGTTACAAGTGGAAGTTATTACATACCTGAAAAAGAAGCGTGCAGACGTGTTGCATCCACACTGTGTCCTGAAGTGGAATGGGCCTTCTTAAAATTTGAAGTGAATAATAAAATTTGCAATTTTAAGCTTTCCTGATTTTTCCAGGTTTGTGACAATGCTAAGCTTAGTCTCAGTAGATAAGAATCTACCAATAGGGACTTCCCAGGTGGTGCAGTGGTTAAGAATCTGCCTGCCAATTCAGGGGACATGGAAATGAAGGCTTGGCAGTATAGGTTCATGTCTAGTCCAAGGGTGAGTGCTCCAAATTTGGATAAACACAAGTAATTTCCTGTTTTCTTGATAATTTAATGTTTCCACAGTTTAGGAAGGATATCCTTAAAAGGATTATTATTATTATTATTATTATTATTAAGGATATCATTAAAAGTACAAAGAAGTTTTAAAACTTTAGAAACCTTAACTAAGATTTAATAATCCCTTTGTCTATAGAATGACGAATGTAGTATGGTATAGTGGAAAGAATGCTCTCTCATATCAGAAAGGTCTGGTTGAAAAGCTTGCTCCATCATTTTTTCATTTTGTGATTTAAAGTGTGTGTGTGTGTGTGTGTGTGTGTGTGTGTGTGTGTGTTTTGTTTTCCTGAGTCTCGGTTTACCTAGCTTTAAAATTTAAAAAAAAAAATTCTATTATGTTTAAAAGGGAAATTTTGTATGAAATATGTAAAACAGGTTGTTTTACATAATTTCTTACTAAATATTACCTTCCTTCTAAAATAATTTCCCTTCTCTATGTTATTAGTTTATCTTCCTTTATTTAAAAAGTTTACTGTTGTAAGTTTTGACTGAGTGCTGGGTCTATAAAGATAAGACAGTCACCTTTCTATTTTTTTCATTTTTTTGTCTATTTTTCGGCCATTTTGCCATAGCTGTGTTTTTAATTCCTCATTCAAATCAAGAGCTCTCTATGGGCATATAGTTATTTTGCCTTCTGTGAGTCAAGCGCAGTGTTGAGCAAGAAAATAAAAGCTCTGCAGGTGTTTAGATCTCTAGTAAATTAAACATAATAGAACACAACAATGTAATTAAAATATGATACTGTATTGCAAAGTTATTATGTGTATAACAAGTATATATGTAATATATATGTAACAAAATAGAAGAGAGAACATTATAATTAAGCCTGATTTAGTGGGAATA
The DNA here is from genome assembly GCF_011762595.2 of Tursiops truncatus. Classification (NCBI taxonomy): domain Eukaryota; kingdom Metazoa; phylum Chordata; class Mammalia; order Artiodactyla; family Delphinidae; genus Tursiops; species Tursiops truncatus. The sequence continues at coordinate 7,622,948 of NC_047054.1, forward strand.
TTAGGTAAAGTTTTAAGGAGTATGGGGTTTCTGAAAAAGGTTTTCACAAGATAAATAAGAGTTCGACAAACATCTAGGAAGAAAGAAATGGTGAAAGTAATGGGGTCATAATGATATCCGGTTGCATTACAGTAAATGAGGGGGCCAGAGAATGGTCATGGTGATATTTTTCATGTCTTGTTATGAAGCTTGGACTTCAGACTAGCAAAGGAAAGTCAATAAAATAAGTTTAAAAGGAAAAAGAAAAAAAAAAGCTCTCTATTTTTTTGAAATTATCTTTTGTGAGTCTAATTCAAGAAGAAGTAGTAATGAAGCAGGTCACATGAACTTTATAAACATCTTCCAAAATGCTCCCTCTGGATGAACCAGCACCAGTAGGAGCCTCTCGACTTCTAAAAATAGCGAGATGCCATCCCAAGCAACAGAGAGCAGCACGCCTCTCGGAACGGCTGCTTCTTGGAGAGGTACGCTTCCCGGAGAAATCACGTCTCTGAGAGGACACCGTGAGTCAGTTTTAGGGCCAGGAATAGAAGCCTGGAATCTTTTCCATCGCTCACTTTATAAAGCTGTGTGATCTGGCCTCTCACAAAGAGTATTCTAGAACAGGTTTGATGAGATGTTAAGAAAGCAGGTTTTCTTAAGATCTGCCTGTAAAGGACTCTATGCAAATTAGCATTTGGGACTAGGATAAAACTAGTTTTTATTTTAAATAAATTCAACTCTAAATCTAAGTATTTTTCCAGTCTCAGGAAATGAAAACATTCACACCAGTCTTCTTGTCCTTTCAAGACTCAGATTCTTTGTTATTTCATTATAGACCGAATATGAACTGTCAAAATATGTGAGCTTGGTCAACTTTAGCTTCACACTAAGCCTAGAGCTTTTTAAAATACAAACAAACAGGTTTTTGAATTCTAAAAAGGTATGTCAATGTTTAATAAGCCGGTTCATTTCTGCTGCCTCTGAGTGGGGTTGAAAATTGTGCAGCCCTAGCTTTCTGGAGATAAATAGTATAAAGATGAGTCCAAGAGAAAATGAAAACTTCTACAAAGTTCTCTTAGTCAACTCACAGATTCTGCATGAAGTTTGAGAGAAAGTAAATATATTAGAAAGAAAATTAAATAACTATTTATTAGGGCAATGGTTACTGATTTATTTAATAAATGCTTTAAACCAGAGGATTTGAAACAGTTAAATTTCTAGTTAACCTTTACTTGACAAAAAATTAGTTTAACTCTAACTCACCCTTTATTCCAATTCTGATACATAGAAACTATATGTTAATGTGGGAGTGTGTGTATATGTTGTATGTGTACGTGTGTGTGTGTGCATGTGTGAAAATAGTCATTATTTTGCTTTTACTAAAGGTGTTTTTACTCCAGATGGAAATTAATGTTGTGAAAATTGTGAGATTGTGATTCTTATAAAAAATAAAAGTTTTGTGTGGTGTTGAAATTCAAATGGATAATTATTAATCTTTAGTTTTGACTCTAAATGCCAAGATGACTTGCATAGAAAGCCATTTGATTAATATTGAAAATTGAAGTATAATCCTAATTGAGTGATATTTCTGACAGTTTATTCATGCTTAGGACATTTTTCTGGGCTTTGATCCTTAGTTAGAGTGTATGTGTAATTCTGAAATTATTAATTGCCTAAATTACCCTAGGTGTATGTTTGAGAATTTTTAGATGTGCTTTTAAGAACGTTTTTCAACAATGATTCAATCCAGAAATATCCACCTCCCCCCACCAGAAAAACGGTAAAACCTTAGGCCAATTTTATCTTATTCACAGTATTATTATCTCTGCTATATCAGCCTGACACATGGTAAGTATTCAGCAAATGAATTCTCCTGGACATAGAGACACAGTTAAGGGTAAATCCAAGGTCATCTGCAATAAAGTATGATTCAGCTACATGAGAAGACTATCTTTATTAGTGCAGAAAGAAATCAATAAATGCACCCATTGTATGAATAGTAACAAATAATTGTGACATCCCAAAGGAAGCAAAATTTTCTTTTCTTTTTGTCACTTTTTCATTAATGGAATACATGGTAGAAAATTGTTCAATAAATGTTTCCTCATAGGTTCAAAAATACCTACTGTGTGTTCTTACACTGTGGTTCAAAGTGTTCCACAGGTCCCTCTCCAAACCAGGGGGGGAAAGAACACAGCTGATCTGGGGTTTCCGGCGTATGTGTTGGGAGTGGGAGGGCTCAAGGAGAGTTGAAGACCCTCGCCTTAAAGGGCCTTGTTGAACGTGCAAAGAAGCTTAGTCCTTGCCCTCTAAGGATGAGCTGGGCGCATGCATTCAGTATTATCCGCATCTTGGTGTTGGCGTGATAGGGGCATGGAAGCGACCTCCAAGGAGGCTGAAGTAGGATTGGGAAGAGGGCAGGTGGTGGAACAGGAATAGAAGACGCCGTTGCTAAAGGGTAAAGCAGAGGAAGAGATGGAGTGTTCATGGCGGGGAAAGCCATAGTGGAGCTAAATCACGGCCCCTGGGTTACCACTGTGTGGTGCCAGATAAAGCAGAGGACAGCCCGCTGGATTCGAATTTCAGACGAAACAAAGATACTATTTCTTAGTGCTTATTTTTACTAACACAACTAAGAAGGGCCTATGATATTTAGTTTATCATCTATAATTTCACAAAAGCTGTTTTTGAAAATGATATATTAAGAAACATTTTACATTATCAAAGTAATAAATGTTTATTGTTAAGAATGAAATATATTTAAATGTAGAAAAATATTAAAAATAAAAAAGGAATTTTTGGGCTTCCCTGGTGGCGCAGTGGTTGAGAATCTGCCTGCCAATGCAGGGGACATGGGTTCGAGCCCTGGTCTGGGAAGATCCCACATGCCGCGGAGCGACTGGGCCCGAGAGCCACAACTACTGAGCCTGCGCGTCTGGAGCCTGTGCTCAGCAACAAGAGAGACCGCGACAGTGAGAGGCCCGCGCACCGCGATGAAGAATGGCCCCCGCTCACCGCAACTAGAGAAAGCCCTCGCACAGAAACGAAGACCCAACACAGCCAAAAATAAATAAATAATTTATTTTAAAAAAAAGGAATTTTTAAGTTCTTATCGTCTAATTGAATCAGAATAATTGAAATCGGTGAATTTCTTTCCATTGTATTTTAATATGGTTTGCTTGAGTTTATTTTTGGTTACTAGGTTGGTGACAAAGGTATGTTCTTTGTTTCTTCCTTATTTTGGTAAGAACTCTTAACATGACATTTACCCTCTCAGTAAACTTTTATGTACACATTACAGTGTTGTTAACTATAGGTATTACGTTCTAAGGCAGATCTGCTTACTCATCTAGCGTCAGTGAAACTTTGTATTCTGAACAGCAGTCCCCCTTTCCGTGTCCCCCGTTAGGTAACAACCGTTCTATTCTCTGCTTCTATGAGTTTGACTATTTTAGATACCGTGACTATTTTAGATACTTCCTGTAAGTGGAATCATCTAGCATTTGTCTCTCTGTGACTGGCATAATGCCCTCTAGGTCCATCCATGTTGAAATGGTAGATTTCCTTCCTTTTAAGGCTAATATCCCATTGTATGTATATACCACATTTTCTTTATCCATCCGGCTGTTGACGGAGATTTAGGTTGTTTCTACATTCTGGCTATTGTGAATTATGCTTCAATAACACGGGAGTGCAGACCTCTCTTTCCTATCCTGATTTCAATTAGTTTGGATACAACCTAGAAATAGTATTGCTGGAATATACGATAGTTCTATTTTTAATGTTTTGAGGAATCTCTGTCCTGTTTTTCATAGTGGCTGCATCGTTTTTCATTCCTACCAGCACTGTGCAAGCATTCTAATTTTCCACATCCTTGCCAACATCTTTTATCCTTTGTTTTTTGATAGTAGCCTTCCTAATGGGTGTGAGGTGGTAGCTCATTGTGGATGTGTTTTGCATGATTAGTGACATTGAGCATCTTTCCCTACACCTGTTGGCCATTTGAATGTCTTCTTTGGAGAAATGTCTATTCAAGTTCTTTGCCCATTTTCTTTTAAATTTATTTATTTATTTATCTTTGGCTGCGTTGGGTCTTCGTTGCTGCACATGGGCTTTCTCTAGCTGCAGCGAGCGGAGGCTACTCTTCGTTGTGGTGCATGGGCTTCTCACTGCCGTGGCTTCTCTTGTTGTGAAGCATGGGTTCTAGGTGCGCGGGCTTCAGTAATTGTGGCATGTGGGCTCAGTAGTTGTGGCTCACGGGCTCTAGAGTGCAGGCTCAGTAGTTGTGGTGCATGGGCTTAGCTGCTCCGCAACATGTGGGATCTTCCCGGACCAGGTCTCGAACCCGTGTCCCCTGCATTGGCAGACAGATGCTTAACCACTGCACCACCAGGGAAGCCCCACGTTGCCCATTTTTAATTGGACTTTTTTTTGCTCTGTATTTGTAGGATCTTCATTTATATTTTGAATATTAACTTCTTATCAGGTATGTGGTTTGCAAATATTTTTCCCATTCCGCTGATTGCCTTTTTATTTTGTTGATTATATTCTTTTTTCTTTTTTGATTATATTCTTTGATGTGCAGAAAACTTTGTTTGATGTAGTCCCACTTGCCTATTTTTGCCTCTATTGCATGTGCTTTTGGTGTCATATCCAAGAAACCATTGCCTAAACCAATGTCATGAAGCCTTTTCTATGTTTCACAGACACATTTTTAGTACGAGTGTGTCCCACATATTGCATGGGACAAACATACACAGTTTTTTTAGGAAAAAATAGTCTGAGATTCAACTTTAACTGAGTGTCCTGTGGAAAAAATTCTGGAGCAAAGTATATTGTATCTAAATTATTATTTAGCTCCTAGCTCTTAACTCCCCTGAAGTTTGGAGGGATTTTTACAGGTAACTTTGCTGTGATGCGTTAGAAAACTTACCAGAGGGAGGCCCTTGATCTGGTCTTCAAATCTGTCTCCCTGAACAAGGAGAGCAGCACCCTCTGTTCTCCGAGCTGCTTTCTTCTGGAGAAGAGCAGAATCTCGTACTGACAAGTTTTCTTATCCCTGAACTCTGCCTGAAGTGTTTTCTCCAAAATAATGGAAACAATCCCCCTTACAGTGTGTTTTCCCAGTTGCAAATGACAGGATATATGCCTGTAGCAAGTTAAACGTGAAGCCCTATCTCTGACCCTGCATCTGATCCACTTAGAGAACAGTTCTCTGGATGGAAAGTACAGATACGCATTAAAAAGGTCAAGTTGGGGAGGGAGGGTGGTGCGAGCATGTTTCACTTCTGAATTCTTTTTCTTTCTCTGAAGGATAGACTGTCCATTTTTAATGGATGACTATGGTTTTGAATGTCTAAAAGTTTCCCCTTTTTTAATAAACCAAAAGGTTGTTCGACGGTTATAGCACAGCCGTCTAAACACACAAGCAGAACTGTCTCCTCTGAATCACACCTTGATGTGTATGATCTAATTTCTTATCAGTCCTCTGAGAACTCCCTGCTTCCTGTTCCAAAGGAGCCACAGTTATTCCTGGCCGCACTGAACTCTTCTCCCTTTTATTCCACTCCTACTACCTCTTCCCCATTTCCAGCTAAACTTTTACTCAGCTGGATTGTAATTCAACACTAAAACTCAGTTCCCAGCCTCTATTCTCTTTCCATTTAAAAATCTGTTATCACTACCCCTGCTTCATTAATCATTCAAAGCATTATGTAGGTGTGTCAGCTTTGCTTTAAAAAACAAAAACAAAAAACAAACAAAACCCTTCATTTTCTATTCAAGAAGGTCCAAGTTCCTCATAGGGGATTTTAGGTCCTCCTATAAGTTCTATAATTCCTATAAATCCTATAATTCTTATAGGATTCAGTAAATCTTTCTAGTTTCTTCGAAGAATCGTTTCACTTTATCTACCTTTACTCACTCGTGTCCTCTGCTAGTCTCATCTCTCAGAGCCAAATAACCAAATCTTATCTATTTGTCCAGGTGGAGCCCCGATACCACCTATTCCGTGACCCCTCCCGTTAGCCCCCCTCCTGGTGCCCACCTCTAGTGCTTCCTAAGTCTGTACCTTCGTTGGTTGTGACCCAGTGTGTTATAGTTGTTGGTAGGCATTTCATAAATCTTCAAGATGCCTAGTGGTTCCATTATCGTTTTAGAAATGTCATAATTTTGTTTGGATCAAAACCCAAATAAGGACATGAATGTAAAATTACTAGCATGTGATTTTTCTTTGAACACTCTGCTCTTTTTGAAGGTAATGCTTACCTTTTACGAGTGGCGTAGTCTTTATTTAAACGGTAGTATAGCTATGTTTCTCCTTTCTTGAATTGCGTGTATTTCATTATATTTAAGGATGGCAAAATATTTAAGAATTTTATACAGTAAGCTCAGTAAATACTTGCTATTAAACAATATTTTTCATTTGAAAATACCCTGTTTTATTATAAAGCACTTTCATCAATTAGATCCCAAGCATTATTTATATCATACAAAGCTTTTTCTTCCTTTTGCCTCTTAATTCTGGTACATTTATATCCTAATCTTGATATACTTACTGGATTCTGTGGAGGTCTGAGTACCCACCATGGTGTATTTAAACATATTGTGAGATTCGAATTAATAATGAGTGGTGTGGACACCTTCTATTGAGGGAAAATTTTCCCGAGTGCTCACACCGCACAATGACATTCTATAGAATACACAAAGGCTGTGACTCTTTGGGGGATACAATGATTTAGAAGAACTGCTTACTATAATTCCCTAGGCTGTTATACCCAAGCTTCAGAAAATGGTGGAGAGCTGGTAGTTGTCTACAAGACCTTGACATAATGAGCCTTTTCTTAAAACTTCAGGTAAAAAATATGCGACAGAAAGAGTCTGTGTATGGCTGTCTATGTAATTTAATACACTTACATGAACAAATATTGGAATTAGCATTTATGAAAGCTGACGTTAGTTATGGAATTCTTAAAAAATGTACAAATATAATGACATTTCACATGGTAATAAAGGATGTTTTATTTTAATACATTAGGAAAGTGCTTCTTGGGTATATGTGTTGAAGAAAGGCCATGTATGCAATTAAATAATATGCCATTAGCTAACCTAGCTGCTTAGAATTGCAGCCATTTCTCCCCGAAGAAAAATATGTCAGAATTTTATTTTCACTACAGATGAATACAATACAGTGAACATTAAATCAATATGTATTCTCTGTAAACAGAACTATTAAGATTATTTTTAGTGTCTTCTTACGTGTGAATGTTTAAAGATAGCAACCAGTAAAAGTTAAATCCAAATACATTTTTAAATAGGGGACTTCTGATAATGAAATTAAATATAATAATCTGTACAGGAAAAATATAATCTATGCAGTTCTCTAAATTTTCTCAACCTGTCATGAAGTTAGGGATTTATTTGATTAAAACAACAAAATTTAAGAATATTTTTAAGTATTAGTATCTGTAATCTTAACCTCTGAATCCCTACTTTGGAATTACATTGATATTACCGATCCAATCAGCCTGGTACCCACAGTGGGTGTGATCTGATATGAAATGATGGTTTTCTGCGTGCTGCTTCCATGGTGGGAAATAGGCTCTAACGCTCTCATCACATGTAACAAAGAGAATTGGAAAGAGCTCTTTTTTAAAAAATGTAATTCGTTATGTAAGTGTTTTCCTTTTCTTGACTGTTTATAAAAGTCACATTTAAATGCCCATCACTCAGTCTCTCTCACCAGCCTGTGTGATCCTTGAGTCACAGGTCCTAAAGTATTTGTCTTCATATCACTAGTGTGTAAGGGGGTTCAAGGATTTCAGGGCTGATCAAGGGAAACAGTAAGACCACGAGGGGGCAGTAGCACACAGGAGCTTTGTTGAATGATGCTTTGGTTTGCAGGAAGGCGATGCCCCTTACAGCATGAGCAAGTCCAGAGGCCACCATCCAGAAGGGGAGGGAAACTAGGGAACTCCTAGAGAGGAGGGGGCTGGGGAGGGGCTTAGGTGTCTAGGTGACATCACTCAGCATCATGGCAGAGTCTCTGAGTCAGAGCTCTGAATGAGAGCAGTGGCTTGGGGTCTATGTCGCCACAGAATTTATCTTACCTATGTCCAGCGGATGCTGGCTGCAGTTTTCTGAGGTATGCAGAAAATTTAAGTTTGGTGCAAGTAGGTTTTTGAGCTAAGGGATCTTATCCTGGTGTGAAGAAATAAGTGACCTAGGGGCTAAAATACAGAGACCATCTCTGGCTCATTTATACGACACAGAGCCTGGGACAATGCATGGAAAATAGATGGGCCAGATACATATCTGATGAAAATAACGCAGTCAAATCATTTTGCATAATGAGATAACTGTGTAAGCCTCTAATCACAATCCAATTTTATTTCATTTATGGAAGGTAAAACAAACCACCTCAAAATTCATAGCCTCTGTTCTCAATGAACTTACTGTCAAGTTAGAGGAAAATGACTAATGTACTTGAACTTTATATAAAGTGTACCAAGTTGCAAAATGTTTATTGGAAAAAAATACATAGGGAAATATATAACATTTTAGAAAGTACTCAATTTTTGAAAATAGGCTAAGCTTTAAGAAAGTCTATTATAGGATGGTGACACTGTTGTGTGGTTTGTTTAGATACCTGGTGGTCCTTACTTATTTTATATTCCTTTAGATTTGTATGTGATTTCTATGTGCCCATAAGGTTATGATTTTTATTTAAATATATTAGCTTCAAAAATAAACTCAAAGCCAGTCTACTCACAGAAGCCTCCCTGGATGTTCTCTATCCTAGTTTTGTTTTCCTTAAATCTAAATAACATTAAATCTCATCACACTGATCTTTATAAAGTCTCCTTTGGAGTAGGATTGAGGGCTGCAAATAAATATCTTCCTCGTTGTGCTTCATAAGTCATATACACTTATTTCTTCAGTCAGAAGAACTTCCTTTAGTATTTGTTACATCATAGGGCTTTTGCTGATGAATTCTCTGAGTTTTCATTTACTGAAAATGCTTTATTTTGCCTTCAATCTGGAATAATATTTTGGAAGTAAATAGAATTCTGTGTTGGCAGCTTTTATTCTGAGCTTCTTTCAGGACTTTGAAGGTATTATTCTCTTGTTTCTGGTAGGAAATCAGCTCTCATTCAAATCATCTCCCTCTATGTAACATGTTGCATGTCTCTGGCAGCATTTATAACTTTCTTTTTATCTTTGGTTTTTAGCTGTTTGACTCTGATATGCCTGAGTCAGATTTTCTTTCTGTTTTTCTTGCTTGTGGTTTACTTATCTTCTTTGAACTTTAAACTTTATATCATTCCCCAAATTTGGCTAATATTTAGACACTGTTTCTTCAATATTTCTATGCCCATCTTCTATTGTCCTCTCCTGGGGCTCCAATCATTCTGTTTGACCTTTAGCTATTGTTACAGATGTCACTGGGCCTCTGCTCATGTTTAAAATTCTTTTTCTTTATATTCTTCAAATTGGATATTTTTGTTAAGCTATCTTTAAATTTATCAACTCTTCTGCAATGTCCAATTTGCTATTAAGTCCGTACAGTGTAATTTTTTATTTAAATTTATTTTTCATTCTAGAGTTTCCATTTTATTGTTTCTTCGGGTTTCTGTTTAACTGCTCTAAGTTTCTATTTTTTATTCATTGTGCATGTTTTTCTTTACATTTATGACTCTAATAGTAATAACTTTTAAAAATTTCTTTACTGCTTATTCCAATATCTGAAGTCTCTTGGGATCAGTCTGAATATGGATTAGATTTTCCTGTTTCTTCCTATGCTATATAATTTTGGATTGTATTCTTCACATTGTGAATGATACATTAAGAGACTTTTAATTATGTCATGTGTTCCTTAAGGGTACTGGTATTTTATTTTACCTTTTAGTTAACTTGATTTAAAATCATGCAGCAAATTCCTGATCTTCTGTGCTGAATGACGACAGAAATTTCTGTTATCTTACCGTTCACTGAGCACTCACATTATATATGTATCTGCATGTTAGTTATCAACTGCTGCATAACAAATAACCCCAAACATAGCAGTTTGAAACAACACACATTACCTCATGAAATCTGTGGGCCAGGATTAAACGGAGCTTAGCTGTGTGTTTCTGGATCCGAGTCTCCCGTGAGGCTGCATTCCAGGAGTGAGCTGGGGCTGCAGTAATCTGAGACTTGGCTGGGGTGAGCAGCCTCTTCCAAGTTTACCCTCATGGCTCTTGGTCATAAGCTTCATGGGCATTTCCATTGGGCTGCTGATGACATGGCAGCTGGGCTTCCCTAAAGCTAGAGATCCAAAATGAGGGAGGAAACCTGGCAGGAGCCTTACTTTTTGTCACCTAGTCTCAGAACTGGTATGCCGCCTCTTCTGCCATATTCTTTGGGCCACACTGGGGGAGGGGCTATGAACACCAGGGGCTGCTATCACTAGGGGACATCTTGGAGGCTGGTCACCACTGTCTCCTCTGTCTTCCGTTGATTCAGGTCCCTCCCACAGGCAGCATCACTCCTTACCAAGACCCTCAAAAGCCTCATCTCATTTACATCAGACCAAAGTCCGTAATATTTTTGTCTAAATCAGATATAGGTAGATACGTTCCCTGGGATGTGGTTCCCTAAGTATGGATTCTAGAGTTTAATTCTTCTCAATCTCCTCTTCCTCACATACCTAACAGTCAACAATGAGGCAAACACGGGTTAACCACAATTGGCATTCCTATTCAAAAAGGGGGGAAATGGGATCTCACACAGACCTTGATTTCCAATTCTCATTGTTAATTTACTTGTTTCTGTGACTTGGGAAATCTTAGCTGACCATAGTTAAACCTGTTACGAAGTTAAACCCTACGAGGCAGCTCTCCATGTCACCATCTAATTTAGAGGAAAGAGGCTCATCTTAGTTAATTGTATAAAGCACTCAGCACGTGGCAGCTGATCTGGTTTCTTATTGTTGTTCCATTTCTCTCTTTCTCTGCCTTTTCCACCCTGCCTGGTGCCCCTGGTTTAGGGAACGATGCTGAGCACTCCCTAAAGGAACAGTTGAGAGGTAGCAGAACTGGCCACCATTTCTGTCCCCTCCCCAAAACATAAGGAGCTGATAGTGACAACATGGATGACAGCCGTGTGATCTTGTAGGCTATGCCCTGTTCTTTGTAGAATACTCAGCTACCCTACAAACCTGAAGGGCCGAAAAAGAATCCTTGGTGGGGATTGGACACACAGGCAAGGGGCTGCTAGAGTCCTTTCAGGGAGCTTGTCACTTGGATGATACACTCTGTTGATAATGGGGGAGGCCCTGTATGTGTGGAGGCAGCGAAAATGTGGGAACTCTCTGTACCTTCTCAATTTTTCCATTAACCTAAACTGCTCTAAAATAATAGTCTGTAACTTTTTAAAAAACGTTGTGTTATAATGATTTGGGGATAAGAGTTGGGGCAACCAGTATCTCCCTTCTGTCAGAAGATCACTGTAGTCATTCTACAGGCTCCAGCTGAATCATGGATGTGCAAGGTGAGGCAGGCACTGCAGGTCTCTTCAGGCAGTCCTGAGACAAGTGGAAGCACACACAGTGGATTTGGGGGCATTCATTGCTGAAGGAGTCAACAGGAGATTATTCTGTCTCTGAGGGGCTACTCGGTGACTGACACTGACATTAACAGGGTGAGGGTGAAGCTGAGTATTAACCCATATGTGCAGAAGGTAACTACATATACCTTCTAACTACACGTTTCATCTTGTACCTGTTAATTCATCTCTGAGTCAGTTTCCAGAGCTCTAAAATGTTTTTTAAATGACATCTCTTTAAAGTGTCTCCATGAGTATGTAAATTTTCTAGTACTTAGCAGGCACTACAAATATATTCTCCATGAATCTAGAGCTACACAATTGTATTCCCAAGTATTGTTTGCTCTGAACAAAACAGGTTGCATTGTTTCACCTGATTCACAAAACTCTAGGGTTTATTAGAGAAGCAAAATAATTTGCCTACATCACACATTTAGCAAAAACAGAGCCAGGATCTGAATCAAAATATAATTCTCAATCATTATCCATAACAGGGCCCCACAGGAAAGGGCAGTTAATCACCAGGAATGAAAAAAGCACAAAGCCCACCTAATAAAAGTGGAGGTGTGCTCTGAATATATAGTCTCTTACTAATAATTGAAAGTGATGGCTGCATTTGTTTATGTGTGCTTGTGTGCATTATTGCGTACTTTGTCAACCTGCTGGAGGATTTGGGGCTCATGTCTTTCATGGAAAATATGTTGGATAAATTTCTGCACCTTGCTTGCCATGAATTCTCCAGTGTCACTGAGATTTATGTGACAGTAAAAAAGAGGTGATCAGAAGAGATAAGAACTTTGTGCAGGATCCTAAACTCAAGATTCTAAAAAAACAAGCGCAACTTTAATTGAATAAGGAACTTCCGTGGATTGGGGTACAGAGCCTTTTCCATCACAACTCTGCAAAAAAACCCTATTAACACATTCAGTTCCCATTTAGAGAATCGGAATGTTAAGAAACCATTCCTCACAAGCACTGAAATTGAATCTGTGATTAAAAATCTTCCAACAAACAAAAGCTCAGGGCCAGATGGCTTTGCAGGTGAATTCTATCAAACATTTAGAGAAGAGCTAACACCTATCCTTCTCAAACTCTTCCAAAATGTAGCAGAGGGAGGAAAATTCCCAAACTCATTCTATGAGGCCATCACCACCCTGATACCAAAACCAGACAAAGATGGCACAAAAAAAGAAAACTGCAGGCCAATATCACTGATGAACAAAGATGCAAAAATCCTCAACAAAATACTAGCAAACAGAATCCAACAGCACATTAAAAGGATCATACACCATGATCAAGTGGGGTTTATCCCAGGAATGCAAGGATTCTTCAATATACGCAAATCAATCAATGTGATACACCATATTAACAAACTGAAGGACAAAAATCATAGGATTATCTCAATAGATGCAGAAAAAGCTTTAGACAAAATTCAACACCCATTTATGATAAAGACTCTCCAGAAAGTGGGCATACAGGGAACCTACCTCAACATAATAAAAGCCATATATGACGAACCCACAGCCAACATCATTCTCAATGGTGAAAAACTGAAAGCATTTCCTCTAATTCAGGAGCAAGACAAGGTTGCCCACTGTCACCAGTATTATTCAACATAGTTTTGGAAGTTTTAGCCATGGCACTCAGAGAAGAAAAAGAAATAAAAGGAATCCAAATTGAAAAAGAAGAAGTAAAACTGTCACTGTTTGCAGATGATGTGATACCATACATAGAAAATCCTAAAGATGCCACCAGAAAACTACTAGAGCTAATCAGTGAATGTGGTAAAGCAGCAGGATACAAAATTAATGCACAGAAATCCCTTGCATTCCTATACATTAACAATGAAAAATCAGAAAGAGAAATCAAGGAAACACTCCCATTTACCATTGCAACAAAAAGAATGAAATACCTAGGGATATTATCCTTATGTAGGATAAACCTACATAAGGAGGCCAAAGACCTGTATGCAGAAAACTACAAGACACTGATGAAAGAAATCAAAGACAATGCAAACAGATGGAGAGATATATCATGTTCTTGGATTGGAAGAATCAACATTGTGAAAATGACTATAGTAACCAAAGCAATCTGCAGATTCAATGCAAACCCTATAAAATCACCAATGACATTTTTCACAGAACTAGAACAAAAAATTTCACAAGTTTTATGGGTACACAAAAGATGCCAAATAGCCAAAGCAATCTTGAGAAAGAAAAAACGGAGCTGGAGGAATCAGGCTCCCTGACTTCAGACTCTACTTCAAAGCTACAGTCATCAAGACAGTATGGTACTGGCACAAAAACAGAAATATCGATCAATGGAACAGGATAGAAAGCCCAGAGATAAACCCATGCACATATGGTCACCTTATCTTTGACAAAGGAGGCAAGAATATACAATGGAGGAAAGACAGCCTCTTCAATAAGTAGAGCTGGGAAAACTGGACAGCTACATGTAAAGAATGAAATTAGAACACTTCCTAACACCATACACAAAAATAAACTCAAAATGGATTAAAGACCTAAATGTAAGGCCAGACACTATAAAACTCTTAGAGGAAAACATAGGCAGAACACCTTTGACATAAATCACAGCAAGATCTTTTTTGACCCACCTCCTAGAGTAATGGAAATAAAAACAAATGGGACCTAATGAAACTTAAAAGCTTTTGCACAGCAAAGGAAACCATAAACAAGGCAGAAAGACAGCCCTCAGAATGGGAGACAATATTTGCAAATGAAGCAACAGACAGAGGATTAATCTGCAAAATATACAAGCACCTTATACAGCTCAATATCAAAAAAAACAACACCCCAATCCAAAAATGGGCAGAAGACCTAAACAGACATTTCTCCAAAGATATACAGATTGCCAACAAACACATGAGAGGATGCCCAACGTCACTAATTACTAGAGAAATGCAAATCAAAACCTCAATGAGGTATCACCTCACACCAGTCAGAATGGCCATCATCAAAAAACCTACAAACAATAAATGCTGGATAGCATGTGGAGAAAAGGGAACCCTCTTGCACTGTTGGTGGGAATGTAAATTGATACAGCCACTTCAGAGAATACTATGGAGGTTCCTTAGAAAACTACAAATAGAGCTACCGTATGACCCAGCAGTCCCACTACTGGGCATATACCCTGAGAAAACCATAATTCAAAAGGTACATGTACCACAATCTTCATTGCAGCACTATTTACAATTGCCGAGCCATGGAAGCAACCTAAATGTCCATCGACAGGTGAATGGATAAAGAAGATGTGGCACATGTACACAATGGAATATTACTCAGCCATAAAAAGGAACAATATCGAGTTATTTGTAATGAGGTGGGTGGACCGAGAGTCTGTCAGAATGAAGTAAGTCAGAAAGAGAAAAACAGTACTGTATGCTAACGCACAGATATGGAATCTAAAAAAACGGTACTGATGAACCTAGTGGAAGGGCAGGAATAAAGATGCAGACATAGAGAAGGGGCTTGAGGACATGGGGGGAAAGGGGAAGCTGGGACAAAGTGAGAGAGTGGCATGGACATATATACACTACCAAACGTAAAATAGATAGCTAGTGGGAAGCAGCCCCATAGCACAGGGAGATCAGCTCGGTGCTTTGTGACCACCTAGAGGGGTGAGATAGTGAGGGTGGGAGGGAGACGCAAGAGGGAAGGGATATGGTGATATATGTATACATATAGCTGATTCACTTTGTTGTACAACAGAAACTAACACAACATTGTAAAGCAGTTATACTCCAATAAAGATGTAAACAAAAACAAACAAAAAGAAATTATTCCTCTTTATAGTTAAATTCAAACACCTATAAACTAATCTAAGGACGAAGTGTTTGCCTGTTACATGGAAGGGGAAATTGAGGGTGACATTTTTCAGTCGTTATATTGTGTCAAGCACGGTGATAGGCAGTTCACATATTATTATTATAATTTCATGATCTCCAAAACCCATTGAGGTGACTGTTATTTTCACTTTGCAGATCAGATACCTGAAAATCAGAAAAGTGTCCAATGCCACACTACTAGACATGAATATTATGACATTTTGTAAAACTTCCTGTGATAAATTGATTATTATTTCTGAAAACTAGGAAAAACATTTTAAACAGATTTTTGAAATGTGTAATTCTCAATTTTTTATACCTGGGTGAGAGAATGACCAGTCTCAGACTTATGAGCAGAGGAGGAGATCACTGAATATGTATTTAAGATTTGACTCAAATGGAAAACAGCCCAAAAGATCATTGCCCGTTCATCCTTTGAGTTCAGCAAACATATTGAGTATCTAGCATGTAGTTAGCATCATTCATTCATTATTCTATTAACGAAACTTAGTGTGTACCTACTATATACAATGATAGAAGTGCATTCACGAATGATATTTTTATTACCTACAACTGACAAGTGGCTAATACATGTACAAATATGTACAAATATACATGTAATATCCTACACACTTAGGGTGATGGTTCTCTTGGTTAATTCATTTACTTCATTCAGAATTATTTATTGCAAACCCGTCATGTGTGAGGAGCTGTTTTGGGTAGTGGAGGTAAGAGTGTGTAGGAAGCAGATATGAATCCTGCTTGCATGGAGCTGTCAGTCTCCATTAGTGCCCATGGAAGGGGTACTAATTTGCACAAGATAAAAATAAAGTATGTAGACTATTAAAGGATGATGAGCGCTATGTGGAAAAATAGGCCAGGAATGGGGTAGGATGGGATATGTCACAGAAAAAAAGGAGTCTTTTGTCATGAAGTGGTGGCCCTCTTTAATTCTGGTAAATATATTTGCTTTAACATTTTTATTCTCAATATTAACATAATTTCACTAAATTTATTTTTAGTCATTATTTGTTTGGCATATCCTTTACCATCCTCTCTTTTTGCTGAATTCTGTGTCCTTAAATTTTAGACGTGTCTCTGGGGACAATTCCAAATACTTTTATTGTTTTGCCCAGAAATATGGGAAAAGTAGGAATTTTTTTTAAATTTACAATTTCAGAACCAACCTTGAATATCAGGACATGATGCCATGAGTCCAACATAGAACTTTTAAATCATAAACACGCTGTTATTTTGTAATTACTTTGCTTAAAAAATATTTCCATGGTCTAGTTTCATTAATATTTTTACTGCTTAATAGTAATCAGAAAATGTGAGGTTCAGGTTTTTCTTTTTTCTTTTTTTTCTTTTTGCTATTTTATTTTATATTGTATAGTTTGGGATGACTTGACCAAATTTTACTTTTCTAAAGATCTGGTTAGATAATGTAAATAGTGATGTGAAATTGTGCTAAAGAGGAAGTATTCTATTTGAGTTATTTAACTTGGTATAGGGTCAACGAGCACAAAGTTGTTTTCGAAGAAGAATGTACTCAGGAAATCGTAATTTTCTTTGCATCAACAGCACAGCTAGATAAAAACTGACATTTTCAAATAAATGAGTTTATTACTATTTTTAGTGTTGGTGTAATTTTATGTTTTCCATGTCTTGCCAGTCATGAGTGTCCAATTTTAAATAGATTTTTTTTCTCTATGACCATCTCTGCTCGATAAAAACTGACATCTCTGAAATGAGCCACAATATATTTGCTATTTTTAGACTGCCCAATTTTATATTTTCATTTCTAACAGGTCTGTCTTTATATAAATTTATTAATGTTAGAACATTGTCTAGAATTGGAGAGTACTTAAGCTGTTTAGTAATTTAATAAATGCAGTTGTTCGGCAAATTCAAAACTTGTTGTGGAAGATAAATCTAAAAGAATATATAACAAATCAACCCTAAATAACCCCTGGTATGTTAATAGTTTTTGATTAAATCATACATGATTATTTTTAAATATTTCAATATGTAAATACACAGGAAAAATAATTTACAGGAACTTATGTAAGAGTTCAAGTTTATAGACGTAAACTCAAATATTTCCAGTCTCCTTAAAATTGTACATATCAATTTTGATGTCCACAGTCATCACATTTGGCACAGGGTCATTCTGTAAGACGGTACCTAAATACTGCTCAATTCTTTTCTATTTTTAGTACACATTTTTCCTCTCCAAACCCCTTCCTTGCCACTTGTCTGCATTGTTTGAAGGATGCCTACTATTCGGTCTTGTCCTTGACTTTCCCACATGAACCTTACTGCTGCCCGTATTCTGTCACAGTGAAAGCCAGGAGGCAAAAATGAGTAAATTTGAAATTACTGTGTTCATGCTTGTGAATGTCAGATCAGATGACCCTGAAGGAAGCAAAGGTCAATGTGTGACAGTCACAGTGGAAAGCATTTGCCCTGGCCTGCCTGTCTCCACAGCAGAAGAGGGAAAAAAACACCACCCTAAGAAACTTGTCAACAGTGATGGCTATCTCAGCTCTTAAGGATTTCTCAAGACTGCCCTGGGTCACAGCTTCCCTGCTTTAATTGGAACTTAGATAGCTGTGACTTCTCGAAAACTTACCATAGTATCTTTTCTTTCCCATGTTGTGTTGTTACTTATTGATTGTCAATTTATTTATCTCTTGTCAAAGGTAATAGATGGATTTTTAAGATGAGCTTATGTAGTCTTTATTATGCTGTGGAAAAAAATAATAACCCTGAAATCTGAGAGGCTTATGAAACAAAGGTTTATTTCTCACTTTTCCTTTCTAATGCCTGTCAGGGGAACACAGGTTGAGATAAGGTTTTGTTATTGGTTGTAGAATTTTGGGGTCTCTCCTATTTCAGCACTAGGATCCAGGGTCTTTCACACAAGGGGACAGGAGAGAGAGATCACAGTACAAATGAGACCATAGCATTTCCATCCCAAACCCATTGTCCAGAATTGGTCTCGTGGCCCTGCCAGGAGCGGGGTTGGAGACATTGAACCCTACCATGTGCTTCAGTGGAAAAGAGAATCAGACGTGGATGAGATTTGGTACTTCTAACAATTAGGAATAACTTGCTGTTTGCTTTGACCTGTATTGCATGTGGACTAATAGAACCACAACGACTTCTTTATCCCCACCTGTTCCTTTTTTCTTGTTTTGTTTTCTTTTGTTATTTCAAGATGGCCCAAGCTATACTAACCAGAAAACTGAGCAGACACTACTCTCACTGCAGGAAAAATGGTACACCAGCCAGCAAGAACCTTCTTCTACTAGGAAGACTTTCTTAATCCCTTTAGAGAGTATGACTCCTCTGGGCAACAGGGTAGACCTCTTGGAATATGTTCTGGGCATAACTCCAGATGCAGAGTATGAGATGTTGATATGGAGTTTAGAAAAATATTGCACTTGGTACTTGTGAAGGATATGACTTTCCACATATACCATGTCACTTGATAGACAAATCACAGAGATTTCCAGACTGGAATCATATTCAATAGGTTCTACTTTATATCATTAACAAAATTATTTT
This sequence comes from Tursiops truncatus, assembly GCF_011762595.2. NCBI lineage: Eukaryota > Metazoa > Chordata > Mammalia > Artiodactyla > Delphinidae > Tursiops > Tursiops truncatus. Next base: position 7,641,936 of record NC_047054.1, read on the forward strand.
TGAAAGAAAACATAGTTGTGATTTCCACAGTATAGAAGAAAATAGACATAATGTTGTGATTCTGTCTATCTACCTATCTATCTACCTTTCTATCTAAAATAGCCAAGTTTGATGAAACCCTGAGTCTCACTTATGTTGCCATTCTTATGTGTTGAGCACCTACTGTATACTAAGCCAGTGTTTGGTGCTGAGGATTAAAATGTTATTTAAAAGAGATGGCCTCAAAGATTTTACAGTGACTTCTTCAAGCCGGAAAAATGTCAACAGATGAACATCATCACTGCATTTTCCAGCCTCACAGATACAGGACTTCTCAGCTAAGGGAGGTATAGATACCTATCTATTCATCTAGTAAGCTTGTCTGGAAAGCGTGGTATTCTCACTCTTTGTCATCCTTTGGGGACATACTACTACTACTACTAGTAAAACCAGCAAATTGTTGTAAGAATGCTTTAAGAAGTGAAATCTCTATGTGCTGATGATAAAACTAAGAAAGTATGATCTTCATACAAGAAATTGGAAAGCAACAGTACAAGGGACAGAAAGTTAATAACAAGATAACAACAATGACATTAACTTAAGTCAGAGTCTCCCAGGGGCAGACCCATTTTTGTGTATGTGATTCATTAAGTATTCACAGAAAATGTCAGTGAAGAAAAAGCATGGTAAAGAAAAGGGAAGGAGACAAAGAAGAAAATTATCAGTACTTAAAAGTTTCTGTGTTCATGCTGACATTGCCAACTCAAGTATTTTCTTTTATTTTCATTTAATCTGAGAGCATATTTATTACACTATTCCATTTTTAAACTCCAGTTGACACTTGACCAATGTAGGGGTTAGGGGAGCTGACCCTCTGTCCAGTTGAACCTCCCTATATAGCTTCAGGTGGCCCTTCCTACCCGAGGTTCCTCTGCATTTACAATTCCTCTGCCTCAGTGAATTCAACTAACCATGGATTATGTAGTACTGTTGTGTTTATTATTGAAAAATATTCATGTATAAGTGGACCAGCCAGCTCAAACCTGAGTTGTTCAAGGGTGAAATGTATTTTAAGACAACATTTTCTAGAGTGTCCTTTGACATTGTTCAATTACTCTGTTGTTCAATTTAGCCATCTCTGTTTTCTTTCCTCCTCCTTTTTTTTTTTTTTTCTTTTTAACCCTTGGCTCAAGCATCCTGGATTTACCTTCAAGCATATACTTCCAGGTGATTTCTTTATTTCTTTGTCAGCACCCAAAACCAACTGCAGGTAAGGTAAAAAAGAAAAAGCCAGTTTTCTTCCTGGGAACTGTGAATAGTACAGGAAAATAATACACCTGATATTTCACTGAAATTGCATACAATTAAGAGTGAATTGAAAAGAAAAGAAAGTCATTGAATAAATACAACACTGTGAGGTTTCTGTCTAAAGTTTCTCGTTAACGCCTCATTTTCACATACACTGTAGTCCTTTAGCACTACGTGAGAAATCATTTGGCATAATTTAAAAAAAATTATCGTTTGTAGTTAATCTCAGACATAAAATTTGTCTCAGTTTATTAGCCAGGTTCTCATTATGGAAATTAGTTTACAATAACCACTTCTGGATTTTATTTTCATCCAGGTTAACAATTTCTAACATAAAAGCATCCATTAATCCCTTCAACATAGAGTTGGCGAAAACTATCAAAAATCTTGGGCTAGTCTTAAGTATTTCTCTACAAATAGATAAGACAATGATTGTCTTCCTACTTACTTTAATCTTAAAAATAGCTTGGATAACCAGATTTATTATTTAATAGTGACAGGATAAAATCATGAAATTCCCAATCTCATTAATAACCGTTGAATGGTATTTTGATTTTACTAAACATGTTGAAGAGTTTCACAAAGAATTAGGGACACAAGCAATTTGTTCATTTTAAGTCGATGTATCTTATTATATCAAAAATCCCTTGAGGAATGCTTAATTAGTTAGGAAAATCAGATCTAGAGACCAAGATAAGTCATATATCTACTAGAAGTTTAGGTAGTTTACTCTCCTAGAAATAGCAAAATATTTTTCACGCTATAGCACTGCTTTGTCTTCCTTTATTCTGTTCAGTATACTGATTTCTTTATATTTTAAGGCTTCCAGGTTATGTGCATACAGTTTCACAGCTATTAATAGATTACTTATTTGCAAATAGGAGATCAGAGTTTTAATTCCTGTAATCAGTCGCAAGGAGTTGAACTTAAGTTGCTTTACAGGGGTCTTTGAGTATATTTCCTGTTTAGTCTAACCAGATTGTAAATATTTCAAAATTATATTTAGTTTTTTACTTAAAGGTAGACAATAATTCAATATCGTCACTTCCTGCAACTAAAAGAGAAATCAATTCACACCGGTTCCCTCTAATATGTGACCATACTACTTATTATCAGAGGTTACACGGTGGTGGATATTACAAATTAAATTTTTTCTAGGCCATTTCTGAAATGTCGAGTTTAAGATTTTATCAAGCTAATTAAATGATAAAATGTACAAGAGTTTTTGTCAATAATTTTAATATCATCTACTAGTTGGTGAAGTCACTTTGACCCAAGTGGATAGTCTCAAGATTCACTTTCACCTTACTTAGCCTTCAGTAGAGCAGTCCATTTGATTAAGATTTCATCATTTTGCTTACCACTTCAGTTTAATTATTTTGAACATTTTTAATATTTTTTAAGGGCACATACCTTTCTGACATTTTAAGTTAAAAGCGGAAGAAAATCATCAGTAGTTTCGTTTTTGTAAGAGTTTTGTTCTTTTGACTTTGCACAGGCTGTCCTGCACAGTGTCATTGGCAACAGTGTATGTTACATTACTAATGAAACTGATCGTTAGATAAGAACACTCCATTGTCACAGACAACGTGGTATCACATTTCAGATGGCTGATGGCTTGTGTTCCCTCAGAGTAAATTTGGGGAAAGTCAAATTTTCACACTATCGAGGGGTTCTCAACCTCTCGCTTCTCAGCACTTTTTGCTGATTTTTTTTCATTATTTTATAAGAGTGAAATGAAGCTATTGGATATAATGTAAAATTGCATTTTTCTGAGTATCTCATAGTTTCTCCAGTTTCAGACAATGTAAAAATTTCTAATGATTCTGAGCCCCGGACACAGTACTCTGGAGAGGTTTCTCTCCCTTAAGATGCAGCCTACATGTTTTTGTATTATTTTCTGCTGTCTTGAGACATTAGTCATTTTTCCATTTTAACTATTTGTCAATGGGGAGATTCTGATTTTCCAATTTGGAGAAATTTGGAACAGTTTGGAGAAAATTACAAAAGGTTTTACACATCAAAATAGCAAAAGCAAATGCTTGGGAAGATTAATTGTGACCCCAAGAAAATTGAAAATAACATCAGAGCAAGATAAAAGAGCATGTATGAAGTTAGCCTAACATCATTTCAAATATTGAACCATTCTTGAATTCATGGAAGTCGTTATTTACTGTTAAACATACTGGATTCTATTTAATGTTATGCTTGAGAATTTTGACTGGAATTTTGAATAATGTTGGAAAGAAACATGAGTCCTGGATTGGTGGTCTTTTGATGGTTGCTGTGGTATCAGAAGTTCATAAAACAAAATTTTTAATTTTTAGTCTTAAAAGCATTAGAGTCCTTTTATATCTGGACTAAATTTTCAGTTCTAGAATATCCTTTCAAAAACATCTTGAAGTTTCCTAATCCCTTCACCTATTTATTGAATGGATTAATCATAGTTATTTTTATTATTTGTCTGTTATTTCCAATATCTGGATGATATGTGTGTCTGTTTCCACTCCGTGTTCATTCTTTGGTTTTTCAGGCATGTTGTCCTATATCTTTTCACATCCACTAATTTTTAAATTGAGCATTGGATATTGTATGTGAAAAATCAGAGTATTTGTTATTGATTATCTTTCTCCAGAGAGGATTTTTTTTTTTTAGACAAGTGGAGTGTGTACAGGTTAGGTACCTTGATCCAGCTGAGTCTTACCCATCTCCAGTGTGACCCACTTTGGGGTACCTTTCAAGGTTCTCAGCTGACATCTTGGAACACTGAGCAGATCCATTCTTTCTTTCCCCCGACCACGGAGGCCGATCAAATGTGCTTTTGGCTTGTGAGCCTCAACCTATTTCTTGGTTAACCACGGAATATCCTCCTCATATGTGAACGGTGAGTTAGCAAATGATCGGAGGGGAAATTGCACAGAGAATAGCAGGTTTGACCCCTTTTTCCCTGGAATATTGGCTCTTGAGGCTTGTGTTGGTATCCATGAAATCCAGTGCATTTTACCTTCAGCCCAGTGAGGTTGCCACAGGTAAGTCCCAGGCCCCACTTTCCTTCCTGCCTTCATGCCCCATGAAAATGAGGACATTTCCGAGGAGAACCACATTTTTGAAAGTGCAGAATACACGTAGTTGTACATTCCTTTTCTCTGGGAACTTGGCTCAAGTGTTGAGTCCTGATGCTGTCCAAGTGTTATATTTCACACTGTTCAGTATACTTTCAAAGTTATTATCTTTGGTAGGGTTATTCTAATACCAGTTACGATTTCTAATATTCTGTGTTATTTTTAGTGCAACTTGGGAATATTTTCTTCTACTCTTTCTAAAAACAACATAATAATAATTGAAACTCTTCTTTCCATTCCTTTTTCTTTCCAGAGCTCATATTCCTATACCATTAGCCTTCTTGATCTGCTGTGCAAGTCTCTTCTTTTTTGCATGTTATTTTTCTTCACCTGCTCAGATCTAAGTATTTTGTTACTACACTGCTGTCGTAGAAAATGTGGGAATGATAGATTTCACAGTCATCTCTGTGCTTTGGAAATCCAACAACCAGTAGTTTTCTAAGTTTTTCAAGGTACTTGAGAGGAAGGTGAACTTTTATGTGTCAAAAATATTTGAGTCTGTATGTGTATATATAATGCATGTTTTAAGAATTATATTATTCAAAACCTTTCTATTTTTGGATTGACATGTTCATACATGAACATAAGCTCAAGTGTCCCATTAATATTTGTCAGCAAAAAATTATCATTCATTTCCTATCATGAACAATTTCTGTTTTAGTATTACTCTATTTGGCATATGTTAAATCATGACATCTATGCATGTTGAAGAGTGAATGTTTAATCCCTAAAATGTGACCTTTCTGCACAAATAATTTTTAAATTCAAGTCTGTTTTTCTCATCTTAGTATTGCAGTCCTTGCTTCAGTTTTGTTGGCGTTTGGCTGGCGATTCTTTGTCCGAATGTTTCCTTTCAGAACTTTAGAGTAGAAGCAAGTGCTTCCTGTCTATGATCAGGGGACATGTGAGGATTTGAGTCTTGGTTGAATCCGCCTTTCCTAATGTAAAAAAAAAAAAAAATTCCATTGGAGATTGAAGGTATCAGAATCCCGTGAAGCTTACTGTTTACAGAATCAAACACCTGCAGCTCATTGTAAGGATTGATTATTGAGTAATAAGCAATGGTAATTGATGAGGCAATAATATTTATGACACACACCTGTATTGAGAAGTGAGTGCTCTTCATTCACCCCAAGTGGGCTGCTCTGTGGCTAGAAAATGTACAACCTGAGGGAATCCCAGTTTCATTGGCTAAAGGTGGTCCACACCTCCTAGTCATGCCTGTGATGAGCAGCTGCACCTGACCTGTGGGTGGACGGGGTGATGCCTCACCAGTGAGTCATGAGATGTCCACTGTGCCATTGATGCTTCTGCTGGGTTTCTTGATCTAAATGCTTTCTCACAAGCAAACAGTAAATTTGTCAGTTTTGAAGCTCATTTAGTGTTGAGTGTGGTTGGTGAATTTGGACCAAAGGCTTTCCTGGTGGTGAAGTGGGTTTGCTTTTCTCTTTCTAGCTAAATTGTTTGTTTCACTTGCTTGTTTGAATAAAATGTTTATTTTCATTCAAATTAATTTTTTATTTTTTCTATTGTGGTGTTGTGTGGGAACTGAAACAAAGCAAATCTGAGGGTTCTTCAGATTCAGGCCTTCTTTTTAAATTCAAAAAATTTACTTCTTTCATGTATTTTACCATTTAAAATTCGACTTCGTTTATAATTTACTGCAAGAAAAAAATTGTGTGCATTCTCCAGTGTCTTTCTACTAAATTTATGGTCTCCTGATTTTCATGTTTTTATCCTCTGTCTCTGAATTCTGAGCAATTTGTAAGCATTTTATCTCACTCGGAGACAGTTTCCTTGCTTGGTTTTCTTTCTTACCCTGTTCCTTGTGTTCGTTGGTCCTCCTCCCTAAAGCTCTGTAAACTTATTTCTGCGTGAGGATGGAAGTCTCATTCCCTATTAGGTGGCCGCCTCGAACTTTTTAAAGTATTCTTCCACTTCAGAGTGCACCAGACGAGAATAATTTCCACAACACAGTTGACTTCACTGATCTTATTCTGAGGGTCTGATAATGTGGTTGAGTTTACCCATCATCTTCCCTCGCATCAATTTCAGTTATCCAGATAAGAAGACCCCTGCCACATTATAGTAGACTTAGATCATGAAAAACATGTAGGGTCAGAGTAAATAGATGATAGTGGTTGTATGAATTTTTTCTTCCAGTCCCACAGCTAAATCTTCAGATGTAGACAAGGCAACAAATGCAGTGATTACCATTTCTCCCCGTGTCTACATCTGCTTCAGCCCTCGGTCCCTGAATTAGTGCTCTTGATGATGTTTTCTATATTTTTTCCTATTAATTTTCCCCAAAAATGCACTGCCTTTTCAAGAAAGGGTGAAAAGAATTGTATGTTCTTATACAGCATAGATCAATCATTAATGTACTTGTCCAGAATTCATCAAGTGCGTGCTATAGTTTTTTAGACCATTTCTATGTTTCAGAAATTGTAGTTTTGTTTCATTTTTACCCTTTCGGGATTTTTGACCATTCTGCTCTTTTGCCAGCATGCTTCTTGGAAATTACATTTTATCTTTCTTAATTAGAAGGATTGTCACATTCCAACACTGATTAAAACCTTTTGGAATAAAATTTAGCATCTTCTGTTTTGGGGTAGAAAGCCTTTTATAATCTCAAACCTTACTCCTGACATTACTAGCACCCCCTTTTATTTAAATACTGTATGTTTTGGAACAGTATCAGAGGTACCAAAACAAAAACAAAAACCCTGCAAAGATAGTGTAGAGAATTCCTACATACTCCACACCCAGTTTTTCCTATTAGCAATTAGCATGGTACATTTGCTACAATTAATGAAACAGTATCGGTACACTATTAGTAATTAAAATGCACATTTTTCATTAAAATGCACATTTTTCATATTCCCCTAATTTTTACATAATGTCCTGTCCAATCCGGGATTTCATACCTGACACATTGAAGTAATGATGCATTCTGAGTCCGTAGGCTCCTCTTTGCTATGGCAGGTTCTTACACTTTTTTTTTTTTTTTTATGACTGACAGTTTTGAGGAGATCTGGTTAGGCATTTTGTTGAATGTTCCTCAATTGTCATTCGTCTGATATTTTTCTCAATATCGGACCGGAGTTATAATTTTTGGAAAAAAGACCACAAAGGTCAAGTGTTCCTTTCGTCACACCACATCACCGGTGCATACGATCAACATGATTTATCACTATCAATGTGGACCTTGATCACTTTGAGCTGAGATAGTGTTTGTCAGCGTTCTGTACTGTGAAATTCCTCTTCTTCTCTTTTTACCTACTCAACTACTTGGAAAGAAGTCACCATATGCAGCCCGCACTCAAGGAGTGAGGAGTTAGGCTAGCCCTGCTAGTATCTTAATTTTAACCCGGTGAGACCCATGTTGAATTTCTGAATTACTGAATTGTAAGATAATAGCTTGTATTGTAAGCCCTAAGATTGTGGCCGTTTGTTATGGAAGCAGTCGAAAATACATTGATATGATTTGATGAGTATCGGCCATGTTTGTAACTATTTCTGTTCATTGTGTTTCTTTTGTTTTTTTTCTCTTTTTATGCATTCTCAGTTTCAATTGAGCATTTTATATAATTTATTTCTTCTCTTTACATACAAGTTATACTTGTTTTGAAAAAATAGTGGTTTCCTAGAGGTTGCAACGTACATTTTAAACTAATCTAAGTCTACCTTGAAATAACAATTGATGTGTAGGGCAGTTACCTTGTAACAATGTTCCCAATTCCTCCCTCCCACCCCTTACATACAGGTCACTGTTATTCATGTCATTTATCCTCCTGCTATATTCACTCAGTTCACCTTTACTACTATCACTTTTAACAAAGAGTTATCTTTTAGATCAGGTAAGAATTTTAAAAACTATTATTTTATCATCCTTCAGTCCTTTTTCAACATTTTTCCTTTTTTGTTATCCCAGTTTTTAGTCTATATAATTTCCCTTCTCCCTGATGTACTTCTGTTAACATTTCTTTCAAAACAAACGTGTTGGCAATAAAGTCTCAGGTTTTGTTTGCCTGACAGTCTTTACTTCTCCTTCACTTTTGAAGGTAATTTCCTGGATATAGAATTCTAGGTTGCCTTTTCTTCCTTCCCTCCCTCCCTCCCTCCCTTCCTTCCAGCACTTAAAGTATTTCACTTCCCTGATTTCATTTTATCCTTGTCTCTCTATTGGTAATGTGTCTTTTGCCCCCATTGGCTTCTTTCAAGATTTTTCTCTTTGTCTTTGGTTTCTCACAGTTTGGATATGATGTATCCAAATATAGATTTATTTTTATTTTATTTTATTTTTATTTATTTATTTTTTTTGCGATACGCAGGCCTCTCAATGTCGTGGCCTCTCCCGTTGTGGAGCACAGACTCCGGATGCGCAGGCTCAGTGGCCATGGCTCACGGGCCCAGCCGCTCCGCGGCATGTGGGATCTTCCCGGACTGGGGCACGAACCCGCATCCCCTGCATCGGCAGGCGGACTCTCAACCACTGCGCCACCAGGGAAGCCCCAAATGTAGATATTTTGATATTTATAGTTTTTGTTATTATCTGAGCCTCTTTCATCAGGTGTCTGCCATTTATCTAGTGGTTTGGTGTCTGACATTAATTTAGCAAAGTTCTTAGCCATTATTACCTAAAATGTTTCTTCTCCATATTCTTTCTTTTGCTTCTGATATTCCAATTATGTGTATATAAATCTTTTTAAAATAGTCTCACAGTCCTCACATGTTCTGCTCTGTTATTTATTTATTTTTTAACCTTTATTATTATTATTTTTCTTTCTCTTTCTATTTCAGTCTGTGAAGTTTCTATTGACCTGTCATCAAACTTATTCTTACTTGGCCATGTCCAGTCTCCAGTTGAGCCCGGTAGAGGCATCCTCCATCTCTGTTGCAGCGCTTTTAATTTCTAGCATTTTATTTTGATCACTAGAGTGTTCATCTCTAAGTTTACATTGTCTGTCTATCTGCTCTCTACTTTTCCATGAATGCCCTTAACACATTCATCATACTTATTTTAAATTCCCATTCTGTTAGTTGTAACATCTCTGTTATCTGAATCCGGTTCTAACATTTGCCTTTGCTCCTCAGACTGTGCTTTCTCACCTTTTAATAGGCCTTGCAATTTTTTGTTGAAAGCTGAACAAGGTGTACTAAGTAACAGGAATTGAGCTAAGGAGCCTTTCCGTGTGAAGTTTATGTTAACCTGGCAACGAGTTCTGCTGTGTGTACTCTTTGCTATAGTTCTAGGTGCCAGAGATTTCAAATCCTCTTGTTCCTGGTTTTCGTCCTTCCTCTTGACTTTGGACTTTGCTTAGAGAGAGAGTCTGTGCCTTGCAGCTCTCTCAGCTGTAACCCACTGGAGCCCTGTTGATGTAGCGGTAGCTGTGAGAGAAGGAAAGAGTTCTGTAACCCGGTAACTAAATGTCAGTATGTTACTGTGCCACAGTCCTTGGGCTGTGACTTTCACAAACATTCCTTTGCTTCCCTCTTCCCTTAGGTGATTCAGGAAAGCAGAGGGGCCTGGAGTGGGAGAAGTAGTGCTCTCCAGTCTTTCCACTGGGCGGCATTGGCCTTTGTCATGGAGAGTGCCCTGAGTGTACTTGACCATGGCTGATTTTCTCAGGATCCCTGCCAAGGCCAACAGGGAACATTCTCGGCTGGGGTTCCTGGTGGGGTTCCTGCAGATAAAACCCCTGAAAATGTGCGGGCACCCTAAACTAAGGCCCCCAGGAATTCTTCTCCATAGAGTCCAGATGAAGTCTCCAGTAATTCATCCAATTGCCACTTCAGTGTACCCGGCCCGACAAGGAGGGTCTACCAGCTCCTGTTCCAGGGAAGCACATTGTAACTGTGACTCTGGGTTTACCTGTCTCTGTAGATTTTGGTGGCAGATTTCTCTGTGACCTCATTTCACTGACGGATCCAAGGATGGATATTGATGTTTCAGCCTTTTTTTTTGAGGAACGGGGGTAGGACGATGACGTCCAAGCTTTTTACATGTTGGAACTGATACCAGAGTTGTGAACAGGAGGCTCAATCCTTTGTTCATCTGGACATGATGGCAGGTCCTACACCAGTAGTATTGCTCTGTGCCTTGGAGTCTTGGACACATTTCCCCATCCTGTGTGCCTTAGGAAGCCCATCTTATCCTTCATGTGTAAAATTATATGAACCCTGAGTCTCCATGCGGGTTTGACCACTTCTGTCTGCCTTCTGATGCCTATATTAGGTACATAATAAAACTCTTGAAGCTTCAGTTCTCACTCAGAAATATGGGTTTGTACTTTTTAAAACTTTATTTTCCCCCATTCAGATAGTTCTCAGTGATCATTTTATCCTTGCTTTGTTTTGTTTAGATTTATTGGAACTTACTGGACTAAATCAGCAAAGTTCCTTTCAGAATATATGATTTATGTGCAAATATAAATATACCATAGACTGCATAATATGCTTTTAAAACAATGCACGAATGCTAATTCACTGTGTTAGGAATGATATATAGCACCTTTAGGAAGGAACTTTTTTCCTAATTATCACTTTCAGCATTGTGCAGAATTCTTGTTTTTACGTAAAAAGTTATAAAAATAATATCAAATGATACATTGAATATGGAAAAGTACAATTCCAATTCACCGATATTAAAAATCTCTATATATTTATTTTAATGGTAAATCCCTATCTTTGTAAAGATTTTAAAACATGCACAGTTACCAATGAATTTATATTTCTAATTTTAGCTGAAACCTTGTATCTCAGAAGCATTTTTCATAACTGTCAGCTCTTAATAGCAGTCAGATTATATTTAAATAATTTACATTGCTTGTTTAGATGAGGCATTTTAAAATTATGCCGTGCTTATATCTATCTCTAAATAGTTCTTAATTCACATTTCTGATGTCATCAAACAAAACATCACTTACTTGTTTAAAGTCACAAACATAATGTAATTTTCTTTTCTACTTCAAATATACTGATGTCACTAGAACAGTATTTAAATGCTATATATTCTATATGTAGTATATATTTGGTACAGTACAAATAAATAATTCTTTTCTTAATATATCATACATCATTTTATATTTCAAATTAAAACCATGATTTTTTCTTCTTTAATTTCAGGGAAATTCTTAGCTAAAATTTTATCTAATTTCTTAGTCTTAAGTATGAAGTAACATGAAATATTTAAAGTCAAATGCTATAGAATATGTTCAAGTTAACAAAGCTATTTAGACATAGAGCAGTTAACAGCCTACTTTTAAAAGAAGAGAGCAAGTGAACAGCCTACTTTTAAAAGAAGAGAGCAAGAACCAAGAAAATTTAGTTTTAAAATATCTGCTATGCTATAAATACACATTAAACAGACAAAAAAAAATCTTCTAATGTACACTTCTAAGGGGCACAGTTGAAAAGCAACCAAAATGGAGGCTAATGGGGAAAATCAGATAAATGTTATTTTAAGAATATGTTTGGATACAATTTGTATTTAAGACAGAATTTTTGAGAGAATAGATTAATGCACATGCATTTTGCAGCAATGAAGCTATTCTAAAACTATTAAAATATGCAAGAAAAAAATGCTTTCCAAATTAAATTGATGGAAAAGATATTAAGAAAGTTTTTTCTTTGTTCCAGTGTTAAGTTCTTTAGAAGATGTTGATTCAAAGTTAACCTCTCAGCAGCTAAAATATTTTAAGTAAATTAAGTAGGAAATATCTATATATCCACATCCTTTTCTGATTTGTATTTTTCATGCAATAATATTCCAATGTAATCACAGTGTTTCAATTTGATATTAATATAACCTCATCTTACCATGTGTTAATACACTTTTGCTCTTCATTAAAACATACAAGTTTTAATTTAAATCTGAAATACTATCAGACCTCAAAAGCTTCAGAATTTCAGATTTAAATTCAAGCACTTGTTTTTTTCTTTATAAAAAGAGAAAAGTATTATCATAGCTTTATAACCTTTAGACTCGCTTGCCGAAGTGTATTACTTTTGTTAGTATGAGTGTTATAACAGGAGAAATATGGGGTATTATCAAAGCATGAATGAGAGGGATTCATAAAGTCTGAAGTGTCAGCAAAGGCATCTGTAAGGAAGAGCTATTACAGTTCAAGCTTGAAGCATCAATTAGATTTTCTTTCTAGCTGGGAGTTTGGGTGAAGAACAGTCTCTCAGCTCCAGAGATGATGGGACCTCCCAGAGTTGAAGGAAGACTTTTTATATCCATGAACAAAGAGAGCAAGTTCACAAGTGGCCAGAAATGAGGCTGGAGAAGTAACTAAGGGATATAGTGTATAGGAATTTGTAAGCCACATTGAGGTTTATAGATTTAATCTTTAGCTGCGTTATGAGACAATGATATCTGCACACATAAACACAAAAATGATCTTTGTTGAAATGAGAATGAATCTATGAAATACTTATGTAAGGAAGTCTTACCTAACAGGAACAGAGAGTATACATGAGTTCAGGTGCACAAAAGATAGTAATTATTTTCCTGATTACCCTTAAATTAAATTCTGAAATCTACACTTCACTTAAATTTTAAATTTAATTCTTGTCTTTAGACACCTCTCACATAATGCAAAAACCTATAATGCTTTAACATCCACATCATTTCCTTGACATAGATGCAGTGTTAATCTGGTATTTTAACTCTATTTCAGTATTTAAAACATTGTTATTAATGTATAATATACATGCAAAGAAGTACATATTGCAAATCAGTGCCTCTGATGGATTTTCATTAATAACAATCTTATTCTTGTAATTAAAAATCAGATCTAAAAGCATAGCTTTACCAGCATCCCCAAAAGCCCTTTCTTCTGCCCCATTCTAGTCACTAGCCCTTCAAAAGTTACTACTTTCTGAATTCTATTAGTGTCAAGTAATCTTGCTAAGTTTTGTAAATTATGTAGAATCCTACTATATGTTTTCTCTTTCATCATTTGCACTCAATATTATATTTATGATATTCATGTGTATTGTTGCAATTCATTAATTTTCACCACCATGTCTAGATCACTATGAAAATAGACCACAGTTTATTTATCCAGACTACTGTTAATGGTCATTAGTTGTTAATTTGGAACTATTCAAATAGTGTTGCCAAGAACACACTGGTACATGTCTTTGGCACACATCTGCACCCATGATTGTTAGACATATATCTAGTAGTTAAAAAAAAAAAAAAACTACGAAAAAGGCAGAATGACTTGAAGAGCAAAGCTGAGTGAGACCCCAGAGATCAGGAGATCAGAGCCAGGGAAGAGTATTTCCAGGCCTTGAAATCTAATAGAGTTTGCTCAGCTGGATTTCAAAACTGCTTTGGACCAGAAACTTTTTTACCTCCTATTCCCATGTTTTTTGAGCCACATTTTCTATAATTATTATTCTATGCCTGTCTCATCATTGCATTTTGGGTGTATTGGAGGCAAATACCTTATTTATTAGTATTAAAAGTTCACAAATGGAAAAGAATTAGATCCCAGGAAATTTAATACCCAGGAGCTTCATTTATACCTGATCCTAGTGATGAGATTTTAGACATAGAACTGATGCTATGATGGGCTGAGATTTTTCTAGGACCTTGAAAGGAGGTGGATGTATTTTTTTACTTAGGAGGGATGTGACTCTTTGTGGGTAGAGAGTATACTGTGGTAGGCAAATTTCTAAAATATACACACACCCTCAATATTCTTGCCTGTAGGCTATTCAGTAAAACATTAATATAGGTACAGCTGTAAAGGAGAATTTTCAGAAGTAATTATACTCTGTAGTCTGTTGACAGTAAGATATGGAAATTACTGGCATGTCTAGATTTAGTAGCTACTTGATCTTCTAAAAGCAGAGATAAATTTTCTCCAGCTGGTATCAGGAGAATTCAGAGAGGTGGGCTCTTGCTGGCATTGGGGAAGGAAGTAAACAGCTATGTTCTGAATTGCTGTTGGAGAGGAGGGGGCCTTAAGAGGCTGAAAGTGCATCATGTCTGACAGCCAGAAAAAAAAACAAAAAACAAAACAGACACAAGGAAACAAACTTGACAAGCAATCAGTGTGTTTTAGGAAGACCCTGGGCCTCCAATGAACATTGTAACACCAATGACACTTTGATTTCAGCCTGTGAGACCTGAGCAGAGCACCATGCTGACCTGTAACTAGACTCATGATGCATCAATACTGAGATAATAATGAATGTTGTTTTAAACTACTGAGTCTGGTACTAGTTACAGTAACAGGAAACCGAAACACATGGATAGTACAGGATAAGAAAACAACAGATCAATGTCTATCATGAACCCTTTTTTAGAAAACTAAAAAAACTTGGCAAATTGAATACAATAATACAATACAATAATAACTTCCATTTATGATACAGATTCATTAAAAAAAACTGGGGATAGAAGGGAGTATGCTTATTTGTCAAAGGACACCATAAAACATAAAAAATGAACAAGCAAAATAAAAATGTAAAGAAAATATCATATTAGTGGAGAATTAATGTAAATTTATCCCTCATAGTTATAGATGGGGCAAGGATCCCTACTGTTCAGTCACAAGTACTATTTAACAATGCCCACTAGACCCTCATCAGTTTTGCTTTTGTTTTTGTTTGAACCTTTACAACATGTAAGATCATGTGTGCAGAAAGAGGTAATTTTACTGCTTCCTTTCCAATCTGGATTTTTTAAAATTTATTTTTCTCGTCTCATTGCTCTGATTAGGACTTCAAGTATCATGTTGGATAGAAGTGGACAGAGTTACACATCCTTACCTTATTCCTGATCTTCCATGAAAACTTTCAGTTTTTCACCGTTGAGTATTATAGTAGCTGTGGGCTTTTCATATATGACCTTTAGTATGTTGAGATAATCTCTGTCAATTCCTAGTTTGTGGAGTGGTTTTACTGTGAAAGGATGTTGGATTTTGTCTAATGCTGCTTCTGCATCAATTGATACGATCATGTGGTTTTTGTCCTTCCTTCTGTCACTGTGGTATTTACATTGATTTATTTGCATATATTGAGCCAACCTTGCATTTAGGTATAAATCTCACTTGGCCATGATGTAAAGTCCTTTATTATGCTGTAGAATTCAGATTTCTAGTATTTTGTTGAGGGTTTTTTCATCAGTATTCATCAGTGATATTGACCTGTAGTGGGTTTTTTGGTTTGTTTTATTTTGTTTCATTTTAATTTCTTTGTCTGCTTTTGGTATCAGGATAATTCTAGCCTAAAACAAATTTGAAACTGCTCCTTCCTCTTCATTTTTTTGGAGGAATTGCAGGAGGATTAGTGTTAATTCTTATTTGAATATTTCATAGATTTCTCCAGTGAAGCTGTCTCGTCCTGGGCCTTTGTTTGGTGGGAGGGTTTTGATTACTGATTCAATGTCTTTACTAGTTATGGGCCTGAAAAAAATGAAAATTTATCTCATGTTTATAGATCAGAAGATTCAGTATTGTTAAAATGTCTGTACTCCCTAAAGCCATCTACAAATTCAGGTTAATCCCTATCAAAATCCCAATGGGATTTTTTTTGAGAAATTGAAAAAATTTCTAAAATTCATATGATATCCCAAGGGACTTCAAATTGTCAAAACTATCTGGAAAAAGAAGAACAAAAGTTGAAGGGCTCACACTTCTGATTTCAAGACATATTGCACAGCTGCAGTAATTAAAACACTGTGATACTAGCATAATGACAGATTCATAGACCAGTAGAACAGAATAGACAGCCGAGAAGTAAGCCTATGTATATACATGGTCAAATGATTTTTGACAAGGCTGCCAAGACCACAGGGGATTGATTCCCTAGATGAGCAGGTTGCCATTAATATATATCTGTGTCCAAATCCATATCTACATCTGTGTCTGTATGTCAATAACCATGCTCCTATCTGTATCTATCTACCTGTCTGTTTTATCTACCTGACCATTAGTTTATGTTAGATATTTTAAAGATCTTGAGATTACCTGAATGCCATAAACAACATTGATGCTTCTCATCTTTTGAGATTTGTATGTGCCATTCCATGAGCTGTGTTAAGTTGAGAAAGCCACTTTTTCTCTCATTCTTCGTCTGTGGCCTCATCAATAATATTGGGATAACAGTCTCTCCTGAGCAAATCACAGGGTTTTATTGAACTTCCAAAACACTTTCATGAATGTTTCAGATGAGATAACATATTTGAATGAGCTTTAAAAACTCTGATATGCAAATGCAGTATTATTATTGATTTAGAAAAAATAAATGAACACCTTATAACCTCAAATGCTGCTTTTTAATCCATGAGCTATTTTGCTTCAGGCATTTTTATCTTTCTTTAATGGATATGATTTTGTCAAGGAGCAAGTGTTTGAAACTGAGAACTGACAATTTGTTATTTGATGAAATCTAAATTAAATATATGTTTGAGAACATCAGGTTAATGTACTGTCCAGTGGTGGAGACACATATTTTCATCCTTCAATCTTTTCTTTATGAATTAACTAGAGAATTATCATCCTGTACACAATTTACACGTTAATATCAAATAAAGTCTCTATGATTTTATTAAAAAGCCCTCTGCACATGCCGTTGGCCCTAATTTTCATCCTAAATAAATCATATTTCACTCAGTCGTACCCAAATAAATTATGGTGGAGGCTGCAATTCCGTCTCACTGCCATTTATAGTGATTTAAATTTTAGAGAGGATTTAAAATACATGCAATACAGAATATTTTATGAAAGTGTCAAAAATATTCATATAGGGCTTCCCTGGTGGCGCAGTGGTTGAGGGTCCGCCTGCCGATGCAGGGGACACGGGTTCGCGCCCCGGGTCTGGGAAGATCCCACATGCCGCGGAGCGGCTGGGCCCGTCAGCCATGGCCACTGAGCCTGCGCGTCCGGAGCCTGTGCTCCGCAACGGGAGAGGCCAAGGCAGTGAGAGGCCCGCGTACCAGAAAAAAAAAAAAAAAAAAATGCATATAAAACCTTGAAAGATGAAACTCATTATATTCCCCTATGTTCCATGTATAATCCTAATGAAATTGCCTTCTCTGGTTCATACTTGTGAAGAGTGCATAGCAGGAAACTTTCGTTCACAAAATGGTGGCTCCTGGTACACTTTCATAAAATGTAGAGAGTTACTTAGCACAATGTCTAGATTTGGAAATCCTTTTTTATACCTGTAAGCAAATTTCTTCTGATTATAATTATAATTCACTTTTTCAGTTTTAAGCCTTAGTCCTTGGATTATCAATAGTTCCATTGATTTTTTTCAATATACCAGTAATGATACTTTTCAATTTTAGAGTGCTTCTCTTATTGTCTGTTTTATCCTTTTTCATGATAGCAGATTCAAGCTGTTGTTGAAGAAATAATCTTTTAATTATCATTTAA
The DNA here is from genome assembly GCF_011762595.2 of Tursiops truncatus. NCBI lineage: Eukaryota > Metazoa > Chordata > Mammalia > Artiodactyla > Delphinidae > Tursiops > Tursiops truncatus. The sequence goes on from NC_047054.1 coordinate 7,659,745, forward strand.
AAAAACAGTATCACGAAAATGTTCTACTGATTCCAGAATGATTTTTCTTCAATATGAATAGCTCTTGAGTGTTAGGAGCTGAGGATCTCTTTTTTTTTTTTTCAATAGTCTGGTGACAGTTGTTCTTTTAGTCATATTATAGTTTAGAGTGTGTCCTTGGGAACCATGCAGATTACTCTCAGTGTTTAGTTCTAATGAGAAAATAAACGTTAAATAATGACAATTTTATTTTTGCTTCTTTTTTGCCACCCTGCCTATGTGAAAGTTCATACTGGGGAGACAGAACTGTGCACACAAGAGTGAGCTTTAGGTGCAGAGAACATCTGCTTCAGTCAGTAACAAGCACCCTTACCTGACCCAGCAGGGACAGGGACGGTTTCTCCAACTGGTGGGAGGCGCCGACGCCCAGGTCCCTCCCCACCTGCACTTGCCACCTGACGGCACATGAGTGTCACCACTGTGTCTCTTCTACAAAGGCTGGAGCTTGTTCAGAGACTTGAGAATCGTTGTCCAGACTGGACTAGAGTTTGCCAACGGGGTTGCCACTGGGAATGATGTGCTGCACTCTCCCTTGGGGCTGAATTTTGGTAGCCAGTGATCTCCTCTTCTTTAAACTTCAAGATTTCCTGCCACTATTCCTCAGTGTTTCTGGAATGTTGGTAGAAATTCTTCCTAGATTCGAGGGGCCGCAAAGACTCTTCTTTCTTGGACTGATGATGTGCGGCCAGTGAACCGACCGGAAGTCAGCAGAGGTGGGCTAATGCCCTCATCTGGGTCTCGGGAACTTTCTTGTCCTATATTTCTGCTTAATTAAAAGGGCAACTTAATTACTTCGCACTTCATATTAATGATGTCATTAATGACATTCAAGGCTATAAAAATCTGAACTAAATATTCAGAAATATGTTCCAACCTTTTCTTAAGGGAAACCAATGATCTATCTGTATGTCAAATCTCTCTTCTTTCTTTGCATTCCTGACATAGCACTGTCTTCATAGTCAATTCTAGGTCTTCTTCATTTTTAGGTAAAATTTTAAAGAAGTTCTCAAGTTTGCCCTCTTTCATGAACTTGAGTGTGATTTACTCAGAGCATTGCTTTTTCCCTATTTGTTCCTGTTTTTGTCTCTTGTTCTGTTCTGTCCTTTAGGTCCCTTATTACCTCAATGTGTTGTCTTTTATTTTCAGTTTTCATTTATCATTGGATAAAGTCTATATTATTTTCTATTTTTAAGTAGCAGATTGTCTCTTAAATATAGTTTTAACAGAAATGTGTTAAAATATGACTAAAATATCTTGAATGCTTTGTAAATCCTCTGTTTCCTTATTTCACATGGTCTGTGTTTCATTTTGTTGATGTTTATTTACTTATCCTGTAATGATGAGAGCCTCAAATGGATACTGATACCAACCCACCAGAATAGCTGAAAAGCCTGATAACAAGTGAAGGTGAGGATATGGACAAATTGCGACTCTTATATACTTCTGGATCAGGGTACATTTTTCAGCAATAGACGCTGTCTGTGAAAACTGTTTATCACATACTCTTATGTACCAGAAATTCCACTTCTTGGAATATGTGCATGCATTCACCAAAAAACAGGTACAGTGATGTTCATAGCAGCACTGTTTGAAATGTTTCAAATATGCACACAACTCAAACGTCCATCAACAGGAGAAAGGATAAAAATATTGTGGGGTATTCATACAATGGAATATTATACAGCAACGAGAAAAAACAAATTACAGTTACATGTAGCCAAATAAATGGAGCTCAGAACCGTAATGTAGAATGAAAGTCATACAGTGTGGTATACATCACAACAAAAACCTATGGAGTTAGCAGTCAGGATAGTGAGGCCCTTGGCTGTGTACGTGGATGTACCCTGAGGGTTTCTGCAGTGACTGAAAGGTGTTCAGGGCCTTCTGGCCTTCTAGAATCAGGCCGTGTGCTGGTTTCACAGTCATGTTCATGTTGTAAAACATAATCAAGATTTTCATTTACAGTCGTTGCATTTTCCTTCTATCGCTTTCTCTAGATGTATGTATACACACATATATAATACTTTAATTAGAAGTTACATTGATATAATGCATATTTAAAAACAAAAGTGTACCATCTGATGACTTTCAGGTACAACCTTCCAATTTATAGTCCAGAGATACCTTACCTCTTTGTTGTAAAAAAATTTCATTTGAGTGAATTATTTTAATAGTAAAATGAATGAATATATTTATATGACATATATTAACTTGTGTATTCCAGAAGTTCCCTTAGTAACAATAATTGTTGGCTCCAATCGAATATTGATTTTAGTATTTGACCATTCAAACATCTGCCAAAATGTGTATCCAGTGCACATCTGCACACACACACACAGGTGCACACACACACACACACACACACACACACACACACACACACACGCTCCTTATTCTCTCAACTACACAAACTTCATAATAGGGTTGTCTACACACTTCCCATCTGCTGCTTCTACCCATTCCGATTGTGGATCCTGTCTACACTATTTCAACCAAACGCCCTTGACTAAGGTCATTTGCGCTGGTCACCCTGCAAAATATAATGGTCATGTAAACATTACTGTTGTACTTGAACCCTTCCCACGTTTTCAGCATTGCTTTCTTTTTTCTTGGTTTCTCTCATGTAACATGGCCCTTGTCTCCTTTCCATTTTGGGGTTATTCCTTCATTGTTTACAGTGTGTTTTTGAACATTGTATTTTATCAGAGGACAGCCCAAGGTCATTTCTCTTACGCTGAAATGCAAAGACAAACACTAACACTCATGCTTAGGAACACCAACCAGTTCCTTTGCTTCGTGGTGTAGATGACTCCAGAGTGTACATTTCAAGCCCCCATTTTTTCTCAGCGCTTTACACCATTACATCCAACTGCTTAATTTATATCTTCTTTTTGGTGCATCTAGGGTTCAACAATACACAAATGAACTCACCTCCTTCCTCGGTTCTTCCTGCTTTATTGGTGTCATTGAAAGACAGCATGATCCATCCAGTTGTCCAGACTGGCATCCAGAGTGTTAATCTTGGCATCTTCTCCTCCTTCGCCTTGGACAGCCCCTTGCCCTGTGCCTCACCCACTGTGAAGTCCAGTGGCCTGGACCTTCCAGCAGCGGCACCACCCACAGTGCCCTCCAGCCCCTCTGCCACTTCCCTCCAAGACAGTAGCGACTCCAGTGTGCTCCCCAGAAATACCCTCCCAGCAGACTTTCAGCCCCTGCCTTGCCTTCCGCCAAGTCATCCCCACACTGCTGCTCAAATTATCTTCTTAAAACTCAAACCTAGTATTTTCAGTCCCTACTTAAAATGCCTGGGTGTCTTTAGAGCGCTCTTGCGACGAATCCAAACCCAGTAACGTGCCCCATACGGTCCTAGGCATCATGGCCCCCGCCGCCACTCAGGCCTTCTCTCCCCCCCGCCCCCCACTGTCCTGCTTGGCCTCCCAGCACAATAGCTTATTTACTTATTTAAGTCTCTGATTGGTGCCCTGTTCTCCTGCTACAGGCACATGTACACTGCGATCCATAGTTCGCAATTATGCATCATAACTTAAAAGAACCTTGACTGACCTGCCTGACCGGGTCAGAGCCCTTTGCACTTCATAGCACTGAGCCTTCCTCCCTCCCAGCGCTGGGAGTGATTGCACATTACCACACGTGGTTTACATGTGGCAAAGCTAAGGTGTCCAGGGCTACTTCTGCTCACGGTTTTCACCCCAGCCACCAGCTCCAGGGCGAGCATACAGTGAGAGCTCAGTAAAAATTTCAGTAATGGATGTGCTACCGGACAGCACTATGAAGAAAGCATTTGGGGAATCTGAGTATGGTGAATCCCAGGATGAGCTTTTGTTTTCCTCTGCTTATTTTTATTTATCATTACTTTAGTTTTCCTGCACTCTTCTTTCCCATTTTTTCAATCTGGTCTAACCTGCAGTCAGTGATGTCCTCAGTCTTTGGTCTTCTTCCCAGTGTTGCTGCCTACTGAGTTCAAGTAGTGTTTGACCCCAAAACTTGGTGCCATGACCTAGCCAAGTTGACATAAAATTAACCGTCGGCGCTGAATTATGAAAACAATATTGTAAATGTTTACAAGTGTTTGTCTGTAAATTTGTAATATAACTTTGACCTTCCTGAGGCATTCTTTAAATTTTCAGATATAGACATTCTCTGATACTTTTTTAAAAAGTATTTTATTTGTTCAGCTGCTAGTTGGAATACAAATAGAGAGAAATGCACCTGGGATTATGGGTAGAGTAGAAATAGAGTTATTTTTGTTCCAAACTGTTTGCCCCAAGTGTTTCCCAGAGAAAAAAAAGCCCCTTGAAATAACAAGACATTTTAGAAAAAAATACAAATCGTTCGAAATCAAATTGAAAATGAATGGAAGCATCATAGGAATCACTAGTCTCCAGGAATAAAAACATTCTAGAAAATTTCCTGTAAAATTACATAAGGTTGAAATCATTACACTCAGAGCTAAATGTTGGTCATACCTATGAAGTTGCACTAATTTGAATGATTTTTATTTTTCCAGTGAGAGTTTTTCTACGTTCAAACTATTCATACTTCAAAGGGGAAAGTTTAATAAAGTACTCACTCCATCCATGGAAGTGTGCAAGTCATCAGAGACCTTCCCAAGATAGCATTGCTGCTCCTTCTGTGTCTCATTAGGTGTACAGCAAATAGAATTCACTGAATCACACACTGGTGTCTGGGCCTCAGAGAGGGTGCATGCATCCCATATGCACGTATAGTTTACTGTCAAAGGACCTTTGGATCGGGTATATACTGCTGAGAGGGTTAATTTTTAATTCCCATAAACACTGTCTACAGCATTCTGTTTTACAGGCAGAGGCATTAATGGATTAAAAACACAAAATCTCCAGACCACTATTTCTTAATATGCTTTGGCCTGATATGATATAAATAATAAAGTGATTAAGAAGGATTTTGGAAGTGTAAAGTGCTAAATGGAATGAAGTGCGTTTACAGTTAGTGGTTGGTTCTAGTCAGAACGCTGTGTGTGTGTGTGTGTGTGTATATATATATATATATGCTTATGTCTACTTAGAATTCTGAGTTCTAAAAAGATGGTGATATGTCGCATATTTTACATGATCCATTAGTGCTTTTCTAGTGTTAAAAGCTCCAACTCTATAATTCATCCACTTCTGTCTTTAAAAACATAGTTTTGCAGTCACATCAATCAGTGATGTCTGTGTCCCTGAGAAGCTGTGAAGTGAGAATAGATACAGGTAGTTTCTATGTGGATATATGCATTCATGGAGTACACATGTGCTCATATGTACAAATCTATTCCAAAAGCAAACGTCGAGCACATATGTACCATGAGCTGGGCACCGGCTTGGGTCCAGATATATTTCATGTGTATAAATAGGAGAGACTGAAAAAAGAATACGAAGAGGAAATGATACACATTGTATGTGGTTTCTGAGAAGATATTAAAAAACAGAGCATTGTGCTTGGCATTGGAAGGATAGGATAAAGTCTAGTGCCATCCTTTCCTAGCTGTGAGAACTTGGGCAAGTCATTGAGCATTGGTCTTCTCACGTTTGGATGGTATCTTCCTCATAGGGGTATTGTGAAAATTAATCACGGAAAAAGTTTCCCAAATTGGTGACATGTTGTAGATCGTTAATAAATATTAGCATCCTTCTCTTTTAACATGAAGCAATGATCCCAGATTCTCAATGGCTACGTAAGAAATGGAAGGTATCTAAAAAACAATCCAGAAAAATGCACAAGGCATAATTATAGATGTCTAAAGTCCAAGCATATCTGCTTCAGAACATCTATTTAGATGTTCTCTATGCCTTGTACTGGAGAAGATTAGAAAATAGTCCACAATAAGATTAGCAAAAAAATTTTTTGCATTTTTGAGTTCTTTTCAGTTCTTTTTCCTTTATATAATTTTTTGTGATTCATTTTATTTGTGCTGTTTTCAAGAAATAGATTATTGGATACCTATACAGTAAATCCTACACTCTCAATAGTTTTGGGTTCTTATTTAAGGTCCTGTGAAGCAACTGAGGTCTGGTGAAATTCAGTCGTAGTAGTTATGTCTTTAGGGCATAGAAATTGATTTTCCTCTTCTTTCATCCTGTCATCTAAAGATCATTAGAATGCCTTTTGGACCACAACCTAAGGCCATGCTATGGTATTGGCAGAAACAGAATAAAAATGTAGGTTCCTTGATGAGAATCATGTGGAAAAAAAGAGCCACTGCTCTTTGGGATTTTATAAACAGTGGGTTTAAAATGCCCTTGCATGCTATATACTACCGTGTTGCATTTGTTTTGCAAATCAAATCATCTCCTATAGTCTGCATTTAAGCAGTGCGTCAACCTGCCTAAAACTCTATTGTAATGTGTTTATTCTTCTAAAAATAGCAGTAAATTTAGTAAGGAGTCAAAATATTTCTGCTCTGTCACTATCATTAGCTTGCACTGTCATCGGGTAAACAGTCGTGATGTTTACACTGTATATATACTGAATGTAAGATTACAGTTGTGTAAGTTACATGGCTCTAAGTATGTTTTCATTAACTGACAGGTTAGCAGAGTTCACTGTGAGTCACATTTTTGTCTAATCAAATTCAGGCTGAATTGCCTCCCGGATGGAAAGTGAGTAATAAGAAAATCTGATTTAAGAGACACACAGTGATTTTGTTAAATGAATAATGAACACAACACTGTGCTCTTGTACAGGACTTCCTCTGGAATTGCAAATAGCACAGTAGGGACTTCTCAGCCCCAGTGGTTAATAAGGAAAAGCCTGAGCCTTTACGATTTCAAGACCAAATTTGCACACTTCCACTGCATGTCTATAAAAATCTCTAGCCCCAGCACACTTTGTCTTCTATAAATATGATTTCTGGAGTCAGAATACTCAATAAATTCTCTCTCTCAGTCATCTCCAAGCAGATGAAATAAATTTGTCTTCAGACTTTCTCATATCCTAACACATATGATGGAAAGACCTCCAGATTTTTTTTTTTAAAGGTTTGGAACTTTATTTTATTTTTTTAATTGAAGTATAATTGATTTACAATGTTGTATTAATTACTGCTGTACAGCAAAGTGATAGTTATACATATATATATATAAAGAATATGTATTAAAAATAATGTATATATACATTCTTTTTAGTATTTAATATTCTTTTCCATGATGGTTTATCACAGGATAGTGAATATAGTTCCCTGTGCTCTACTGTAGGACCTTGTTGTTTATCCCTTCCATATATAAAAGCTTACATCTGCTGACCCCAAACTCCCACTCCACCCCTCCCCCAACCCCCTCCCTTGGCAACCACCAGTCTGTTCTCTATGTCTGTGATTCGGTTTCCGTTTCGTACATAGGTTCATTTGTGTCGTATTTTAGATTCCACATATAAGTGATATGGTATCTGTTTTTTTCTTTCTGACTTACTTCACTTAGTATGATAATCTCTAGTTGCATCAGATTTCCTTAATTCATTCAACTATTCCTAAAATTAACTGTATTTACTGAGTAGCTAAAATGAGCCCAAATCACTAATGATGGTAAACTTCAAAAATGCAGAGTTTGGACTTTATTGCTTTGGTTGAGTATTCATTTACTTTCATTCCATGTTACAGAACAGTCTCATATATATGTATAAATTCATAAAGTACATGATATTTTAAAATATTCAGTATGCCTGACTTTCATGAAATCAAATAGAAGAATTTCATGCTCTTAAGAATATATGCAAGGTTTTCATACATAAAATGATAAACTCTTCTGCAAATTAAGCACATTTTCTAATCAAGAAATTTTGAGATGCTGATTTTTGAAAGGCAGTGCAACTTAGGTTAGGATTACTCAATTTTTGCTTGTTTGCTTCAAAAATGATCAATGAATCCTATTATATACATCAGTAGTCTCCTATTCACCTACGGGAAGAATCTGAAATTATAGTCAAGCAGATTCTATGTTCCTAAAAATATAAGCATTTAGTAAAGCAAACAGGGTCAAGTCAGTGGATCGAGTTAGACATGCACCCATGTTGATTTGAATGCATATAAAGGAACCTCTGTCATGATTATGATGTTCTGTCATAATATTACCCTTTAATGACAAAAGAAGAACTGAAACATCACTGGAAAATGTATAGTTTTTGGCTCATTTATTGTGGAAAAATAAAAACCTCCATGAGATCCAACATCCTTGGTACATTACTGTACAAAACTCCATTGCTAAATTCTTGGATTCTTAGAATGACTAAAAGTACACGCCTCCCTAAAGAAAGCTCTACCATACTGAAGAAAGTGGCCATCTAAACCATATTCTTGTACCTGATATATAAATATCCTAAGATGGTTCGAGAGACATCTATTTTTTTTTAAATGGGGACCTCATTTTATAAAGGCAAGTGATACTTTAGACCATAGTGAATGTGTAAAAGATTGAAAACCCATTGCAAAGCTAATTATGTCCAGGTGAAAGAATAATTGACTCTGAACTAACTCACTTGAAGAAATCTAGTATAATGTCTGGAATATAATAAGTACTTGATAAAAATCATCTATTTTTAAAGTAATTTATTTTATGTTAGTCCCAAAAGAAAAAAAAATTCTTTGTCTTATATTTATATTGCTAGCTGCAAACAGCAACAACAAAACCCCTGTGCATATTATTTGTATATGTAATGAAAATGTAACATTTTAATAATTTAAACTAACAAACATAATTATCTAATTTAATTCACCAAAAAATATAAAGCCAAACAAAACTAGAAAGCAAGGATTTGGTTTTTCCGCTATTTTATGTATGAAAAAGCAGGGGAGTCAAATTTCTCTTCTAAAATCATAGTGCAGCTAGTTTGTTGAATCCCAAGCTTCACGATCCCAAACACCTCTGGTGTTTGAATCCATCCTTCCTCAGTACCCTGTTTCTTACCATTAGCAACAACATGGATAGACCTAGGGGGTATTCTGCTAAGTGAAATAAGTCAGACATATACTGGATGATTTCACTTATATGTGGACTCTAAAAAAACAAAACAAATGAACAAACATAACAAAACAGAAACAGAGGTATAGATTCTGAGAACAAACAGGTGATTGCCAGAGGGGAGGGGAGCGAGGGTGGGAAAAAAATAGGTGAGGGAGATTAAGAGGTACGGACTTACAGTTGCAAAATAAATGAGCATGGGTGTGAAATGTACAGTGTGGGGAATATAGTCAATAACTGGGTAATATCTTTGTATGGTATAATATTGGAACTAAACATTATGGTCTTGTATAGAAATATCTAGTATAGTATATAATATAGTGTGAAATGTATAGAAATATCGAATCACTACGTTGTGTAACAGGAACTAACATAGTGTTGGTGGTCAATTATTCTTCAAAAACAAGCAAACTCATAGGGCTTCCCTGAGCCTGTGCTCCGCAACGGGAGAGGCCACAACAGTGAGAGGCCTGCATACCGCAAAAAAACAAAAACAAACAAACAAACAAGCAAACTCATAGAAAACGAGGTCAGATTTGTGGTGGTCAGAGACAGTGTGGGGGGGCGGTGGGGGGAGAGGGCACTGGACTTAGGTGGTCAAAAGGTACAGACTTCCAGTTGCAAGTCAGTCCTGGGGATGCACAACGTGAAGAATATAGTTAACACTGATGTATTATATTACGTATGAAAACTGTGGAGAGGAAATCCTGAGTTCTCATCACAAGGAAAAATTTTTTTTCTGTTTCTTTAATTTTGTGTCTATATGAGCTGATGGATGTTCACTAAACTTCTTGTGATAATCATGATGTATGCAAGTCACATCATTATGCTGTACACCTTAGACTTATGCAGTGCTGTATGTCAATTATCAGAAGGAAAAGTGGAAGAAAAGAAAAATACAACGGAAGAGATATGCCCATAAATTAAGAATCACTAAACTTGTGAAATTATTTATTTAACAGGCAATGCAATATAAATGTTAAATAGAGAGGAACAGCTAGCACAAATGGCAAAGAAAGGATTCCTAAATCATCTTGAGGTCCAAGTAAACAATTGCTTCTAAACAAATAAAGTAGTGCATGATGAGTGAACGAAAGAAAGCATCAGCAGCTGATGACAGTAAGACCATACAAGTACTAATCAGCCACATCTCCACCCCTGGAAACTCCATCTCTTCCCTCGTGTATTAAAATCATGGTCATCTAACTGCAAAAAAGGATTCTGAATGGCTGCTTCAACACATATTAATCTATTGATATTTAAAGAGATAAGTAGTCAAATAATCCTTCCATGGGCTCTCTTCTCTTTAAACTAATTATGATTCTGAAATATTGATAACTGCTCCTTCCAAGAGTAGCCATTTGGGCCCTGAAAGGCTGCATTACAACTTGTGATAAATGCTCAAAATAAAGGAAGAGAGACCTGGTAAGAGGAAATTATATTGCAGAGGAAATCAATACGAAACAGCTTGGCATGTACCCACTTGTAGTGAATAATTTATAAATGCAAAGGCAAGAACTGGCAAAGGTAGACTAAAAGCAGACTAACCAGGAGCCCATCCTTCTCGTGTTTTTAGGGAATGCCACACCTGGAATCAGGAGGGTTAGTGTCCAGTTCTGCTGTGACTGCTTAGTCATGACTTCATTTGCTCAGCCACAACCATGGTTCATAAAATCTCACCCCATCCTTCTCAGAGCTATTGTGAGAGCACAGTGAGAAAGCCTGGTGAAAACACATTGAAAAATTTAAAAGTTATTATTATTGACAGACTTCCCAATCGTATATTTTCTTATGACCCTGAGCAAGTTTCTGTGTTCATATGTGGACACTTTTTTAAATGATTTAAATAATTACATGCCATTTTGATGTAGGAAAAAAAAGAGAAATAAAAGAGGACAAAAAATCTTTTTAAAAAGTGTTATATTGGTTTTCATGAGATTGACATATTCCTTAGGTGTTATTGGTATGATCATTAATGTTTATCTGGCTATTTTGATTGTCCAAGTCTTCATACGTAATTAAAGTGGACCCTAAATAAATGATAAGTAATCCATAACTAATGAATGGAATAATATAATCAAGGGGTTATTAAGATATTGAGAATCGCTACTGAATGGTTTCTGGCCTGTCTATAAATTCTGATCTTGAAAGTCAGTAATCTAGACAGTAGCAAATCTTACAAAAGGTAGCTCGATAACAGTGATACTTTTGGGTCCTCCATTATGACTATATTTGGGTGAATTATTAGCTCCTGAAGCTGTTATAAATTGTTTATGAATGAAACTTTTGATCTATCTAACATAATTATAGTATTACTCGTGGCTGGTTCCTTCCACATAAATAAGCTAATTTAATTTTAAGATAATAAAAAGTACCTCTAATAGACGAAGCAACTGGATTTTATAAGTTTAATTGAATAACACAAAACTCTAAGAAATATTTTTTTAAAGGCTGAAACATTAGAAATTTGGCATTAAAGTTGGTGTTTTTCTTCCTTCCTTTTACATCCTGGACATCTTTAAATGAGCTTTGAGTCATTTCTCCGTACTTCACCACGGAGTTAATCAAAAGCAGAATTTGCATTGAAAAACATCTAAATTGAGGCATATTAACCTACTAATCACAGTCGATGACAAAGTCATAATGACTGAGGATCAGTTTCCAAATCATGACAACAGAGCTTCTTCTAGGTCCAATCACACACGTGGTTTTGAAGGGGACTGTTTGAAGATGACTGTTAATAGATTGTTTCTGTACCACAAAATAAAAATGAGAATTCCTTTATTCTTTTAGTAACGGACATGTTTCTAAACTAATTTCAAGTAGTAAATATTTCTCACAGTATCTTATATCTGAACCAAATTGAATTCTGATGTGCCTATCATCTAATTCATGTTGAACTTGTATTTATCAATGGAAAGATCCATTTTTCTCAAATAAGAAAAAAATCAGGATATTAAAAAAAAAGATGTGAACTACTTTAAAATTCTAAAGTGGAATATTCCTAAAAACATCTTAAAGATAAAGTCTACCTGCTCCTCGAGAAAGGAAGCGTATAGATTCAACACGATCCCTCTAATTTGGACTAAACAGACATTTTCTGTGCTTGACAGCTGCACGTCCTCTTAAGGATAAATTCCTATCCCCTCCTGAGCTCTGAGTTATCCTCTCAATAAGTTAGTGTCGGAGAGCAGAGAAAGTCATATACAGGAGCAAATGGTGGTGAATAAACAAAGCAATAAGCAGTCATTTCTTAGGCGTATTATTAAAAACAGGTTGGAAAATAAATTCCTTATTTCTGATCGAAATAAGGAGGTATGTCTCCCAGTAGCTATGTTTAACAGGCAGACATATGAAGCAAGATTTTGTGAGTAAATTATCAGCTTACTATCAGCTACAGTGTGTTTGCTTATAATGTTTTCTTCTTTCCATTAGATTAATTTTTCCTCATTAATCCTTCATTTGCTATGATCAAAATGAGTGGATGCAAACTTGGAGGTACATAGATACCTTTGATGAGCAGTCAGAACCACTTAGACTAAACAGAATAATCCAGCACCTGTCCCAGGAGGAAAAATCACTGCTATTTATTTCAGCCTTTTAGACTCAATGTGAATGTTTACATGTTCCAAAAATATAATGGAATGAAGTCTATCGGAATGTATTTTTTTTGGAATGTATATTTTTAACGGTCTTTTTAAAAAAGTGTGTTGATGCAAATTTAAATAATTTCTGACTTTAGACAGAGCAATGACCTCAAATTATTAAAAGCACATATATGTATATTACATACATACACACAAATACACATATATCTTTGCAATGAAATAGTATTATTGTTTAGGAGTATAGTTTTAAAATTACAAAAGGTTTAATATCCAGTAGTTTAAAAGGACAAGGGAGATTACATAAGACAGCCTCATCTTTTTATAGATTAAGATTCTCAGGTTAAATGAATTATCCAAGTTTTACTGTCTCAAAATGCATAGCCAAGATTTAACAAATGGCTAATTTCACCAGCTAAATTCCAATGTTGTTACAAATGCTTTATTTCCTGGTAAAATGCTGATGATACTCCAGGGCTTATTTCAAAGCTAAAGCAGTCCTAAAATTAAAATTTTACTACACTACTTTTAAACGTCATTTTACTTTTCTTGTTGAATCCAGTGATTTGTTATTTTTTCCATTTTGATATATTCTTTTTTTACTAGAAGTGTAGCTAGTTTACAATGTTGTATTAGTTTCAACTGTACAGCAAAGTGATTCAGTTCTTCTTCAGATTCTTTTCCATTAAATGTTATTACAGGATATTGAGTATAGTCCCCTGTGCCATACAGGAGGACCTTGTTGTTTACCTATTTTATAGATAGTGATTTGTATCTGCTAATCCCAAACTCCTAATTTATCTCTACACCCGCTTTCACCTTTGGTAACCATAAGTATGTTTTCTATAACTGTGAGTCTATTTCTGTTTTGTAAATAAGTTCATTTGTATCATTTTTTTTAGATTCCACGTATAAGTGATATCATGATATTTGTCTTTTTCTGTCTGTTATACTTCACTTAGTATGATAATCTCTAGGTCCATCCATGTTGCTGCAAATGACATTATTTCATCCTTCTTTATGGCTGAGTAGTATTCCATTGTATAAATGTACCACATCTTCTTTATCCCCAGTCATCTGTCGATGGACACTTAGGCTTGCTTCCGTGTCTTGGCTGTTGTAAACAGTGCTGCTGTGAACATTAGGGTCCTTGTATCAGTGATTTCCTATTTGAATTCAGATAGGTCCTACTTACACTGCAGTTATTTTTGAACATTTTGGTTTATGAAGTCAGAGATTGATACAGTTAGTTTTGTAGTGTGTAATATTTTATTTCATTAATTTTAGCTTTACTTTTTACATGATGGGATTTTGTCATTAAGGATATCTTTATCAATTAGCAAGGTTTAGAGATGTTTTGCTTTCACTCACTAATAGGATGAATGAAAGAGGAAAAGAACAAAAGGAAACAAAAAAAGGACCTGGCAAAATGTCAGAAGAGGAGGGAAGAGAAGGGTTTTCAGGAGAATGGATCCATGCATCTGGAAGGCAGCGGCGCTCTGAGCAGAATGAATGGAGCTGTGGGGTTTGTAAGAAGCACTGCTTCTCTGAAGGAAAGGGGATGGGAGAGGAGCAAGTGAGGGAGCTCCCCATCAACCAGGCGATAGCTGATCCCAGGGCAGTATAGGTGCTCTGAGGAATGAGGGTGATGGATCACAGCCTAAGGAGCTTTGGGAGGCTGTGCGCTGGTTGCCATTTAACATGTATAAAACATTAACGCATTTGTACTTGGCAAGTGAGTTCTTAAAAGGGCTTTTCTGGTAAATATTGCTGAATAGAGCTAACATCAAATTTTTTTTTTTTTTAAAGTAGGGAGAAAATGGAAAACAGAGCTTCCTACTAGTTCAGTGATGCTCTAGAGAGGAAAGACAGTTATTTTGCCTTTGTCAATTTAAAGGGGTTTGGGCTTCCAAAAAAAATGTTATTAAAAGGTTATGCATGGGGGGCTTCCCTGGTGGCGCAGTGGTTGAGAGTCCGCCTGCCGATGCAGGGGACGCGGGTTCGTGCCCCGGTCCGGGAAGATCCCACATGCTGCGGAGCGGCTGGGCCCGTGAGCCACGGCCGCTGAGCCTGCGTGTCTGGAGCCTGTGCTCCGCAACGGGAGAGGTCACAGCAGGGAGAGGCCACGGCAGGGAGAGGCCACAGCAGTGAGAGGCCTGCATACCACAAAAAAAAAAAAAAAAGTTTATGCATGGAGATAGTGATCCTGTTCAGCACCTCTGAATTCTTCTTGGAAAATGCTAGACACATGTAAGATAGAACCATAATGAGGATCACTGGTCATAAGGGAGAGAAAATTATGTTTCTCAGTCAAGTTAGACTCTTTTTTTGGAATAAATTAAGGAAAGGTAATACTCAAATAATTTTGATTGTGGTTGGGTATTAAAGGATGTTTTGTGATTTCTCTACTCTGGATGGCCATGCTGTAAATGCATATCCCCTAATGTAAGCAAATTGAAATTAAATATTAACTAATTTATAATTTTGATTATTTTAACATGTACTGAATGATTCCAAAAATACCAATAAAAGAGAGGGATCTAATTTCTCTTATGAAGAGAAGTTATTAGGTTAAGTGGTTTAACACCAGAACCAGTTGACTGACTGTATCATCCAGATTTGAAACTAAAATCACTCAGGTTTAAGGAGAACAGTTGGGATAGAAGTTAGAATTGGATGAGGCTGCAAACACCCTAAAAATAAGATCTCTATCTCGAGCTAAAGCTCCACCAACCAAGAATGCTCTTTGAATTAGCCTTGTAGTTATTAACTGTATGCACTAGGGAGAGATGAGAAAAGTAAGGAACATTTTGAATTGGTTGGAACACATGATAAAATTATTTTAGAACAAATAAGATGTGATTGTGATGATGGGAAATGAAAAGGTAAACAGGAAAGACAGAATGTAATTATTCTGTGAGAATAAATGTTCTGTATTCATTCTGTCCTTTGCTTTTCATCCAAATCCATGCCTGACTTTTAGTCTACTTCCACTCATTCATTAATTATATCAAGGCTTCTTGCGCTGCAGGTGCTGTGCTAGGCTCTGGGGACAAAATGAATGAGCTAGAGTAAAAGTGCCTTTGAAAACACACATGTCTGTGTTCAAAGAAGACTTCTCCATTAATGTCTTTAACCTTGGATAAATTAATGAACATTCAGCCTCGGTTACAAAAATGAAAATGATAATTCACACCTCTTAAGGATAAGTGAAATATTATACTTTAATCTTTTAGGTTTAACATTGGCACATAATCATTCCATAAATGATAGAAATATTTTTTTGATGTTCAGGTACTTGTTATAAATTTATTAAAAACCACATTCTAAGGACTTAATATATATTTTCAAGAAAGTTTGATGTCTAAGAGAAATTACTAAATAAATTAAATGTAGCATCATTAGGATTGTGGCTGACTTTTCCTGGCTTTCCAAAAGCCATTCTCAAACCTGTGTCTTGTCACCTCCCATAATAAGGCTAGGAAAAAAAAAAAAAAACTTGTTTGACAACCTCCCTGGAAGCTAGGTGAGTTATTGGTCAAAACCTGATGAAAGGCTGGTTGGAAAATATTTTTCTCCCTGTTAAAAAGAAAGTCCTCTTTTTCTGACCATTCCTTTCTGTGAGTTTGAAATGATAATCTAAAGATGTAAAAACCACAACTACAGCAGCCATCTAGCAGCTAGGGCAATGGCCAAGAGAATTGCCAAAATGCTGACCAAGATCTCTGGCATAACTGAGATATGCATCAACACTGAAACTACTAAACTGTATATTTTTTTGCATGAGAAAAATGTCACTATTACTTAAGCAAATATCAGTCAGATATTCTGTTTTTTAGAACTTCAGTCATTTCTAATTGATGAAAGTCATATTAAGGAATGATCAGGGTTAGAAGGAAGCCCATGGGAATAATATCTAATCATTTAGTCTGTGATGGGGACAGTGACTTGGGGTTATTCCTAGAGGAGATGACATGAAAATTAAAATTTAAAAAGTAAATAATAGACTGGATAGACCGGGAGTTTGGGATTGACATGTATACACTGTTATATTTAAAATAGATAACCAATAAACAAATCAATTACTTTTGAAAAAAAAAGTAAATAGTAACTCTCTCTAGTTTCCAAAAGCTTGTCTGTGGTTTGTCCTGATGTGGATTTCTTTGGGTTTATCTTGATTAGAGTTTGTTCAGTTTCTTTAATCTGTAGGCTTCTGTTGTTTTCCAGATTTGTACGTAGTCTAAATATGTCAATTAAAAGACATAAATGGTACAGTGGATCCAAAATCATGACCCCACTATCCAGAAGAAATTCACTTATAATATTGGCTGTTAGAAAGTAAAAGGATTGGAAAAGATATATTATAAAAACATAATAAAAAGAAAACAAAAATGGTTATATTAACACCAGATAAAGCAGACTTCAGAACAAAGAAAATTACCAGATACAGTAAGAAACATTATATAATGATAAGTCAGTCCACCAAGAAGATATGGCAATCCTAAACTTGTATCCATCAAACAACAAAGTTTCAAAAGATATAAAGCAAAAATTAATAAAAATGAAAGAAGAAATAGATAAATCCAGTATTATACTTAGGTAATTAAACATCTTCTATAAGCAGTGGATGAAACTAGACAGAAAATCAGCAAGGATGTAGACGAACCCAACATCATCAACCAAAGGATCTAATGGACATTTTAGAACATGCCATGTAAGAATAGCATGTTCTTTTAAAATACCCATTGAATAAATACCAATATATGTTATATCCTAGGTCATAGAACATGGCTGAACAAATTTAAAAGAACTAAAACCATACAGTGTATGTTCTCTGACCACAATAAGATAAAATGAGGAATCAATAATAGTGACATGACAGGAAATTTCCCAAATACTTGGAAACTAAACAGTCTGCTTCAAAATAATCCAAGGACAGAGAAAACCTCAAAGAAAACTAAATATATATTTAATTATATATATATATTCATATATTTATATATATATACATATATAACTGATTGAAATGAAAATAAAATGTATCAAAAATCGTGCTAAAGCAGTATAAAGGGGAGAATTTATAGCACTAAATGCATACAAGTTTCAGATCAGTGATCTAAGCTCCCACCTCAATTACATAAAAAAGAGGAGCAAAATAAACAGGAAAAGGAAGAAATAAAGACAAGTAGAAATGAATAAAAAATAATTCAGAAAGTGAATGAAAAAGTTCTTTGGAAAGATCAATAAAATTAACAAATGTTGAGCGAAACTGTCAAAGAAAAACAGAAGATTGCCAATATAAGGAATGAATCAGACCTGTATACACCAATAGGAAAGTAAGGGATACTCCAATTCTGCTCGTATAAATCTGAAAAAATAGGTAAAATGAGCCAATTCCTCAAGAAAACAAAAACCCCTCAAATTACCACAACCCAGTCAATATGAAATAAATCATTTGAATTGTCCTATTACATCTATTAAGGAATTTGAATTCCTAACTTAAAGCAAAACAACAAACAAATGAAAACTTCAGCAAAGAAACCCTCAGTTCAGAATGGTTTTCACTGGAGAATTCTCCCAGAACTTTAAAGAGTAATTGACTCCGATTCCACACAGTCTTTTCCAGAAATTAGAAGGTGAATCATTCTCAAATCATTTTATGAAGGTAGCTTTATCCTAGTACTAAAACCAGAAAAATATAGTACAAAAATAAACACACTCAAAAACAACTATAGACCAAAACTTATATGAAAGTATTTGTACAAATCATTAGCATAATGTTAGCAATTAGAAATCACCCTTTCATAAAATGAATTATACACCATGATAAAGGAGAGTTTATTCTAGGGATTCAAGACTGGTTCAGTATTCAAAAATCAATCAATGTAATCCACTCTGTTTTCACACTTTTATATAGTCATTGTGGAGATAGCATTTGACAAAACTGAACATCCATTCAAGATAAAAATTCTCAAAAAAGTAGGAACAGAGGGGAACTTTCTCAACTTGATAAGGAGCAACCACAAAAAACATACAACAAACAATATTTCATTTTGAATTTTGAGAAGAAATACGAGTTTTGGGAAACTGAATGTTTTTCCCCTATGATAAATAAGCCAAGGGTGCCTGCTCTCACCACTCGTATTTGGTGTAGTGTTGGAAGTTTTAGCCAGTGCAATAAGGCAGGAAGGGGAAATTAAAGGCATACAGATTGGAAAGGAAGAAGTAAAGCTGTACTTATTTTACTTATTTGCAGATGGCATGTTTGCATATCATCTTAGTTTAGGTTGCTGTAACAAAATACCAGAGAATGGGTGGCTTAAACAAGAAACACATTTCTCAGAATTCTCAGACCCCTTTGCAGACTGCATATGTTACTTGGGTGCTGAATTCAGAGCTGGATTAAGTGATGATATTGTGGACGACCCCAAAAGTGGGTTTTGGCTGCTCGCCATTCAAAAGCCAATAAAGAGGCCGGTGGAAAGGAAAGTTTGCTTTATTTTGGATGCTGGCGAGCGGGGGTGGGGGGGAGGGCGGATACCTGTCCAAAGGCCAGCTCCCCCTCCCCCGCCAGTCAGCGGGCAAGAGCTTTTATAAGCGGAGGGAGGGGCTACCTGCAGAAACAGCACAGTCAGCTCTGACGGTCATCTTGAAATTGGTCATCGGTGCTCTGACCAGCGTCATCTTGATTGTTTTAGGTATAGTTAATCTTCGGTTCCAGGGTTGATTTGTTCCCATTTCCTTGAGGCCAGTTCTCGGAATTGCGGCAGCTTATGTCATGGCTACAGCCTGGGCATCATGTAGTTAACTCCTTCCACCTGGTGTTGGTTTCTGTAGCTACAAGACAGCTCACAGGATACGGCTCAGAATATTATCTGTAACCTTTACGGAGGACCTAAAGGTTCTTGACTATGCTTAATGACTAAACTATTATTATTTAGTCTCCTTTGACTGTTTTCCTTTGTTTCTGCATTTTCTCACTTCTCTGATTAAACTTATCTTTTGACTAAAATTTTTCCGCAGACAAAAGGCAGGCTGAGGACATGGCAGGGCAAGGACCATAGGGTCCTGCTCCGTTTCAATATGAATTGGAAGATAATGTGTTCTGGAGCTGGACGCTGCAGGGCTGGCTTTCTAGTGCGGCAGAGGTAACTCTCCAACAGTGGAAGAGCAGAAGCTCCCCTGGCACCGCGTATCTGCGACAGGAGTTTTGGAGTTGTTCTTGCAAACTTAGCCCAGCGTCTGTCCCTTGAGCACTCCCAGAACTTCTGGATGCCATAGAATATTTTGTAATTAATCTCTTTCTGTTTAAACCAGCTGAAGTGAAATGTGTCCTCTGCTGCTGAATTCTGACCAATACAAGGCAGGTGTACTGTGTTTATTTTGTTGAAACAAATGGAGAGTGATAATCCAGAGTTTGAATCTGGGGGAGAAAATGTGACATATGTTATTTCCTTTTAGCATAGTGCCAACTTGTGATACGTGACATCTAGCCTGCATTTTTTTTTCCCCCTGGGAAAATTTCTTATTGCGTGAATAGGCATAGGATTTGGTTGTCAAGATACGTGTATATCTTTTTCTAAATATCTATCTTTTTCTAAAATTTTAGGTCCACCCAGAGACTTGGAAATGTGTATCATTAAATGTTAGAATAAAGTTGTTTTAGGAGACTTGTGGATCCAAATATAATGGAGTTGATTAAATAGGTGGCATTATTGTTGACGTTTTATATCAAATAATTCATCATATAAGATAATAGAATTAAGCCTATAATCACTTAATTATTTCCTGCACACTTTGATCAGTGCGTCTTCAAAGATGTGATAGAATTCTCTCTTTAAATCTTATGCCAAAGTCTTAATGAGGATGTTGAATTTCAGGAACCAGAGCTTATGTTTGGTCCATTAGCCAGTAGTGGGTACATTGAGACAATGGAGAATGTCCTCTGTGCATTTGAGAAGAATGTGTGTTTTGCTATGGTTGGGTGGGTAGAGAGTCCTGTACGTGTGTGTGAGATTTAGTCATCCTACTGTGTTGAAGTCCTCTATTTCCTTACTGATCTTCTGGTCTGGTTATTCTGTCCCTTATTGAAAGTGGGGAACTGTCGTCTCCAACCATTATTGTAAAACTGTCCATTTCTCCTGTTAATTCTATCAGTTTTTGCTTTATGTAATGTATCTGTAATGTATTTACCTAAGTAAATATTTATAATTGTTATGTCTTATAATTGTTATATCTTCCTAAGGTCTTGAATCTTTCATTAATATATAATGTCCTTCTTGGTCTCTTATAACCTTATTTGGTTTAAAGTTTATTATGAGCTCATTATGCTTAAATGAACAGTGCCTCCTGCTTTCCCAAACTGAGTTGTTCATTAGTTGAAACAGAGACACCCCTTGCCTCATTCCTTCAGATATCCTGTAGACAGGTTAGTGCAGCCCCACAGGACAACTTGCAATTAATTCTCCTCTGCTCCCTCCCTCGGGCTCAAGGGAGGGACCAGGGAGATGGGCTTCCACTGCTTAGGGAGGGAGTGGGTCTGGGGCAAGTGAAAATGCCACAAATCTTTCTTATCCTTTTGAAGGTGCTTATTGTTGATGGGGCTTTTGTTTGCTCTAAACCTTTGACTGTTTCCAGAGCTCCAACGAAGTTGACCCTCCTCTTTTATTCAGCATTTGTGTACAAGAATGAGAGCTTGGAGCTGCCCTAGTTTGCCATTTGCTAACATCACTCCAAGAATCTCTTTTTTGAGGCAAATTTTGTAAAGAATCTGCATTAAGGCGAACAGAAGCAGATACTTAAAATTCACATTCTCTGCCACAGAAAACTATATTATCTTATCATACTTTTGGAAATTACTCTTTAAACCACTATCCCAGAAGGAGTCTGAAAATGACAAAAAAGTACTCAAAAAATTTCAGGAGTAAGATGTGAAAAATAAATGAGACATAAAATTTTTCAGGAAAATTCTCATGTTAAAAGATAATAATGGCACATTATTTATGGTGTTACACATTGCAAACATTTTATTTCAGTGCGCGCATGTCTTTCAGATATAAGATTTTAAGAGATGTTGAAATAAGTAATCTTCTGCAACATTTGACTTATTCTTTTCCTGCACGTGTGATGATGGTGTTAGACCATTTTTTCCTCTATTTGTTATCACTTTAATCTAAAGTAAATGTAAGACTTTGTAAAAGACTCAGAGCCTTCAGTCTGTCACTTCTGTGTCTCATGACTTGAGGCTGTCTTTAGCATCTTGATAGGTTTTAGTAAGTTTAGTGAGGTGAGAAGTAGGTGATAAAGTACAAGGTTTAGCTGAGAAGGAAGAATACCACAGCTTAATTCAAATGACCATTTTCAATGTTGTCATTGAAGAGAAGACACACGTATACTGTTATACTCCCTCACGTATACTGTTATCAGATCATGAATTGGTATCCTGTTTTAGTAAAATAGGGTAACATATAGAAAATCTTAGTGAGGTACGTTATAGTAATCCCACTTCTTTTTAAAAGACTTTTATTGAAGTACAGTTGATTTACAATGTGTTCATTTCTGCTGTACAGCAAAGTGATTCAGTTATACATGTGTATACATTCTTTTCTTATATTCGTTTCCATTATGGTTTATCACAGGATATTAAATATAGTTCCCTGTGCTATACAGTGTGACCTTGTTGTTTTGTTTGTTTGTTTGTTCGTTTGTTTGTTTTTTTGCGGTACGCGGGCCTCTCACTGCTGTGGCCTCTCCCGTTGCGGAGCACAGGCTCTGGACGCGCAGGCTCAGCAGCCATGGCTCACGGGCCCAGCCGCTCCGTGGCATGTGGGATCCTCCCGGACCGGGGCACGAACCCGTGTCCCCTGCATTGGGCAGGTGGACTCCCAACCACTGCGCCACCAGGGAAGCCCGGACCTTGTTGTTTTAATCTCGCCTCTAAATATTGGTTTTCAGGAGCTAATCTAAGATGAAGAGGAATCTAAGATACAGGATAGTCCGTGAATGACCAATCTGGATTTGTGTAGGTGTGTGAATGTGTGTGTGCACATACATGTGTGTGTTAGAAATTGCAAACAACTTGATAACAGAAGATTATTAAATAAATTGTAGTTCACTTATACAACCAAATACCGTTCCACAATTAAAACGATGATATAGTTTTATATTTCATATAAAATGACACTAAAATCAAATTAAGTGAAAAAGCAGCCTTCACAGAAATGCACATCATATGATTACATATAAATATGCATACATAAGAGTTGTGTTTAGGCATGTAGACTAAAAGCAAACTGTGGCTGTCACTGAGAAGAGGCTTTTTCTTTCTGCTCTTACATATTGCCTAGAGTTTTTTTTTTAAATCATAACATGTTCGATATTGGAAAATATTCTTTGACAAACACAAAATTTGGAGAGTTGACAATACAGAGATGAGAAAACTTTAAGTTTAGAGATGGAGGACTGGGAAGAGAATAAAATGAAATTTACTTCCAAGGATTAACTAAGAAAACGCCAGAATATAAAGTTGATAATAGAAGATGATAAAGAGTTAATTCAGTGTTCAAAAGAGCACAAGTATAAGTTAAAATGAGACTGGTCTCCTTACATTCAGGAATCCTAAAGTCCTTTCTCAGAAGTAGAGGGTATAAGGCTTGGTCACTTTAGCTAGGGTGGAATTTAGATAAAAGTGAAGAGGATGTGAATGTAAGCTCAAAATAACTGTAAGCACTTATATGGTGCTTATAATGTGTTAGGCACTGTCCCAAATACTTTACAGGTATCGTGAATACTCATTTATCTTTCACAGTCACCAGAAAAGAATTTCTGTTACTGTTATGCATAAAGAAAGCACAGAGAGATTTATAAGAGTCAGAGTTGGGATTCTAATCCAAGCAACCTGCGCCCAGTGTCCTGTGCTACGAGGCCACAGAGCCAGTCAAACTTTAGTCTGAACCATCCTCAGCATAGAAGTCACAAGAATGATAGCAGAACGAGTTGTAGGAAAAAAGCTGAGAGCCAAATGCTGAAGGTGAGAACATCCCCCGAGGTTCGTAAACTATGATAGTGCTGGAGAATCATCACATAAACTCTTAATGTAATGCATGCTCTGTGCAAGAAAAGGAAATCAAAACCAGTTATGGACTGTATAACCCTGAGGATTAGTATCTTCTCATGTTGGCAAATGGGCTTACAGAAAAACACTGAAACAGCCGTTCCCCTTTTGTTCTCTTGTGTTTCAGATAAAAACCCAGTGTAGTTTGCCTCAAGGTCACTGATCTGTAATTTAGAATGCAAAACCTCCAAGCCTGCCTACAAAGTCTATTGTTAGACTCTCTAAATAAAAACAACAACCAAGGCACGGATGAAATAGAATATCGTATTTTTTTACCTATAAAATTGTAAGGTGAAGAAAATTTGCTGATGTAAAATTCAGGCATGTGACCTTCAGTGGGGAATAGCTCTAAAATATAGAATTCGAGCTTCTGGAGTCACGCAGCTCCCTAGGAAAGTGTGGTAAGCAGAATTCTCTGATGGCCGCTGTGGCTCCTGGCACCGAGCATGCCAGCCTGCATACTCCCTCTTCTTGAGGGTGGACACAGCCTCTGAATATGAATTATCTGGGTATCAGGTCCCTCGATTTAGTTACTTCACACAGTAAGTGGTGGTGGACGGTCACTCTCATGATTAAGTTTTATTGAGAGCAGACTGGATGGGGGATGGGAAGTCAACTTGATGGGCTCACACCTGCCCATCAGGAATTCCTGGTGCAAATGCGGGGTGGGGGGTCACAGGAGGCCTCTGTGTGTGGCCTGGAGGAGCTGAGAGGGAACTCCAGCTAGTGAGCAGACGTGGACCTCCATCCTGCTCCCTCAATGGATTGCATTGTGCCATTGACCTGAATAACCTTGGAGGAGCCCCCTGGCTCCCAGATGAGATGCACAGCCTGACAACTTGACTCCTACCTCTGGGACCAAGTCATCATGCCTAGATCCCTGTTCCCAGGAAACACTGACATCATAAAGTTGTGCTGTATTAAGCTGATAAATTTGTGTTAATTTGTTATGTAGCAACAGTAAACTAATACAGTACATGGAGAAAATGTACTTTATCAGAAAATGAAACAAAATAACACAACAACTTTTATTTTAAAAAATATATATTTTGACAAATTCTGACAGATGATTAAAGTTACTTAGATGGAATTTGGCCAGTGTTGTAGTTAACATCTCAAAACTTTCAGCTATTATTCATTATAGTACCTGTCCAGTACATTAAATCATCCTTAGCAAATCATTAAATACTCATTAAATGCCCATATGCACCAGCTGCTATACAGGGCACAGGTACCAGAATTAACACAAAACTAGATAATTGCAATCTGTGAAAAAGAAGATACTTAGTTCTGATATGAGCGGGGTTGGCTTCCCCCACCCCTGCTTTTAGGGTTAAAGTGAATATACATGGATCGAGAAAGTAGCTGAGAGCAATGGAGAGAAGCCAAGCAGTCACAGCACCTGATTTCACACTGAGGTTTTTCTTAATTGTATATTTCAGGGCCCCACCCATGTGATCCGAATGCCCATTGATGGGGTCTGAGAATTAGTGTTTTAAAAACCTCTCTAGATAGTTCTAATGCACAGCTACCACCTTAAAAGATGAGTGAGACCAGCAGTGACAACTAAAGCTGCATTTTCATGCACTTTAATGACTATGTGACTTAATTTTTCCAATTATTTCAGCAAATATTTATTCTCTGGTGACCCAGAGAAGAAGAAAAACACTGCCCCAGTCCTCAAGAGTCTCACAATCTAGGACGATAACCGTAACAGCACGTGCTAGGTGTTATACCCTCATATGAGCAATGTCGAAGAGAGCGCAATTAGGATCTCCTGTGGGAAAAGTGGCTGGGTGGGAAAGGAGACTTGACAGAGGAAATGATATTGGAGTGGGACCTCAACATTTGAGTCAAATCAATCCACGTAACAAGTTCTTTCTATCATCATTCATTTGATACATATTCTAAAAAGCCGTGAAACAATATGGCACTGTAATTGAGAGTTTGTGCTCAGACAGATATGGATTGATTCCCAGCTCTGTGATTCCTAACGTTTGGCTTTCTCTTTTTGGCCTTGGGTAAGAGAACAGGAATGACCTCACAGAGGATCATGTTTCTGAGGATTATATGTGGGTAAACTCTTAGCATGTTCCCTACCAGATGTTATTCTTTTTCTTGCTGCTGTGCCCTCCACAACCATAGCTGTGGGGCTGTTCAGTAAGACTGTATTTTAAGAAAGCTAGAGGCGGACCTTGTTCATCAAAGGGTCTCATCTGGTCTGGGAAGAGGAGGTTAAGACACACAAACACATCATTTCAGCACTTCACCACCACTGCCCCAGAGGCATAGCAGTGTGCTGTGAAAGAGAAGAGTGTGTTTAAACTTGCCTGGAGGAGTGAAGCAGGGAAGTGAAGCTTTTCTAGAAAGGAGTTATTTTAAGTAAGTTTTGAGGATCAATTGGGAATTTATCAGCCTGGAAGGAAAGCTATGAAAGCCAGGTCTCCTAGGTGAAGGTAAAGGGAAGTGTTTGTGCCCAGGGAACGCTTTCAGTTGGCATGATCTCAGTTGGCTCGTTAGATGTTGTTAAGGCATTGTTTAGCCAAGTCCAAGATATTTCCATCGAGAATTTTTAGACATATGAATGGAAATGCATATACCATTTCTTTGTTATTTCTACAAGGTATATTTCCTGGATAGAACACACCGATATTTTTTACTGTGTACTTGAAAACATTTAGCAACTTTGAGTCCTGATCATGTGTGAGGCCTTGATGACTGAGCAAAAGACGCATTATCAAAAAAAAAAAAAAAAAAGGGACTAAAATCTTGAATCTTTCTCCAAACACCTAAGAAACCTTGTGAGTTTTGAAGAATATTCATGGATTATATGGAAAGGAATATTTCCTCTTCTGCAGAACTAATTCCCAAATTCAAAGATTTGAGTTTTACTCACTTTCCTATGGAAGCAACTTGGTGTGATGAATGAGTCTCGCCCCTTTTTTCTCCACATGCTACAGGGTTCTTTTGTTTGTCTGTTTTGGCTCTTTCTGTGATCTCTGGGTCTGATAAGGATTACATAAAGAAGTGTTTTACTTTCTTAGAATTGTATTACAGAAGATTTAAGAACTCACTGGCCAACGCTGGATCGTATACCATAATCTATTCTCTTTAAGGAGACTGTGAATTAGAAAGAGACAGAGAAGAGAAAAAGCAAGATTAGAATGATTTTTTCCTTTTTTTTAAATAAAAAGATGATTATATCAAAAGCTTGTGGGCTTGTGAAGCCAGTAGGAGTACGAAGTATTCTGCTATCTAGTGAAAGATTTTTCAGTAAATCACCTTCTTAGTCGACCCAGGTCTCTTTGTTTCTATGATGAAGATCAGGGATTCATGCCAGTAGAAATGACAGGCTTTACAGCAATTATTACGTATAGATTATATAAATCAAACAGTCACAGAAACACAACCATGCCCATTCACCAAGCCCCCATGTGTTTGGCAGCCCTAGACTTTTTGGGGGAGCAGTTCAGATTTTTTTATACTTAAAGAGCTATACTTCTGCTGTTGTCATATTAGAATAATTTTGAATATCATTTTAAATGGAATTGTGTAATACAAAGTGCAGATTCAAAAATGAATGAAAATCACCTTTTAAATGTGTGCAGTTATTTTCTCTGTAAGATTCACAAATGTTAAACTAAATCCATTACTCCATATTGGCAGTGATTGATGATTTATGAGTAAGTCGGTTTGATGAGACATTTGACACAAACTTTGGCTTACTTGTTAAAATCTGTCAAAAACGAACTTCACTCTTTGGTGATAGCACGGTAGACGTATTGTTATTAAAGTACGCGAACACATTTAAAAAACCGTTACCTTATTTTGACTAGCTGCAAATCATGTTTTGACTAATCCTTGAGAGAGAAGTAATTATGGAGTCGACGTATATATTTAGCTTCTAGAAAATTCTCAGAATTCAAAGGGCTGAATTACAGCTATTCCAAAGTGACTGTTGTTCCCCTTCCCTGGTTTGTGAACAAACTCCATTTGACATTTCTCATTGGAAAAGCGGATGTTTGAAATCACCATAAAGAAATTACCTCACTTTATTCTTCTAAGTTCCAGTATACTGCGTAGTTAGGTCTGGGGTTCATGGGCAATAAACTTCTGATCCAGAGCCTCTGTAATTTAATACTACAATTGGTATTTCAAGTAATTATCTTTTTGAAGTCAGGAAGGGGTTTTGACTGATTTAAGAAAGAATATGCTTTTCTCAGGGGAAAGGGCTGGAGACAGAGATGAGGAAAATGATTTTCTGCTCGGTGAGGCAATGTGATCTGAAATATCCACCCATGCATTAGAGTAGGAAGCGTTTAGATTGCTTCTCAGCCAATCCCTCTTCTCTGAGAACTTGAATCACAACTTCAAGGTAAACACAGCATCCATGTCTCCGTTACATGACCCTCACCGTGTAGACTACTTCATCCTCATGTTTGCCTGGCAACCGTCCGCAGAATTCCTTTCACTCAAGAATGTATTGAAGTCAGGTTAATGATGGGGCCTTAGTATGAAGCTCTAAGGATTTCTGCTGCTAAAGTCTGTGGAGCACCCATGACACCAGTTCTTTCTAGGGAATACTTGTACAGGTCTTGATTTTTGATTTGTAGGTACCCAAAGGTCTTTCCAGAATGTCTTCATTTTGCATAAGATAGTGATTTTCTCTTTTTTGAAAACGGTAGATTCTTTTTTTTTTTTACATCTTTATTGGAGTATAATTGCTTTACAATGGTGTGTTAGTTTCTGCTTTATAACAAAGTGAATCAGTTATACATATACATATGTTCTCATATTTCTTCCCTCTTGCATCTCCCTCCCTCCCACCCTCCCTATCCCACCCCTCTACGTGGTCACAAAGCACTGAGCTCATCTCCCTGTGCTATGCGGCTGCTTCCCACTAGCTATCTATTTTACGTTTGGTAGTGTATATATGTCCATGCCACTCTCTCGCTTTGTCACAGCTTACCCTTCCCCCTCCCCGTGTCCTCAAGTCCATTCTCTAGTAGGTCTATGTCTTTATTCCTGTCTTACCCCTAGGTTCTTCATGACCTTTTTTCCCCTTAAATTCCATATATATGTGTTAGCATACGGTATTTGTCTCTCTCTTTCTGACTTACTTCACTCTGTATGACAGACTCTAGGTCTATCCACCTCATTACAAATAGCTCAATTTCGTCTCTTTTTATGGCTGAGTAATATTCCATTGTATATATGTGCCACATCTTCTTTATCCATTCATCCGATGATGGACACTTAGGTTGCTTCCATGTCCTGGCTATTGTAAATAGAGCTGCACTGAACATTTTGGTACATGACTCTTTCTGAATTATGGTTTTCTCAGGGTGTATGCCCAGTAGTGGGATTGCTGGGTCATATGGTAGTTCTATTTGTAGTTTTTTAAGGAACCTCCATACTGTTCTCCATAGTGGCTGTACCAATTAACGGCAGATTCTTAAGAACAGTGTATTCAGCTGTCAAAGTTGTGGTAGCTCTTTTGAAGTAACAACTTTAAGGAGAGGAAACACTACGCCTCTCTCTTAATGAAGGAAGGTATAAGGTATGAAAAGATAGTAGAGTTTTAAATCAACATTATTTTTTGGCACCTCCCAGGACCACATCGTCTTATGTTACACTTTTAAAAATAGTAGCAATATAATTTTTTTTTAAGTAGTAAGAGACACCAAGTAGTGGTTTAAAAAAAAACACACACGCAATTTTAGAGCAAAGTTACAAATTATTTATCCCCCAGTTTCTACTCATCATTGTGACCTACTTCACTGAAATGGATGAAACAAGCCAAATAAGAAAACCAGGATTTCATACATATATTGTTTCTACGCTGCATTTTGCAATAAAGTTATTTTTTTTTGCCTTTAATTTTGCATGGCTAAAATTACAACTGTGTGTATGAAAAATAGCAGCCTACAGCCATATCATTATCCTCTTTTATTGCCTTCTTGTTTCTTACATCTTGTATTCTACCACTCTCTCCTTTGTACGTATTTTCTTCTGACATTTTCTATTAGACTCACTCTCTTTTTTCAGACATGAAGGATTTGGTTATCTGAGCAGTATCCATGTACTGATATAAAAAACTGTTACAATGTTAATTCAAAATGGTTCTAGTTAAAGGTAAACCTAAATTGCATTACCATTTTAAGTTATATAATTAAAAGTTAGCTTATAAATGCTATATTTTCTTTCTCTTTTTCTTTCCCAAAGGAATATTTATCTTTTTATTAATTAAGAGCAGTATCATTCTTTCTTGTTTATTTTTAAAAGAAAAGATATAGTGAAACAGTTAATTCATGTCATTACATTTTTTCATTATTAATGAATCTACTGTTTTTTCAGTTTTTTTAGTATACCATAAGACTTGCCAAAAGATAAAGACAGATTTCATTATATTGTTTTGTGACCCCTTGTGGACGTATGTACACGTACAGTGTAGGCTATCATTTACATGTTCAGTCATCATTCAAAAAAGATAGCCTGTTTTAACGTTACATCTGTAAAATATTACAATTAATTTTTCCAAGAAAAATGTGGGTTTTGCTTGTGCAAAGTCCAAACTTCTGAAATTTTAAGATTAAGGATTCTTGCTTCTAGAGTGCCTCAGACTTTGATAAGTAAAAAGATGCATAAACGTAGAAGAAGACAGTAGCATGTGTGTGTGAATTTGGAAAAAAACCTTGAACATATTTTAAACTAAGTAGGAAAACATGTCTAAAATATTACTTTGATAAAACAAATATTGTCTTCCATATGAAAAAAGTTCAAACTTTTAAAATCAAGTGCTTTGTAGACTATGATTGTCATGTGTACTTAAAAATGTGAATTTTATTGTATAAACTATAACATAACATAACAGGACAGAGTAAAATATTTGTCTCAAAGGATCGCTTTCCATGCATTATTTCTAGCGCTTCGAATGCCTACTCATTTGGGCTTCACTCCTCTAACCTCTCACCATAAATCTTCAGTGTCTTCTCTTCATGAATTTGGTCAGACTCTCTCCTGAGAGAGAGTTTCATTTACTTGCTCATTTGCTGCATTTGGGGAGGATTCACAATAACCCTTTCAAAATACAGCAGATTTGAGGTTGGCTTTTAAATTGATTTTAAATCAAAGAAAGCATTAACAAAGTTTGCTCTTTCTAGAGCAAGAGCAACTTGGTTAGGACTTGTGAATAAGTTTTGCTTCGTGTAGTGAGCGAGGAATTAGACATTGTCATGTCAGAAGTCCTAGATCTGTGTTTATCTATATTTTTAACTAATGGAGATTTATCGGAAGACGGTGTTAGGTTGAGCAGGGGGAGCTCTTATGGACACAGTGCTGTAAACCATCACTTCAAAAGCTAAGGCAGCAACATGGATGGACCTAGAGATTATCATACTAAGTGAAGTAAGTCGGAAGGAGACAGACAAATACCATATGATTTCACTTATATGTGGAATCTAAAGTATGACACAAATGACCTTGTCTATGAAACAGAAACTGACTCACAGACATAGAGAACAGATTGGTGGTTGCCAAGGGGGAGGGGATGGGAGAGGGTTGGATTGTGAGTTTAGGATTAGCAGATGCAGCCTAGTATATAGAATGGATAAACAACAAGGTCCTACTGTATAGCACAGAGAACTCTATTCAATATCCTGTGATAAACCATAATGGAAAAGAATATGAAAAAGAATGCATATGTATGTATAACTGAATCACTTTGCTATACAGCAGAAACTAACACAACATTGTACATCAACTACACGTCAATTAAAAAAAAAAGCAAAGGTGGACAGAAGCAATTCTGCTGCCCTTTGGTTTGTCCTGATGGATAGATGAGTTTTATTGTTGGGCCCCCATAGAACTCACACAAGTACATTTTCTCAAACATGCGCTACTCACTAGAGAATACATTGTGTGTGAGTTTTCTCATTGTTTTCTCACTGTTTCTCACTGAAAACTCGCTAAGTTTTCAGTGCACAAAACATGGACACGCATCAAAGACATGTGATTTGTATAAGGTCAGTTCTGGAAAGCATGTAGCCGCACAGTAATGGGGAAAGCATTAGTCTTGGGGTTACACTAGCAAATTACAGAGAATTTGCTAGCAAGAAAGGACCTTGACAATGTACTCATTATGTCTGAGGCTTCCCATCTCCATTTAAAATAGGAGAACAGGACAAGATGTTCACTTCTCTTTGCATTTCTTCTAGTACCTGGCAGACAATTAATAAGGAAGATTCTGGACAAAAGAAAAGGTCCAAAAAAAATGAACAACAAGAAGAAAAATATTTAGTCAAGTATCAGTCAAATGTCATGAACTGTGGAAGTGCTATTATTATTGGCTGGAATTCAAAAAACACCTAAAAAATACTTGTACACTCACTGGATATAAGGGGAAAAGCACTTCTTGGCTATATTACTTCAGTAAGCAAATATCTTCATTTGACCAAATATTTATCTTTTCTTAATATCCACTCTTTCCATTTTGAGGCCATAATTATAGACAAGTCATGGTAGGAGTACAACCATGGCTAGCAGGAAATTTTAGGGCTAAGACTGGAATTCAAAGACTTAGAAACGCTAAGTTCTAGCTCATCAGGAGAGCCTGCCTCCAGTAAGGGAATATCCCAAACTTGGTGCCCACGGAAACATTGTTAACCCTGACTTACTTATTTGTAATAGCATAACAGTTTTAAAATATCTGTTTAGGGTGTATAATGTGATGATTTCATGTACAAACACACTGTAAAATGAAGTTTATTAACACACTTATCACCTCACATTGATTGTAGCCCTTTTTATATGTGGTGAGAACATTTAATATCTACTCTGGCAGCAAGTTGCACGTATATAATGCAATATTATTGACTGTAGTCACCATTCTCTACATCAGATCCCAGAGCTTATTCATCGTATAACTGAAAGTTAGTACCCTTTGACCAATATGTCCCTATTTCCCCCACACCCCAGCCCCTGGCAACCATCATTCTACTCTCTGTTCTATGAGTTTGACTTTTAAAAATTTCACTTATAAATGCTATCATGCCATGCTTGTCTCTCTGTCTCGGGTTTATTTCACTTAGTACAGTGTCTTCCAGGTTCATCCATGTTGTCACAAATGACAGGATTTCCTTCTTTTTTATAGCTGAATAATTGTATGTACACAGCACATATTATTTATACATTCATCATTGTCGGATACTACGTTGTTTCCGTGTCTTGGCTATTGTAAATAATGGTGTAGTGAACTTGGGGGTGCAGATATCTTTTCAAGATCATGATTTCATTTCCTTGGACATATAACCAGAAGTGAGATTCCTGGATCGTACGGTAGTTCTATCTTTGAGGAACCTCATTACTATTTTCCAAAGCGGCTGCACCTATTTACACCAACAGAGTGCCAGAGTCACCTTTTCTCCACATCCTCACCAGCACTTGTTCTTTCTTGTGTTTTTTTGTTTCTTTGTTTTTCCATTTTTTTGTTTTTAGTAATCCTGGCTTATTTCTTGAAGGAACATGTGAGTGGAAAGAGAGGATGCTGAACATAATGGAGAAATTAATTGCTATGTGGGAAAAGTGAAGCACGCCTACACTGTATGTTAAATCCCAGGAAAAGATGGGTACCGCCTGGGTCCAAGGTCATCAATAGCTTCCCAAAGGCATAGCAGATATTATTATACACTGAATTCTTTAGTTTTTAAAATTTCACCTTTAAGGAGCCTTTAAGTGTCTGCCTCTTGTACAGAAATTGTAGGCTTTGAGGTACGTGGCGGAGACTCATTCTGGGGTAACAGATGAAATTGTGCCATCTACATGGAAGAATGACTGTGTGATAGGTATAAACAAAAGGACAGCCATTAAAAAGCTTGAGAGAAAAACCTACCTAAATAGACAAAAGAGCTGTATGCAGAAAACTGTAAGACACTGATGAAAGAAATTAAAGATGATACAAACAGATGGAGAGATATACCATGTTCTTGAATTGGAAGAATCAACATTGTGAAAATGACTATACTACCCAAAGCAATCTACAGATTCAATGCAATCCCTATCAAACTACCAATGACATTTTTCACAGAACGAGAACAAAAAATTTCACAACATGTATGGAAACACAAAAGACCCCAAATAGCCAAAGCAGTCTTGAGAAAGAAAAACGGAGCTGGAGGAATCAGGCTCCTGGACTTCAGACTATACTACAAAGCGACAGTAATCAAGACAGTATGGTACTGGCACAAAAGCAGAAATGTAGATCAATGGAACAGGATAGAAACACAGAGATAAACCCATACACCTATGGTCCTCTTATCTTTGATAAATGAGGCAAGAATATACAATGGAGAAAAGACAGCCTCTTCAGTAATTGTTGCTGGGAAAACTGGAGAGCTATGTGTAAAAGAATGAAATTAGAACACTTCCTAACACCATACACAGAAATAAACTCAAAATGGATTAAAGACCTAACTGTAAGGCCAGACACTATTAAACTCTTAGAGGGAAACATAAGCAGAACACTCTATGACATAAATCACAGCAAGATCCTTTTTGACCCACCTCCTAGAGGAGTGGAAATAAAAACAAAAATAAACAAATGGAACCTAATGAAACTTAAAAGCTTTTGCACAGCAAAGGAAACCATAAACAAGATGAAAAGACAACCCTCAGAATGGGAGAAAATATTTGCAACTAAAGCAACTGACAAAGGATTAATCTCCAAAAATTACAAGCAGCTCATGCAGCTCAATATCAGAAAAACAAATAACCCAATCCAAAAATGGGTAGAAGACCTAAATAGACATTTCTTCAAAGAAGATATACCGATTGCCAACAAACACATGAAAGGATGCTCAAAATCACTAATCATTAGAGAAATGCAAATCAAAACCACAATGAGGTATCACCTAATACCAGTCAGAATGGCCATCATCAAAAAATCTACAAACAAATGCTGGAGAGGGTGTGGAGAAAAGGGAACCCTCTTGCACTGTTGGTGGGAATGTAAATTGATACAGCCACTATGGAGAACAGTGTGGAGGTTCCTTAAAAAACTAAAAATAGAACTACCATACAACCCAGCAATCCCACTACTGGGCATATACCCTGAGAAAACCATAATTCAAAAAGATACATATATCACGATGTTCATTGCAGCTCTATTTGCAATAGCCAGGACATGGAAGTGTCCATCGACAGATGAATGGATAAAGAAGAAGATGTGGCACATATATACCATGGACTATTACTCAGCCATAAAAAAAAATGAAATTGAGTTATTTGTAGTGAGGTGGATGGACCTAGAGTCTGTCATACAGAGCGAAGTAAGTCAGAAAGAGAAAAACAAATACCGTATGCTAAGACATATATATGGAATGTAAAAAAAAAAAAAAAAAAAGGTTCTGAAGAACCTAGGGGCAGGACAGGAATAAAGACACAGACGTAGAGAATGGACTTGAGGACACGGGGAGAGGAAAGGGTAAGCTGGGACGAAGTGAGAGAGTGACATGGACATATATACACTACCAAATGGAAAATAGATAGCTAGTGGGAAGCAGCCGCATAGCACAGGGAGATGAGCTCGGTGCTTTGTGACCACCTAGAGGGATGGGAGAGGGAGGGTGGGAGGGAGATGCAAGAGGGAGGAGATATGGTGATATATGTATATGTATAGCTGATTCACTTTGTTATACAGCAGAAACTAACACACCATTGTAAAGCAATTATACTCCAATAAAGATGTTAAAAAAAAAAAAGCTTGAGAAAAAGCTAGTGCCGTGGAAAGTACAGGAGAATGATGCACTTTTATATTTAGCCATTTTGTAAGGGTTAAGGTAACTATATGAGGGGGAAATATAAGCCCAGGTCTATGGGAAATGTGCACTTTCAAAACTGGTATAAAGCATTGGAGTGAGGCAGTGAATAGAACCATATTGATTGATGCACTTATAATTAAACAGTCTGAAAAGCAGGCAGTACTTGCCATGATGCTCTCGAGCATGTTTATGTTCTGTGGGTAACTAAACAAGGCGACATAAACATGGTAATTAAAGGGTTATTTTTTTGTCCTTCGTATTCAAGGATGTTATTACTCCAAGATGAACTTGATTTGTATGTGATCTGAGTAAAGTATCGAAATTTCGATTTTCTAGTGCCATAAAGGAGATCATTGGTGTGGGTAATTGACCACTGCATATAATTAACATGACAGGGGCTGGTGTTCAGCATGGCCAATGCCTCTGCATGGTCGTTGTGCTCAAGTTCACCTTCCGTTCTCTTAGATCTTCTCTGTGCAGCTGTAGAACCCATTCAAAGTCAAACATTGAGAGTTCTGTATCACACAGTGTGTTCAGATTAAAAGTGCACACCTGTATACTAGAATAGTAGCTACGAAAGTATAGTTCTGTCTACTAAGATCAGTTTATCTCTTTAGCAATATTTATGGTTGATCTTTATCTTTAGACTTTAGAAGGGTAGCAAATGATGTGAAGAATTAAATCTGTGTAATGAAATGGATGTCATTTCTTAGAGTGTGCTTACACTTAAATCTATAAAATAGAAATATTACATATGGGTATAAATAAAAGGATATTCAGAGTTACTAACCGACACTATCCAGTTAGAATATTGGTGAGTATGTGTTTCTAGATATAGATATTTAGAGTAGAACATTTTCCCTTATCTCTGATTTGCATTCTGTGATTCAGAATCCCAGTTCTCAGTCATTGCTGGTAGTAAAAACATAAATAATAAACATTTGGAACAAATAGGAAACTTCACTATGTTTCTATTTTTCTAGCTGGTTTGATTTTATTATTTATTACTTTAGACTCCGTGTAATAAAAGAACTGTTTGGTGACATTCTTTTTCCATAAGCTGCTAATATTTTTTTTATATTTTATTGATGAATGATTAACATTTAAAAACACACCTATTAGCTATACATTTTTATAAGTATATGTAGAATTTTAGGAAAATATAAGATTACCTGAATAAATGAAAATGGTGTTTCTTTTTGTCCAACATTTATGCAAGTCTCTCTCTCTCTCTCTCTCTTTTTTTTTTTTTGGTGTGTTTATTTTTTGGTTTTTTTTCTGAAAGTTGTTAAGAACTCCAGGACAAGATATCATAGTAAAAGGGAGATTGGCTGTCATTTCCCTCTGTGATCATTTGGTAGTATTCCTAAAGTTTCATAAATAATAAGCTATTTAAGAAAGATTTTTTAGATTAAAGTAGTATTATTGTAAAATGAATGGGTAAAGTTAAATGTAATGTTTCCTTCATTATCAAATAAGATGATTATACAAATATTATTGTGATGAATTTTGATGCTATATTATCTGATATTGAACCATCCTTGCAGTCCTAGAGTACAATCAGCCCTGTCAGAATTCTGTGCATGTGTGAGTATGTGTTATGTGTTGTATTGTGTCCTGCAAAGAGATATGTTGAAGTCCTGACCGCTAGTTTCTCAGAGCATTAATTATCTGGAAATAAGGCCAGCACAGACGTAATTAGTTAATTTAAGATGTGACCATACTGGCGTGGAATGAACCCTTGACCAAATATAACTGGTGTACTTGTAAGAAGAGGAGAAGAGACACAGACACACAAAAGAAAAAAGCCATGTGAAGATGGAGGTAGAGATTGAGGTGCTCTGTCTATAAGCCAGGGAACACCACAGACTAGGAAAAGAAAGTCATGGAACAGATTCTTCCCTAGATTCTTCAGAGAACATGGCCCTACCAACACCTTGATTTGGGACTTCTAGATTCCTGAACTGATAAAGACAAATTTCTGTTGTTTTAAGCTGACCCTTTGTTATGGCAGGCTAACAAAACCAATACTCTGTGTGTGTGTGTTTGCATATATGTGTGTGTATACACAAATCATGCAGTTTTAAGCTTTTATAACTTCACAAGTGTAATCGGTACATATTTTTTAAAAGCATTATTTTGAAGTTTTTTAATTGTGAAAAAAAAATTATTTTAATTTTTTTCATGGTTTCCTATCTTCAGTCAGGTTGACTCAACACTGCAAACTATACTTTCAGCAAGAGTAGAGACATTCCATTTCCAGGCATAAATATTATTTACCTCAGTCTACTTTGCCCCACATAAAACACTTAGCTTTCAGCTGAAAATTACATGATATTCGAAGAAAAAAAAAACAATAGAACCAGGTTCACGTATGACCCAGATGTTAAAATTACAGTTGAAAATAACAATGATTAATATGTAAAAGGCTTCAGTGGGAAGGTAGGAAACATGCATGAATGGGTGGAGAATTTCAGCAGAGAAATGGAAATGAAAAGAATTAACTAGAAATGCTGGGAAAGAAAAGCATGGTAACAGCAATAAAGAATGTCTTTGAAAGATTCATTAGTGGACATGACACAGTGGAGGGAGGAATCAGTAAACTCAAACACAGTCTAATTCAAATTTTCCAAATGAAAGCACACAAAGAACTGAAGATGCATTATTAAAATATCACTCATATAAGTGATTAAGAAATATAAATGCAGTTGACTCTTAGATAGTGTGAGGGTTAGGAGTGATGACCCCCGACATAGTGGAAAATCTGTGTATAACTTTACAGTTGGCCCTCCATATCCATGGATTCAGCCAGCCATGGATCATGTAGTACTGCATGCAGTTATTGAAAAAAATTCACATTTAAGTGAACCCACGCAGTTCACACCCATGTTGTTCAAGAGTCAACTGTAATTACACTTTAAGTGATGTTTACAGTTTGTAGAATTTATACTTCAGAAGTTATAAAAGCTTGAAACTGTACTAAACTTTTGGGAATACACACACACACTCATAGACACATTCTGCTGTATTTTATTTGTTAATATTTTAGGTAACATTTTTGCATCTTGTTTTCTAGTTTGTTCATGGGTGAGCATATTTAATTTTTTTTGCTATGTACTATACTGTCCTTTTTTCTG
Source organism: Tursiops truncatus (assembly GCF_011762595.2). Taxonomy (NCBI): domain Eukaryota; kingdom Metazoa; phylum Chordata; class Mammalia; order Artiodactyla; family Delphinidae; genus Tursiops; species Tursiops truncatus. The sequence goes on from NC_047054.1 coordinate 7,698,445, forward strand.
TTTGAAAAATTATACAAATCCATTTATTTATTATTTCTATTTATTTCTATTAATGCTATTCATCAGTGTTTTCCAGAAAGACAGAACCAATAGGGTATATCTCAATAGAGATAGATAAATAGACAAAAGATGATATAGATTTATTATAATGAGTTGGATCATGCCAATTAAGAAGTTCCAAGATCTTCAGTCAGCAAGCTGGAGACCCAGGAGAATCAGTGATGTAGTGTCAGTTGGAAAGCCCACAGGCTCAAGACCCAATAAGAGCCAGTGTTTCAGTTCAAGTCCAAAGGCAGGAAAAGATGGATGTCCCAGCTCAAGGTAGTTGGAAAGAGGAGTTCCCTTTTCCTCTGCCTGTTTGCTCTATTCAGGCCTTCAACTGATTGGGCGAGGCTTACCCACAATAGGGAGGGCAATCTGCTGTACTTAGTCTACCAGTACAAGTGTTAAAAACAACTCTCACAGACACTCCCAGAATAATGTTTGACCAAATATTGGGACACCCTATGGCCAAGTCAAGTCGATACACAAAATTAACCATCACAAATGTTATGTTCTTCAGTATTTAGGTAAATCCTACCTTTGAAAAAATTATTTTAGCCTGATGTGTCACTTTTTAGGGGAATATTTGTGTAATTTAAAGATATTCTGGTTTTCCATTTTATTTTTAAACCAATTTTGGTAATTTACATTTTTCTATGAAAATGTCCACTTTATCAAAAATTTTAAATTATTAGCTTATATGTTATTATAGAATTATTATTATTATTGCTATTATTTTCATTATTATTATGACTGTTTTTTCCCTCCTCATTCCAGTTAGTAATTTGGACATTATGAGTTACTGTATAAGTATGCTCTCTTTTTTTTTTTTTAATTCTTCCACTAAATACTTACCATGTATACTTAAATAATTACTTGAGCATCTACGTAGCTAAAGTTCAAACCAGATCATATCTTGGCTGCTTGTGAATTCATTTTGCTAGGACATTAGTGATTTCGCAGATCCAGTTACACAGTCAGACACATGGCTTTGCCAGGTTCTGCCTGTAATGGATGTGTCTTTCAGTGATCTGTAGATCCAGGTATTGAGGGCAGCTCCTGGCAGTCTTCTCCATGGGGGTCTGTGCTACATGCAGCCCCTGACTTCCAGGTGTGGCTTTGTATTTTATCCTGGCATTGCACCAAACCCTCCCTGGCCCGAAATGTCCTAGAGGAGCTAAGCTTACCTGCCACTGATCTATTTCTGAAGCTGGAGCCTGTGTTATAATTGTGGCTCTGGTAACTGTTTTTGTGTGTGTGGTTATGTTTTGTATGTGTGGTTTGTCTTAGTCCATCTGGGCTGCTATAACAAAATACAGTACACACTGGGTTGCTTGTAAACAACAGAAATTCATTTCTCACAGTTCTGGAGGCTGGAAGTCTGATCAGGGTACCAGTGTAGCCAGGTGAAAGTCTTCTTCTACGTTGCCAACTTCTCCTTGTATCTTTCCACGGTGGAAGGGGCTGGAAAGCTGTCTGTGGCCTCTTTTATAAAGGCACTAATCCCATTCATGAGGGCTCCACCCTTATGACCTAATCACCTCCCAAAGTCCCCACCTCCTAACAGCCGTCACCTTGGACATTACGTTTTCAACATATGAATTTTTGAGGGACACAGATATTCAGACCATAACATCATCCATGAAATGTTTGCATTGTTTAAGGATGATAAAGTAACCTTATTTGTATTAGGTTACAGTATACTGGAATTTAAACCCCCAAATGGAGATATTTATTATTGTTTTATTCACTAATTTAGTCCCAGTGCCTAGATTTGTCTAGAATATGGTAAGCACTCATTCAAGTTAGTTAACTGGATAACTTCTTATTGTTTTCATTTCTACCCTGGGTCTAGGTTAGGAGTAGTGATAGTGTTTGTAGAAGTACATGAATCTATCTAGGAATAATTACTACAAAAGCATATCCTAGAGTGGAAACATTTTGTAGTTTAGTGACAATACCTCATTTCATTTTATCGGATTCATCCTGAAGCTGATGTGACCACTCCTGCCTTCTCTTCCACATGTACAAATGCAGAATCAACAGAATACGGCAATCTGCATTAAGTCTATTCACAAAGTTCTCCTATTTAATCCTCATATCACCCTTGGGAGTTATGATTATTTACCCCAATTTTACAAACCAGGAATTTTTTCATACCAGTTAATGACACAACACAGATATTGCTAAACTTATTTGGAATTTGTATTTCACTAGCTTTTGTTATTAGTTCTCGCTCAGATTCATCTTCCTTTCACACTGGATGACAGTTATCTCATTTTATATGAGTTTTTAGAGCCCAAGAGAATTATTTTTGATTGACCCAGATGTTGAGTCAATACTCATGTATTGTTGATTTGTGTTATATTTAACACTTGCCTTAAGTGACTACATGAGAAATAGGACCTGCTTCAAGGGTCCTGCAACTACGCCTGGTGAAAGTACATATTTGGCAACAATAGGGTGCTTTCTGAGGAGGTGAAGATCACCTTTTCATGCACTGTATTGTCCAAGGAAGCATAAAAATAAAACCTGGGCATAACAGTTCTCTGATCTTAATGTTAAATTTACAGTTGGATCAAGGTTACAACCTACTACCTGTAAATGAAATAAAGGAAAACTGATATGTGTAAGATTTTTTTGACATCATATAAAATAATAAGAGAACTGACTCTAAAGATCAATCTTTTAAAGGGCTACTGACACAGCATTTAATAAGGTGCATTTTTGGAGGCATTGAAGTCAGGGCTTCAAGATTTGAGCCTGAATACGTCACGTTTTCTGAACCACACCATCCATTCTGAGAACATCAGAACCTCAGATAATAAGGACTTACACATGATAAAAGCATAGCAAAATGCAAAACAGAGTGAATGTTACTGAACACAAGTTCGTTTGCCAGATGTACAGCGAGGCCAAACAATACTGAAACATCAGAGTTGGCGCAGAAAAGAGGTTTACTGCAGGGCCATACATAGCGACTGGTGGCTTGTGTCCAAAGAACCCAGAACTCCCTGAAGGGTTTCAGCAAAGCACTTTGAAAGGCAAGGTGAGGGAGGGAAGTGGTTAGTTGCTGCAAACTTCTTGGTGTCGGAATCCTTTGTTCTCACAGCTGTCCACGTAGGTCAGGTCAGGATGTTTCTGTAAACTTCCAACAAGACAAATGTTATTTTCTGTTCTTCAACTTTTTATCTCTATATTAATGGTGAAGTGTTATACTCTTGAAGGTCAGAGCCCTGAGAATGGGCTCTCCTGTATATTTCAGGCTACAGGCAACATTCTTTTACAAAAGGTGCAGAGCCAGCATGACTAAGCACAGGCCACAGGGCACAAAGGTTAAAGCAAAAGGAGCTGATCTAATATGGAGTCAGATTTGTTCTTCCCTGTTACATGAACACCATACTATCAAATTTTTTTCATTGAATTTTTAGTGGGGTGAAAACCCTGGTTGACGCAGTTAAGCTTTATTTCCTGAAAGTATGTTATTTGATTTTTAAGCAATCCGCCATCCTCAGAGATCACTGCTTCTAAAAACAAAAAACAAAAAAAACCCTCATTTTTAAATGTTCAGATAAAAGCTTTACAGTGTAATATTTCTTTTCAAGTTATGTTAATTTAGAATATTCCCAGCAGAGAAACTTGCAAGCAGATAATCTGGAAAATATATATTGAATAAGGTTTAATTCTCAGAGTTTAAGGATAACAACATGCCAGAAATCTTGTAATTTTTATAACTAAGAACTCAGCAATATTTTTAAAGCAAGGATGTATAAGCCCATATGTGTATTGTTATAATCAGCTGAGGTCTTTTTCATTCCTATACTCTCATCTTCCAAAATCGAATTACTGATATTTTCTATCATATCCAACGTTAATTTGTAATGACAGCCTCTCTCACAACTATATATATAAGGATAATTCAAAATATAAGTACAATTGTCCTTTAAGCTATGGGGTCACTTAGCATTTTACTTTTATTACTAGAAAATAAAAGGTCATTTTACCTTAAAAAATAAGATCTTAGCCGATCTTAATTTTTGTTTTAGAATGAAAATAATGCAAATTTAACACAGGAAGGAAAAAGATAAAGTATAAGGCATCATAGTAGAGTATTTGGACCTGAGAGGGAGGAAATACCAGAAATACCACTGCCCATGAAATCTTATAGAAATATAAACACCAGGAAATAATCACTCCATATTTTGGTATAATTTCTTCCACTACTGGACTGTTTATGCAGATGTAATACACTCTCTAGAGTTCCATATCCTTCCCCTCTCAACGCTGTGCAGTCAGTTCTGCTACAATGCAACGTGTGTTCCTAAACATCACCACATAGTGCAATAAAAACACACAATAAAAGCAAAATAAAACAAAACAGAGGGCTTAAGTAAAGGGAAAATTGGGCTAGGGTCACACCACTCAACAACTTGGTTAGCGATAAAAAAAAAAAAGATAGGAATCTAATAAAAAAGTAGGCACAATATTATACATGTCAGATGATTACAGGATACATACTACTACGATAAATGCGGTGCCTTGCCTTCACAAAGACCTAAACCTTATTTGTGGAAGCCCTTCAGAAAGGCTGGAGCTTGTGAATTATGGTAAAGTTCTAAAGGAGGATGACCTGAAATAGAACTGAGGCTGACACAGCCGAGGTAGATGTGTGTTGCTCATAATACAAGGAGTAAACTGAGGTAGCTTGCAGACATCAGAGGTGTGTGTGTGTATGTGTGTGCAGGCAGTGTATTCTTCTGCAGCTCATTTCAACTGAGTGCAGTTTTCTGCACTTGCCTAGTCCTTTTGAAGATGAAATTGAGAATAAACAAAACTCCCCTTATGCTCAAATTGTTCCCAGTGTGTCAATCCTACTGGAACAATGTCATGTTTTCAAAACATGTTTCTATACAGAACTGACTGTATCATGACATTGTATCATTTTTGTTAGTTTTTCTTCCATAAAAATTACATGTAAAGACATCATAATACTCCAAGAAAAAATACATATGTAGTTTTTCTGCTGTAGAACAAAGAGGTTGTTTCTAACTTTGTTTCTTGCTTTTGGAATATCCTTATAATCATTGGCATATCCATATTTCTTTAAGATAAATTAGGATTAAAGTGTATGTTGTGAGTAGTTTAAACAGAGTATGTGTAGTGAGTAAGTAAAAGTGAGAATCTGAAGTTAATTTTATCCTTAAAGTTTATTTAAACTTGGGCAATATCCTTAGCATCACCAAACCTCAATTTCTTTGTAGAATGAAGATGAAAATATTAGCTACCTTCTAAGGTGCAAGAGAGTGGAAAGGTGTAACACTCAGAAAACAGTCGGCTCAGCACTTAAAATATCTTGTGCACTCAATAAATGTGCTATAGACACATAGTCCTAGGAGTTGGGTAATCTCCTTGAGTGTTAAGTATTTGTAAGTTTCCAATACACTTTAGCAAATTACGTTCCAAAACTCAGTTCCAAAAGGCTCTCTCAGACAAAAATAGCGCAACCTTACCAAAACTATTACTAAAAAATCTACTATTTTTAAAGGAACATTTCCTTTTCTTTGGTTGCTAATGAGGTTGAATATACTTTCTTAGGATGTTTTCCCTGTGGCGCAGAGTTTTTCCTATTCTACGGTATGCCGCCCATCGCATTCCCTAGCCCCGTGGCCCTGTGTCACTGACTTTGGGTTTAAATTTGGAAGCACCTTTAATGAATCTTCTGTCTTCCTTGTAGTCTCTTAAATGCCCGGTTTTTATCTTTCCTGCTCATGTTCTGTCTTTGAGTCCTTTTTACTTCCCTTCCCCTCTTCAGCCTTACGTGACCAAGTGAAAACCAGTCAAGCAGGTTCGTGTAGAGCCCCTCTAGTTCCCCTCACTAAGGAGATTCTGCCCTCTTCCACATGTCTGCCCACACCACCTCCTAGTCTATGGATCCTCTTGTGTCACTAGGACTGATCAAAGTAAACATAGCCTTTATGGAAGACAACTACAGAAGCCAGAGGGGCTAATGAGATCTATATCAGAATCACTTCTAGACCTGTATTTATTTGAAAATTCCAAGGCTGAGCCTAAGATGAGAGAACATGTGTTGGGTTTTGAAGGGGGCATATTCTTCTCATTGGCACCAATCCTTGCCTGATAACCTGTCTTCATTTTAAGTTATTTCATTGGCTTGAATTTGGATTTGATGCTCTTAACATCCTGCCTACAGTGATCTCTGCCATGTAGGTTCTGTAATGGGACCACAAATCCCTTCAATCTGAATTGTTAAGCTCTCAGCACAGAATCACCCAGCTGACATTTATACAACAAACCCTGCAATCAAACTCCACTTGCCATTTCTGATGCATGCCTAGTCTTTCGTTTTCCCATTATAAGTATTTTTACTCTTGGCTTCAGCTAGATGACCTTTTGTTTCAGGCTTTATGGTCTCTCCACACATCTCAACTATTTTTGTGTTCCACTTAATTTCTACCTAGTTCTTGATTGACTTCTCTTTGTCTGGGTTCTCTAAAAAGTACAGCCCCTACCTCGTGTGTTATAACCTTATGCATTGTAACTTTATTAGTGTGTAATCTCAGGGAAGCAGCAGTAAGGAAAAGGAAGAGACAGGGAAAAAAGAATGAGTCAAAACGAAGGCACCTTTCTCAGATGTCTGCCACCTGTTATCTCTCAAGTGACGCTAATTGTTCAATCTTAATCGACCATCTTCCAACAGAGTATATAGCTATGGTGTCTCAGGATATTCCATGCAGGGGGTTGGGTATATGAGAAAGGGAAACAAATGTATGCTTCCTTTCCTGACTCTGCTGGTCAGAGGTTTACCCCATAGGGCATGATCCCACCTGCACCCCTAGTTGCTCACACATGACCGTTAAGTGGCTTCCCAAGGTCTCGTGTGCCTCAGTGTCACATGGGAAGCTCTAGGGCAGGCGGTGAGAGGCACATGGAAAAGAGCTGAATCCCCTACACAGTAGTGGCTGGAATGAAAAATGGAGGCAAGTGAGGCCAGAGGATCTAAAGTGGGCATACGAGATAGCTGGTATATCTCCCAAACCCCAAACCTCTCTGCTGCCCAACCAGACTGAAGTGAGTTCCCTTCTGTCTGATAAACATGAAAGCAGTATATATTTATCTTTTCTCAACTTAGCTCTAACAAAATGAAGTAAGTGATAACAGTGTATACCTAACTCCATGAGGACATACTATATGTATCCCTATAACTTTTAGAGCATTGTTGACAATCAGTATTTGTTTAATAAATAGATTCATAAATGTATTAAACTATAGTTAGCTGCTAATGAACAGAATTTTTAAAAATATTATATATCTCTCTGCAAGCCCCAATGCATTACTCTTTTATGCTAACTGAGCTAATACATAAAAATTATAGAAATGAGTTGATAGAAAAAAAAATCCCAGCAAACAAATTAAGCATATGTCAAGAATTGTGAAGGGTCTACTAATTTACCCTACTTGTAATTAAAATTCTGGGCCTCCAGTTTCATGAATGCTGCCTGGGACGTGAGATTCCTGGGTCAGAAATAAAGGACATTATTACTCCCCAAAGTAGTAATCCCCTATTACTACTATTACTTATAATGGGAAAACGAAAGCAACTGCTTCCACCAGCCCTGATTCCCTCGGAGAAACATGACTTGCCTGGTGACACCTATGTATGCAGCGGGTCGTGTAACCAGAGAGGAGTCTGAGCGTTGGGAACATAGCTCTTTCATAATGGCCAGTAAATAAACCTGCCCTTTGCTCTGGACAGAGATGCTATCTCTATCTTCCAAGACTGATCACTCTGAAAACACCCTTGACATTTTGGAACAAAGATGTTGTGGAACAAAGACAGTCAGCACCCCTGCTTTATTGCAAGATAAGCGGAAATGTGAGAGGCCCATAGGGAGCTGTCTTCTGATAATAAACACCACTCATTTCTACGCTACCTTGCTTTTTGAAAACATTTCCTAAGAGTAAGGCACTCTGCTGTCCATTCTGATTCATAGGACCTAGAGGGTGGGATGAAATCCATTCAATTTTCCTGATACAGGATCTAATTAAGGCTACCATCATTACAAGAAAGGAACCCTGAGATTTGGGAGCCCAGAGTAACTTGAGTGTTTGCGTTTTAAAGAGATGGTTCTCAGGTCCTTGAGAGGAGAGCCCTGGATCTTAGAAGATTTACATCTCAAAGGGTCAGAGAAAGCATTTAAAATTGTGAGCCTTTCTAAAGTAACTGATCCAAGAAGGGATAAGGAGTCTATCTGCCTATCATTGAGTTTTGGCTGAAACAAACAGTAAGTTCTCCTGGCAGCTCTGACCTTTCTCAGGTTTGTACTTGAGGCTGGGGTCATTCTAGGATACGGCCTTAAGCTGTTAGAAACTATGCTGGGGCTTTGTTATGGACTGCACGTTTGTCCCTCTGAAATTCCTGTGTTGAAACCCTAATCCCCAATGTCCTGATATTAGGAGGTGGGGCCTTCTGGTGGCAGTTAGGTTCAGATGGGGTCATAAGGGTGGAGCCCCATGATGGGATTAGTGTCCTTATAAGAAGGGAGAGAGACTCTAGCACTCTCTCCACCTTGCCAGGACCTACTGTCTGTGAGCCAAGAAGAAAGCTCTCGTTAGGAGCCCAGCTAGCTGGCACCTTGATCTTGGACTTCCGGCCTCCAGAACTGTGAAAAATATGGTGTTTTGTTATAGGAGCCTGAGCTGACTAAGACATGTTTGTTCAAGTCTCTCAGTGTGGAGGGAGGACCAAAGAATCTATGATGTGAGTCTGTGGTTCTCGGAGGTCAAGGCTGAGGCCCGGTCAGGAAGAGGGCTCAGAGGTGTTCCTTCTTGAATACGCCACTTCCATCTGAAAAGTGAGTGCCCTCAGGTCTTCCTTACATTGGAGTCCTGGAGTCTGAGTTGACACACCCAACAGGAGCATTTCAGTCACATGGCCTCCTGGGTCAGGTGTTTGGTTTGAATGAAAGCCCATCGTCCCATTAGGAAGCTAATGGCTGCTTTTGAAGCGGGGTGTGGCTGGTCGCTGTGTCAAGGGGGCAACAAGTCCAAAACCCTGGAGGGCTGTGTTTGTGCGGAGACCACCTCCTTTGCCAGGGGCTCCATTGGCAACAGCCTCAGGCAGAGAAACTTACAGCTCAAAGTGCTCATCAGGATCGCAGGGTCCCAGAGGTGCCAGCGCCTCTGCATGAGGAGCCCTCAATTGAAAGAGTCCTGGAATTTATGTGACAGGGATGAACAGGTACACAGCACCTCAATGCCCACTCTATACTTGGCTGTAGGAACAACTAAAGCACATTGATTTGGTCCATCTCTCGTACCCCCCAAGGTCAAGGTCAGTTTCACATCCCTTCCCATTGAGAACACCAGTAAAACCTATTTATTTAAGGGACAGGGAGATACCCGTTCTCCCCCACAGTGTCAGGTACGTTAGTCACGCAGCGACTGGGGCTCCAACAAAGCCATACAGGTTGGAGCTCCTCCCGTCCCTGAAGTTTGAGATCCTGGCCTCACCCCTAACCATCTTCTTCCTTACACCAGCTGAGGTCCGAGCAACGGAGAAGGTCTGAGCATCAGGGTCGTGAATGGAGAGTTCGGCACATACACGAGGCACATTGACTTTTGTCTCAGTGGCATGGCTACTGCTAGCAACTCAGTCAAACAAAATTCAGTGTTTCAGTAGCAAGGTCATCATTATTGAAGCCATCTGTTTTATATATTAAGTAGCAAGGTCATCATTATTGACACCGTCCGTTTCAGCGTTGGGAGCCTCTTGACCCAGCAGTCCTCCCCATATTGCTGCTGGGTTGCAGGGTTTGCCCCCTTTGGCTGACCTGGGATGGACTTACACTGTGGCATCCTTTAAAGGCATCCACCCATCTCAATGTTCCATTACAATGTCATCTTTAAGTTCTTCCCGTTTTCAACAAATGAGCTAGGAGAGTCTTCCATGGATGCATGGATGACTGAAATAATTTGTCTGAAATCCCTTTGTTCAGTCTCATTGTCTAGTGGGTCATCTTTTAACTTGTAAACCCAGCCCAGGGCAGTGAGAGCCTCATACAAGGGTCAGTCTCTTCTGTGGGTTCCCATGGGAGTTTGTCTGACTCAGGGAAATCTTCCCTAAAGCCTTGAACTTCCTTTGTAGCTGAGTGGACCCATTGCAAAAATCTCTAGCATCTTTTACTGTTGTCTCTGAATGATCTAAGGTTGGCCTGAGAGACCACAGAAGGGGTCCAGCCATAATGGATGGATGTTGTCCTTCTTTGACACAATGTCCTGTACCCCACGCTCTCCCTGCCCAAGCTGGACAGTCTGTCCTCGCATTACCCCTGGTTTCTGCCCACAGTGGTTGCCATGTCTCTCCCCTAATATTCAGTGTGGTTATGCATCTCGGCAACTCTTGTGTGAAAAGGAGTGGAAAATTCAGCACCCCCAGGAATAATCTTAGTATTAGTTTTTATAATGGGGCAAACCTAAGGCTGGCATCAGACTGGCCAGGAAGTGCCGCTTCCTTAGGAGAGCTAACCATGACTAGAGCAGTGTTTGGACACAAGTCTTTGAACTTACTTGATGGTACTCAGCCGGCAGCCGCCTCCCCAGTTCCTACTAATCAACAGTCATGGTGTAAAGAACCATTTATTGCCCAGTTGACTGTGCATTATGGCCAGTATGGTTGCTATTGAAGATCGTGGACTTCCCTCAAATCCTGTTAATCTTGTTGCTGAAACTCAGCCTCTGTTAACGGTGCTGAATAGAAATGCAGAGACAGAGTTCTGGGTGAAGTAGAAAAGAATAACTTAATTGCTTTGCCAGGGGAAGGGGGCCACAGCGGGCTACTGCCCTCAAGACTGTGTGTCCCACCCGGAGGGGGTAGTGAGGAGTCTTACAGTGTCCAAGGAGCAGGGCGTGGTCAGCTCGTGGACATTCTTCTGATTGGTTGGTGGTGAGGTAATGGGGAATCAGCATCATCGGCCTTCTGGCTCCACCCGGTCTGCGGTCTACGTGCTGGTGGGCAGCATGCGGTTAACTTCTTCCATCTGGTGGGAGTTTCAGTATCTGCAAAACAGTTCAAAGGACATGGCTCAGAGTGTTATCTACAGTCCTTGAGGAAGCGCTAAACATCCTTGACTTTGTTCAGTGGCTAGAGTATTATTATTTCGTCTTGCTTGACTATTTTCCTTTCTTTCTGCGTTTTCTCACTCCTCTGATGAAATTTATTGTTTGACTGAAGTTTTTCTACAGACAAAAGGCAGGTGGAGGACACAGGTTGGGGTCTGTTCCGGGAAGACCTCATAGGGTCCTGCTCAGTTACAGTCTGTCCAAGAGGGCTTTGATTTTTCCTCTTCCAGAAAGCCATGCCTTTGTCAGCATTTCCATGCTTATGGCCAGAACTGTGAAGGTATGATATTGTAGTTAGCCTGCAGTTGGTTCGTGGATGCTGGCTGGGCTGAAGGTATCATATTCCTGAGTCAGGACAAAGGACTTGATTACAAAGAGCAACAAAGAAGCCAGAGGATCAGCATTTCCCTGTCCCAGTTCTCTGAGTCCTAATCCCCGCAGAGTGACACTAAGAGATCAGGTGACACTGGCAACATGCAGTGACCTCCATTACAGGAAAGGGACCCTGAGATTAGGGAGCCCAAAGTGTTTACTATAATTGCAGTAAGCAAACTGGCCTTTGGCTCCAGAGAGAGATACTCCCTGTATCTTCTAAGTCTATATGCAAACCTTCCCTTTGTGCCGGAGGGAGATCTCTGTCATCCAAGAGGACTTGCTATGGGCACACCCTTGTAAAGACAGTCCCGAACAGACGGTCAGTGTCTCTACTTGCAAGAGTGTAGAAACACAAGGGATCCATGGGGGACTGTCTGTCCAAAACATAATCACTCCCCCCAAAATAACTTTATTTGAATCTAGTTTCTACAGCAGGAATTCTTAAACTGTGCTTTGTATCCCATGTGAAAAATCATTTGTGAACCCATTGATGTCCTTTCCAGAAACAAATTGCAAATGTCAATACAAAAAATTCAGTGTTCAAAGGCTGTCTGAAGCCCACGTGTAGATCTGGGACCCCCCCCGCCCCCGCCATTAAGAATCTTGACTGTAAGGATTTTTCTGGCCATTAATATAAATTGTGTAACTGTGTGACGCTATAAGATAATACATTGAAGCATTTTGATACACGAAAGAATTGTAAAAATGGGCAGTAGAGATCAGGGCTAGAACAGAACCGTTCATAACTCCTTCTCTCCCCCCTCCCTCTTTTCATGCCGCTGCTGCAGTCCTTCGTGCAGTGGTCAAGCTCCTTCCAGTAAGTTAGGTAGCAGGGTAGACCCACCCAGATGTATTGATGTTTTAGCTCTGACGGAAAAGATGGTAATGCGTTTCTCTAAGGAACACGGAGCTAGACTCCACTGCTGACTCAGATTTCTGTTTTTAAATTGCACTCTATTTTTTTCTTGCTTTTTACTGTCCCACTATACTTGTTTCCAAAAGAGCCTGGACTCACCGAGTATCTCACATATGCATGTTTGCAAGAGGTTTCCTTTGAGCTTTACTTTACCAGTAATTATTTTTTTATGGGAAAAATAACAGTTTATTCATCCATTTAGTCATACACGGCATAGTCTCTGTTCTCAAGGATCTTTCAACTTAATGGAGAAACCAGAATCACCTGCTAATTTTATTAAACATGAAAGGGAAGGGACAGTATTTTAGAGTCTTTGAGAAAACACTTCAGTGCAAAGGATGGTTAGTACAAGGAGCACCCTGGCCAAGTAGAAATTCTTCCAGTGGCCAATCTCAGAATGAGCCCAGAGACCAGGAGGTAACTAGTATCTAGACTGGCATCAGAAGATTGTAAATCACAGAGACAATTGGGTTGAGGTCATAGCCAAACAAGATCGTTCCAGGTATCCCTTTTAAAAGTAGATATTTACCGCCTCTTTGGGTTTTGCTTTTTGGTTTTTTTTTAATTTATTTTAATTTATTTTTTAACATCTTTATTGGAGTACAATGGTGGTTAGTTTACAGTGGTGTGTTAGTTTCTGCTTTATAACAAAGTGAACCAGCTATACATATACCAGTAATTATTATTCACTAAAAACTTGGACTAAAAACTCCTGTATTAAAGTTTAATGTAGACACCAAGGTATTTTTGACCCCACGACAAATGTAGATTTGCTAACAATACATTAACTCTGTCACCATAAACGTAATTGTGGCTTTTATATCAGGGTGTTCCAGTAAGACTTGGCAAATATCAAGGAGGCCGTTTCTACGACATCAATATTCAACAGTCATCAGATGCACTTAAGAGCTTATACTGTTAGCATTCATGCATAATTTGCCTTTTTTTTTCTTAATGATGAAAAGATTATTTTGGGGGTTGCTATTTAGCTTTCTGCAGTATTAAGCTTTTATGAATGATTGATTATAATAGATGCTATACCTTAAATTATACTACGGAACACTGAAAGAATGGTCCACTTTTAGAAGATTATTACAACTCTGAAAGGTCATGGCAACCTACAGGCAACATTTTTATAAATACATAGAAGGATAAATAAAAATAAATGAGGTTTGAACCAAAGTTAAGTTGTATGTAATACACAGTCAACATGAATGGACTCATTCAAACGTAAAAAACATTTGGGGCCATTCAGTTCTAAGTGAATAAGATATAACAACAACGACAAGACTTTCCTGACATCAATTACCTAATTCAATATTCTATTGAAGATCGATTGAGTTAGTTTGAAAAGCTTCAGATTAATACAATTATACACAACTCCAAAGAAAAGAATGGTGGAAATATCATGACTGCAGGCAATATAGCAAATGGTGTTGCTTTAATTACATTATTCAATCAATAAGAGGAGACGAAAATGAATTAAGAAGTAGAAGGAGACCTGAATAGTATTTTCTTAGTTGAAAATTCTATAATAGCTATGAGCCAGATGATATATAAGAGAAAATCAGAAAAAAATTGTTTCTGAAAAACAGAGGAGTTGGTGTTCCTCTCAAAAGCACTGAAATTCTCAGGCCTTGACTAATTTTGCCAGTCTCTGATGTTTTCTGTAGCACATAACAAGGAATAGCTTTACCCCCATTATCTTGAACTATTTCACATTAGGAAGGGGGGATTTAAGGAAGTCTACAAAAGTACAAAAGTGTATAAAAGTATGGAAGTGTATAAGAGTACAAAACTTGTCTTTGTTGCTAAAGACCCAAGTCAGATCATTGGTCTCTGTTGTGATTTGGAGACCGGATGCCTGATCTCTAGCCCTGTTCTTACAGTTATTCCTGACCTTATTTGCCTACATTTCTGCAAACTGGATTGTATTTTTTTGCCTAGAGCCATGTATGTCCATTCTCGTATCTTTGCACTTTCAATAAGGAATTTACTTCCAGATGGTTAATCTTTCTAAATTGCCTTGACCCATTTAACCAGTTCGTGCCTAGTGACATGCTGATAAATACAGAGAACGTGATGAAAATAACGTAGTACCAAGTGCTGTGGATACCACTTTGTCATCTGTCTTGCTTCCAATTTGTTTGTGTATGTTTATTGCTCCCTCTCTCATATGTGAGGCATCTCCCTTCTCCATCGTGGCAAACACGTGACCCAAACTGGCCAGAGGGCCGCCATCCACTTGAACCCAATCGTTTGTTCTGGGATGTTCACGTGATCGAGGGGCAGGATCTTCCTCATGGACACTAGCGGATTGCAGCCTCTGCTTCCGAGATCTCAAGCTGTAAGGACCAAGTAGACCTAAAGAAGATGGAGACAATTCTTCTAAAAACACAAGAAGCCCTACTGCAACATGTTGACCGCACAGAGGAAAGCAGAGCTCAAACTTGAAAGCTAGCAAGATTCCTCCCAGCATTTCTGACTTCTTGAATATTTCAGTTAAGAGAACCAAAACATTTTTATTTTTTCTACAAAGAATTTGAACCTACTCCTCTTTCTCCCTCCCTCTCTGTCTCTCTCTGTCTCTCTATCTCTGTCTCTCATAGTATTTCTGGAGGTGACGGCTCTCCTCACTGGTTTCCACTCCCACCAGTCAGCTCCTCCTTCTAGGGTCCTAGCTCCCACCTGGCAGCCTTTTCTTCAAGATCACAGTGCTGGCCAGGCCACTCAGCTCCTGCCTTCTGCAGAAGCCAGTTTCTCTCTGTGCCCCCTGCATTCCCAGGGTACCCCTCCCACTTTTTATTTCTGTTTTGCTTCACTTTTTTCCTGTCTTTAGCTCTTCCACTAAATAAACCAGCTGTATCAATTTTCTCCATGGAATAAACTGGCCTGGGTTCCATTGTTCCATATGGAGCCTATCTGATTAAAAGGCATCTACTCCAAAGCGGTTTCCTAGGAAGTAGGGAGAGTCGATTTATGGAGTCTTCTGAGTCAGGTTTATACGTCTCCCACATTTTCTTAAGGGTCATCTTATACCAAATCAAATATATAAAGAAGGCACACTTTTAAAAGTTGACAGTGTAGGTGCAGGTTACGTTCTTGATGTTTGGACAAGGTCTTAGATCCATATACTCTCTTTCGTAAGAACAAACCACAAACTTGATGCTAAGATTTACTGCCTCATGAAATAAAAATGTGGGAATGTGATTCACTCATGAGCAAGCACTAGAGAAGAAATGAAAGAAGAATATTGTAAACAAATCAATGCCTTTGACAAGAGAGATGCTACAAGATTCTAATTAGTTGTGTTGAAAATATTTCTTCCTTATATTCGAGTTAGACCAATCATTCCATTATTTTCTATGACATGTGTTAGAAAATGAAAAACTGTAATTAAGGGAAGTTGATAGTTGACATTTTAACATTATTTTTATTGTTGCATACTGTTTGTGTAATACATATAAATCAGGAGTAAAACATTAAATCTAACATTTTCTTATGTTACAGGGGCTTGTATGTTATTTGTTCTTCATTGAAGTGCTATTTCTAGCATATAAATTCATGTGCAGTTTAGTAAGTCTAGCTTCATCTCACTTTTAATTCTCCAATTATTTTTGTCTTTCATTTTAACATCTGCTGTCACATAGGCAATAAAAGGACAAAACTAGAGAATCTGAACATTACGTCTAAATACTCAAAGTGCCTAGAAATTTAGTTCATACTTCTCATTATTTCTGAAATTCTTTGGCTCTTCTGTATCTCTCTCAGTTCTTACTTACAGCTCTTTTCCCCACACCAATCACTCAGATGGGGTCCCCTTGGTCTCCCCCTACATTATGGCCACCTGAAAACCTCAGTGGCTAATTGCATAGAAGTTCAATAATATTTAATATTAATCTCAAAGATAAATTCACAGCCTCTCTCTGCGATAGAAAAATGACGCTTAAGAAGGCAAAGTGACTTACTAATTTATACAGAAAATTAAGAGGAGAGCCGAGGTTAGAATTCTACTGTTCTGTGTCTTTTTACCATTCAGAAAAAACACTTAAAATCCTGACACCCTCCTCCACACGCACCTGCCACTACCAGCTTGAAGATATATCACATTTAGGAATCGATACCTAATGTTTAGTTTAGAAGGCATTCGAAATGGATTTTGTGTTTGGAAGAAAGTACAAATATGGGTCGATCCATCCCTTGGTTACAAACCAGTGCAAACCGTTAGTACAGTTACCTCATCTGGGAAATTGTTTATCTCTTTTGTCATTGTATCTCCAGGACCCAGCACATTGCATTGTGCAGTAGATACTTAATACATATTTATTGAATAAATAAAATAATTTTTTGTATCAGCTCGAGTTTCTCACTCTGAGTACAGAATGTGAGCAGAAGGTCTATTGGGAAATGTTCTTGGGAGAAACAGCTGGAAGGGCGAGAGGAAGGCAAGATCGCGGGGGAGAGCGCTGATCTGACCTACGTTTGCACCTGAGGCCTCAGCCAGTCCTATAGGGAGCTCTGGCGTTGGGACGGTCCCAAGTTAAGGCAAGGGGTCAGGCCATTTATCCTTGATGGTTCTCAGCGGGGACTACCATCTTGGAGGAAGCGTAATCTTGGGTGAAGCTACCAAAGGCACTTTCCATGGAGAGGCAGCTGTGAGCTGTCAGCAGCGAATGATTTCAGTGTCGGGGAGTGTGAGTGTGAGAGGGAATCTGGGTGCAGCACCACAGCACACATTCTTTTTTTTTTTTCCATTGAACTCTATCTTTTAATTGAAGTATAGTTAATTTACAATGTTGTGTTAGTTTCAAGTGTAAAGCAAAGTGATTCAATTATACATATGTATACATATGTGTGTGTATATACTTTTTCAGATTCTTTTCCATTAAAGGTTATTGCAAGATATTGAGTAGAGTTCCCTGTACTATACAGTAGGTCCTTGTTGTTTATCTGTTATATATATAGTAGTGTGTATCTGTTAATCCCAAACTCCTCATTTATCTCCCCGCTTCCATCGTCCCACTATCCCCTTTGGTAACCATAAGTTTGTTTTCTATTTCTGTGAGTCTGTTTCGCACAGTATACATTCCTATTCAACTTTGTTTCTTCCATACTTAGGAAGTTTTTAACTAGAGAAAACACAAACACAATACACCCATGATATGTTCTCTTAGTCCTAAATTACTGCCCTTATTCACTGAAAAGAGCTAATGCTTCCAAAGCAGAAATGATTCTCCTTCACTAGAACACATGGGGATTGGAACAAAGGACTATGGAATAGTGAGATATTCCGTGCATACATTCCAGAACATACAGCTGCAGGGATGAGAAGTACAGAATGCTTATCCAGGTTGACTCACTGACTTGTCAGCAACTTCACTTGCAATCCCCCATTTATTCGTATGTGAAGATTTTTCTTAATGGCTGCATAAAGGCATTGAAGGTGATTGGTGTTGAATGCAGTGCGTACTGTGTCCACAGTATACACATTATTGCCTCATGCACAGTCAATCCCCATTCTTGAAAAGCACCCCAGTAGAGCCCTTGCTCCAGATTGGAGCTTCTGCTGCTATGCCTTTAGCAGGTGACTCTGACCTTTTAACCATGTAGATTCAAGTAAGGATGTAATATAATCAGGTTTCCAAGTGGTGTGCCCAGATCATCTCTAATTATTTATATATATAGAGAGAGAGACAGTTAAAAAAGACTTCTTAACTTGTGAGTGCTCAATTCAAGTATTAAAAATCAATATATTTCATTTATTAATAAAATAATAATAAATAATAACGAGAAAAGACGTATAGAAAAGCTGTCATTCATTGAACACCAGCTAGATATTGGGAATTATTGTGGTCATTTTAAATATTCACTCATTTAATACTCTACCTATGAGGTAGGTGTTATTATTATTACCTAGGTGTTATTATTATTTATGTTTTTTACGTGAGAAACCTGGGATAAATTACCCATGTAGAATTAGTTTGCTCGTAAGTGGAGTGGTTGGGAGAAGGGAAAAAATGCTGCTTTCTGATTTCCTTATAATGCCCTGATCTAATACTGATCAACACTTCGTTATCCTAAGCATTTGGGGATAGATACCTTTCAGGATTCTTGACTTTCAAGAAAGCACTACAGTGTATATATCATATAAAACTCTAATAACCCCCCAAATACGTCTGGGGCAGTACCCTTTAATCACATGCATTATTATGTCTACAATGGAAGGCAGACATACATTATATTGGATAAATAAAGGCAATAAATGGCCTCAGAGCAAAACATGTCCAGTCAATTCATGACGATATGAATTCTGATATCAGAATGTTTTGGATTTTATAATTTTGAGTAAGAAATTTTGGTCCAAACCTATATGGAGTTTCAAAATCTATAATTTGTGAAAACTGTCTGGGGAAAGATGAGACTGATTTCCGCCAGAGTCTGCAGGCAGTAATAGTAGATATTCATTGTCCTGAGCCGGGGTTTAGATTGTTCTTAATGTGGGCACTATAGACATTTTGGCCCAATGTGTCTTTGTTGGTGGGGTCTGTCCTGTGCATCATAAGATATTTAGTGGCATCTCTCGCCTCCACCCACCAGATGTCAGTTGCACACCTGCCTTGTAACAAATGAAAATATCTCCAGACACTGCCCAGTCTACCCTGGGGAGGCAAAAACTGCCCCCAGTTGCAAATTAAATGTAAAAACATGTTTAATTTTAAAATTCCTGCTATTCCTTTTTTTGAAAATGTTTTCCTGTTACTTGAAATTTTTGTGTTCCTTTTCTGGTATGAAAGCAATTGTACCCTCAAATTGGGATGTTTCATTTTATTTTTATGAATGAAGACATACATGCTTCGTGTTGCATATGATGTTTAGAAATTTGTATTCCATGGGCATTTAAATGGAGTTAAGATGTCAGTGTGACTGACAACAAATGAATTAAATGGAGTGAGAAAACATCGAAGGCTAGCTTCATATGGGAATGCAAACCATGTTTCCTACATAACGCATTGTGTGCTTCATTCACTCATTTAATATTGAATATTTGTAATAATCTCATATTTTGGTTGGTATTATCTCATTTTGCACGTGAAAGAGTCACGTCTGAGGGAATTTAAATAGGTTGTTCAGTATTGCACACTAAGTTTTTTTAAAAGTTCCATGTTTTAAGTTGGGGAATCATTGACAACAAATGCCCTTATCATAATTAGGTGTACAGCTCAGCCATTTTTACACACAGGTATTGACTTTTAGAATCACCACTCAGGCCAAATATGGGGCAATTCCACCCCCCAGGAAAGCTCCCTCACACCCACACCCACTCAGTACAACCTCCACGTGGGTGTCATGGGGCATCACTCTTACTCCTGTTACAGTAGATTAGTTCTTTCTGTTCTTGGGCTGTGTATGAGTAAAAGCACATGGTGTGCACTCTGTATCTTACTTATTTTACTCAGTAGTATACCTACGAGATACATCCAAGTTGTTCTTCACAACTTTTAGTGTATTACTCTGCTATTCCATTGTATGACTATCCCATGATTTGCTGTTCTACCATTGGTCATTGTTTGGATTATTTCCAGTTCGGGGCCATGACAAATAAAGCTAATATGAGCATTCTCGTCCTTTGTACATCTTACATTTTCATGGATGTAATCATTTGTCATGTATCACATAACCAGGAGTGAAATTGCTGGTCTGTAGGTTATGCTAATAGTTAGTGTTTTAGTAGACATTACTCACAATTTTCCAAATGCTTCTAACGACTCACATCAGAAATGTCTGAAGGTTCCCATTGTTCTGCAGCCTTGGTACTGCCAGTCTTCTAAATTTCAGCAATTGTGGTAGGATTAATGGGTATCTCATTGTTATTTTTAATTTCCATCTGTCTTATGAATAATGATGTTTAACCATGTTTCATATGTGAATGGATATTTTGATATTCTCCTTTGTAAAGCATTTTACCCAATCTTAATTAGTTTCTCTCTTTTTATAATTGATTTGAAATAGTTCTATATTTTGATGGATGTGAGTCTATTAAATAAATATGTTACAAATATATTATCCCATCTGGGGCCTGACTTTTTACTCACTATATGACATTTGTATGGGTGAAAGTTTTTATTTTTGAAGTAAAAGTATCCAATTTTTATTTTATGCAAAGTGCTTTTTGAATTCTGTTTAATAAATCTACCTTAATCACGAAGTGATTCTCTTTGGTTTTCTTCTAGAAGCTCTAAAACTCTGTCTCTCACTTTTACATACATGCTCCATCTCAAGTTAAATTTTGTTAATTTTCTAAATAATTATGCAAGTGATTCAGTGCCATTAATTGAGAAGACCATGCTTTCTGAACGGATATGAAGTTATGCCTTTCTGAAATCATGTTATCTTATGTGAGTGAATCTCTTTCTGGACCCTCTATTCTGTCCCCTAGTCTATTTGTCAATGGCAGACTCTCTCCCGCTCTGGGGCTTTCCAGAAAGCTGTACTGTCTTATCATCTGGTAGAAGATTTGGTAGAGTAAGACCTGTAGCTTCCAACTTAAGGCTACCTGTAGCTCTACTTGGGTCTTCGTGATTCTGTATGAACTTGACAGTAAGAAAGTTAATGTACTCAAATCCTCGTGATTTGAATGACATTGCACTGAATCTGACAGTAAGTTTGGAAGGATTGATATATATCGAGTTTTCTGGTCTATGAAAACGACATCACTCTATTGATTTAGATGTTCTTAAATCTCTCTCAAGTACATTTTGCAAATTACAGTGTAGGAGTTTTGCGCATGCTTTAGTTGATTTTTTTCTAGATGTTTGATCTTTTTTCTTCCAGTTTTATTGTATGTCCATCATTGGACATACAATCATATACAGCATCATATACAGCACTGTATAAGTTTAAGGTGTACAGCATAATGATTTGACTTACATACATCATGAAATGATTATCACAAGTCAGGTGAACATCCAGTGTCTCATATAGATACAAAATAAAAGAAATAGAGAAATAAATTTTTTTTCTTCTGATGAGAACTCTTAGAATTTACTTTCTTAACGACTTTCATATATAACATAGAGAAATGCTGATTATGTTTGTCATATTATACATTATGTCCCTAGTACTTGTTTATCTTATAACTGGAATTTTGGACCTTTTGACTGTCTTCATCCAATCCCCCTTCCCCTATCCCCCCACTTCTGGTAACCGTAAATCTGATCTATTTATCTATGAGTTTGTTTGATTGATTGTTTTTGAAGTGTAATTGACGTACAGAAACTATGTTAGTTCCTGTTACACAATATAGTGTTTTGATATTTCTATACATTTCAAAATTATCACCAAGATAAGTCTGGTTACCATCTGTCACCATACAAACGTATTATATTGTGTCGGCCAAAAGTTTCCATTGTTTTTTTCCCTAAGATGGCTCAAGTAGCACTTAGTTGTCTTTAACTTAATTCAAAAAATTTTTGTTAGATTGTATGTGACAGCTGTCACATCAGTGTGCACTTAAAAGAAGACTTATCAAAATTGGTGAATTTTTGTGTAGCCATTTTAATATTGAAGATGGAAGAAAAAAGCGACATTTTTATGCTTTATTACTTCAAGAAAGGTAAGAACACAACTGAAATGCAAAAAAAAGATTTGTGCAGTGTATGGAGAAGGTGCTATGACTGATCGAACATGTCAAAAGTGGTTTGCGAAGTTTTGTGCTGGAGATTTCTTGCTAGATAGGATGATGCTCCACAGTCGGGTAGACCAGTTGACATTGATAGCGATCAAATGGAGACATTCCTTGAGAACAATGAGCATTATACCACGCGGGAGATAGCCGACTTACTCAGAGTATCCAGATCAAGCCTTGAAAGTCATTTGCACCAGCTTGGTTATGTGAATCGCTTTGATGTTTGGGTTCCACATAAGTTAAGCAAAAAAATCCTTTTTGACCATGGTTTCTGCATGCGATTCTCTACTTAATGTAATGAAAATGTTCCATTTGTGAAACAAACTGTGACGGGTGATGAAAAGTGGATGCTGTGCAATAACGTGGAACGGAAGAGATTGTGAGGCAAGTGAAATGAACCACCACCAACCACACCAAAGGCCGGTCTTCATCCAAAGAAGGTGATGTTGTATATATGGTGGGATTGGAAGGCAGTCCTCTATTATAAGCTCCTTCCTGAAAACCAGAGGATTAATTCCAGCAAGTACTGCTCCCAATTAGACCAACTGAAAGCAGCACTCGATGAAAAGCATCCGGAATTAGTCAACAGAAAATGCATAATCTTCCATCAGGATAACGCAAGACCCCATGTTTCTGTGATGACCAGGCAAAGACTGTTACGGCTTGGCTGGGAAGTTCTGATTCATCCACCTTATTCACCAGACATTGCACCTTCAGATTTTCATTTATTTAGGTCTTTACAAAATTCTCTTAATGGAAAAAAATTCAATTCGCTGGCAGACTGTAAAAGGCACCTTGGAAGTGTTCTTTGCTCAAAAAGATAAGAAGTTTTGGGAAGATGGAATTATGAAGTTGCCTGAAAAATGGCAGAAGGTAATGGAACAAAAGGGTGAATACATTGTTCAATAAAGTTCTTGGTGAAAATGTGTCTTTTATTTTTACTTAAAAAACCAAAGGCACTTTTTGGCCAACCCAGTATATTGATGACTGTATTACCCACACCATACATTTGATACCCATGACTCATTCATTTTGCAACTGGAAGTTTGTACCTCTTAATCTCCCCTCCCCTCTGGAAACCATCTGTTTATTCTCTGTGTCTATGAGTCTGTTTCTGTTTTGTTATGTTTATTCATTTGCCTTCTCTTGTAGATTCCGCATATAAGTGAAATTTTACAGTATTTATCTTTCTCTCTCTGACTTTTTTCAGTTAGCATAATGCCCCCTATGTCCATCCATGTTGTTGCAAATGGCAAGATTCTTTTTCTTTTGTAATGACTAATAGTCCATTGTTCTCACTCAAGAGCATTTTGCGGTTTATGGTGTGTGAGTCTTACAAACAATTTAGTTGATTTATTTCTAGATATTTGATTTTTTAAATACTATCATAAATTATATTTCGTTTTGCCTTCCTCTGTCTTGCTAGCATATAGAAATAAAGTTGATTATTTTTCTGCTGACTTTGTTTCCAGGAACCACATTAAGTACATGTGCATTATTACATTAGCTAGGGGCTTCTGTACAATGTTGGACTGAAACGGTGGCAGTACTCATCCATGTTTATACTCAACTATAAGGGAAAAGCTTTCAAAACTTTATCATTAGATATTATGTTACCTATAGCTTTTATAGCATGTTCCTTATTAGATGAGAATGTCCCCTTCTATTCCTGATTTGCTACAAATTTAACTAAGAATTTTTTTAATTTATGAAATGTTTTTTATATCTATTAAAGTGATCATTATGTCCTTTATTCTATTAATGTGATGAATTAATTATATTCATTATTTTCAAATATATTAAATCATCTCTATATTTTTGGAATGAATCTTATTACTTTTTTCCATTATTATATATGTAATTGGATTACATTTGCTAACATTTTGCTTAGTATTCTTGTATCCATGTTCATGAGAGATATTGGTTGTTTATTTCCCTTAATTGGAATGTCTTACGAGATTTTGATACAAAGCTTCTACTGGTCTTGTAAAATATGTTTGAAAATCTTCCCTCTGCTTACTGTCCTCCGCAGTTTTCATGCAAAATTGGTATTATTTCTCTCATATATTTTTGAGACTTCACTTCAAAAACATTTGAGACTGCAGTTTTCTTTATCAAAAGGTTACTGATTAAGGATTCAGTTTCCTTAAAGATATAGGTCATTCATGTTTTATATTTCTTCTTGTGTCAGTTTTTATGTTTATTTTTCAAAGGATCTGAAAATTTCATCAAAATATTCACATTTATTGTCATAAAGTTCTTTATAATAATCCCATTCCCATTCAGCTGTCCATAGGGTCTGTAGTAGAGATCTTTCTTTCAGTCTTGCTATTTGTAATGATTGTTTGCCTTTTAATATTTTTTGGATTACTTATGCTAGTGGTTTATTAAGTTTATTAATATTTTCAAAGAATAAATTTCTGTCTGTATTGGATTTTGCTTCTATGTCTGTTTTCTATTTTCTTTTTTCTTCCTTTATTTGTATTAATTTTATCCATCTAATTTCTGTGTATTTAATTTGCTGTTATTTTTCTAGCTCCTTAGCTGAAAGCCAAGATTCTTTATTTTAAGCATTTTTAAATTTTCTTTACCATTATATGCAATTTAAGCTATACATTATCTTCTAAGCCACTGCTTGACTGTTTGTCATATACTCATTATTACTTAGTTGACTTGCAATCATCTGTTGATTTTCTAGTTACCTTAATATTCTTGATTTTAATATAATTCTACAGAAGTTAAAAAAATCACTGAATTATTTAAATAATTAGAATATATGGGCCTTGGCTTTGTTGTCAGATACCCAGTCTATTTTGGTAAATATTTTATTTACACATTAAAAGAATTTATACGCTGCAGTTGTAGGATGTAGCCCTTATATATATGTCAATTAATTCAAGTTACTCTTTATGTTTAAATCTTTTATAGTATGAATAATTTTTGTCTGCTTTTCTATCAGTGACTGGAGATGTGTGTTAAAAATTCCAAATATAATACTAGGATTGTCTATTTCTTTAATTTCTTTCAGTTTTCTATATATTGTAGTTACATTATTAGGGGTCCATACTTATAACTGAGCTATACCTATATATATATAAATTTTACATATATATATTTAATTTGAGCCACTTAACATTATTTTCATTATCTACCTTAATGCTTTTTGCATTAAATATTTTTTCTGTCTAATACTATTATAGCCACATCAGATATCTCTTTCTGGTTAGAGATTGCATGATATACCATTACATACCTTTACTTTAAATTTTTCTGTCTTTATGTTTAAAAGTATATCTTATAAATATTATATAATTGGATTTTATTAATCTAGTCTGACAATCTTTTTAATAGCTTTACTGAAGTATAATTGATATACATTAAACTACACATATTTAAACAAAGCAACTGTTAAGTTTTACTATAATTATAGTAACGGAAAACAGATTAGTAACAATCTTTACTGACTTACATCTCCTTTTGTCTTCTTATGTTTGATTATCCAAATATTGTATTACTATAATTTTTATTATTATAAACTCCTTTTGTCCAGTGGTTGTGGTTACTCCACATAATAGAATAAACCCCACTCCTCAGGTTTGATTTGGATATGGAGACCAATGATGTCACACATGGGACAAGGTGTTTATTATTTACATGTTAAGTCTTTCTTGTGAGAACACATTGAGCTTCTAAACTGGTCTGAAATGGCTTGAGAGAGCAGGGAAAAGGGACTGGCTTGGACTTTTATAGTGGTTCAAGGGTGGGACTGGAAGGAGGGTTTCCACATGGGGGCTGGGTTTGCACAATTTGATGTCCTGCAGCGCCAAAGGAAGAGGAAAACCAGGGTTTTCTTATTAGCTTGCTGAGATATGGGCAGGTGGGGAGGAGCAGAAAGAGGGGTGGCGAGGCTTGAAAGTCATTACCAACCCAACAGGAAAAATGGAGTTGTACTGTTTATTACACCCGCATTATTATTTTGGTTTAACAAACTTTCACAGTATTAGAATAGTTTTATTTGATGTGCTACACTCTAATCTTTTCCCTAATAACACAAGAATCTCTCAAAAGTGATTCTGGGTGTTCAGAGCATGACACTTATGCCCAGGATATGATCCTTCTTGGACCTTAAGTGAAAACCTGTGGTCTCCACTATGGGGAATCCACTCTGCCCAAGTCTAAACACTGATATCTCCCATTCGCTGCACAGCTGCTGAAATCTCTACTCAGCTTTCACTGTCCATGTCTAGCTTAAGGGTCAGCCAGAAAGCTAAGAGGAAACTTTTCACATATTCTAGGGGCTCCTTCTTTGTGTCTTTCTTCTCTCCCTTGGAAATTGCCCTAATGTGAAAATTGCAATGAATAATGATGTTCGTTTTTGCGCCCTGAGCCGGATCCTGTCTGATCAGTTTTATAAAGCCAGTTGTTTCATGTAAGTTGTCAAGTTTTTAAAGTTGTTTACTGTGAGAAAGTAAGTTCATTGCAGCTGGACTCTGAAGTTTGGATTTTAGACTAAAGTGTAGTTGAGTCCTGATACAATATGGTACCACAAAGATTCAAAGTTAAGTTCTCAACATTATTTTCAGTACATTCACAGTCTAAATTCAGTTTCAGAAATCAGGGGAGTGAAATGGTAGAGGTAAAACAAAAGCCTGTCTTCCTAAGGGAAAAGCTATAGAAGTAGTAATTTTTCAGTGATACCCCATTTTATCCCTCTCTAGGGATATTCCTGGGTTTCTCTTTACGAGTACATCCTGTATACCTTTTGCCAGTCAGATGTGTTCACTGACACAGGTAGACTAAATCCTGACAATGACTAAATCCTAACAGTGACTGTGAGAAGACTATTCTATTATTATTCCCATTTTGCAGATGAGGAAACTAAGCCTCAATTTATCTAAGGTCTCAAATAAGCAGTGAGCAGGGCTAAATGTGCAGTCAAGGTGCCAGTTCCAGACTCAGGTGCTTTCCATTTTATTACATCACTTCTTACCTCCCTCCTGAATAACTATTGTTTTAAGATGCTTCTCATATTGTTGGCAAAAAAAAAAAAAAAAAAACTTCTTGAAAATTTAGGCTCATATTCCAAATCCACTGATATTTAAAAGATAATTTGTAAGTAAGTGAAATAAATGAGAGTGCTGTTTTAATTTCATGATCCCCGTTTTCCTAATTTATGTGCATGCAAGTGTTTAGTCATTATCACTATGATGTTCAAGGCTGACTTAGTTTTTAAATTTGGGCTGTGTGGTTTTCCGAGTTAAAAAAAAATCATTTGTCTAAATCAATATAATGTTAGCATTTGGTTTGAACTAGATTTAGCCTGTGGTTCTCCCTAAAATGTTTCCTTTTTTTTTTAATGTTTTCTAGTTAAAGTAGATAATATTATAATGAAACTATTTTGAGGGAGGAATAGAAGATTAATTTGGAGTGGATATAATGTTTTATTTTTTAACATGGTAGATTACCGTTAAGACCCTTCATTAAGGCTAAGTACACATCTTAACTCCGCCTGTCTTTCTCTCTCATCTTTCATTTCTGTGCTCTAAGAATCGAAATCAATGTGAAGAATAGGATGACTGGGAGCTAAAGAAATTCATATTCTAGAAATTCAGTAAGGTCTTCCTTCCCCGTGCTTCTCAGGGTGAATTTTAATGAATTTTTTGTCACTAACAGAAGGATAGTTGAATTGTCACTGAGACACACATTTCTCAAAGATATTTTATGTTAAATTGGTATATGAATTAACACCAGCCTTGGATTAATATACTGCCCCTTTATTGGACACCTGGAGAGTGAATCTCAGTTCTTTTAAAGATAAGTGAATCATGGGTAAAGTTAGTTACAGATTTTTTATTCATTTAACTCTGGTACAGCATGAAGTGTTGAACAGAATATAAATAAATGGAAAGTTCTGGGATTATTTCCAACTAAAATCTTTGGCAATGGTGGTCGGTTACCATGAGTACCCAGTATCTTCTGTTCCCAGGAAACCTAATTCTACCACAGGCTAATATATCTATCTATGTCTATCTATCTATATCTATATCTATATTTATATCTATATCTATATCTATATCTATATATATGTCTCTATTTTTGAAATTGTAGTTACTCACAAATTTCCAAAGAGGAGGGGAGATTAGACAAATACACGCTGAGAAACACAATGATGGTATTGTGCTCGTGAATGTGATGCATCTGAGGTTATTTTTCCCACAGCTTCACATGGGCAGTGGTACCAAACTACCATGCCTGCTCTATTAATCCCACTTTTGAATCACACTGCATGGAATCCAGGGCTGAATGAGCCTTGGCTGTAGGAGGAAAGCAGTAAATAATCTGGCCCCTCAAACGTTTCACACAGGAGCTACCCTGGAAGTCTCCTTACAAAGCAGCACACCAGCAAGTCACGTCAGAAGCCTGGCAGCCATGAATGACAGAGAAAGCCCTTGCTTGGGAATGTCTTTCAGAAATTCGTGCGCTGGCCTTCTACAGAATGTCATTTATGTCAGTCAACAGGGGAGAGAATTTATTTGGGAAGCAAGACAGATGGCAGCAGCCAAAACAATGGCCAACAGTTGTGTGCTATGGTATCTAAGCAGGCATTCTAAATCTTGGCACTGGATGTAGTTGGCAACAAGTGCTACTTGGCCTACTGCTACCAAAGTCTGATACTCCTGAGCTAATGGCTGTTTCTTCAAATTGTGAGTAAATTAAGGCTAAACAGACAGTGAAATTTGGCTGGAATTATTTTTCCAATCCAGTATCGGAATCCACCACTAAATTGAAATGCTGGCTCTCTGGGTATCTTTTTCACATATATTGCCATCCACAGGATTTCTTTATTCGTCTGGTTTCAGTTCCTAACATGGAAAAAGCTTGGAAGCTGTCAGTCACATCGTTACAACAGGAAAACGCCAAGCAAACTGAAAGTAGATGACCATTCCTGAGCATAGCAGACAACTGTGGTTGCAGGTAAAGCACCATTCTGGAGGCACAGGGGACCCCGAAGCATCAGGGCTGATGTTTGCTCACCTGGAGCAGGAGCTTCAGGAGCCAGGAGCTGGTAGGAAGGCACAAAGAGTACATTTGACGAACTGCTGGAGGCTGAGTGCGGAAAGAACCCCTAGGACCGTGCTTTCTGGAGGTGGCCCTACTCTTGTAGGTTTTACCTCTGGGAACTGTACTGGGTTTCGCAATGAAGAACCAAGAGGAATCTCCAACTGACCTTGGAAGGAGGAGAGAAAGGGTTATAATTGTGAAACACACCAAGTATGTTCTCTATAACAAAGACTTAATCTCTGGGGAAAGAGATTTAATGGAGCCTTCTCCCAGCTGGAGGGAGGGCACTGTTTCTAATCCACCCCTCTCTAGCCTTCCTTATTCACTGTAGAGGCTGAGGGAAAAGCCAGGACAGTGGAGAAACACTTGCAAAGGTCACAGCTCGGAGGCACAGACCCATTAAAAGACTAAATTTAGTCATAAGATTATAGAACCCTTCCCCTCCACCCATTTCACCAACCTCCAACAGGGACCCAGTATAAGACAGTGGGTTAGAGTTGAAAGAGCTGTAAAACACAGATTCTCCAAGAAAGAGGGGATGCACATGTCAACATTGTGGATGAAAACTAGGACACTGGAGGAAGTTGGTGTCTCTGATATCTACAGCTACAGCAAATATTGAACAAATACCAGAATAGCATAAAACCTTGTGCTATAGGCCTGTTCACCTTAGCTCCTATTGCCTGATACATCATGTCCAGGTTTCCACCATGAATTACAAGGCATACTGAAATAAAAGAAAAGATAAAAATATTTGAAGAGGCAAAGCAACATCAGAAGCAGACACAGACTGCATGCATGTTGAGACTGTAAGACCAGATATTTAAAATAACCATGATTAATATGTTAAGGGCTTTAATGGAAAAACATGTAGACTACATCAAAGAACCAATGGATTTAAGTAAGCTAAGAAATGAACACCCTAAGAGAGAATCAAAAGGAAATGCTAGAAATCAAATGCACTGTAATGTAAGTGAAGAAAGCCCTTGCTGGGCTCATCAGTAGACCAGGCACAACCAAGGTGAGAATCAGTGAGCTTGAGGATAAGTCAACAGAAACTTCTCACACTTAACACACAGGGAGAATAAAGAATCCAAAAAATAAAAGATCAGAATATCCCAGAACAGTAGTACAATTTCAAAGGAGAACATATACATAATTAGAATACCAGAAGGGGAAGTAGGAGAGAGTGGAGCAGAAAAATATATATATGAAGTAATCATGACAGAAATTTTACAAATTAATGGCAGACACAAAACCACAGATTCGGGAAGCTCAACGAATACCAGTCCGGAAACGTAAAAGAAATATACTCCTAAGCATATATTCAGTGCATGTATCTTTGTCAGTCTTTGTCAAAAGACAAAGGAAAAAATGTAAAGAAGCCAGACTTAACAGGTGTTTTTTTTTTTTCTTAAGGACCATAAATAAAAATACTAGCAAACTCTCATCAGAACCATACAAGGAAGAAAAGGGTAAACTAAAACATTGAAAATGTTGAAGAAAACAACAACAAAAACAAATGAGAATTCTATATCAAGTGAAATGAATCTTTGAAAAAGAAGGAAATAAGAGTTTCTTAGACAAACAAAACCAACCTGCAGGAAAGAAATGTTAGTTCTTTAGGGGGAAGGAAAATTACATAGATCAGAGTCTCAGATCTATAGAAAGAAAGGAAGAGCATCAGAAAGGAAAGCGAAGGTAAAATAGAAAGTTTTATTTTTCTTAATATTTTTCACTTAAAACATTTTTAAAATTGTGAAAGTTATCATCTTAATCATTTTTAAGTGCGCAGTTCAGAACTGATTGAGTATATTCACATTGTTGTGCAACCAATCTCCAGAGCTCTATTCATTTTGCAAAGCTGAAACTCTATATTCATTAAAAAGCACCTCCCATTCCCTCTCCTGCCAGCCACTGGTACCTACCATTCTACACTCCGTCTCTATGAGTGTGACAACTCTAGGTACCTTGTATAAATAAAATCATACAGTATTGGTTTTTCTGTGACTGGCTATTTCAATTAGTATAATATCCTCAAAGCTCATCCATATCATAGTGTGTATCAAAATTTCCTTCCTTTTTAAGGCTGAATAATATTCTGATGTTTGTGTGTGCATGTGTGTGTATGTGTGTGTGTTTGCCACATTTTGGTTATCCATTCATCTGTGGATGGACACTTGGGTTAAGCTGCTTCCTTTTGGATATTATAGATAATGCTGCTATGGACACAGAACATTCTGGAACCTATAAGTGAGCACAGTAGGATCACAAGATACACAAAATAATATACAATAGTCAATTAGTTTCCTAAATATCATTGATAAACTGTTTGAATTTGAAATTAATAAAACATGATTTACAATAGCATCAAGAAGTGGAAATTGTCCTTGAATGGGATAATGGTTAAACAAACTGTGGTATATCCATACAATGGAATATTATTCAGTGATAAAAAGAAATGAGCTATCTGGTAACAGACATCATGAAACCTTAAATGCATATTACCAAGTGAAAGAAGTACTACAACTGGAATTATTTGAATATAATAATAATCATTGGATAATAACCTCAAGCATAAAATAAATATCTTTGCATCTGTACTGTTATAAATTAAGGATCAAAGAATTAAAATACATGCTGAAAAAGGGACAACTCTCCCATGCAGAAGAATTCCAGATAATTTATGTATATTTTCTGCCCTAAAGGAGGTGGAACATAATTCCTCGTTCCATAAATTTCACTTGTTTATAGTAATTTTCTTTCAAAAGATGGAGTTTGGAAAGTGGGGGGAAAAAGCATGACTTTTCAGTGGAGAAGCCTAACAAACATTCCTTCAGTCAGGTGATCAAGTTAAACATCAACTGTGATGAGTCATGTTGATGCTGTGTACCCTTGATGTGATGTGGTGAAAAGGGCAAAATATTAACAATTGAAGAAACTTCAAAAAGAGTATACAGGCAAGTAAAGGAGAGATTATTCTGTGAGGCTGGTTAGACATAGAGAATGCCAAATACTTACTGTATGTAGGTTCATATTTTATGAAACTATTCTAGACTATTTCTATTCATCTTTTAAAACTATGATATGCAGAAATTTTCTAATTCATAAATATCCATCAGGGAAATAAACTGTTGTAGGTATGTCCTATAATTATATATAATTTTATATTTATCATGTAAAGATATATGTGTGATGTCCACATTTTGAGCAATTACAGTATTATTTTTAACTTATTTACTAAGACACCCATCACTACCGTTGTGTAGTCAGTAGCCCCTTATTACTCACTTTGTATTAAATACTTCCCTTCATTTTTGTTTATTTTCAGGAATTCTACCAGATGATATGTATAAGCATTTAATTTACTAAAAGCTAGTATCAATTTGGGTGCTGTCACACTAATATGAAATTTTCAAATAGTACTTAGTTGTTGAAAGTAAATGAAATATCTTCTATTATGAGAGATGCAAGGACTTATAATCATACACGTATGGACTCATCAGTGGTTTTCATCACAAAACATCATGAGTCTTATTCATTTCCTTTGCTCACAGTGTTCATCTGCTTGGAAAATATTTATTCTTTGAATTCAGTTTCATATATTTTGTCCATCCATCAAGGGTTTTTTCAATTTAATTTTTTTCATGTGAAGGATACCCTAACTACTTCAAGCTATAGGAATAGCTTGTTTCCTTTAACTCTTGCTGCACTGTCTTGGTCATTTATGTGGAGCTCAAGCTATGTTACCATATTCAATAATTTATATTTTTTACAAATATTTTTAAAACTCTATTTTTAAAATCTCACTCCCCTTAGAGAGTATCCTTGGATTTTTGCTGATTTTAAAATATATGCAAAGACACATATGTTAATTTAATGTAAACTTCATCTGAGAAGCACTTGAACTATTCACATAGATTCAAATAGTATTACAGCTAAACAGTTTTTTGTATGGTTAACAACAACAAAAACCCACAAAACTCTACTCAAGAAGTAGCACGAATATGAATTTAAGTCAAGTAGATCATCTCATCACATGATTAAGCTCAAGAGGCAGCACTTCTGCCGTGTATATGTTTGTGTGCTGTTGTTTTGCTGGCATCGAACTTAGATGGTAAATCATCTTTGTCTTGGTGGTTGGGAGTTCTAAGCATGGGATTTGAATCCAGGTGACAGAATTTTAAACTCAGCACTCCATTTGTTTAACTCTGTGGCTTTGGACAAGTGACTTAAAATTCTTTCCATCTTGGTTTTTAATTTACAAAATAGAGATAATAATAGCATATATTTTGTAAAGTCATGTTAATAATTATATAAGTCAACATATATAATGCTCAGGACAGTACTTCACATACACACAAGGATTCATTTTCATTATTGATGCCTTATTAGATTTTATTAACATTTTGGGCACAACTGTGTATTTCAGAAATTGTTCCTCCAAAAGTAATTGTGGGATATCAAACAATCTAATTCACATAGTTTTTAAACTACCAAAATATTATGACTACTCTGGTTGGATCCTTCACTTTGAAATCCTTTATTATGATCAGGAAAACTTAATTTGGTACAAGTATCAGACAGAGATGATGCATTTGAAGACTGCATGGAACAGTGGGTGTGAGTTCTAGTGAATTGAAAACAGAGACTCAGGACTTCTAGAGTTAAAGGAAACTTTAAAATAGACTGGCTTCTTTTTCCCT
This sequence comes from Tursiops truncatus, assembly GCF_011762595.2. Taxonomy (NCBI): domain Eukaryota; kingdom Metazoa; phylum Chordata; class Mammalia; order Artiodactyla; family Delphinidae; genus Tursiops; species Tursiops truncatus. Next base: position 7,732,370 of record NC_047054.1, read on the forward strand.
CATTGAATGTTGATAAGTTGACTTCTGGTTATTTGAACGAAATTGTTTGCTGACCTGGTACTCTGCGGGCAACCAGGGATAAAAGACCTTTTGCCTCTTCCCTCTAATCTCTGTATTGTGTTACTTTAAAATCATGTGGAGAGCTTCAGAATTCCAAAATGGGTCTAAAATGGAATTTTGTCCATTTACATAAGCTTTTATTTAGAAAATGTAATTTTTCACATAATCAAACCAAATTATTTTCTTTGTGACATAGAGATTTTTAGGGGAGAAAATCATGAGTTTGCATGATTTAGTAGGCTTTGCCATAGTTAGTAGCAAGAAAGCTAGAGATTTCTTACTCAAATGTGAGGAATTTGTATGTAGGCAGGATACCACCACTGCAGGTCTTACCATGCGGTTTCATACCAATACATCAGTCTATAAGCTATTGGAGGAAAGAGATCATTTTTATATCTCTCACATTACCTGGCAGTGTCCTTCTTTAAGTAGGTGGGAAATAAATTCTTATTTGGTGAATGAATCCGTGCATAGTCAAACAGTAGTTTTTGAATGAAACTGTGGTCTTTTCTTTCAGTAATCTTGGAGGAACATTGCTAAATTAACGTCTTCACCTCTCCCGCCACCCAGGGACTCAATTGAAACCACAAGTATTTTCCTTCTATTGAAAATGTCATTTATGATATTAATTTAAAATTATGATATTAACTTTCAAATATGTAACTTAAATTTAGGACATTTTCATCTCATCAATGTTGTGATTATTTTTGCCTCCAAATTCTGTTTATATACTGCATTTGGAGGTTGAAGCCCTATATTCACTCAGTACAGAACACCTTTTAAAAATGTTTACTGAAACCCTGCTTTCTTTGGAGGATACTGAATTCTGTTCTGAAGACTGGTGCTACAAAGTAGTTTGTCATGAACTTTATTCAGGGCTATTAAAAGAGTTCAAATGAATTAAATTTATTTAAATATGTTTTGAGTTACCTTTAAATAAGGAAATGTATTTAAAAATATATAGTTCAGAAGAGAATTCATTTAACTTATAATTGTTCATGATTCAATAAATGCATTCTTCCCAAAACCCAGTCCCCAACCTAGACGTTGTCACCCAACTGGACTTTGTGTTTCTCATTTTTTGCGATATTTAAACAATATATTGTTTTGTCTAGTTCACTTTGTAATTGTATAAACAGTATACTCTGTATAGACTTTTATAATATTTTCATTCAGCATTCTATATTTGATATTCAGTATTTCTCAGGCAACTATACTATTCATTTGTGAATGATGCAATTGACTGATACATTTTTCTGTTGAACATGGACTAATACAGCTCTGACACATTTACAAGTGAATAGGATATTTCAGTAAAACTTTTTGTAAACCTCTTCTAATTGGAGAACTGACTGTTCATTTACCTAATGGTGCCTTTTGAAGAACAGAGGCTTTCATTTTAATGTAATTGGATTGTGGTTAAAATGGGGTGATTCTTAAGGAATTTTTTACTTCTCTAAGTTCAGGGAAAAAAATCCTATATTTTCATTTAAAACCTTAAAATTTTTGCTTTTTATATTTGTCTTTGTTAATATACCTAAGTCAATTTTAAGCTATGGCCTAATGTAAGAATCCAGTTTAATTTGTTTTCCATGATAATAACCAATTGTTCCAGGATCATTGTTAAATAATCAGTTATTTTTATGCTATGCTGCTTCTTTCATTTTCTCGTATGACTGTGGATCTGTTCCTGCAATGTCTCCTCTCTTCCATCATCTTTGATATTTTACAAATTCATCAAATTATGTCTACAAGTGAATTTGCTTTCCTTTTTGCCTGATATAGCCATTGCCTTTCCTGTATCTTTGTATTCATGCCTTAAGTTATAAACAATGTTCAGTTTTTAACATTTTAAATAACACTTCTCCTTCATTTACGCTATTAACTCTTTGTGCACCTTACTCAGCCATATAGTAATCCTAATTTTATCACCTGTGTCTCTCAAATTTCATGTTTTCTTTCTTCATTTTTCCTTATGCCAATTTCTGGGTAATTTTTTCCAGATCCACCTTTGAGTTTGCTATTTCTCTTCAGCTGTATCTAATTTATTTAACTTATCCTTTGAGTTTTAAATATAAAAATAGTACACTTTTATCATATAAATATTCGTTTCTTTTCCTATCTTTGTGGTCACTTAAGAGACCCCTGTTGCTTGCTCATTATTTTTAGTTATTTTTTATTTCTTTAATCATTGTCTTCATTTTTATTTTATTACGGTAACTAGTATCTTATATTTTAAGATCATATCTTAAGAGTTTAAAGTATTTGTTGTCTCTGATTCTCATGCTTACCTTTTCATCGTGTGTTGGTAATTTTGGATTGTGAAATCATGGTTGCTTGGTTTTTATCTTCAGGAATCCTGTTGTCCTAGTACCTTTCAAAAGTCAGGTCTTAACTCAGTAATTTCAAATTCAGTTCTGCAAACTTGTTATGGGCTCTGAATATCATCTAAGGTCAGTGAAAGCACTGGTTCTGGTTCTTGCCCCCAGTCATCCCCATGTTTGTTCATGGTTCCCCACTCTTTTTTACTTAGTGCTCATGGTTGTCTTATTCTTTTACTTAATGATTATAGATCCCTATAATTTTCAATTGTGTTTGTTTTTCGGTCTTGGAGACTGTATTAGTTTCCTGTGGCTGCCATAATAAATTACGATAAACTGAAAAGCTTTAGACAGCAGAAATTTATTCTTTCACCAAAGTCCACAATCATAGAGCCAACAGGGCTGCAATCTCTCTGAAGACCCTTGGGGAAAATTCTTCCGTGACTCTTCCACTTTCTGGTGGCTTTCTTTCTTCTTTGTGACTACCCAACGTTTGCCTCTGTCTTTACGTGGCTTTCTCTTCTCTTTCAAGAACACTTGTCATTGGATTTAAGGTCCACCTGGGTGGTCCAGAATGATCTCATCTCAAGTTTCCTAACTTAATTACATCTGCAAAGACCCTGTTGCCAGATGAGGTCACATTCACAGTTTTCAAAAGTTGGGATGTGGACGTATCTTTTGAGAGGGCTACCATTCAACCTATTACAGAGGTTTCCCTTGTTTTCTGTGAAATATGTTCTATCCTGGATCTGGTTTTAAATTTTAAGATTGTCCTTCAGATTATATTGATTACATAGATCCCTTTTCCTACATTACTTTCAAGAATACCGGTTTTAGAGTCTATATAATCTCATAGTCCTAACTTTCTGAATTTGGACAAGACTAGAAAGATAGATAGATACAGGCAGATATAGACATGTATGTTCATATATGGTACCTTATTCAATCAATAACATTTACCATTTGTTGAATGCTTAGCTTAAAGATACTATAACTGGGCTTCCCTGGTGGCGCAGTGGTTGAGAGTCTGCCTGCCGATGCAGGGGACACGGGTTCGTGCCCCGGTCCGGGAAGATTCCACATGCCGCAGAGCGGCTAGGCCCATGAGCCATGGCCGCTGAGCCTGCACGTCCAGAACCTGTGCTCCACAACGGGAGAGGCCACAACAGTGAGAGGCCCGCGTACAAAAAAGATACTATAGCTACCAGACTGAGAATGTAATGGTGAATTTTGAATAAATCAAAGTCTTATCTGTAAATTACCTTATATGATAGTGTGCCTTAAGTGCTATTATTATTGTTAATATCATCATTGTCATCATTATCAGATAACATTGAGTACTGAGCTCTTCACCAGAGTTTACTCCCTTCAGCAAGCATGTCAGATTGGCACTTTTGTTTTAATTTATTTGTTTTATTTATTTATTTTTGACTGCATTGGATCTTTGTTGCGGGGTGCGGGCTTCTCAGTGCAGTGGCTTCTCATGTTGCAGAGCACGGGCTGTAGGCACGTGGGATTCAATAGTTGTGGCATGCAGGCTCAGTAGTTGTGGCACATGGGCTCAGTAGTTGTGGCTCGTGGGCCCCAGAGCACAGGCTCAGTAGTTGTGGGTGCATGGGCTTAGTTGCTCTGTGGCATGTGGGATCTTCCCGGACCAGGGCCTGAACCCGTGTCTCCTGCATTGGCAGGTGAATTCTTAACCACTGCGCCATCAGGGAAGCCCTGGCACTGTTATTATCAAGGGGCCAATATAAAAAAAAGTTATTTAAACATGATGATACTTTATAATGGCTTTGTTTTTTAACATCTTTAGATTGATAGCCAAGAGATTTAAATTTGATCTTAACTCTGCCATAGGCAAACTAGGTAGTTTTAAGCATATCCTTTAACTTTGCTGGGCCTAATATTTTACTTGCATAAAGTTGGAGATATAAGCTCCGTGGTGAGGCAGGGCCTTTCCAGGTTCGAAATTTCAGGACAGTTTATAAAGCAAACACTCAAGAGGTTAGGACATTTGGCGATTCGATTAAATCCAGATACTGTATAGTATGGAAATCATGCTCTCTATTCCACTTGGATGCAGGTGTGTGTTTATATGTAAATCTGTCAGTTATCTAATCTGGTTATTCTTAATTCATAGCTGCTGAATGCTAAAATTTCGAGTCTGAGAAAAGAATGTCTCAAATGTGGCAGAGGGTACAGATTACACAGATGGAATTTCATTACAATAAGCTTATTGGGACCCCCAAATATCTTCAGTGATGTTTAATGAAATTTAAAGAGAGCCACTTTTCCAGTGAACTTCTGGGTTCACTCCATTCAGGAGAAAAACAAAACAGAGGGTCAAAAGTTAGAAGGCAGGGTTGCACAGTGGTCCCTGTCACCCTAGTACCTTCAGAGACCTCAGTCCTATCATGTCTATGCCATCCAGGAATGGGATCTCCAAATGCTGGAGACTCTTAATCTAATTAATTTAATTTAATTTAGCTCACCTAATGCTCTCCCATCCCTTAGAATATTGTTTATAAATATGCCACAGAGTTGTCATCTTGACATTGCGATGTGACAACTTACTGGCAGTTAACACACCACCCAATACTTTACAAGTTGAACAATCTCTAGGTAATCATTTGGCCCCATAAAACCATCAAATGTGAGGCAAATCTAGGACTGAAATCATGTAACAGTGCTTAGCTATACTGTAATTGTCTTTGTCAGTTTGGGCTGCTGTAGCAAATGCCATAGACTGTGTGGCTTAAACAATAAGCATTTATGTTTCACAATTCTGAAGTCTGGCACTCTGAGATCACGGTGTCAGCATGATCAGGTTCTGGTAAGAGCTCTATTCCTGGTTTTTTTTGCATGGTGGAGAGAAAGAGATAAAAAATTAAAAAAGCAAGCAAGCTCTCTCCTGTCTCTCCTCATAAGGGCACTAATCCCATTGTGAGGCTCCACCCTCCTGACCTAGTCACCTCCCCAAAGCCCCAAGTCCAAATACCATCACACTGGGGATTAAGGATTTAACATATGAATCTGGGGAAGGGGGTACAATATTCAGTCCTTAAGGGTAATCTTCCAGATAAACTCTAACTACGGTTAAACTGTTTTATTTTAAACCAAAATACAAATGTTCAAGTTATTATATAGGACCCTAGTTTGATAACCACTGTCTGATAGAAAGACATGTAAATATAATTTCTACCTTAGGTCACTAAATGTAATTTGAAAAGCAAAATGTTTTATGAAGAATATTTTCATTGCTTTTTTTTTTTTTTTTTTTTCTTGTAGTAGTCATTGCAGCTTTTCAGCAAAGTCCAGTTCTCTCTTCTGTCTGGGACATGGAAGACTGAAATTCCTAGACCTCTTGTGTTTCCTGAACCCATGACAATAGTTCTGGTTTGTCTCATGTCAAATATGTTTTATCTGTAGGAAATAAACCCTCCAAACGCTCTATTATTTCTCTGTTGGCCTCCTGGGGGCTGTCTTGCATTACTCATTTATCCGAAATTAACTGAGTGCCAACCACTCATTCAGGCATTTAATTAAATTTTATATATGTGTATATTTATATATTTGCGCGCACACACACACACACACACACACACGCACACACACCCCATTCCTGCTAGGACTGTGCTAACGTTATTTTGTAAAATCTCTGATTTCTGTCCTTAAGGAGTTACGTTCTAGGAACATCAAACGAGTGTAAGCCTTTAGACAAGGATCCTGATGAATTACAAAGGGTGCAATGATAGAGAATAGCATCGTGACCTTAGTTGGAAATACTACTGTATTGTATACTTGATATGTGCTAAGAAAGTATAATTTGCATCCTTGCAAAAATTTTAAAAAAGGTAAATATGTCAGGTGCCAGATGTGTTAATTAACCTAATGGAGGAGATCCTTTCACAACTTACACATGTATCAAAGCATCATATTTAGACTTTAAATATAATGCCATTTTATTTGTCAATTATACCTCAAAAGAGCTTAAGAAATGAAGCAACGTTAAGAATTTACAGGTTTAGGGACTCCCCTGGCGGTCTAGTGGTTAAGACTCTGTGCTTCCACCGCAGGGGTCATGGATTTGATCCCTGGTAGGGGAACTAAGATTCCCACATGCCACATGGTGTAGCCAAAAAAAAAAAAAATTTTTTTTAAATATATTTAAAAAAAAGAATGTACAGATTTATATTAGAAGAAAAAATAGGACATTTAATTAACATTTAATGGTGGAACTATATACATTCCTTAGATACAACCTAATATAGTTTCAAAAAGCTATTTTTGTGTTATTAATAAAATTAGCTTCCTATATGAAAAATTATATATAATAATCATAACCTGGCTACAAATTTAATGGTCATACTCCCTGATCTAGATTTCATGTTTCCAGTTTGAAACTGTTTCCTGTTGTCTAATTTGAGATAGTCTATTGATTTTAACAAAAACATTTATTTTTTGTAAGTATAGGCAGAATGAAAAGGGAATCCATCCCTTCAAATTCACCTCTGAATGAAATACTTGGTAATTGTAATATTAAGAAATATTTTTATCCTATTGTTCTGGCTAGGACTTCCAGTAATATGTTAAGTAAACATGGTGGGAGTGGGCATCCTTGTCTTGTTCCTGATCTTAGAGAAAAAGCTTTCAAATTTTCTCTGTAGAATGTATGATATTAGCGGTGGGCTTGTAATACATGGCCTTTGCTATATTGAGGTATGCTCCTTACATACTCAGTTCGCTGGGAGATTTTATCATGAAAGGATGTTGATATCTGTCAAATGCTTTATCTGTGTCTATTGAGAGAAGCATATGATTTTTGCCTTTCATTTTTTTAATGTGGTTTATCACATTTCTTGATCTGTGTATGTTGAACCATCCTTGCATCCCAGGAATTAATCCCACCTGATCACGATGCATGATCCTTGTAATGTACTGTTGCATTTGGTTGGCTGTATTTTGTTGAGGATTTTTGCTTCTGTGTGCATCATGGGTGTTGGCCAGTAATTTTCTTTTTTGTAGCATCCTTGTCGGGTTTTGGTATCAGGATAATACTGGCCTCATAAAATTAGTTTGGGGGTATTTGCTTCTATTTTGTTTTTAGGAAGAGTTTAGAAAGACTGGTATTAGTTCTTTTTTAAATGTTTAGTGGAATTCACCAGTGAAGCCATCTGGTCCTGGATGTTTTTTTGTTGGGAGGTTTTTGATTACTGATTCAATCTCCTTATTAGTAATTGGTCTGTTCTGTTTCTTTATGATTCAGTCTTGGTAGGTTGTATGTTTCTAGGAATTTATCCATTTCTTCTAGGTTATCTAATTTGTTGACATAACATTTTTCATGCTCTTTTCTTATGATCCTTAGTATTTCTTTATCAGTTGTAATGCCTCCGTTACATTCCTGATTTTGTTTATTAGAATCTTCTCTATTTTAATCTTGGTTCATTTAGCTAACAAATGTTTGTCAGTTTTATCTTTTTAAAAAATTCTTAGTTCCATTGAGCTTTTCCATTATTTTAATTTTATTTATTTATTATCATTATTATTATTTGGTTTGTATCTCTTGATCTCATTCACCTATTTCACTCATCCTCCCCTACCTTCTATCCCTCTGGAAACTACCAGTTTGTTCTCTGTATCTGTGACTCTTTTTCTGTTTTTTTTATGGTTGGTTTTGCTTTTGTTTGTTTGTTTTGTTTTGTTTCTTAAGAGTCCACATATAAGTGAAATCATACAGTGTACGTCTGATTTATCTCACTTAGCACCATACCCTCTATGTCCGTCTGTGTCGTTGCAGATGGCAAGATTCCATTCTGCTTTATGGCAGAGTAACATTCCATTGTATATATTTGCACACTTCTTTATGCATTCATCTATTGATGGGCACTGAGGTTGCTTCCATATCTTGGCTATGGTAAATAATGCTGCAGTGAACATAGGGGTGCATATATCTTTTCAAATTGGTGTTTTTGTTTTCTTTGGAAAAATATCCAGAAGTGAAATTGCTGAATCACATCATAGTCCATTTATTTAAAAATTTTTCTGAGCAACTTCCATACTGCTTTCCACAGTGGCTGCACCAATTTACTTTGCCACCAACAGTGCACGAGGGCTCCCCTTTCTCCACATCCTTGCCGAAACTTGCCATTTGTCTGTTTGATAATAGCCATTCTAACAGATGGGAGGTAGTATCTCACTGTGGTTTTAATTTGCATTTCCCTGACGATTAGTGATGTTGAGTGCTTTTTCATGTGTCTGTTGGCCATGTGTATGTTTTCTTTGGAAAAATCTCTATTAGGTCATCTGCTCATTTTTTAAATTGGGTTGCTTGTTTTTTGGTGTTGAGTAGTGTGAGTTCTTTGTATATTTTGGTTATTAACCCCTTATCAGATATATTGCTTGAAAATATCTTCTCCCGTTCAGTAGGCAGCCTTTTCATTTTGTTGATGGTTTCCTTTGCTGTGCAAAAGCATTTTAGTTTGAGGTAGTCCAGTTTATTTTTTGCTTTTGTTTCCCTTGCCTGAGGAAACACATCCAAAAGAATATTGCTAAGACCAATGTAAAAGGGCATACTGCCTATGTTTTCTTTTAGGAGTTTTATGGTTTCAGGTCTTAATTTAAGTCTTTAATCCGTTCTGAGTTTAGTTTTGTATGTAGTGTGAGAAAGTGGTCCAGTTAGATTCTTTTGTATGTAGCTGTACTGTTTTCCCTATTCTTTTTAGTCTCGTTTCCTTTATTTATGTTTGATCCTTGTAATTTCCTCCCTCTAACAACTTTTGGTTCATTTTTTCTTCCTTTTCTAGTTCCTTGGGGTATAAAGTTAGGTTGTTTATTTATCTTTAATTTTTCTTAATGTAGCAATAGGTATTTATAGCTATAAACTTCTCTCTCAAAACTGCTTTTGCAGCATCCCATACATTTTAGTATGTTGTGTTCCCGTTTTGATTTGTTTCTCTCCCTCCTCGGAATGCCTGAAGAAGGCAGTTTTGAATTAGACCAGACTTCCTTGTTTGTTGAATAGAAAGACCCATACTAACTCATATCACATATGCAGTTGGTGTTTTTCTGTCACTCGGAAACCAAATTGTGTCCTGCCTTGATAAAGTGGACTCCGCGGGTTGCCCTTGGTGTCTGTGGGGGAGGTGGAGGCCGAACAGAATGTCACTGGCTGTGACTTCTTGTTTTTATTTGATGTTGGGTAAAAGCTACAATTTCTTGGAATATGTGGCAATGCTTTATAGAGAAGTAGAATCCCAGGTCATTAAGGGAGAGGGGATAAGAAAATCAGGGTATTTTCTGCTTTTCTGAACAACCTCCATGTCTTAGCACAGAGGAAGTTTATTTTGCACATGCACTGGAGTTTAGCTGGGGGAAGGGATCTACTCCACTCAGTCATTCAGGAGCTCAGGATCCTTGTCTCTGTGACCCCACTTTCCTTTGTGGTCATTGAGTAGTCCTTCTTTAGCTGGTATTGGGGTGGCCAAAAAGTTTGTTCGGTTAGTAAATATGTTGTTCAGTAAAGTTCTTGGTGAAAATGAAAACTGTGTCTTTTATTTTTACTTGAAATGGAATGCACTTTTTGGCCAACCTAATAGATGGGAAAGTGAAAGCATGTAGGATTACCAAAGAGGTTTTAGGAGCCAGGACTGTAAGGAGCTTATGTAAAATCTATCCACATTCCATACATAAAGTCTATGGATCTGACTCATTTACATGGCCTCGCTTGTGTGCAATAGAGGCTGACTCTGCAGAGGAGAGAGGAAATGGAATATGAGAGCAGTTTGTTCTGTATTACAATTAACAAAAGGAATTAACTACTAAATACTTTTCTTCATGATATATGTATATATATATTTTTTATAAATTTATTTTATTTATTTATTTACTTATTTTTTGGCTGCGTTGGGTCTTCATTGCTGCGCACAGGCTTTCTCTAGTTGCAGCGAGCGGGGGCTACTCTTCATTACTGTGCACGGGCTTCTCATTGCAGTGTCTTCTCTTGTTGCGGAGCACGGGCTCTAGGCGTGTG